>NC_086328.1:113892738-114543988 GCF_036172605.1 Pelobates fuscus | reverse complement strand
TGATTCATTTGTCCAATTTATTATTTTATTCCCTAGGTTGCTGATTGAAGTGAGATTATTCAGCTACATAATTGCTTTCTAATTTTTGGGGTTTCAGGGTTGGAGGAAACTGGTACTCTAAAAATTTTTAGGAGAACATGCCAATGCCCCTGTTATTAGCAGTGCAGTAAAACTGATCATTATATCACCCCCAGAACATTCTGATACAATCTGATCAGAGACCCACACGCATTGAGCCCATGGTTAAAACAACAGAGTTCAAGGCAAATCTCCCAAGTGTCATTATTCTGGGATAAAAGTGGGTCAATTAACCTGGCACTTTCCTTTGCTTAGTAAAGGTCTCACTAAACACAGGGTCACACATGCCTTTCAAAACGATCTCACCCTTTTAAAAAAAACAAAACCGTTATCCTGCATTGTTTCTAAGTATATTAAACTTCAAAAAGGTTAGCCGAAACGTTGTCTTTCTCCATGCACTGAAAATAAAGGATTACAACTACTAAGAAGGTGTGCTGGACCATTATCGTTTTAGTTATACCTGGAAAATGGTTCCTGAGGTTTTTTATACCCTTCCAAATAGATATTCTACTGATCGTGCACACTACTTACATATAATTCTTCCAATTTTGTTAAAGATTAAATGCATTTCATGGGAATGACATCACTATGATGTCACCCGACATCTTGTTAGGTGTCCTGACTAAAATGGCCACACTGATACCAAGTACACTGCAGGCAGTTACTAACTGTGCTTTACAGGTCATGTGAGTTATGATTGTCACCTATTTAAGTAGATTTAAACCGTAACCTACATAAATACATAAAGGGAATCAGCAAAGTAAAGGAGGAGACTATATTTAAAAGAGGAAAAACTACCACAACAAGAGGACATAGTCTTAAATTAGAGGGACAAAGGTTTAAAAATAATACCAGGAAGTATTACTTTACTGAGAGGGTAGTGGATGCATGGAATAGCCTTCCAGCTGAAGTGGTAGAGGTTAACACAGTAAAGGAGTTTAAGCATGCGTGGGATAGGCATAATGCTATCCTAACTATAAGGATAAGGCCAGGGACTAATGAAAGTATTTAGAAAATTGGGCAGACTAGATGGGCCGAATGGTTCTTATCTGCCATCACATTCTATGTTTCTATGTTTCTATGTAACCTATTATATAAAGAGCTTAACCAAGATAAATACATTCGCATTCCCCACCAAGTTTAATCAGTTCTGAAATATGTAACAGTTTAAATTTGTGTCCGTACCAATTAAATAAACTGCTAGAATTCCTTTATTCAGTTTACTGTCAACAAACGGAAGGTCATTATTGAAACAAGCATTATTTTAGTGTTTTTTTCCTAAATTTTGCAATTTCTTTGTTTGCTGTGCACAAATTCTGATATATTGCATAAACCCAGTTATTGCTTTACAAACACAGGACAGAAAACCAAGAAGGGGAGGGGGAGAAGGGGGTAGCCACACTGGAGCCCAAAGAATTGCATCATTAATTAGATGATGAAGCAGGAGATATTTTTCTAAAGTTTGTTTTGATCACACGTGTAAATGAGTTGCTGACAGAGCACCCATGGGAGGTGGATGCTCTGAATGTGCCTGTGGCAGGGGACAGTGCTGTCAGCTGATATACTGTATCATAGTGAGTCTGTTACACTTACAGGATTATGAACAAAAGCGTGAGATGTCAGTAATTCAAAGTAAATAATCATATTTTAGGCCACAATAGCCAAATTGAGACAAAGTCAGCTATCTTTTCAGTTTCACTATTTTGGCGTAATGACATGTAATTCACTTCAAATTCCTGGCTTACTTAGGAATTAATTCATTAAAGAAACACAAACATGTATTCTTAAACCTATAGTGTTAAAACCAACATCTAGCCCCCCTGGACCCCCCTTGACCTTCCTAAATATAGCAAAATCTTACTTTTATTTCAGTCTGCTGCTTCTGGCTCTGCCCCTGATCTGCCTGCTTGGCTGACCTCATCAAAAGTTGTGTTCTGAGCCAATCACAATGCTTTCACATAGGATTGGCTGAGACTGTCAAGGAGGCAGATCAGGGGCAGAGCCAGAACAAGATAAAAAACACAGCCCTGGCCAATCAGCATCTCCTCATAGAGATGCATTGAATCAATGCATCTCTATGAGGAAAGTTCAGTGTCTGCATGCAGAGGGTGGAGACACTGAATGGCAGTCATACTGTGCAGCACTGCCCCAGGAAGCACTTCTAGCAGCCATCTGAGGAGTAAGCAGTGGAGTTATCACTAGGCTATAATGTAAACACTGCATTTTCTCTGAAAAGACAGTGTTTACTGAAAAAAGCTTGAAGGTAATGATTCTACTCACCAGAAGAAAATTAGCTGTAGTCGTTCTGGTGACTCTAGTGTCCCTTTAAACCAAATTGTAGTGAAGTGAAATCAAAAGCCGAGCTGTGATTACTACAGGCTAAAGGTAAGAAGGGAGGAGGGGATATAACTTTTTTAAAATTATTAATAAAAAATATATTTAAATTTAAATAAATAAATTCACACACACACACAGCACCCCCAGACACACCCAGCACTCTCAGACACACACAGCACCCAGCACTCTCAGACACACACAGCACCCAGCACCCTCAGACACACACAGCACCCATCACCCCCAGACACACACACAGCACCCTCAGACACGAACAGCACCCCCAGACACAAACTGCACCTCCAGACACGAACAGCACCCTCACACACAGCACCCCTAGACACACACAGTACCCTCACACAGCGCACCCCAAGACACACACAGTACCCTCACACAGCGCACCCCAAGACACACACAGTACCCTCACACACCGCACCCCAAGACACACACAGCGCCCTCACTCACACACAGTACCCTCAGACAGACAGCACCCTCGCTCACACACAGCACACTCCCACACATATACAGCACACACACACACACACATATATATATATATATATATATATATATATATATATATATATATATATATACCCTCAGTGAGTTAACAGACAAAGAAAATTAGAAACCTAGAATGTGACGGCAGATAAAAGCACCCTCACACACAGCACCCCTCTTACATACACACACACTGCGCCCCTCACACATACAATACGTCCAAATATATATATAGATAGATAGATAGATACACATTACGCTCCAGACACATGCTAGATCCCTTACCCTATATGCAATCTTAATCCTCTATATACACACACACACACACAATCTCCTATACACAATCTGGATCCTTTACACACTAGATCTCCTACACACACACACTGCACCACCTACACACACACACACTACATTCCTTGTCAGCAAACACATACAACATTCTCTAAACACACCCTCTCTACAACCCCTACACACACTACGTCACCTATACACACACACTAAAGCCCGTATGCACACACTCGCTACATCCCCTAGAACACTATGCCCCCTATACACACACTCTCTACAGCCCCTAGCCACACATATTACACCACAAAAACAAATGAAATTGACCTATTTACACAATACCACACCACACTCTACACACACACGCAATCCCACAAGCAGGCTCCAAACACATGCACCATACACTTCCCTGGCCCTTTTGTCCTCTAGTGTCCCACTTGTGGAGACACCAGAGACAATTTAAAAGCAAACACAGCGCAAGCATGTTATTAAATTTGCTTGCGCTGGGCAGAACAAATACAGGGCCTTTTTCTAATGCCAGAGCTCTTCTTCAGCGGGGCTCTGCGCATTGAACCAACATGCTCACTTTGAGAGGGGGCGTGCTTGTCATTAGTGATGACAAAACACACCCTCTCTGGCCCCGCCCCCTTCTTAGGGGGCCGCTCTGATTGAAAAATGCCCGGGCCTAATTTTTTTCCCAGTCCGGCCCTGATTCCAATTAATGAATAAACCTCTCACCTGCCTCACCTTGTCTAAAACATTTGATGATTTCCCTAATTGGCTCGGCCCATAGTACTTCCATTCTGGCAGAACACCTTTCCCCTTCTCTGCCTGCTTAAATTTGAAGTTCTATTTGTAATTTCTCATAGGTCTCCGTTTAGTGAAAATATCACAGCGAGTTATTTATAGATGGACATACAAGCATTGACAGGCCGCAGAATATCTTCTTCAGATGGGCTTTTATTCTTTTGATGAATTACCCTGGCAACATTTTACACACACTCTGAATTCTATCCCTGTATTTAGCGCCTTGTGACTCGGTGAGACGGAACTGTTTGGGTTGTAACTTTCTGTACACACAGTTCTATGTCATGTACTTGGCCACCCAGGCTGACACTGCCACATCCTTTTTTTCTTCTTTGTCTAAGCAAATATTTTATTTATTTTTCAAATGTATTTAGTTATTTACCAAGATGAATCGATTTTATGTTTATTTCCAGCATACAAGTGATCTTTAAAATTGCAAACATCAGGGGGATCCACAAATACAAAATGTACCTGAAATAACAGTCTGCGTTTTCACTAAAACAGGGGAATCGCCAAAAATGACCTCAAACATTAACGTTAATAAGTTTGGCGCAATTTAATTTTGCTAAAAATGTAGAATTAAGACACTGGCCAAAAATCAACTTGTCCCCAAGTTTGACAATTAAATGATCACTATAGTGTCAGGAAAAACAAACTTGTTTTCTTGACACTATGTCTTCCTTGGGACCCCCCACCCTCAGGGTCCCCCTTCCTTGGCGCTGAAAGGGTTAAAACCTCTTCAGCTACTTACCTTAATCCAGCACCAGGCTCCCTCGGCGCTAGTGACCTCTCCTCCCCCGCCGACGTCAGCTCCCGAGTGGAGCGGAATGTGCATGCGCAGCAAGAGCCGCGTGCACATTCAAACAGTCCATAAGAAAGCATTTCTCAATGCTTTCCTATGGACATTCTGCACGCTGGATGCGATTTTCGCATCCAGCGTCGCAGAAGCGCCTCTAGCGGCTGTCAGAAAGACAGCCACTAGAGGCTGGATTAACCCTGCAATGTAAACATAACAGTTTCTCTGAAACTGCTATGTTTACATCTGTAGGGTTAAAACCTGAGGGACCTGGCACCCAGACCAATTCATAGAGGCGAAGTGGTCTGGGTGACTATAGTGTCCCTTTAAGTTTGTTTCCAAAATTTCAAAAATAGGGAAAAGGGTTGAATTCATCCACTGACTGCTTCTGCAGCCTATATTGCATACCCCATGTACATTTTACGCACGTTTGTGCAGGAATAACCACTAGTTCCTACAAATTCAAAACTCTGGCCTGGGAGTTACCCTTTGTTTTAACGGATTGTAAACAATACAAATTTTCTGGAGATTTTAGGTGATTTCATCACATGCAGATAGCTATAGTGTGACTGGGTAATCATTTAGAACATGAGTTTGTTTTGAACAACTTAACCAACAGCACTTAAACCAATTGTAACTATGGATTACTTATATTCAAGCTATGGAGCTCTGTGATACACACTGCACATTATGTGAGTTTTATTGCTATGGAGCTCTGTGATACACACTGCACATTATGTGAGTTTTATTGCTATGGAGCTCTGTGATACACACTGCACATTATATGAGTTTTATTACTATGGAGCTCTGTGATACACACACTGCACATTATGTGAGTTTTATTGCTATGGAGCTCTGTGATACACACTGCACATTATGTGAGTTTTATTGCTATGGAGCTCTGTGATACACTCATACACAGTGCACATTATGTGAGTTTTATTGCTATGGAGCTCTGTGATACACTGATACGCACCACACATTATGTGAGTTTTGTTGCTGTGGAGCTTATTTTTACTGCTGCCAACTACCAAAATCCATTGTTTATCTGTGCTGCGATATAAATCTCTACTTAACTACCCTACTCTGCTGTGATCAGAATGTTTTTTTACAAACAAACATCAGAAACAGAGGGTACAAACACAAGGTAAATACCGGATGTTGAGACCCAAGCCTGCCACAGGCCGCAAAAAGTGATTTAATAAGAAAAATACATTCATATTTTAAGCATTATCAGAGATCTGAGATCTACATATCTAATTTGTGTCATATAGACCTGTTTTAGTGCCTCCGGGTGACACTCTACCTGCTTATAATTCCCCATATTAAACCACGGAATGGTTGGATTGTTTGAGGATTTCCCCTGCCGTATGTCTCAGGCTGATAATGACCTCTCAGGGCCGTGCTGTGATTGTGTCTTACTGACATGGGCACAAGTCCCAGATAGGTAGGAGGGGACCTAATAACATCGCCAAAGGCATGGAGGAGGCCAACAATAACATCTTCAACAGCTCTGGGTCCAGGCAGCATTAAACAATATGCATAGGCACAAAAAAATGAATAATAAAAATATATACTAACCCAGGCATAGGCAACCTTCGGCTCTGCAGATGTTTTGGACTACACCTCCCATGATGCTTTGCCAGCATTATGTGTGTAAGAGCATTATGGGGGATGTAGTCCACAACATCTGGAGAGCCGAAGGTTGCCTATCCCTGTACGAACCCAATAAAGATATTAGTTTAGGAGGAATGTGAAGTACTGACAAGGGGATTGCAATTTTCAGGTCAAAATAAGGGATCGGGAACATTCTCTAATGTTTGTTCTTCTATCAGCTCTTCACACATCCCAGTTCAGAGAATAAGCTTCAATGTTTTAAGGGTAAGTCACTTCTGTAAGCAATATATCTCCTGTCAACCTCGAAATGCAGTCTGAATAATATCTGCATTTTTCAAATCGCTGCCATTGGATCTAGCTGGTTATGAATAACACAGTTCAGCAAGCTTAATCTTAAATTTATAATTTATTTATATCGTTCCATCATTGCTTGATACTATGAAAGAACACTTCTCCACCCGGTCAGCTCGAACACATGTTAAAGCCCATCTTAATATAACGACTTTAAAATTGTGTTCCAAGCACCTGGTGCTAAGGTGCTAAGGAGTCTGTGGCAATTCGGTAATACCGAAAGGATGAATACTGATTTGGAGCTGCTGCTATTTGTACTTACCTGTAGAAATTTTTTGGACACTTAACAAGGAAGGTGAAACTTCTCTTGATGAAGTCCCAAGCTGAGGATGTGGTCTTTGGAGGCTGGGGAGTCCTCAGATTTTGCAGCATTTTTTGCGAACTACTAAATGCATTTTGTATATAACTGTTTTAAAAATAACTTGGTTTTATGGGATATACCCAGCTCACATGTAAACCAATGGTAGCATCAAAATTGGCCTTATTTATCAAAATATGTCTACAGATTCTGCAACCCAGGGAATTGGCAGTAAACAAGTTTAGTAGATTTAATGCATTATCTACTCATGGCATTAAAAACAATATATATTTTTTAAATTATATAGTAGGAGGTTCCAATAAATAGTTACTTTTCTTGATTTATAACTCTTGTATCCTATAAAGATTTTTACACCAGTCAAATACGCCGCGTATCCATCTTCAGAAGAGACGTGATGGATTAGCAAAAACCACGCATGGAAAATCTGATTTTGCTAATTAACTAGGCTTAGAAATGGCGTTTGGGATCTAGCACACATAACTGCCCTCAAAATAAATCGTATTTGCTTCACAAGCCAAACCCCAAGCTTACCCCCAATCCACATTGAGAAACCTTATATGAGCTCAGGGACCAAGGAGACTTTAGGATTCTTCTGCTTGAGATATTTGCCAAACACAGTGTCTGTGTGACAGTTATATGAGAATTGTGTGCCATGAGACACTGGATTTGCCTAGGTTTTGGCACACTAACTATTAAGATACACACTCTGCTGTCTCTAACACAAATATGGTAGAATAATGAGGCAAAATGTTAATTTTCCCTGGGGTGAGGGTATCTCTGCCAAGCAATCCTGACTGGCTGGTCACAGCAATATGTGGACTGCTAAAGTAAATTACTGCCAACAATCTTAATAAAAATGGCTTTCCTGGCAGAGTTCGTTATACTGAACTGCATTGTATTATTTAATATCTTGTAGCAAATTTAACAAAATGTGGTATTCTTGCTAATTTAGAAGACCTCCTAAAAAGCTAGCTTTAGCTATATTACAAAGGTAGTTGTTTTACTGGAAAAAAAAAACAATAGGGAAATGACTCCCTGCCCTGTTCTGATTAGAAAAATGAAAGCCACTATAAATTTTTTCTTTTGTTTTCCTGATCATTGAATCTACTCCTCATCACATCGGGCATGTCGGAAAATTAGTAGATGTGTGTTTGGGCAGAACTGTTAACCTGACTGAATCCCTTTTATGATGATTCTATGTTTTTCCAGTGCATGCCTGTTCAGAGAGTGCCAGTGTCTTTTAGCGAAGAATATAGATTGTTGGAACAATCTGTAGGGCAAATGGGTTTTTAGTCCATTGATTGAAGCTTGATCCAAACTTTACAAGTTTTCTTATTTTTCATTAAAGAACACGCACCTTACGGGGCCCAATGCCATTGTATTATCCTGTACTTATGTCCCAATTTAAGATGCTTGGATAATCTGTGCTTTCATGTCCGGCTCTGTTCCTAGTGCAATCTTACTGCCATGTTGTCCAGAAAAACAGAACATCGTGGACTAAAACAGTCATTGTTTAGCTTAGCATTGCTGGTCTCATGCAGAGTTTGGTTACCTATAGATATCGGTTATCTGGCACACGTTCACACTGAATGAAGAAGGCTGCTTACCGAGGTCCACCATCAAAGTAAATAAATTAGGGTATAGTGAGGTGTTAGGGAGCTCTGTAGATATTTAGGCTTAAGAATTAAAGGGACACTATAGTCACCAAAACAACTTAAGCTTAATGAAGCAGTTTCAGTGTGTATATCATGCCCCTGTCTCACTGCTCAATACTCTGTCATTTAGAAGTTAAATAACTGTGTTTATACAGCCATAGTCACACCTCCTAGCATGTGACTAACACAACCTTCCTAAACACATCCTGTAAAGAGTCATCTAATATTTACATTTAATTTATTGCATATTCTGTTTAGTTTAGAATTCCTTACCTCCTGCTCTTTTAATAGCGTGCTAGGCCATAGACGAGCCTCCTATATCTAATTAAAGTTAAATTTACAGAGCAGGAAAACTTTTAAAGTAAGTTACATCTAATTGAAAATGAATCAATTTTGTTTAATGCAGGCTGTGTCCGTTACAGCAAGGTGAGATGTGGCTAGGGCTGCATAAAAACAAACAAAAGTGATTTAACTCCTAAATGGCAGAGAATTGAGCTGTGAGACTGCAGAGGCACGATCTATACAATAGAGCTGCTTCAATAAGCCAAAGTTGTTTTGGTGACTATAGTGTCCCTTTAATTTAGCCTAGCCCAAAATGTTATTCTAAATCTAGTACTAAATATCTGTTATACTAACTCAGTCATACTAAATACCATGCATTTCCAACTCTAAATACAGTCTCTATGTTTAAGAGTAATTTAATAACAAGTGTCATGTAAGGCACTTTTTATTAACAGTCCTGGTATATCATGATGGTTAAATGGTTTATAATATGTGCTCAGTCACAAATTATTTGGAGGTGAAGGTTAACTTCTGGTTTGCAATTAATAACATTTACAGGGTTGGTCTTTAGGTTATATATATTTTTTCCTAAAACCAAAATGGTGACAGAAAATTGAATCAATAGAGGAATACACCTTTTCGCCTCCTACGTGTTCCTTTTTAATGCTGACAGGGAAAGTCCTTTTCCCCTCTCGCAATGTCAAACAAAAACATCTAGGGGTTCGAGAAAAGCATTGTTTTGAGGAACGAAGGAAACCTGAACAGGAAATATACCATTGTTCGTCCCATCGACCTGGTTCTAGGCATCGGAAATATCTGTTCTCCCGCATCACTTTTTCACGGATATACATGACACCTCAATGCTGATTATTTAATCCCATCTGCAGCCTGTCCAAACATGGACCAATCTGGGCTAAAGTTCACCTGCCATTCGAAAAGAGCAAGGGTGCATTCTGGAGAGTTAAATATTTGATCTAGATACGGTATTGGCCAAATTGTTAGCAAATCAAAAATGGAACAGAGTTATTCACTACAGTGTAAACTGTCAAGAATTTAAAGTGAATGTAAACTTTTACGCTGCAATCATTGTAATTGTAAAAATAACGATCTCGGAGACTTTTTCAGTTTTAATCTTTTGGGCTAAATTTTGAAATTCATTTTAAAGTCCCAAAACTTTTTAGGAAACAAACTTATAAAAAAATAAAACAAACAAAAAAACTCGATCAGCACTTTAAGGCAGAGGAACAAAAAAATTAATAACTTATATAATCTCTAATTGATATTAAAGTGTCAACATTTTTACTCTACTCTCTGCCCTTAGGACATCCAGTTATGGCTCTCTGCATTTACATTTATCATTTACCAAGCATAAAATAACTACAAGTTCATGCTGAGTAATGAGAAGCCATTTCTGGATCTGAATGGCCTTCATTAAAATGATAAATAACTCTAGGCTGTTCTCAGGAAAAAAAAAAACCTGCTCTTCAAATTAATGTTTTGGCCAAACATTATTAAGAATAAATTCTGCTACAATAAGATACAATTAAGAATTATAAAACATGATAAAAAAAATCACTAAAAAATGCGTTGGTAGTATTTTAAATATGTATTTTACGTTCATTTCTTTTGGCCTCTGATTGCAGTTGCTTCTGGTTGCGTGTTGTCTTTAATAAATGGCCATAAACATTCCTCTGTTAGAACATCTGAAAAATCCAACCATCTGATGGCCATTTCCTAATAAAATAATTGTGAGAAAATCCAAAGTCATACATTATTGTTCTCTGTAGACTTATCCATTTCATTAGACTTGTCATTGTTTCCCAACATGGAAATTTTTTGGGAGACCCGAATTTTGCCCCCATTTGTCTGTTCAGCGCAGCCTTCTAATTTTTTTTAAAATAAACAGTTGGATATAGATGAAAGTTGAACTGTACTTTTACCTGGGAAGCTAAGAATAATATGTCACTGTGGCTTTGATTTAATACTCAATACCGTTTGAAAAACATATCTTCAGCGAGAGCCGGAGACCTCTATACCTCTACGCTCTCACCAACTGATCTACAGGGAGAGCTGGAAACCCTTGTACTCTCATCCATCACCAGTTGATCTACAGGAAGAGCAGGAGATCTCTATACCATACTCCATCACCAACTGATCTACAGGGATAGCTGGAGATCTCTATACCTCTACGCTCTCTCCAGCTGATCTACAGGGAGAGCTGGAGACCTCTATACCTCCCATCCATCACCAGCTGATCTACAGGAAGAGCAGGAGATCTCTATACCCTACTCCATCATCAACTGATCTACAGAGAGAGCTGGAGACCTCTATACCTTTATGCTCTCACCAGCTGATCTACAGGGAGAGCTGGAAACCTCTATACCTCCCATCCATCACCAGCTGATCTACAGGAAGAGCCAGAGAGATCTATACCCTACTCCATCACCAACTGATCTACACGGAGAGCTGGAGATCTCTATACCTCTACGCTCTCACCAGCTGATCTACAGGGAGAGCTGGAGACCTCTATACCTCCCATCCATCACCAGCTGATTTACAGGAAGTGCCAGAGAGCTCTATACCCTACTCCATCACCAACTGATCTACAGGTAGAGCTGTAGAACTCTAAAACCTACACTTGCCCTAGGCTGGGGAGGGTCCAAAGGAACCATGAACTTAGAGGCTCCCTTGCTCTGGATCCAGTTTCAGTGCAAATCCCCAAAACAGGCTAACTTTGTCCACACAAGTTAAGATGAAAGGAGTATATAGTAACAGCATGAGCACACGGGTTCCACCATCAAAAAGGTAATGTTCTCATTCACTTTTATAGATTACTGAGTTGGTAATTGTCTCATTTCAATAAAACTACATTTAGGCCAAAATGTACACCTTGTAAAAGGTCTCTAAGTGAGCTATGTTCCCAGCTTAGCTATTTTGGCCTTATATTTCCCATTGCCTTATGAATTACCATCAATTCGCGGTTAATGAATGATCATGAACATAGATAATTGAATCCATTCTTGAACTGAGTAATGAGTGGGCAGTTAACAAACCCAAAACCCTATAGTAATCAAAAAGTCCCATTAAAATAGTTATCTAGAACAATCACTTCTTGCATTTCTGTCATGGGTCCGGCCATATAATCCAACTTTAATAACGGTTTTCTGGGATCACTAATTTCGGCAATTCTTTTTCCTCGAAGTGTAATATGTTTTAATATAATGCATTCATCTATTAAATGATTCCATCACTCAGGACTGTTGGGCAAGCTTGTAACAGAGCAACATTCTCACGATTGTAGAGAATGTAGACTAAGCCAAGAATCTGTTTTCAACAGGGCACTGACGAGCCAAGAGTAAGCCGATCTTGCAATGTAGCACAAATACAGGACTCCGAGAGCAGCCTGAAAATTTATATTAACTCATCTGGTGCATGACAATGGCTGTTACATTTTAACACTTAAGTCACTACATCATGTTCAAAGGGTGGGCGTATGGAGAAAAACTAATGTTAAAAAAGAAAAAAAAGACAAACATGATAAAATAGAAAACAATTACAAAAATAATCTACACTTAAAAGGTTACTCCAGCCATCAGAAACACTACAGGAATACCGCTGTAGTGTTTATGATGCCAGGAGAAACAGGGCCCGACCAAGGTGCCCTCTCAACTGGGTCCCCCATGGCTCCTGATCTTCTTTGTAGGCCTTTGTTGAACTCAAAAGCCAGATTCTGATCCTGCCACCCATTGATTGGTTGAGAGCATCAGTTGACCACTCTCCAATCAATGAGTGTCTGTTAATCAAAAGTTACACAGAATTGACACTAGCAAGCCCGGAACGCTTGTTGGCCGCCCCAATGACATGGCTGGAGGTTGAGTTACTCCTCTAGCAGCATAGAGGTTAGTCTCAGTATATGCAGTATTTCATAGCTAAACACTGCACATACAGACTTCAAGCACAATGACCACTTCAAATCACCGGAGTGGTGACGGTGCTTAAAGTAACCCTTTAATGAGTGGTTACCTAGACAGTCTCTTTGAACTCCAGATTAAAGACTGCTGAACTCGGCAGCTGTGACAAGTTTCTAGCGGAGCTGCAATAATAAAATCCAAAATCTCCACTGGGATTCTCTGAAGCTGGAAAGGAAGCACTGTTTAGCAGATATAGCCCAGTAACCGGACAACACACAGTTCTGGGAGTCATCTGGTTTATTCAGGGCCACACACTGCCTTTTATGCAAAAGCCCCTACATGGAATTTTCCATACAAACTTACAGGGTAATCCCTCCCATGATCTTCTGTGCCTGAGCGATAATGATCTGGGGAAAAATATATAATTAAATTATCTCTCAGGTACAAAAACATCTAGAATTTTTATGACACCCGAAAATACAAATAAAACAACCATGTACCCCCTCAAGTCCTATATCCACGGATAGCCTGGATCTAAGTGCACAACTTATCCAAAACGTGCTCAGATCCCGCGAACACAGCCAAAACGCCACTGGGGTAAAGTTTTGACCAACCGCACACGAGGCTCCTGCCCAGAATCTAAGGTAGTAGTCGTTCTTTTTCGGGAGCACGGAAACGCACAAAATACCGAATGGATGCTTGAACCCGTATATTGATTGTGCGCCCCTCATTCAAGGGAATGATTAAACTTAACAACAGTGTTCTTCTCAGATGTATAAAAACTAATGCAGGCGGGGATTAGAGGCTCAGCGGTGTTCGCGAGGTCAAGTGTCCAATTTTAGTTCCATGCACTTGACCAAATACTGCTGCCTGCATTCGCGGGAACAAGATGGCCACCACCACGTGTTCGTACATATGAACAACGGCCACCCAGCCGACCGTTTAGAACATTGAGGTGTGAACCATTATTAAAATGTTAACAGGGGTGATGGAGGTTAACAAGCATTCGGGTGGTCTGGATCTTTCGTGGTTTTGTTCGGTTGTCGAACAAAACAAGGATAAAAATAGGGGAACGCGGTTTTACCGAACAAACCTGGGAATCATAAGGGAACATAGGTCAATTCTGCCACAAAGTTCATAGTAGATCCTTATAAACTCATGATGTAAGATTTAACTCGGAGGTTCCTCTAGAACCTGAACATTGCAGTCACATATAAAAATAAGATGGAACTTTATGCTTTTAACGAACAAAATCAAACTCATCTCTAGATAAATGTAAGATTGTACTCGGCATTTTTTTCTACCTCTCTTGATAGATTTCAGCTGGAGCCTAGAATTACAGCCAGATACTGCCAAGTTCTACTTTGTTTTCGATTGTAGAAGCTTTTTAGCTCAGCCCTTGGCACTAAAATGATTTGACACTACTAAGAAATGAGTCATTTGGCTTTTCCAATAACTATTTTAGAGATATATTTGCTTTAATAGTTTGCAGTACCATATACACTGCTCACTCCTTTTGTAGTTGAAGGGTTACAATTCCAGTTATTCTGGTGCAATCCTCAATGGTTTCATGTTCTGGCCACTGGATGATGCATCTTAAATTGTCCAATCCCACCCTATAGAGTGTTTCCACTGGTCCACGTAACAATAGCTCAATTTAACGGCATTCATTGCAATGAATAAGCAGTAACAATTATGGTCCTTTAATGCCCAATCATTAAACCATTCAGAGATACATGACAAAAACATTATTCAGATAGGTTTTTACGACTGATATCGTTAAAGAACAAGAAAAAGATAATAAATGAACATGTGTCAAGTATATTGACCTCGGCACAATTAACTAGGTTCGTTGAATTTTAATATCTGTTCTGTTTCTCCCATTGCACCCTAGAGAGAACATAAAACAGATGCAATGCCTGTGGCCCATCCTACGCTTAAAATCTGCAAAAAATAAAATTAAAAAAAAGAATACATCCGATGAATAAGATAGAGCCAATTAAATCACTGTAATGAAACCTAAATGCAAATCAGAATGGATACATATTTATGAAACTCATGCTGTTTCCTTGAACCTGCGGTTACTCTAATTTCAAATTATACTTATTACAGGAGTAGTAGATGTTTTTGAATTGGTTTGTGAAACCTACACGGCCAGGGTCGGGGCCAATGCAGGACATTTTGGGTGACTTAATGATTTCTGAAAAGTTGTAATCATTTATGTAAATGAAAATTTAATTTTTTTTTTAATGTATTCTGACAAACAAAAATTTCCACCGTGCCCAAGTCTAGTTATTACTTATGTCTAAATGCTCCCAAACCTTAATTTCTGGTCCTTTTCAAATCCTCTTTCCTTATTACAATGAAGCTGTTACCTCGGTAAATCGCACATTTGTTTAGTGATTTTTTGATTGCAGCTAGTCTCCTTTCCAGATCTATGGCCGTTGCAGTGGACAATGACATTGTTTTGTCCACGAAAACACTGTAAGGTTATGTGTCGTGATGGTTGCTACGGTCAATGAAATCTCTAAAGTGCAAAGTCAACTAGGTAGTCTATCTTGGCCTCTATGGTCCAGTTGGTAAAAGAGATGACCCCTACTAAAATCAATGATTGTCCCATTCGGTCTTAAACTGGTGTCTCTGTCAACATAGACATAGGGCTTTGTTTACTAAACGAAGAATTGTAGTGAATTGCTTTGCAAACTGATAGTTTTAAGCCAATTTAGTTAGAGATGATTCCCGGAGTGTGTTGGAAAGATACCGGTATTGTTCTGATCATATTCTTTTACCCAGTTTGCTGATAACAAGCTGTGGTCTCATGGGGGCAGTAAGAGATAGGTATGTGTCCAGTGAAATACACAGACCCCCATCACAGCTGCGGAGGAACCAGAGATTAAGATCTCCCACTAGGCAAAAATGTAGGAAAATACATTGTTGCCTGAACCTCTGACTAGGGGGGAGTTAAAGGGCCCAGTAAATGATATGATGGATATGAAATTAGTCCATGCTGTTTTGACACTATGTTTTTATAAACAGACCCTGTAAACATTATTAAAGGGACAGATAAAACACACCAGGGAAATGCCAGTTATTGCGATTTTGCAATTCACTATGGCATTGAAGCTGCATTAATTAGAGGAAAACTAGGACTTGTGAATATTTATAGAATCATCCTGAGCGAACCTCGCGTCTTGGTTAAACACAAACAATTACTGGAGATTACTGAACTCACTCCTGCAATAATACCTCTTGCAGAACGCTGCATCTATATCCGAAGGAGCAACCGCGCTTAGCAACTGCCTGAATCTGACCTAGAATTATGTAAACAGAAATATATGTATACACACGACACACGTGCTCCCCAGTAGGTAAAAAATATATAAAATAAAATTACCAAATGTTAGATTGTAAGAAGAACCTTCAATCTTCTTAATACAAATATACAAAATACAATCTACAGGAAGGAATATAGAAAAATATAGTGTAGTAAAATTTAAAACACCATAAATGCGCTTGATAAGATTGCACTCACAAGATAAAAACGAAATATGGGCGTATAAGTAATCTCTCAGGCTTGACGGATAACTGCAAACTTCTTTTGGACCTTATTAGAAAAGGAGAGACACACAAACCATAGTGCACCAATTAAATATAAAGTTAAGTGGTTTTATTAGATTGCACTCACACAAAATCGGTTGAAATCCAGCATATCAGTCACTTAGGGAGTCACAGTGTCGACATCTTTCTTCCCAAAGTATGATGAAAAACGAGAGCCGGATAAAAAAACCATAAAAACAATAAAATTACATGAAATAAAAAATAAACAATAAAGTTCAATAAAGTGCTGTTGTGGTCCCTCCGCCTAGAATTATGTAAAACTAGAAACCCAAAGGCTATTCTCTGCTGCAAATTGCTCAATTTCAACTCCTGACAAAAAGCAGTCTTTTCTGTTATTGTATTGTCCAGCCCACGAACTGGCATGGATGATACTGGAATGACTTATGCAAAATGTGAAGATAAAGTCCGTTTTCCATAACTATTAAATGTTAATCTAGACATTTCTCCAGCAAAAGTGCAAGTAATGTATGGTGCATGCTTTTGGGGGTTTTACACATGTCAAGGGGAACCCACTGCCATCCGTTATCATTATTAAAGGCACACTTAAGGCAGTATGATCATTTCATCTCATTGAAGTGGTTATAGTGCCTGAAGTTCCAGTGGAGGTGTGGCTAAGACAAAGACCAAGACTTCCTTGTAGTCATACCGAGTCATACCAACAATGAGTTCTATGATCAGTGGGCAGCTGACACTCTCAGCCAATCACAGCTGCCCATTGTTGCTCAGGCTAACATTTCCTCATTAGCCCAAACAGATAGTTGATGGGCTGCTGTGGACTTTTTTTTTTTTTTTTTTTTTTTTTAGCATTAAAAACAGATTAACACTGAATGTAAGGACAGAGTCAAGGGATTACATACACTAAAACCCACTTCAAATAGATGAAGCAGTTACAGTGTCTACAGTATCGCTTTAAGGATAGACTGTACTAATTTCCCTCAACATAGTATTTCTGGAACATCAGAAGGGGTTAGATTGGACCATAATGTTTTCTTGAATAGTGCGCTTCACATACTCCATCTAATATTCCATCATCTGCTATTTAGGAACAGGGGGCTTTTAGTTTAAAGACCTTCTAAATTCTATTTTATGAACACACTATTAATTTTTTTGCAGGGTAATTAAATATCCCTTATATATTAGAAATTGAGTAATTGTCTTTTGGTATCAGTTGTGTTTTATATCTTGTTCACATCGGGTCCTACTGTGATGGCATCTCCTCTGAGTACTGCACTGAGTTTCAGTAAATACAATCTGTGATGTGCTAATTTGGCATAATCCTTAATGTTTCAGGTAGCGCAGGGTTATCACATGATCCATAATGATTTTTATATACATCTCAACATTGGAAGGAGAGAAAGTGAGCGGATCAGGAAAATGCATAGCCAAAATAAACCCATAATAATGGTGGGGAGAGGCGCAGAAGAAGGTTTAGAAAACAGCACTACCTATATATCTCTAAGCCAAAATACTCATGGTGGAGACCCCACACTTACAGAGGTTTATTTTTTTTTTTTAGGTGGGCTATTTTTGGTCTATATTTTACACGGCAGCTGTCAACTTGCTCTGTAAAGCAAGGACGTTTAACCCCTGTGTCAGGGTCAAACACTGGATCCCTGTCCTATGTGCTCATTTGTAAAACAAAAAGAAAATAAAGGCCTCCGGCAACTGCTGACGATTACATTAGCTGATACATTTATATTAACAATGGAATTAAACGCCTTCTGCATCCTGTTGCCATCCTGCAGTGTCCTCTCGTTTTGTCCCAGAATCCTTCGCTTTTTGGATAGACCACAGGATGCAGGTTGAGGTGTCAAAGTATATGTAAAACATCATATTTGGCTGGTGTCACACAACAGTACGATAAAAAACTAGCTGTCAGCCAGGTAACATTAAGGAAATGTGCATCCCTAGTCACTACCACTATTCATTAGATAGTGGATATTCGTAATTGTTATTTATTATTTATAAAGCGCCAACAAATTCCACAGCGCTGTACAATAGGTGGACTAACAGGCAACTAATCACAACAAGACAAGTTAGACGCACAGGGATAGAAGGTGTTTAGGACCTTGTTCAAAGAGCTTACATTCCAAGGGGAGTGGGGTAAAGTAACACAAGGGGGAAGGGAAGGGTAGGATGTATAGGGAAAGTATGTCGCTACTTGCAGAGTTTATCATTTTTTGTTCTTGTTTTGGAACAGTAGCAAGAGAGGAAGCAAGTTAGGTTACTAAAGGTTTAATATTTGAATATTCATATAAATAGGTCGACAAAAAAAAAATTTAAGGTTCTAGTCTCAATGATTTTTAGATCACTTTAGAAGTCTGCTTCAGTTTCTGACATGGTGATACAGTGCATCCATTTGTCAACTGGTTTTCAACTTTCATTACAAAACAATGAAACAAACAGCGATACTTTATCAAAACACAATGTAACAAGCGGGCGGTCACTCTGTATCTAGTTAGATAATGGACAGTAATGTGTAAACTGACAGTGTGTCTTTAAAATACCAGGCTTCTCCATTCTTTGGAACCAAAGCTGCTGTGGACTACGACTCTCAACAATCTCAGCCAGCAAAATCAAAGCAGCTGGCAATACTTAACCCTGATATATATGTCGTGGCCATAATTTAATGGTTTTGGATAAACTTTTGAAATTATTTGATATATTTTGGATACATTTTACATATTTTCAAAATATTAACCCCTTAAGGACACATGACGTGTGTGACACGTCATGATTCCCTTTTATTACAGAAGTTTGGTCCTTAAGGGGTTAAAATATAAAAACATATCCCACAGAATCATGGGAGTTGTGTTTTAGCTATAGGTCATTTACAAAATATACTGGGATGTCTGGCCCCAGTAAAACCATGTAGTGCAATAAAGTATACAAATCTTTCAGCCACACTGCGAATCTCAAAGAATGTCAGTGTGTTCTAAATTAGAATCTACAGCCAATGATAGACTCCAGCACAGACACAATATTACATGTGAAGACAGGATCTCTTGTGGTCAGGAGACAATCGGCAAATGTTAAGAGGTCTGTTTCAATGTTGCAAATGTCGAGAGGTCAGATAATTAAGTGTGGTTCTGACAATTCCCATTTCAAACCATCTGTTGCCTAATTGATGGGTGCAAAGCATGTTACTGGCTGGACACCTGTTATCTGCGCTTTTCACAGGAGTTGGAAATTAGTGGCCTAAAATGTTATTATTCACTAAAGAGCTGCGAGCCTATTGTGGCCTAAATGTAAAATCTCTCCTTGTCAAATCACCACAACTCTCTGTTTAGGAAATGAAAAACCAGGAATGTTTAACCCTTTGCAATTTGAGAATTGGCACCTCCTACCCAGCTTTATTCAGACCTGAACATGCGCAGAGCACTTCTAAAGCACTAGTGTTTATGAGACATTTTCTGGTGTTTCCACAAGGGCTCATTCAGTATGTAGAGTTCATATACCGCAATTACTCGTTAAGAATCTCTTCTTGATGAAGTAACTGAATTAATCTGTATGTTGCGTTTTAACTGCTACAATCCAGACATACAGGTCTATTCACTAATGTGTGAATTCGGAAGTCCGTAATGCAACGTCGAATTCAAATTCTAGACCTAAACAGTCGAGCTTAAAAAACATAGCTGACTTGTGGATTATTTTTCTCTTACACAGTCTGGATTCAGAATCTTTAATTCTTTTTAAATCTCTCGACTGTTCATACTTTAGTTCTTTACCCAGAGAGCAACAACTGCGAAAACCATCATTGTGTATCTCTATAGTGTGATCATCATTTTCAAAGTTCTTCCCTTTCTGTTGCTCAAAGAGTTAATGGCCACAGTGTACATTCAGGCTTGCCAGCTTCCATCCACTTGTGCCAATCATCCCATTATGCCGGGGAGTTATTTTCCAAAGGAGGCAGAGATAACATGTCCACAGCAACATGGTGTTATGATAAGGGACTTACCCCAGGCTAGTTGGGACCAAGACAGGCAGATGGCAGGTGGGACAATTAGCTCAGCAGCTTAGAAGATGGTCTGCGGATGGACACGTGTAATGGGATTTCGTTGCCAACTTTCATCCTAACTCATTTTCTAACATCTTTCTTCCTAAGAAGGCTCCATCTAATTTAGATTTGGCAGACACACACCCAGGAGGCCCACAAGCTCTTCTCCCTACAGGATATGAGATGCAGAGGAGAGGCTTGCATCCCAAAGGAAAAGCTCAGAAATATGTTCGAGAATTTACGTTCCAGTCTCTCCTCTGCACCACAACCTTTTGTTCATCTTGATGGTATTCTGGAGATAACTGGGGTTATTTAAAAATACGTATGTCTTGCAATGTCCCCCAGGTCAAGCAACGAGCAGAAATATTTCTTCTGTTTTCACTATGATTGCTTCCATTTTACGAGCCTCATCCCATAATAGCGTTGGTTTTTTGACCTATCTCTATAGCAATGTCGTCCACCTTTAGTAAGATTGTCTCAAAAGAGTGTTTTCCTGTAACCGTAGACCTGATCCTCGTAGCTTGTTTTAAAACTACTTACCTATTTATCAATAGAATGTATTTTCTTTTTCATTAAACAAATGTTAGAATTTGCTAATGTTTGCTACTCTCTTCTGGTGATCTACGAGTCTATTCTCTTGTAGGAGGTCATCAAATATAAGCACTGATGTATGTTATATATGGCCTCATTCAATAGTTAGAAATTTATTCTATAACTAGTAATACTTTAATAAATAATGCCAACAGTTATACAAGTATATAGTTATATTGCTTTTAAATCAAACCTTATAAACTTTTTGTTTCTCAGCTTACACTAGATAACTGGTAACTTATAGGTGACAAACAGCACAAGAGAAAGATGGAAGCAATGGGTGGGATGTCCGAAAATTTTATAGAAAGTCCACACACAAAATAGGAGGTCCCAAAATGGACAGGGATCCTTTAATGGAATTAGGAGGTCGTCTTATTTGTTTGTTCTTGAAAAGTTTTATCAGTTTATTTTTTAGAAGGACATGGGAAAAAAATACAAAAACTCGGAAAGAAATTTCAGGCTGCAACAAAGCAGGCAGATTGACCAAGCACATGTTTCACACATTGGATCACCCATAATCCTTTTCTTGAGGCAGCAATAGCCAGAGTCCCAGGACCAATAGGGGAGGGGAATGTGATTGCTGGATTATGTGTGATTGGAATGTATGATATTTGATGTCTGACTAACTGGTGGAAAGTCTACAGACATTGTTTTTAAAGTGCAAAGAATTTAGAATTCACATCTTTCCTTGGCTGTAGAGAAAGGTGACATTTCTCTCCTGCCCACCCTTCATTGTTCAGCTCTTTCTTTTCCTCTTTCTTTATTCCTTCCTTCCTTCTTTCCTCCCTCACCCTCTCTCTTTCTCTGCCCTCCATTTTTGTTTCTCTCTTTTTTTTTTTCCTCCTCCATTTCCCCCTCTCTCTCTGCCCTCACATTTTTGTTCTTTATTTCTTTTCTTACATTACCTTCTCTCTGATGATTCACAAAGATGGCATCAGAAGTTGTCTACAGGCAGGACATGGGGAGGTGAATCCTTTTGATTCCTTGTTGGGTCCTCCTGGACAATAAACCTTGGTACGTGTTTGGGTTACTGCCTACTTTGCCTTCTGGTACAGCAGCTGGCAGGAGTAAGACTTTGGCCAAAGCCTCTCCCAGATTTCTGTGTCAGTCTGTTGTTTGGGTTGGTGTATCCATAGCTCCCAACATTCTGAGTTGGCAATCCAAGACGAGGTTGGACTTTTTGCCAGCCACACTGATAGTTCTTCCTATGCAGATAGTACTGTGAGAGTACTCCAACATAGGAAGATTAATCTATAGACAATCATACATGCGTAGGCATTCTGTATAATACATGTTTACAACATTTTAACTAACTTAATAATTGTCACGAACTCCGGAACCATACACGCTGACAGAACATAGACACAGGAATTGCAGTACCGGTCCTTAGAGTGGCTATGCAAACAGAGAGAAGTCAGAATACAAGCCTAGGTTGGAAGAAAACGGAGAGACAGAGCAACGATGAGACAAGCCGAGGTCAAGGGGCAGAGAAAGCAGGAAAAATGGTGAGACAAGCCAAGATTACGTAACCAGACAATCAAACAGAATACACGTGCTATTGGGCTATCAGAAGACAACAACAGGGCAAGGAGACACGGAAAAGGTAAGTATAAATACACTTAGGTTAACTCTGGCTAATTTCCAATCAGAGTTAATTATCACACATGGGAGGTACTTGTATTTCCCACTTTGATTAGTGACATAATTTTTGCGCACCGAGTCAAGTGACTGACTCGGGCGCCTATTTACACACGCTGCACGCTGGCATGCAGCGTCCGACTTGCCACCAGGGGGAGCAACTGTGATAGGCGTGCGGGCACCGGACGCGGGCTCTCGTGGCAAGTGGGAGTGTGAAGAAGAAGCCTCGAGCAGTGCGCTAGCATCGTAAGCAACTGCTTGCGGAAAAGGTAGGAGAGAGGCTGCTTTGAGCGGCCTCCCTGGGCCGACGCGAGTTTGGCCCTGACAATAATAAAACATAATAATATTAATAATTGTTCCCATGTCATGACTGTCCTTAAAAATTCTGGATAGTTGGCAGCTATTTTGCATTTGATTTATGGTTCAAGGTCTCTGTAGCCAAGAACACATTCCTCAGGGTTTATGATGATGCTTTTTTTAATGCCTGGGGTGTTTATCTGACTTTTCCTGTACAGTCCTTCACTGATGTACAGATTGATGTTTGGATGAAATCCAAATCTGTGTAAAACTTAGTAATGTAAAACCAGGGCTGAATGTCCTCGTGGGAGCTGTTTGAATGTCTCCATAACATACACTTCATCTTCTATTCATGTTCAATCTCCATTTACTGGTTCAGAAGGTGTTTTTATGTGTGTTTCATCTTTAAATCTCACCATGTGTTGCCCTTTGTGTCAGAAAAAAACAAAGCAAACAAAATAATAATTGGTAGATGATGGACAGGAGAGGAGGATTGTGATTAGATTCCATCAAAACAAAAAGCAATAAGCAAGTTCTAGTATAAATAAAAAAATATAAAGGTCATAACTGTGTTTTTCTCGAGGTGTGGATCCTGAGAACCTCACTACCCCACAATTAGGATTTGACATAGAGACTACTCAAAATATAGTTTCAATATTAGTAAAGATCTAATAAAAACTCTAATGGCCTGAGGATTTAAACAGATCCAAAAATACTATTCAAGAACTCCAACTTCATCAAATCTGTAGAGATGTTTAATCAATCCCTTTATCATGGGAACCTGCTCCTTCATCACCCCTCACTTCGAGACCCTATTCACCGTCTGAACCTCTAGAAATTAAGACCTTTGGAATCTACCCCGTCATCCTGTGAGTCTTTATCTTCCCTTTAAGAATTAACAAGAACACTATTTAAATCTACAGATTCCCTTTCAGACCCTCTGGACTTTGAAGCCTAATGAATCCTGGGAATCTGTGCTTTGTCCAGAGACACCGAAAAGCTGTTCATTCACCTCCAGACGTTTAGATTCTACCCATTACAGGCATTAAAGGGACAGTATGCACAGCATAACGTCTTAAGTAAGTTCTAGAGCAGGGGTGCCCAATAGGTAGATCCCCAGATGTTGTAGGACTACAACTCCAATGATGCTTTGCATACCTTTAGAATGACAAAGCATCATAGAAGCTATAGTTTTAAAACATCTGGGGATCAACTTTTTGGGCACTTCTGTCCTAGAGTTTATGAGTGAGTCTTCCATGTTTTTATGTTTCTTTTGGCATCTGAAGCCCAGTCCCTTGGGAGCCTTCCAGATAATACATAATAAATTGGATTGAATAATTTCTATCAATATTTGTACAAAGAGTTGTACAGAAAAAAGGGGATACAATTTAAAGATATCTTGTACCATAAGCACTACAATTAGTTACAGAGGTTATGATACTTAGATTGCCCCTTTAAGAATCTACCTGTTCTTCCTGAGAATAATTTTTCTGTTGTCTTTGTTCATCATGAATATATCCCTATTTGAGTCGGAATACCCCGTTCAGAGGTCCCCCTTAAAATGCAATAACACTCTCACAGGGACCGGCACAGCTGCAAGCCATCTAATATAATGATTAATGATACCGTAACACATTGCATAATTTGGAATTGAAGCTTCCACTCACTCCATATAAAACAGGATGCACCTCCGAAATTAGAATTCTTTATGTTTAGTCAATGTATTCCTGCAGGATGTACGTTAGCCCTGATCTTTCCCTCCATAGATAGTGTAATAAATGAGCTCATTATGTTTACATACATTTTGGAGAGATTTGTCACCTGCCAGAAGTATAAGTACAGGTAAAATATATATTCTTTTCTCTGCTGCAGGAGTGACATAATAGTCGCAGATTCGCAGTCAGAGTTTTTAGAATTTTTCTAATTAAAATGTAATGAGACCATTGAATATTGCTGAGTTATGCGATATGTATTAAGCTCTGCTGACGGGCAGCTTGGTATTCTGTCCGTCAGGTGTGCGGAGATGACACACCACCTATCTAGGTAGACATGTGGTCCATGTCGCTAATTCTATCAGATGCACTCCTCCACTGGCCCCAGCATTTTCCGATATGGGACCTGACAAATTTGTCAAGTTGGTTGTCTTCTGCTTTATGGGGACTTTTCCTTGCCTTTCCCAGGAGTCGAAATAACATGAGACAAGTCAGATCTGGTGGGTCCATTCAAAAATTGCTAATCTTCAACTATATCTGGGTCAGGGCCGGTGCAAGGATTTTTGCCGCCCTAGGCCAAAACAATTTTGCCGCCCCATTTGCTCCACCCACTTATGCAGACTGACATACACTGACCCAAGCAGACTGACGCACACATACTGGCCCATGCAGACCTATACACTGACACACACTGATACATGTAGACACAAGCTGACCCATACTGCAGACACACACTGAGCCATGCTGACACACACTGACCCATGCACACACATACAGATACACACTGACCCATGCACACACATACAGATACACACTGACCCATGCACACACATACAGACACACACTGACCCATGTCGACACACACTGACCCATGCACCCACATACAGACACACACTGACCCATGCACCCACATACAGACCCACATTGACCCATACACACACACACACACACACACTGACCCATACAGACACACACTGACCCATACAGACAAACACTGACCCATATAGACAAACACTGACCCATACAGACTGACATACACAAATTCTTCACTAATACACATTCCCCATTGACCCACTTACCTTTCTTAATATTTGACTGCCTGTCATGTGTTCCTGGCCGATTCCCTGTGCCTGGCTGCCTTTACTGCGTGTCAGCTCTGCCCCCACTATGCTCCCGGCCACTTGTCCCCACGTACAGGACAAGGGGCGGGAGCGAGGAATTGAAGTGCCCTCACGGCAATGGGAGTGCTTCTGGGGGACCTGGCTGAGCAGGCTGAAGTGGATGCTGCCGGACCAGTGTTACACTGGGCACTAGTCAGCAGACATGAAAGTGTCCCTAGCGCCCGGTAACATGGCCGGCAACACAATTTGTAGAATTATTAAAACATAGAGAGGCGCCCCCTTTAAGCAACACCCTATAGGATACGCCGGCCCTGATCTGGGTTGAATTGGAGGTTTGACACTCGCACTATTCATGGCAGCACGCGCAGGTCTGAAACATTTTTATTATGTAATTATTCATACTTAAACCATCATGGGGTCATCCCATTGGATGCTTGGCACTCTCAGGGTTAATTCATCATTTTTTTTAAACCAGTAAAACCACATTGAGTATGCGTATCGATTTTAATTACAGTCTTTGCGCTTCTCGTTAGTCTCTCGGTTATTTAGCATCTCGATGATGTCTGTGAGCTCAGAATACATTGCTTTGCTGGACTAATTTAATATGAAGTGTTGCAGCTAATTGCCTGATATGTTTAATTAATAACTTGCTCTTTTTGTCCCTCATACACAGTGCAGATGCACCCCCTGAGTGATTAAAGAAAAGCAGCAAAGCGGTAATTATGGAGCTCACTTGGGGGAAACAGATCAGGGAACCTTTTATCATTACAACTGATAATTACTGCTTCTGGACAGTTCTGATGTTAACCTCTTGGTGTCCAGACATGAACACCATTTGTATGGTTACAAAGGCCTAGTAGAACCTCACACGATACCAGGCATCACACATGGTCAATTCTGTACCAGATCCTTGCTCTTAAAACCTGCCTAGATCCAGGAGTATCTGAACCTGGCTAAATCCACAGAACCATTCCGATTCCACAATAACAAGCCAGATCTATATTATTAACACGTAGCACAGGGCAGAATTAACAATACCACTCAAGTTCCACAGAGCCAGGACAGATCCTCGGTACACGCACTTCACTATATAAACTGCAGCGGCCTAGTTCCACAGTACTAGGCTAGATTCGTAGTATCCTCTCCTGGTTATAATTGGTTACCACTGACAACGTTCTCTGTATCATATCGGTATTGGACAAAGTCCTCAGGACTTGTATCAGAGCAGACGTACATAGTCACGTATCCTAGTCACGGTCATACCCACAGTTCAAGGCTCAACACCAGTACCAGAACAGGGCCATAATGCCACCACCACAGGGACCTAATTAGAAAAAAAATGTCTGTACTAACGCCAGGCACAACCATAAGACTAGGATTGACAGATCCATCATGTACATCCAGGACACACATTATGCATGTCAACACCACAGCATGTAAAATACAGTCCATTCATTATTCAAGAAGGATCTGAAAGGGAATGTCTTGACTTAATTAATTGATACATTGCAGTACATGAATTCTACTTACAACAGAGCTACAGGTTTTTATGTGCTGGCCCTCAACATACGGTGGATTTGGGAATCCTTGTAGAATCGGACCAGTCTTCCCCTCCCTCCCCACTATGTTAAGGAGGATTTGTCCGGGTCAGTGTTATCTTGTATCAATTTCCATTGTCTATACTCTAGCTATTCAGACACAGTGGGGACTTCCTGTTCACATCAACCTGGTCAAATTCGGGGAGTTGGAACGCAAACACATGCTGCTTTAAATGCTTAGTCCAACATAAACTGATTTCAATCCCATTATCTTCCTGTGGCTGCTACAGAGGAAATCTAACTTTGTTGTTCTTACATCTGTCAGCATTAACAGGCCAGACACTCAGCACAAAGTTTCCTGTGTGCCAATGTGACCAGGCAGGGTGGCATTGAGAGGGATGAACATGCAGGAAGTGCCAACAAGATAGAGATTTTTATTTGAACTCTGTTCGTCCACCTGAAACAACACAATTACTGGGGAAAAAAAAACTAAACTTTCACTGCAGGGCAAAAGCTATTAAATCCTGTTGTTTTTTTTCTTTCTTTGTTTTTATGTAAAAGCTGAACAAATAGTTCAGCAGATTTTAATGTTTTCTTTTTTTTTTCTCTATTACAAAATTGTTACTGACCTGTATTGTAACCGGTAGCGAGTTTACTCCTTCATACACAGTGCAGAGATACTCCTACAGTGCAGAGATACTCGTACAATACAGAGAGCAGAGCATAATACAGAGATACTCGTACAATACAGAGAGCTGAGTACAATACAGAGATACTTGTACAATACAGAGAGCTGAGCATAATACAGAGATACTCGTACAATACAGAGAGCTGAGTACAATACAGAGATACTCATACAATACAGAGAGCTGAGCATAATACAGAGATACTCGTACAATACAGAGAGCAGAGCATAATACAGAGATACTCGTACAATACAGAGAGCAGAGCATAATACAGAGATACTCGTACAATACAGAGAGCAGAGCATAATACAGAGATACTCGTACAATACAGAGAGCAGAGCATAATACAGAGATACTCGTACAATACAGAGAGCTGAGTACAATACAGAGATACTTGTACAATACAGAGAGCTGAGTACAATACAGAGATACTTGTACAATACAGAGAGCTGAGCATAATACAGAGATACTCGTACAATACAGAGAGCTGAGTACAATACAGAGATACTCATACAATACAGAGAGCTGAGCATAATACAGAGATACTCGTACAATACAGAGATACTTGTACAATACAGAGAGCTGAGCATAATACAGAGATACTCGTACAATACAGAGAGCTGAGCATAATACAGAGATACTCCTACAATACAGAGAGCAGAGATACTCATACAATAAAACAAGCTGGTCACAACATAAAGATATCTATAAAATACCTGCTGGAAAGGGCAGCTTTCAAACCAGACCCATTTTTTTTACAGCCTAGATCAGGGGTAGGCAACCTTTTAGCAGCACTGTGCCGATATAGGTTTGTGATGTCCCGTAGCGTGCCAATCCTATTTTTTTAAATTGAGGTGTGTATGTTGCCGTATTCTGCTTGTGTTATTTTTACTGTAATTGCTTTGTATCATTGTATTTGTGCGTAAATTAGCTATTATATTGTATATGTTCATTAGTACTTTATGGTATTGTGAATGATACACATGAATGTGGGCTGTGTATGAGGGCTGCTTGAGGAATTGTGTGTGGGTGGATATGTCACATTGTGTGTTTGGTAGTGTGTGGGGGCTGTTTGGGGTATTGCATGTGAGAGGCTGCATGTGGGATTGTGTGCATGTATGTGGATTGTTAGTGGTGTTGCGTTTGTGGGGATTATGTGTATGTTTGTGTGTGGGCTGTTCATATTATTTGTATGAGGGGAGGCTTATTCTGCAGGTCTGTGTATATCTAGCAGTGTGGGTGGCTTCCCTGGGTCCAGTGGGGCCCAGTCTGGCCAGGTACAGGTCAAGGACAGGAGCTGCAACAGCAGCTGTAGGCTGCTCTACTACAGTGTGGATTTCCATTCATAAGTGCTGGGAAGAACTGATCCGAGATCACTTCCTCTACATTCTGCAATGCATAAATTGAGGATTTTCCTTCACCACCTTTTCCTATTAGCAGATATCTGAAGTTTCACTGAGACTCCTGATAGGCCAGAGCCTGTTTGGCTCTAGCAGCCTTGAGTGCCGTGGAAAGACACCTTGAGTGCCGTGCATGGCACTAGTGCCGGAGGTTGCCTACCCCTGGCCTAGATCATGGGTCTTCAAACTCCGGCCCCCCAGATGTTGCTGAACTACAACTCCCATGATTCTCTGGCTCTCTATGTAATTCAAAGAATCATGGGAGTTGTAGTTCAGCAACATCTGGGGTGCCGGAGTTTGAGGACCCCTGGCCTAGATGCTCTCAAGTAAGCTTCTCCAAACAGTTGCTAAAGAGGAGGGAGAGGCCCTGCAGAGCTGAAACCTATTCTAGAATTAAAGAGACACTCATCTTTATCATATTGTTTGACTTGCCACCCTCCGCTCCAGCAAAATAATCTTAGTGCTTCTAAATTACTGCAAATATTTTTCCCCCACATAACAGTAGTGGAGTGCTTTCCCAAATTTGGGTATGCCTCCACCACGGACGTATTAGCCGCGAGGCAAACAAGGCATTTGCCTTGGGCGGCATTTTCCAGGGGGCGGCAAAAAACGCCGCCCCCAAATGCCCAGGCAAATACCTTGTTAGCCTTGCGGCTAACTGACAATCCGGGCGGGCTGCTGATCGGGCGGCGCTGGCAAGGGAGCACTTCCCCTGAGCTCTCTGCTCAGCTCCCTCGCGCACCGCCTGCAGAGTGATACCGGGAGCCGGAAGATGACGTCATCTTCCGGCTCCCGGTATCACTCTGCAGGCGGTGCGCGAGGGAGCTGAGCAGAGAGCTCAGAGGAAGTGCTCCCTCGCCAGCGCCGCCCGCCCGACTGACCAGCAGCCCCCAGGGAAAAGGAGACCCCCCCCCCCAGCATTCCCAAAGGTAAGGAGGCTGGGGGGGATGAATTTTTAAAAGAAATAGTGTGTGTATGTTAGTGTGTGTATGTTAGTGAGTGTGTGTATGTTAGTGTGAGAGTGTGTGTCTGTTAGTGTGAGTGTGTGTGTATGTTAGTGGTTTGTCTGTTAGTGTGAGTGTATGTTAGTGTGAGTGTGTGTCTGTTAGTGTGTGTGAGTGTGTGTGTCTGTTAGTGTGAGTGTGTGTCAGTGTGTGTATGTTAGTGTGCCTAGGGCAGCACAAAACCAGGATACACCACTGGCCTCTACTAATTGTAACTGAGTATCCTAGATACCCTGGTAGGCATATTAAGATGGGTGAGATACTACTTTGCAGGATGATTTTTGAAAACAAGTGGATGGGGTCTTTTTTATAAGAAGTTTCTCCTTGACAGATAGTTGGAGACAGGGTCTAGACTTTTTTACACTGGTGGAGGGAGCGTGTATCCACAAAACTTTATTTTCCTCTAATTTGTGTGTGTGCTTTATATGGTCTTGTGACCTGTCCTGTACCGTGAAAATTTAGCCTAAATCTGAATTTCTGATATTAGCGTAGGAATGTCCCATTTTTTGGTGATTATTATAACCACCCATATTGACGATGTGCATTTCAGGGGTTTACAACACAATCGTGCTGATTGGACATTTTCTCTGGGGCCCCAGATGAATGAATCAGATTCTCCAAGTCTCTGGGTGAATTGGCAAATTCTGAGCCTCTAAATGAATGACCAGATTATCTGGGTGCCTGAGGTGGATCTACATGTTGTTTTAATATTATTGAGTCCCTAGGGTCCTACACACCCAGGGACCAACTGTGAATTTCACAGTCAGCAGAGATTCTCGATATAAACAACTACTTTATACAAACGGCATTAACTTGATTTTAACAGGGTTTTTTTTTTTACTTGTAGAAAATGCACTTCTTATAATATATATTTTTCTTCTTTCCTCTTTCTGCTGCCGTGATCAAGTTTGTTAAAAACTGCAATAATTACCTGCTCAGGGTTAAGGCTGATGGGACACTGCACCCAGACCACTTCAATGAGCTGAATTGGTCTGGTTGCCTGTATTGTCCCTTTAAATCTGAAATTCTAATTGTCTATGAATTCTCACATTTGTGAATAACCCTGAAAACGTCTGTCCTTTTATCTCTTATTATGGGATGCAAGGAAAAAGGAAATTCTGAGCACAGAGCGACTGAGTGGCTAAGGACATTTTTAAAAACGTCATACTCTGTTGTTTAGTTTTTAGTTTAGTTTAGTTTTGTTTTTTCTTTTCATTTGGTAGTTTTTGTGTAAAATGAGAAATAAGGTTCAACCAGTGTTTAACCCCTTAAGGACCAAACTTCTGGAATAAAAGGGAATCATGACATGTCACACATGTCATGTGTGGTTAAGGGGTTAAGCTTCTCTCCAGGACTCGTCTGGAGTTTCATTAGCCAGTGCTGGTTTCTAATCATCCCTCTTTATTCATGAGAGGTACAAGAGAACGTTTGTTAACAGAAACTATTATCAATTCCGCCAAAATGGGTGAAGGGCGTCCCATTGTTGGGAGCATTGAAAAAGGTCTCTAAAATCTCACTTTCTTGTCTCTGTGATATTGCTGTAGAAACTGTGCGTGTATGTGTCTGCTGGCAAAACTTCACACAGCATCCACTGTCAAAGAATAATGTGTCGGGCTTGAAAACAAAACAACAAAGTGCAAAAAAGAAAAGAAAAAAAAAAGGAAAAATTAGAAAGAATCGAGCCAGTGGGGAATTTGATTTGCTTGTTGAAGATGCATTCTCCCATACACCATCTCCTCCATCTGTCTGATGAAGCTGCTTCTGGGCCATGCTTTGGTACAAGGTATCTGATTAGGTCTCTCGATATTTGAATTCCCTTGAGCTGTTCACATGTGTGGATGGGTACAGGGTAATGATGCACCTGTTTTGTTTGGGGAAAACACGCACTGAGAATATATTGGAGTACGACAAACAGGGAAAAGTCGTATAAACCCTTCACTTAAGGGGAAATTTGGTTTTAACAAGAAAGAAAAAAAAAATAGGAAGGCGGATTATTGACTAAACACCAAACTATAGAAAACTGTAAAATAAATTGCAAAATTCAAGGTTAAATAGTTTATTTGGAAATTTTCACCAACTCTGCTAAACTCACAGCTTGACTATTTTAGAATCAATTTCTCAATTTAGTTTTCAGTTTGCAAGAATATAAAGGGTACCTGTCATTCCCCAAACAACTTATACTCATTAGCTTGCACATGCAATTTTATTAATACATTGTGATTGCAGTTTTGCTGGCAAATGTATAGATTAGGATTAGGAGAAACACCTTTTCTAAAATAGTTTTTTCTCCCAGCTGTCAGTCAGTGCTTCGGTGTGCAGACTGATGGTAGGTCCCTCTGCTCTCCATCCATAGCAACCACAGCTCATGCACTGTGGTTTCTATGGAAACTTTTCTAGCCAGCGCTAGAAGAGTATAGGAATGGAGTGACGGGATGTCACCCGGTTCTGATTCTGGCACGCGGGCAACGGAGCCAGCGTGCCAACGTCACTGAAAAGAATTGCTCTGTTTGAGGATGTGTCCCTAGCAGGGCAAATCAAGGAAGACTACCGGCGGAGCAGAGGACGGCCAAGAGGTGAGTGTGAGTGCTAAATAAGTATCACTCGCCACGGAAAGCAAAATAATATCACTCTTAGCCTTTTTATAGCATCTTTTCTACATTAATAGATACACTTGTAATGATATAAGCACCTGTGTCCACCATATTGTTCAAGATGGCTGCCATAATGAATGTGAATTAGTAGTCAGCCAAGAAATTGCATGTGATGTATTTGGGGCAGACACACATCCGGTGGTTGTTCTATTTCTAATTATTTTTTAATTGAACCTTTATTGAAGTATTTATAGAACAGTCGGTGTGTGAAAGTAGGTCATAGTTGGCAGCACAGTGTGTCACATAAAGTAAGCGTAACGGCAGTGACGAGACTATAAATTGCCAACCTTGAGCTTTGCAACCTGTAAACGGAAGACATTTCTAATGAATATTTCAAGTTTTCTTTTTAACCGTTAAGGTATTGATATACAAATAAAACAATGAATAGGAGCAAAGCTTACAAATAAAATCTCATCTATGTTTTCGATTTAAAGTTTAAATCACTCTCCACATCTTGTCAATGTACAATTTCATTCAGAATACAAAGTCAGCCTTAAAGGATCCCTATAGAGTCAGGAAAACAAACCCATTTTACTTACACTCCAGTACCCTAAGGGTACCCCCCCCACCCTCAGGGTCCCCCTCCCTTGGCTACTTACCTTAATCGGCGCTGGTGACCTCTCCTCCCCTGCCAACGTCAGCTCCCGAGTGGAGCGGAATGCGCATGCACGGCAAGTGCTGTGCGTGCATTCAAACAGTCCATAGGAAAGCATTTCTCAATGCTTTCCTATGGACGTTCTCCACGCTGGATGCAAATTTCGCATCCAGCGTCGCAGATGCGCCTCTAGCGGCTGTCAGGAAGACAGCCATTAGAGGTTGGATTAACACTACTATGTAAACATGGCAGTTTCTCTGAAACTGCCATGTTTACGTCTGAAGGGTTAAAACCTGAGGGACTTGGCACCCAGACCGCTTCATTGAGCTGAAGTGGTCTGGGTGACTATAGTGTCCCTTTAAGTAGGCAAGAAAATGTAAGCTGTATATCGTACTTGTGAAGCTGACAACCAATGAAGAAATTATAATGTTGGTATTTGATCAGTAAAGTTTTATTTTTATTTTTCACTGACATCGAATGATGGTTATTTAAAGCAATTACAATCGAAAATTCACAAACCACTTATATGCCTTTTAATTATCCTCTCAAAACTGAGCTTAACTCATGATGTCATTGACTGTGTCTGAGTGTATAACAGAGCTCCACATATAGGTGTGCATGACACATTTTATTTATTAAAAGGCTGTGTGTGAGGGGTTATTGTGTTTCGTGTAGATGTGGGGTGGCTGTTTGTGTCGTATCTGTGTGTGAGTAGCTATGTTTGATGTGTGAGCAATATATTTGGGTAGCTTTTAGTGATGTTTGTGGCACAGCGTGATGTGCAGGTTAGTGTGAGCAATGTCTGTGGGTACCTGTGAGTAAATGGTATTGCTGTATGTGATGTGTGTTGCTTTTTGGGTAGATGAGTGTCTTTAAACTACAATAAATGTGTTTAGAAATCTGTCTGTGTAAATAAGATACATTGTTCTTGCTCTAAGTTCCATTTAAGTTCCATAACTTGTTATTAGTAAGTCATTTAACATTTTACAACAGTCTTGTCCCTGGTCGCACCCCCACTCACACCCCTAAAATGAAACTCTTTGTGCATTTGAAGTGTTTGTGGGTGTGCTGCACTGTGTAGCTTAAATATCATTATATGTAAAGTGATACAATGTCATTTAGTGCGACTGTGTTTTATATTATGTTTAAGGAACTCTGTCATGCATCACAGAATCTGGTAATAATTTCACCTATACATTGTAAAGGCTTTTATTAAGCTCACAAGTAAACTATCAACGTTTTACTTTTGCATTAAAAACTTTCATCAGGACATATATATCCAGGTGGTTATAAAAACTCCCTACCCTCCACTTTCAGTTCTTCGTTGGGCCTCATGGAAAGTTCATGCTAACCAGGGTAATTATTTGGCCGATGCTGTGTTTAACCATGGTTTTTTCGCAGCCGTGCTGGAGTCGAGACATCAGTTATTTAAAATGCCCAGAGCTGTGTCTCACACTCTGTTTGGCTCATTTATTTGTCATGTCAGGGTCTGTTAAAGTATGAACCTCATGGAGTGCCCCTGGGAAATCGCATTCTGCTAACATTATCATGCCTCTTATCACTTCATGTAATCTGATCAAAACCAGGAGACAAGCCTTTAATGGAGGTGCACGATCCATCTCATGCAAGTGTGGAACTTGTACACGCTCTATAGCTGTTTCTGGGAAGCCAGCGTTTGGTTTTTATTGAACACTTCTTGACCACCAGCAAGATAGTGATATGTTCTTTTGAAATGATGTTACTGAAAATATATTTTACAATTTAAAGAATATGGACAATTTTAAAGGAGGTGGTCCCGTAGAGCCCTTTGTGACAGGACAATCTCCATATTGCTCTGAATGAATCAACTGCATTCTTAAGTTTGTGTGTTGCTGAGACACCTGTAGCGGATCCCCCGGTTACCTCTGCTATTTCTCTACCTTCAGCTGAACAGGAACCATTTAGGGCATAAAGAGACCCATTTCCCCCCAGTAACTGGACGACATACAGGTCCCTTTGTCTTCAAAGCCCGCCACCCAAAAACAGGGTTTCCCACATCCAGGGACAGGGGGTCTTCATCCCATAAGCCTCTGTACCTGGGAGACCAAGCATGGTAAAAAGGCACCATCTCTTTGTCTCCCAGGCACAGAGAGCTCGCCCGCGGGATAAGAACTGGTCTCTTTGTCCCAGTGGGCACCCCAGACCCCCTCAAACTCGCCAGCACCCCAGAAGTGTCCTAACCAACCTAAGGGAACCTCACACCGGCCCCTGTCACGAACTGCCTCTGTTCGTGGGGTCCCTGTGTGGAAACCAGGCAAGAGAAGCATCTCCGTTCAGGATACGAATGCTCCAGGGTTACATTCATTAATTACTTCCCTTGCGGTTTTACACTTATGTTGCGAGTGCAAACATTCTAATTGATTAGCGCGAACATTCTAATGGGGTACTAGGGAGGCCCTCTTTCGGGAAATGAATGAGTCGAGAAACAATCCACAAATGCTCCCACTGGCTGGCATTTGTCTGTACAAATGGCCGCCAGCTGGAGGAGTGCTCGTTAATTGTTTCCCTTGTGTTTTGCGGTTTTACACTATGTGGCGAGGTGTGAAGGTTCTAAGCCAACATTCTGAATGGGGTACCGGGCCGGTCCTTTTCGTGTCTTCTGTCTGCTCCCCGTTCGGGAGTGCTTCCACAAAGGGAATTCACTTGCCTCCCGAACGGGGAGCAGACAGAAGACACGAAAAGATGGGGAAACACACATAATCACGGACATAATAACATAAAAAAACATAATAACGGACAGGCAATTCACGGACAGGCACAACACCTGAGGCATATTTTGCTTGGTAACTTTACTGAAAGACAACATAACCTCTTCATCTCATTGATCAGTTTGACACAAAACAAAGGTTTCTAACCACCTGTAGAAATACTAACTCATACCAGCGATGGGCAGCTGTGGTAGGCTGACCGCGTCAGCTGACACTCTCATCCAATCACTACAACAAAGAGAAGATTTATTTTCATTGGTTACAAAAAGTAACTTTGAGTAATAGTCAAAAAGATATTGGCTGTCTATCCTACTTAATTTTCTTTTAATATTGGTTAAAAGGACTATACTATACAATACAGTGAGTGATCACTATTTTTATTTACTTAACATTTCTAATATCCAGTTTCTAATAAAGTTTGCAAATTATTCATAGTTTGGATGTTGCAGACAGTTCTATATATAAACATACACATATAATGCAGCTTGTCAAACAAAAATAAAAGATGAACGTTTATCCACAGAGAAAAGTGACAGACGAATTCAGATCTATTCACTAAACTCCCAAGTTGCCCGAGGGTGGTAACCGTCAGAAAAGCATAATTTTACTTTGTATACAGCATAATCTTTCTGGACAATAGATATGTAAAAAACGAATTCAATCTGTTGGGCCAACAAGACATTGACCTGAGGGAAACTGAGTATTGTTTGTGAGTATCCACTAAGGGCACTAAGCAAGAGCCCTCTATATTTTCTAGATCAAAGTTGTGGCCATAATTTTCTGCATTTTTTTGATTTCTGCATAATCTAATATTATTATAGACTTTAGGGTCGAAGATCTACCTTCATTTGAAATTAAATTCAGTAAAAATCAGTATTATTGTGTTTGTACAGGCCTGACTTTTTACAGAGTGATTCTGTTGTTTAAGGGACACTTTAGGCACCCAGACAACTTCAGCCTATTGAATTGGCCTGGGTGCAATGTCCCTGCCCCACTTAGTCCTGCAATGTAAAACCGCTTTTGAGAAACTAAACATTGCAGTACTAAGACAGTTTCTAGTGGCTATCTACAACACAGCGACTAGAGGCAAATCATAGTGCTAGGAATACAACTTTGTGTTGTTAATACTGTAGGATCCCTTTAATTGAGAGAGAGAGAGAGAGAGAAAGAGAGAGTGTGTGTGTGTGTGTGTTCTTAATTATTGCTAAACCTCAAAAGAACAAATATATTAGAAAGTGGAATTTGGGTTACACTATCCTGTCAAAAAAACTTTACAAACTCTACTGACAGCTATAGAAATCCAAAAAACAAAACAACAAAACAAAAACTACTTCAAATTCTACCCAAGTCTTTAAGAGGATTAGAATGTTGGTCAGAGTGCAGGCACATCCCTTTTTGTTTTTGTACGACTCTATTTTGCAATGAAACGCAGGAGTGCTGACTTCTTCAAAAAAAATCTGTAATGAAGGGAAACTGGCCCTTTTCAATATCTCACGCAGGGCTGTATTTACTTTGCTTATTCTCTGCAGTTTTTAATCCCTTAGATAAGACAATTGAAAAAGTGTTTGTGTACAAGGGGTAGATAAAAATAGCCAGGCTCCTTTCTGTTTACCGAGAACTTTGACTGGCATTGTTTGGAGAATGCTTTGACCACTGGCACTCTTTAGCACAGTATTAAACAGGGAGTCCGTAGCATGATAATGCATACGATGTGTCTGGGTGTGGACTGCAAGGAAATCTTGGCAGAAGATTGGCCTTGAAACGCCAGTGGCATTACAGCCAAAAATAATGAGGACAAAGCAGTTATTAAAAGAAGAATCTGAAGAGGTTTAAAGTCTATAATTTTACCCGTAAAAAAACTTTTATGGAACCATTGTGAAGATAAAACGTAGCGATTTGACAAAGTTGTTCTAAATTCAATGGTTCTTGAAATTCTAGTTGGTCGGGAATAAGAGGATGGCTGCTTTATTGTCCATAGCAGCTGGCTGTCTATTTCTGCCAAAGGTAGATAGCAGCGCATGTCTTTCATGGTAACTTTGTGATTGTGTGTAGTGAAAGTTAAAGAGGCCCTTAACAGCTGTCTCTTCTCTTTCACCTACCATCTCTCTCACGCTTAGAATGGTCCTCCTACATGATTGCTGTGCTATTTAGCTCTGCTTCACTTCTAATCCTTACCCCCACACCTCGTCTGTTTCTTTTTGCTGGTGTTTAAGGTGATGAAAGCAGTCGTAGATATCTCTGGATTCCTTTCCCGGGAAATTAGTGTAAATAATTCTACCCTGCACATTTTTCTCACAAGGATTGAACTGCAGTGCGGGATGTCTATAGTCTCTCCCTCTCTCTAAGTCTATTGGATATCTGTCTCCCTTTGGATTTCTGGGATGGAGGGACCCTCCTAAATGTCATGGTTTGCCAATTATTGCTGTGGTATTAGAAAGGTTCTTATCCCTATCGCTACATTCTAGTTCTGACCACAAAACTGTGTCAGTGTGTCTCTGTGCGAAATTCCATCCTGTGTTTAAAGGAGAACAATTGCGAAAAGCCATAATTTACTGTAGTGTGGTATATATTGATACTAGAGGCTTTGCAAACTTGTAATGTCTATAGCCCTTTAATTACAAAGATAAAGTTTTTTTTTGTGTGCTATTTTTTAGTGCTGACCTGCGCCCATTGAGAGTGATTGGAGGAGAGAACAAAAAAATTAATATATTTTAAACTAAGCAGCTATGCCGATTGACCAACTTATCAAATGCCAATGTTTAATTTTCCCCTTATGTATAATGATTTAGTAATAAGATCATATTGTGTGGTTCTTCCCTGACTTTTCCTGTCACTACGTGGGAAATAGGATGAAGTGTTGGATGGTGTGCACCTCACCAGCTAAAGAACACTACCACCCTTCTTAGCTTTGGGGGCAAGACAGGGAGTAGCTTTGCCCTGCTGAAATGTCAGACTGATAGAGATGTGTTGCAAGGGGCTGTTGAATAGGCAGAAAGCAGACTCATGTATGGCGAAAAAATGTATTTGGCCAAACCACTTTGTTCGAAAATCAATATTTTGGGATGGGCAAATTTCGTTACCTTTGTTAATGAGAAAAAAAATGGGAAAATGAATCCAATGAATCAAAACGGCACAAAAATAGGCCAATCAGCTTTTTGCAAAATATAAACGTTTTATAAATATTCTATATTTTACAGTACACATATATATTTTACTGCCATTGTGTTTGAAGATCACCTGAGGAAAAGTAACCAATATTGAATAAAAAAGATGGAGTAAAGTAAAGTATATCTATCTGTTAAATATATAAATATAGATTTTTATTTTTTCTACTGATCCTCCCTTTTTTAAGTATTTTGGTCACTTCTCACTTGATTTGTGAAAAAAACAAAAAAGCAATCTGTCACCTTGACATCAATCCTCTTTTTTCCCAACGGTCATCTCTTTTTGGTGCCATAGAGAGAACTCTGAACACCGAATCAAACAAACTTGTTTACCCAATGTGCGAGTCATTTGTTTCATGATTAGTCTAGATGACTGATCAGACATTGGGAATTTGGACAACCCCCCGAATCGACACAAATTCAGCTGAACTGCAGTTCATATCAAAATTAATCTCCATGTCTAGCAGAAAGCCCTGAGTAAGTTTTGCTTACAGAGAGCGTGTCAAATAATCCCTATATACTGTTTGGGAATATTTTTGTAATGTCTCAAATAAGCAGAATACAAGAGAATAAACTAAAATAATGGGCCGAAAAGTGAAACCGTACTGCCAAATCAGAAATTGTTGGGGTTATGCGTTTGTTATCCTTCAAAGTCTTAGAAAAGGTTTGATCAGCATTTTGAAAAGGTTAAATCTATTTTGGTTCAGTTTAATGATATGACTTTAAACAATGCAACACAGTTACTGGAAGCTGTCCATAACGTCCCTACTGTGTTATGGTTTTCAATGGAATCCATGAACTGCCTTAACATTGAAGGTTTGTGGATAGTAAGAAGAGGTTTTGTTTTGTTTTCTGACCAGAAAGCGTGACCTTGGCTTATGCTCAGCAGGATGTGTTTGAACACGTGGTTCTTGGCAAACCAAGTACGATACATTGTAATCTTTGCATTTGCTCACATCCTTTGGGGCAGCCATCTTGGAAGACTCATGTTTGCCAGAGCAATGTATAGATTACATTTGCTTAGTTTTGTGATACTGACCTTGTCATCCGCATGTGTTGTGGATAACAGTCATTTTAAATAGTACATGATAACCTGCAATGGCGATCTTCAAGCTAACAGATAAATACCCATTCTTCAGCAATACTATATATTTACTTATTAGGCACGATACTTTTGAATGAGATTTGAGTTGTGTAGAATGTTATAAGCCATTTGTAACGAATTAGCTGTGACAACTGTTTAAATATCGGGATCGTAGGTGTTATGCCCAGTAGGGTCAAATTGGAAATTGTCTATCTTTCCAAAAAGGAGCATAATTAAGCTACATAATGGTAATATTTATGTCCAGTTAATATTTATGACTGTGTACCCTCAACATTTAGAGTTTATTTTCAAATAATTTTTATTGAAAAATGTTGCAGAATTTACAAATAATAAAGAACAATATATTAGGGAAGGGAAAGGAAGGGTAAAACTGGGAAGTGGGGGGAAAAAAATGGAATATCCATCCATTATAACTAGTGATGTCCCGAACAGTTAGCCAGGAACTGTTTGCCGGCGAACATAGCATGTTCGCAGTCACGAACACGTGCGATGTTCGGTCCGCCCCCTATTCGTCATGGAGGTGGGAGGGTCTGGGAGGGAGGGTCTGCTGCTGATTGGCTGGAATGTGTCTGCTGACTGTGAGGTACAGGGTCAAAGTTTACTCAATGATGACGAATAGGGGGCGGACCGAACATCGCGCGTGTTCGCGACTGCGAACGGTTCCTGGCGAACTGTTCGGGACATCACTAATTATAACAGTAAATATGTTAACGTACAAGGCACTTAAGTTGAGTAACATTACATCACAAGCTATTACAGGTTATATGTTTTTTTGACATCGGTTTCCCATTGATCCCAGTGGTATTTTAATTGTGCAAATATGTGTGTGTTATTTCTATGTGATAGTTCGTATGCTTTGTTTTCTAGTGTTAGTGTCAGTACTTCCTTGATAGAGGGTGTATGTTTAGACTTCCAATATCTAGGTAGACATGTGGTGGCGGCTATCCGAATGTGGCCTGCTATAATCCTATGGATTCTACTGATGGATTCAGGGAATTTTTTAAATAGAGCTAGTTCAGATGTGAAATTGTCTATGTTACTGTTCACTTTAACAATTAAGTCATGTATCGTTTTCCAGTATTTAGTTAGTCTTTGGCAATACCACCATTTGTGAGCCATATTGCCCAATCCTCCGTAGTTTCTCCAACACCTATCGCTGTACCTATTATTCAGATTGTGCAGTCTGGACGGAGCTAGATACCATCTATACAGAATTTTAAAATGATTTTCGTGATGATTGGAGCAGAAAGATAAACCCTTCAGTGCTGAAAAAAATAGCATTTAGAGTTTCTTTAAGGAGAAACGAACGTTACTGAAAAACATGATAAATTCGATATATGCCCAATGTCTGGCCATGTACCAACTAGTCCTGCTTACTAAGGCTTTTAAATGAAAAGGCAAGATTTTTTATAACAAAAGAACTGATTAAACCAAAATAATAGTTTCACTGCAAACATATTCCACGAACGATTCTTTAAATTATTGTAATCTGAAAAAAGTACATTATCGTTTTCATTGTTCAAGCCAACTGCAGCTGGGAAAAATTCCCAATCATTATGGATCCTTTTGATCAAACATCTGGGAGTGGAATCAGCATGGGAGGCTCTCGCTGTTTTATACACTCTCGCGTACGCACGGACAATTATGGTAATATTTTTTTTTTATTATTGTCCTCTGCTATTCGAAAGGAATTTAGAGTTTGTAAAACTTGTCATCTCCAGGCTCCTGATGCAGCTTCGCTTTCACTGACCGCGAGAACTGTAACGTATTGGCGAGATCTTGGTTTCCGCAAAGGGTAATTTCTAATAAATCAGTTGCTCTGAGCATAACGGGACAGTACATCAAAAAAGGTTGTCTACATTTAACAAATTAAAAAGTAATGCTGCTTCTGCTATTATATCTTTCTAACAGTCTATCCATCCTGGTGAACACTATTATTATAGATTCATAAAAGATGGAAAAAAATCCCAGGGTGGATTAAATACATAAAACATGTAACTGTGATTATCTAACAATATTGCTGCTACCTATCAGCCATTTCATAATATAACGTTAGTGAAAACTTTGCGGATTCTCAACATTTATTTTATTTTTTATTTTTGTTAAATCAACTTTCTTTACAATACATTAAAAATTTGTATTTTTTTCCACTTAGTTTTGCTTGAATTCTTGCCAAACTTTATTAAAAGTACTTTTTGATTCACACGTTGCTATATCTCACCTGACGTCCTGACGTCCCTCCAGCCAGCACATTTGTGAAAGTGATAAAAAAAAAATGTAAAGTGTGTTTTTTCTTTAATGACATTCAGCCTAATTTATGCACATAAAGGCTCAGATGACATCAGAGGGAAGTCAGAATTCCTAGTCTGTGACAAAAACTAATTTTCAGTATATGGCGTTTAAATCTGCTTCTTTATTGCGTTACTGATATATTTGGCTGAGAGATGACAGCTGATAATAGAAGTTCATATTTTGAGGTTTTAATGTAAGAATGAAAAATTTCAGATTGGTTTCTGTTGAGGAGTGAAGCGACATTAGGTTAACCTGTGTCTTACTTACCAATCTTTCTGTATGACGTACCTGCGCTTGTTATATATTATATTATGATATTGTCCCATTTGTAATGTCTTCAATTCTTCCAAAATATAGTCATTTTTTTGTCTTTCCTTCATATTAATAATAATTAATATTATTATTGACATTGATATGGCATCATTTCCCAGTTATGTTACTATCCTGGTAGTACAGATTCTAACCTATATCTCACTCACTGACCAGTCCACTCTCCTGCAATGGGCCCAAACCAAAGGGCCCTACTCTATCTCCCTCACCGGCCAGCCCACTCGCCTGCAATGGGCCCAAATAGATGGGGAGGTCTTCTCAACCCTGCTCTATCTCCCTCACTGGCCAGCCTATTTGCCTGCAATGGGTCCAAATCTATGGGGAGATTTTCTTGGCCCTGCTCGATCTTCCTCACCGGCCCCGATCTATTGCACCATGGCATTGCTGTTGGATCTGGATAAAGACTTGGTAGGGTTGAAACGTTATTCTATGCTTACTTAGTATATGGAGTGATTTACTTAAAAATCCAATCCATTGGGTTACATTTTGCACTGAGAAGCACCTTGGTTCGTACAGATTTATATTATTTTTTTTTTCATTGGGTAGAGTGCCAGACTACTCATTTTACAAACAAAAATATACAGGATGGGGGAGTGCATTGAGGAAACTGGCCTTGGGACACCAAGGAGTGTAAATCTAGCCATGGCTCTACCAATTCCATTAGTATTACTCAGACCAAGGAGTTTTAATATCTTGCTTTCGTGTTCTCCCTGTACAATGTCATTTCATGCTGAGATAATTCACTCACGGACACAGTGACGTTTTGGCCTTGACACTTGCAGTTACATTGTCATTCTCGTTTAATCTGTTACTGGGACTTTTCCTGTTTAGTAAACGTACAGCCGTATATGCATCGTTTTGGATCCAGCAGGATATACAATGTCTAGCTCAAACAATCTCCAGCCAGCGCAGCGATAAAGAGGTTAACCCTGGCTTCCACAAAATCAATTCTCTGTTCCCCTCTGTAAAAGATTCCCGTGGAAATATCCCACAGGAAAGTAGACAAACTTAGGAGGCTCGCTGTCCTCTTGACAAGCAAGCAATAAATCTTCATTATGGAGGAGAGATATAAATACAAATGAATTGTAAATGAAAGTCAGATGTATTGAGCTGCCATGGCGGATTACACTCTTTGGAAACATCTTCCTTCTGATAAAAGCTTGCTACAAGGTCATGTCTCTGGGTTTCCTGCAGGGAAGGTTACACTCTATAGGGGCCATGGGACTCTAAATAAACACACTTTTCTATTCTTGTAGTTTTTCACTACATGATGGTTTAACTGTTTTGCTTCTGGTCTAGTGAGTGAGGTAACTACACGCACACAGTGGAAATGAATTTTCAAACCAAGTAGACCTTTATACCTCTCAGCATTTCAAATGGTCAATGAAGGACACTTTAATTACAAGGAATGTGGCTGATGGTTTGGCAAATCATTGTGGCTGTTAAAGGATGTTTTAAAGTGGTTCTGCCACTTTCTGGGGCATTTGCATATTTTGCAAAGACCCCCCAATGATGACTTCTCCGCTTGGTACCCAGGGGCCGTCGGGTGCAGAGGAAGGTGAGTTTTAATTACCTGAAGTTGTCCCTGGAGGCTGCAACCATGGGCTTCTTTTTCACAAGCTTTGTTAGGTGTAAAATATTAAAGACAGATTAGTCAGTCCCTTCTTTGTCTTATGTTATCTTTTGACTGGGTTGGAATTTCAATGAAATTCAGTGTGCTCCTCCACCTGTATGGGATCAGACATTGGGCTCCTCCACCTGTATGGGATCAGAAAGTGTTCTCATCCACCTGTATGCGATCAGACAGTGTGATCCTCCACCTGTATGGGATCAGTAGGTGTGCTCCTCTACCTGTACAGGTTCAGGCAGTGTGCTCCTCCACCTGTATGGGATCAGACAGTGTGCTCCTCCGCTTGTACGGGATCAGACAGTGTGATCCTCCACCTGTATGGGATCAGAAAGTGTGCTCCTCTACCTGTACAGGTTCAGGCAGTGTGCTCCTCCACCTGTACGGGATCAGACAGTGTGCTCCCCCACCTATATGGGATCAGACTGTGTGCTCCCCCACCTATATGGGATCAGACAGTGTGCTCCTCCACCTGTACAGGTTCAGGCAGTGTGCTCCCCCACCTGTATGGGATCAGAAAGTGTTTTCCTCCACCTGTACGGGATCAGACAGTGTGCTCCTCCACCTGTACGGGATCAGACAGTGTGCTCCTCCACCTGTACGGGATCAGACAGTGTGCTCCTCCACCTGTACGGGATCAGACAGTGTGCTCCTCCACCTATATGGGATCAGACAGTGTGCTCCCCCACCTATATGGGATCAGACAGTGTGCTCCCCCACCTATATGGGATCAGACAGTGTGCTCCCCCACCTATATGGGATCAGACAGTGTGCTCCCCCACCTATATGGGATCATACAGTGTGCTCCCCCACCTATATGGGATCAGACAGTGTCCTCCTCCACCTGTACAGGTTCAGGCAGTGTGCTCCCCCACCTGTATGGGATCAGAAAGTGTTTTCCTCCACTTGTACAGGATCAGACAGTGTGCTCCTCCACCTGTACGGGATCAGACAGTGTGCTCCCCCACCTATATGGGATCAGAAAGTGTGCTCCCCCACCTATATGGGATCATACAGTGTGCTCCCCCACCTATATGGGATCAGACAGTGTGCTCCTCCACCTGTACAGGTTCAGGCAGTGTGCTCCCCCACCTGTATGGGATCAGAAAGTGTTTTCCTCCACCTGTACGGGATCAGACAGTGTGCTCCTCCACCTGTACGGGATCAGACAGTGTGCTCCTCCACCTGTACGGGATCAGACAGTGTGCTCCTCCACCTGTACGGGATCAGACAGTGTGCTCCTCCACCTGTACGGGATCAGACAGTGTGCTCCTCCACCTGTACGGGATCAGACAGTGTGCTCCTCCACCTGTACGGGATCAGACAGTGTGCTCCTCCACCTGTACGGGATCAGACAGTGTGCTCCCCCACCTATATGGGATCAGACAGTGTGCTCCCCCACCTATATGGGATCAGACAGTGTGCTCCCCCACCTATATGGGATCAGACAGTGTGCTCCCCCACCTATATGGGATCAGACAGTGTGCTCCCCCACCTATATGGGATCATACAGTGTGCTCCCCCACCTATATGGGATCAGACAGTGTCCTCCTCCACCTGTACAGGTTCAGGCAGTGTGCTCCCCCACCTGTATGGGATCAGAAAGTGTTTTCCTCCACTTGTACAGGATCAGACAGTGTGCTCCTCCACCTGTACGGGATCAGACAGTGTGCTCCCCCACCTATATGGGATCAGAAAGTGTGCTCCCCCACCTATATGGGATCATACAGTGTGCTCCCCCACCTATATGGGATCAGACAGTGTGCTCCTCCACCTGTACAGGTTCAGGCAGTGTGCTCCCCCACCTGTACGGGATCAGACAGTGTGCTCCTCCACCTGTACGGGATCAGACAGTGTGCTCCTCCACCTGTACGGGATCAGACAGTGTGCTCCTCCACCTGTACGGGATCAGACAGTGTGCTCCTCCACCTGTACGGGATCAGACAGTGTGCTCCTCCACCTGTACGGGATCAGACAGTGTGCTCCTCCACCTGTACGGGATCAGACAGTGTGCTCCTCCACCTGTACGGGATCAGACAGTGTGCTCCTCCACCTGTACGGGATCAGACAGTGTGCTCCTCCACCTGTACGGGATCAGACAGTGTGCTCCTCCACCTGTACGGGATCAGACAGTGTGCTCCTCCACCTGTACGGGATCAGACAGTGTGCTCCCCCACCTATATGGGATCAGACAGTGTGCTCCCCCACCTATATGGTATCAGACAGTGTGCTCCCCCACCTATATGGTATCAGACAGTGTGCTCCCCCACCTATATGGGATCAGACAGTGTGCTCCCCCACCTATATGGGATCAGACAGTGTGCTCCCCCACCTATATGGGATCAGACAGTGTGCTCCCCCACCTATATGGGATCATACAGTGTGCTCCCCCACCTATATGGGATCAGACAGTGTCCTCCTCCACCTGTACAGGTTCAGGCAGTGTGCTCCCCCACCTGTATGGGATCAGAAAGTGTTTTCCTCCACTTGTACAGGATCAGACAGTGTGCTCCTCCACCTGTACGGGATCAGACAGTGTGCTCCCCCACCTATATGGGATCAGAAAGTGTGCTCCCCCACCTATATGGGATCATACAGTGTGCTCCCCCACCTATATGGGATCAGACAGTGTGCTCCTCCACCTGTACAGGTTCAGGCAGTGTGCTCCCCCACCTGTATGGGATCAGAAAGTGTTTTCCTCCACTTGTACAGGATCAGACAGTGTGCTTCCCCACCTGTACTGGATCAGAGGCGATAATTAATCTTTTTAAATTCAAACCGAACCTCCTGCCTACTTGCCCCTTCGTAAATCTTGTCAGATTCTTATCCTGCAAGACAATGCCGAGTGGCATTGGGAGATGTGTTTAAATCACGGATTCTGCCATGCTGTCATTTCCAATGACCTCACATGCCCCCTGGCTGTTAAACAGAGTGCTGCATGTGCCTAATGAACTGACCTGTACATTGGAGTGGGAGTATTTATTTATTTTTTATTCATGGTGTGCAATTGATAACAGAAAGCTTGGTAAGCCACAACAGCGTTCACACATATAGATAAAACAGGCTTTTATAAAACAGTGACATTCAGATAGACTGTACATTTTTTTTTTATATTAAAGTATGCTAGAAAGTCATGTCTAAGATCTAAGCATTACTTACAGAGAGCTGTTAGACATGGTTAGTTGTAGGGCATAATAGGATAAAACAGGCAAATAAAACAGGTTGAACAATATGGAAAAAACTGTTAACAGCATGCCATATGAAGGATAGACCCCTGAACCCCACACTCAGCCCGAGACAGGGTAATAGCTGGAGGGAAAATATGGGCCACGTTAAAGATCTGTTAGGATACACTCCCAGGTGTTAGGTATGGATCTCACCCCCACCACGGTCCCAAGATGCAGACTCGGATCTGTCTCCTCAGTGTGAGCCATTTTGCAGTTTTTGTATCACCAGCTTGAGGCAGAGGGTGTCAGGCACAAGTCCACTCCGGGTGTAGGTCGTCGCTTGATGCTGCGGTGGAGGGTTATCAGCCCATTTCATGCCGGAGCAGATTCTCCCCTGGTGGTAAGTTGGCAGAGGAAGAGGTATACCCCGTTGCGGCGGTTACTTCAGCCAGCGGCTCGCTGGAGATGGGAGCTGCGTCGTCCAATTAATGGGCCTCAGCGCCAGATAGCTGCGTTCTGATCTGGGCCACCTGGTCGGTATGTTTCTCTCGGGTAAGATCGCCCAGAGTTGTGTGCAGAAGACATTGACCTCCATCTCCAGCGCCTGCTGTGTTGTGTGGCAGGCTCGGCAGCCATCTTGCGATGCGGGTGAGTCCACCAACCGTCCGGGCCGACAGCAGGGCACTAGGGTGGACCGGGTGGACCGGGATGACCACCACCGGTCCAAAGGGGGGGGACCAGGGCCGGTGCCTCCGAAGTTCGAAGGGTCTAGCTTGTTGCAGGCAGGATAGCAGGGCAGCGGCCGTCCACCCCACTCACCACCTGCATAGGCCGCAATCATAGAGTGTTATTATTTCCATGCAAGGGACCGTAAGGCAAGTTTCAGGCCCAGGTCATATGGGGGGTTTTGCAGCATTTGTGAACCCAAAGGTCTGAAAATCGTGGGAGCTGTTCTTCCATGCGACTATGCAGCATGGCGGTCCGGCCCCGCCCCAGGAGTGGGAGTATTTTGTAACTGTTTCTTTGCTCATCCATTAGGTTTAATTATCCCTCTTTATTTTTCTATTTTTTTCTGTTGCTAAAATCTGTTAATTATGTTCGAATATGACATTTGTTGATTAGGGCTTTGGTTTCCAACTCGGTTCTCAAGGCACATGCAATCAGGAATCTCCCAGTTCTGCCCCGAAGGGCGAAATCATCAAAACTGGACTATTAGTGTCCAAGGAACTGGGGTACGAATCACAGCTTTAGGGACTACCCCTTGGTAATCATTGGTAACAAGCAGACCTGCTTCATCAATGTGAGGCCCCTTTGGTCCATCTCTATTATTTCTACAGGGGTCATTATGCAGGTGTAGCATTCTGAAAATGCGTTCATACCTCCCAACATTTTAAATGGATAAAGAGGCACCCTTTAATTGTATGGGTGTGAGTGGTAGTCTGGCCAGGGTTGGGGCTATTCTGAGAAACTTTGGTGACTTACTTATAATTTATACAACTAAAATGTACCTAAAGAGTCTATTACCATCTGCACTACTTTTTGCCACCTGCTTATGTCTTCCATGTACACCTATCCCACTTGAACCAGTGAAAGGGGCAAATGAGAAGGTTACTGTTGCTACCTTAAAGGCACAGCAAGCGCATACGTTCAGAGCCATAACATCTAAAAGGCTCTTGATTTGTGAGCATTAATTTCTCAAATTTTTAGAGTGTTAGTTAGCTTTTTTTTTAACAATATTGCACTATTACGTATTTCTCTGTTTATATTTTTTTTTTCCGGTTATATATGAGCAACGCCCCACATTATAAGGGTAAGCCTTCTGTCTAGCGCTGCACTATTCCACTGTGTGTAAGTTAAGGGGATTATCATCTAAACTTAGTTTTCACACAAAGTGGTGTCTATGTATATAAAATGTAATTTAGAACACAAACAATGTATCTTATTTACACAGACTGATTTCAAAACATTTATTGTAGCTTAAAGACACATTACTGTAAGAGTTATTGCTGTTTAAGCTCCGTTATACACTCAGACACACAAACAATGCAGAGCTCCTAGAAAAGAGGAACCGATGGATTTTGGCCTAAAATAGGGACTGTCCCTCCTAACTAGGGACACTCGGAAGCTATGCAAAGTTTTAAAGGTGGAGTAACTCTAACAGTAGAATCTGTCTACTGATTACTTGTTACTTAGAACATTGTAACATTTTTCAGAACACAACCCCCCGCCCCCCGCTCTCTCAATACCTGGTGATTTTCCATTCCTCCTCTCTTACAATTGTCCACAATAAAACCTATTGTATGTGTGAAACCTCCAAATGATAGCAAGTCACGTCCATTTATCGTCTTATATATTGAACAAACCACGGAGTCGACATGTATAATGAAATCCCATTTTTTATAAATTTTTCTAGTTCTGTTTAAAAGGAGAGGCAGACAAGTCACGGACCGAATGTCAACTGGATGCTAATAAAGTAATCTAATTGTCTGCACATTCTCTGTTTTCACAGATACATGTTGTTCCCCAGCACAGACACATCAGACAGGAGCTGGCGTTATCCTATGCCAGCTTCCCACTTACTAACGTACTGTCTGGGGTAGGCGCGTCTTTGAAATTCGCAACGGGCTGAGCTCTAATACATGCCGTCAGAAGCAAATGGAGTCATTTAGAGATGAGCTGTTATTTGATTGCTATTCTCCTGGGAGGCATAATAATTAACAAAAAGTCGACATGACCGAATATTTAACTTCTGTCAACAATATGGCCACTCAAAGTGACTCTATAGCAGGCATAGGCAACCTTCGGCACTGCAGATGTTTTGGACTACACCTCCCATGATGCTTTGCCAGCATTATGGGTGTAAGAGAATTATGGGGGATGTAGTCCACAACATCTGGAGTGCCGAAGGTTGCCTACCCCTGATAGACCTTCTCCCTGACTGCAGCCGTGAGAAAGTGATACAAATATCTCTTTTACTTGAAGGGATATCGTCACACAAAAATGACAGGGTATAATATAATGTAGATATTCCAAAAAGTTATGAAATATTTATGTAATGAGTTCTATTTCTTATTTTTCTGGATCATAGTCCAAATGCTTACCAATGTTCTTGCTACAGATAGACATTTCCCATCATGCAAAATATGGAGTCATTTTACAGGAAATTTAATTCTAGGGACCTTGTAAGCCCATTGCATACCTCTCAACACCGGTATTCTGCGAATCCCTAGCTCTGCCTAGCTGGCCGGCCAACTGCGGGCAGACCCTGCAGGGAGCCCAGTTTCAGTGCTTCCTTCAGGGTCCTAATGCTCTATTCATATCGCAAGCGTGTCTATTGAAGCGCTTGTGCTATGAATTTTGAGGACAGTTTTCTGGAGTCCCCAAAAGTAGGACACCAGGAAGCTAAGGCAGCACCGGACCCGAAAAACGGCCTGTTTCACCGAATTCAGGACGATTGAGAAGCATGCCATTGTAGTGGTTATGGTGATGGCATGTAACTGTCACCGATTGGTTGAGATCAACTTTAAGAACAACTCTACATTTTTGAGGTTAAGATGCATCTGTCATACAACGGAGCCCTTTGTATATAGCACCCTCATTTAGGATACATACCCCCAACATATAAAATGGACAATGAAGGACACACTCATTTTAGGGGTATGAGTGGGGGTATGGCCAGCGGCAGGGCTGTTCTGAGAAATTTTAGGTGACTTACTAATAACAATTTATGTAGCTAAAATGTAATTTAGAACAAGAACAATGTATCCTACTTACACGGACTCATTTCTAAACTCACTTATTGTAGTTTAAAGACACATTACTGGGAGTGGTATTGCTGTGGAGACACACCAACAATATGGAGCTCCTAGAAAAAAGGGACAGAGGGATGTGGATCCAAAATAGGGACTGTCCCTTCTAAATAGGGACACTTGGGAGGTATGGGGACACATTCCACAGATTATTGATTTTACTGCTAGCAATGGACTCCTTAATTAATAAAGCCACACAGAGTCCACTGAACATGCAGCCCAGCACTGTAATTTTTCTGGCAAATTATATTTATTAAAAATGTAAGTCATTTGCAAATTAGCCACGCATGCAACTCCCACAGTTAATCACAAGCATTCTATTTGTTTGTTTCATTGATACCACATGTTAATATCATTTGATATTAGCTGCCAAAACAACACAAAAAAAATGTTAACAGGCTGGGTGTTCTTTACTTAAAGGGACACTCACGCTTACCAGCCATATTTACTGAGCGCTGGAAAGAGAGTGCATCAGTCTGGTACATTTGTGTGCCGGGTTGACAGGTAGCTCTGCCAGCGAACCAACAAGAACTGGCTTTGGGCTCTACAGGGGAAGAAAAAAAAAGACCTAAATAAACCCTGCAATGCAGACTTTCAGGAACTTATTTTTTTTTGCATGCCTTCTCTGGAATGGTGTGCCAGCGGAGAAAATAACAGAAAGGTGGTAATTTAAATGTCACACACCGGTAAGAAAAGGGTATTCTTACTGGCGATAAATTAATGATGGCAACTGCAAAATTATAGCTGCTGCTATAGAGAGAGACTCCTCGAGACTCACACCAATCTTGGGTGGGCTGGGTTATACGTCGCTCTAAGAAACAACTATTTGCATGTGTTTGTCTGTATATATGATTATGTGTATGTGTTTATATGTACATAATTGTATGTATGTGTTTGTGTGTACATAATTGTGTATATGTCTTTTTAGGTATTCATAATTGTGTATTTGTATGCATGTATAATTGTGAGTATGTGTTTGTATGTATATATAATTATGTGTATGTGTTAGCAACTGTAATTGTGTGTATGTGTGTCTGTGCTGAATTTCACAGCAAGGACTAATCCCTGACAATCAAGATTTGTGGAACCGGTTTTTAATTAAATAAATATCTTAAACACATAATAATGATAAAAATAGGACCTGTGAATCACATGCCAGGGGGAAATAATATCATCCTAAGGTTCTGGTGACGTGGCCATATATTACTAAAATCCTACAGTCCAATATTACTGCTGCTCTGGGGGCGTTAAACTGTATCTGTGCGCATGTTTCATATACCAGCGGCCGCTTCTCATTTCTGCAAGCAGGTCTCACAACCGCCATTCAAGAAGACATAACTTCCAAAAATTAACCAGAGGGTCATGGGAAAATGCATTAATTTGCTTATAATGCCCTGTCTGTGCCTTAGCAGAACTAAAAGTAGTTTCACTTCTATTTAAAAAAAAAAAGAAAGAAGCTGTTAATAAAACAAATGGATAACAAGATCTACTTTTATTTGATTACAATAAAAAAACAAAACCCTTATTGCTTCTCTACAATGTGACTGCTCCTTTTTAGCTTTATCTGCATGGCAGTCAGACAGTTAGGCATGTTCGTTTTTTTTTTTTTCGTTTGTTTGTTTTGTTTTTCCATGTGGGCCTGTACTACTTTTGTATTGTTGCCATTTCAAACAAAACAAGGAACAAACCCCTTGCCGTTTCTCCAGAAAAACATACGAAAAGATTATCGCCACCATTCTAAATCTTCGTTTGGTGTTTTTGCTGTCAGAACTGAGTAAACGTCATGTGTGGCTGATGACACGGTAGCCAAATCTATAAGCAATCTGTTTACGGTTTGATGTCACCATTCATGAAGCGTGTCTGATTTGTAATGTTTTTGTTTTTGCAGTGACTGGGAGGTCTGCGGACAGCAGCCGGTGACATTGCTGGACTGTCGTTTAACTACAAGATCTTCGTCCTGAAATTTCTTCTGACCATACTGAGGTAAGAGACTAGGCCCCTGTAGTGTGTTTAAAGTACACCTAGCGTCAGTTCAGTTCATGTCCATGTCCCAACCATCCCCGCAGGCCTGTGAATGTCATCAAAACTTTATTTTATTGTTTGAAATTATGTTTCGTACAATGTCACGTTTTTGCTGGGCGCACTGGGATGGATGATATTATTACATCAACACTGGTGAAGAATTGAATATTTTTTTTTGTGTGTGTCTTTAAATCTGCTCTAGTTTCCCTCACAAAAAGTCCGTACGCGATTTATCCAAATATGAGTATTTTTAGAAAGAAATACACCTGGCCGGTGAAAAAAAGACCTACAAATCTTTAAAAGGATATACGTGCTTTTTTCCGTTTCCTTTTCCCTTTCTATTTCCCTGTTCCCTTTCCTTCCCTCCTCCATGTAAAACTGACATTTCACACATTGCTCGAAAGGTCCTCACAATTTCCTTCTCATTCTCTTCATACTGATGTCTGTATCACAGCCCATCCACTGCCTGCTTGTTTATTCCCTCCTTGGAGTCCAGTGATCTTTAAGGGAGCAGGGGATTTTCAGACAGTTAAGAAACCCAGACAGACAACCGCTCAATCACAGGAAAAAGACCGCTTTTCAAAAGCACGAGGAGAGCGAGAATTGCAGGTTTGCACAAAGCTCTGCTGCAATTATTATCATTATTATTATTTTATTATGTATATAGTGCCATCAGATTCCGTAGCGCTGTACAATGGGATAATCAAAGCATTGTTCAGGCAGGGAGGTAGGTGAACAGTAAATATGTGACAAGGCTGTGGATGTGAAGTAAATTGGTTGCTGGGCTGTGCCCCCCGCTCTTGGTGGCAATCAGAGGGTTAAATAACCCCACTCACCTTATTCCCTAGTTCCGTCTCCTCTGACGTTGTCACTGACGTTGGAACTTAAAGCAGCAGACAGCCACTAGAAGCAGTTTTTACACTGCAATGTAAACATAGCAGATTCCCTATTGAGGACAGAAACAGGAACACTGAACCCAGACCACTTCCATGACATGAAGTGGTCTGGGTGCCTATAGTGTCCCTTTAACAGCCTTTTTTGTTACAGTCTGCAAACAGCTGCTAAAAAAATCTAAAATCCCAGCTTGATTCCTGCATTAACCACTTTATTGCAAGCAGTGGGCACTACCACCAGACAAGCCCGGAATCCTTTCTCTATTCAGAGGAATAACGTGGATGGCCTCCGAGCAGGGTAACAGTGCACTACATTACACAACACTTGGCTCAATGCAAAGCAAATGCATTGTGAAACCCTCAGGCACCAGGCTGAATGTCTAAATTTTTGTCTCTGGACAGATTCCTTCATATCAGACCATATTCAATACTATTCAAGTTAATAAAGCACAGCCCACGCGCCAATCCTTCTCCAAAACGAGCCATAATTATTTGGGATAGCTGGCTGAAAACAAAAACAGTAATCGAGTGAATGTTTGAAAATATCTGTGCTGGGAATTCTCGATGATGCTGTCCTGTACAGTAAATTATAATACGTCTTCTGGCGCCCATGTGCTCTCCTTGTCTCTGATAAACTCATTAAAATTACAACTCTTTGGGGAGTTGGGATCTCAGCCCTATCCTATCTCAACGTGCAAAATGTGTTTCTCACAAAATATGCGTCTCCGTGTCTTCAGTAGGACTCAGAGGAAATCTCCACAGAAAATACCCTCTTAAATTCATGACACCGAAAATCCGGTTAGCCTCTTATTGTAGTGGGGGACCAGTCAGGATGGGTGTTAAATACATTCAGTTGGGTTCCAGCCCCTCGAGAATCCTCACTTTATCTTGATGGGTTTTGAGAAAGTTATGTCATTTCCATGTTCTATGGCGAAATGCAGTGACCGAGGAGAACTGAACGCAAGAATATGTTGGATTTATCTCGAAGCCTTCCGTAGTCACGAGATGAGTATTATCACTAATAACCCCTGCTCACGTCAGAAGATCCAAAGAATCCAAATCTAGTGCTACCTGCACCAGTCACAGAAGTCTTCTGTATGCCAGGCAGACAGTTAACCATTCCTGAGTAGTTAGACAAGGATGGTCTAAACGTATCACAACCCAGTCATTATACAGCCAAACTACCACGATGCTATCCAGACCTTCTGGACGCCTTGTAAGTTGATATTCCCATTCCTTTTCACAGGTTACTGAAGCACCTTTTATAATACAGGCTTAAGAAACCCATGCACATCCCGTCTATAGTCCTTTTGGATTAAGAACCTCCTCTTGTTCTCTGACGAGGTAGCAAGAGATCAGCAGATCGTAATAATAAAAGATTATCAGATGACGAGATAGTGACAACCTTCACATTTAAATAAGAAATTACTGTCAGAGAAACAACAATTTCTCTTTAAGGATCTCTGGGCCAGTTCAATTCAGGTGTAATCACCAGGTAGTCCGATTCGGCAGCCCGAAGTGTGGGAGTGGTGTTCCCTTTGCAGATATATTAAAGGGACACTCCAAATCCCTAAAACACATCAGCGTGTTGAAGTGTTTTGTTTAAAGAGTGTGTCTTCTTTTATTTATTTTTATTTGATTTGATTTTACAAAAAAGTGCAGATTTCAATACAAATTAACACTTTTGTGAATTAATCTGGTTAAACCCACCTCCCCCTGGCTGTCAAGCAGATAACAGATTCAGTTATTTCCTGGTTTGGTAAGCTCAGTGGAGGTAAACTCAAGAGGCAGCAATTGTCACGAGCACCTGCCTTGCAAAGACTTCTCATTGAACTGCATTGGAAAGCCTGTGATTGGACAGCCACAGAAAGTCTGGGTGGGGTTAGAAGAGGAGGGTTTGCAAAGACTGCAGACAATAGACTTGCAACTACTGCAAGATGTTTTTAGATATATCCCCAATGAAAAATGCATAAATGCATGGATGTTATCATTGGGGTATATCTACTAACTGCAATTCTTTCAAATTTTACTTAATTTTGTCAGTGTAATGTACCATTAACGTAATATTGTTTCCAAGCATTCTCACTACACGTAGATTTCTGGATTTGCAAGCCAATTATGACATTTTTAAAAGAAATACATTTAAAAAATACTTCGTCTTCAAAATGCAACACATGTAATCCAACCATTTGTCATGGATATGATTTTGCTCTCTAAAGTGCGCAAATGACATAGAATGGCATTAAAAACATATGAATAGAATTTACCCTTAATAATAACAAAAGTATTTTCTTCCCACTGCCACCCGGCAAGCAAAATTCAAAAACCGACCACGCAACCTTTAAAATAAATATATAGAATTGTCTAATAACGAAGGCGTACTCAGCTGTTGGAACAAAATGACATATATGGTGAAAATGTCATCGCTGACAAATGAATGGAAAATTATTCCCTTACTTCGTTCCTCGTGTTGGACGGAGAGTGTAGTCTTGGTATGAATCATGCACAAAATTAAATGCATTAACAAAACCGCATAGGTTCATTCAATAAATACATTTGGCAAGAAAAATCCCCACCGGCTTCTATTAACTAAATAGCATATTGTGTTACCCTGACAACCGATTTGTAAAATTTTACGTTTTATTCGCTAAAGTGAATTTCAAATTTAAGTTCAAAATTGTCCACATGGAAAAATCCAGTTCAGCTCCCCTGGCCTTAAATTGAAATTCACTTTGAATCCTGCCGGTCTAAAATATCCAAGTTAGGAAAAATAAATTATGTTCCTGCAGAGTTTTTTTTTTTTATTATTATCATCAAATGACTTGGCTATATTTGCCCAACTTTTGCAAGTTACATCTGGCATAGGCTGAGCACACAAGTGCGCACCCAAAAATAAAATCGCACAATCACCTGATTTAGCATTTTACATATTACAAGAAATATTATGTAAAATTTGCTGAGAAACTTGTGCGTTTGTATATACAGTTCAATATATAGGCTAAAAAAAGCTTTGTGTTTGCAGTCTGCAATTCGAAATTTCAAGTGTAATGACCCAATGTTGAAGTTATTCTGAGTAAGTTTAATGTTACTTTCAAATAGTTTCAGAAGGTCTCAATCTGGAGGTCATGTTGATCAATTAAGAAGTGATTTTGTAATTTTCAGAGAAAAATATATTGAATGGATATTGCCCACACTTTTGCCGCTGAATTGCCATGTTTTTTTTTTCGCGTAAATTTTGGAGATTTGGCCCTACATATGCCCCCACTGGTCCTTTCCCACTGGCCACACTAAAGTCGCCATGTGACATAATCTGGATGTGGTCAACTTGAATCCTCAGATCCATGGTCAAATGTTAATTTTGTCATTGGTAAAAATGTATTTCCTGGGGAATTGTAGTGACCCATCAACAACTGTGTAGTCTTTTTTAATTGTGAGTCTGGTTTATTGATAATACGAGACAGATCAGCACCAAAGTTCTAGAATGTAAAAAGAAGGCAAGGAACAAGATGTAATTTGGCCAAATAAATGCATGGAAAGATGGCACTTCCATCTCCTGGTAGAACGGAAGACATATTCTCTAAGGAACATATCTGAGCCTTGACTCTGCTTTCTCCCAGACACTAATCCATTCAAAAGGTTTACAAGGAAGAAAATAAATATCAAAGAATATTTTGTTTCTTCATCTGTCGCTTCAGGCTGCTTCATTATGTAAGATAATTATTAATGGGATTCCAAAACGTTTCATGAATAGTTTCCACGGGCCTTGAAAGATCGTGATTACTGGAAGAGAGAACTGACATAGTAGTATTTTTTTTTAAGTCCACGTATCATTTTAAATATAGTTTGAAGATGTATTGGTGATTCAATTTAATTAATGCACCATAATGTACAAATAAATGCAAAATAAATTGCAGTATGAAAGCAATTAAAAATATCACCAAATACAATTATGCCAATCTTTTAAAGTTCTGGTATTTCCTGCAACTGTCTAGGATTTGTAGCTTCTGTAGTGTCAACTCCTTGCACGGTTACCTATAGCCGTGCTCCTCAACTCTCTCCTCAAGGCACACCTAACAGTCCAGGATTTAGGGATTACCCGGTCGTGTCTAAGGTGTCTAGACTCTAAAGCAGGCATAGGCAACCTTTGGCACTCCATATGTTTTGGACTACACCTCCCATGATGCTTTGCCAGCATTATGGGTGTAAGAGCATTATGGGGGATGTAGTTCACAACATCTGGAGTGCCAATGGTTGCCTATCCCTGCTCTAAGGTGTTTTTTTCCTTTTTCTAAACACCTTACACACACTTGGGTAATCCCTAAATCCTGGACTGTTAGGTGTGCCTTGAGAAGAGGGTTGAGGAGCACCGACCTATAGGATTATCCAGTTATATCTTTCTACCGCAGTGATTCCACACCACTTTGTATATTGAAAGGTTAATAGAGAAAAAAAAAATTCCTGTTTCATATAGGCAACTTTTTGCATCCTATGTGTAGTGTAACGGTATGATTGGAATGAAACTTTATTTAAAATTTAGTGGATACAATGTAATGTTCAAACCGTGACTGCGATAGTGGGAACCAGTCAATAATGAGACAATATTTCACTGACTGTTTTATCGATTTCAATACTTTTCTGGGCCAAGTGAATGTATGTCATGTATATGTTCACAAAAGCCACAGCATCACGGCGATTTATTTAACAGTGTAACAAATTAGCTGGTGCTAAAATCAGTGACGCTAGGAAATCATTTTAGATATGATACACACTGTCACGGCTCACAGGCTGATGTCTGAACAGATATGAGATCAGACAGGCGGTCTGTTTTCCCAGTGTACGAATTACAGCAAATTATAGATGCAAAGAAAAAACAACAAACAGCAAAAAAAGCACATGCTGGGATCGGTGACAATTGCTTTAGCGAAAACTGTGTATCACAGCACTGAAAGTGTTAATTCTTGCGGTGACCTCCTGCGCCATATTTGATTATCCTTGTCTTTGCAGACCTTAAAAAAAAAAAAAAAAAAGTTTCTTTAGAGAAATATATCACCCCTTAACTCCTCATCGCTTACAACTTTTGTCTGCCGTCTCCCACCTACTGTTATCCCTCTTTCCAATACACCTCCCATCCTTCCAGGTACATCCAGATAATTTAACTCCCTGACATCTGTCTGTGTATTTGTCTCCCATCCTTTCAGATTGTCAGCTTGTTTCACTTACCGTTCCCGTATGACAAACATTTTGTTTTGTTATAATTGTTTGTCTTGTTTTATCTATTGTACAGCGCTGTGGAATATGTCTGCACTGTATATAATAATTGTAATTGTTCTGGTCGGATAGTGGGGGCTTACACTTGTCTAGCTATGAGTAGTATTTATGCCTTTACAGTTCCCTTTTAGACTCACATTTGCTGTAACAAAAACTGCAGTCGAATGTGTTTGGCATATCAGGAGGGTCCATAACTTTTTGTAGAATTCGTTCGCTGTTTACTCGTTTATTAACAGAACCGCAGGAGTGTGACAGATGTGGTGTTTAAGAGTTGGAATGTGAGAAGGCTGTTTCCTTGTTTTAACATTATTGAGGTCCTCTTTGGTAACTAATTACTTTTTTCATGTATACTTCCCCATGCTGAGGGGCATCTTTCCTAGAGTTACCATTTGGATCTTCTGTCCACTCTGCATACATTTACCTGATAGCCTGTATTAATATACTTTCTGTTCTCTCCAGGGACACCACTACTACCAAGGCTCACTTTATATCCCTACCTTTATCCAATATACCCCTCTACCCTTATACCAGATCTCTGGCAAGACCCATTTGCCAAGACTTGATTTCTGGTAACATTTTTTATTTTCTGGCCAAGACCAACACTTTATTGGTTATTTATAACTGTCTGCGACCATTTGTGTGGTCTCTAGTACTTTTCAACTGTGTTTGGTTATAGCCAGTCTGTACGTGTTGCAAGGGATACTCTGTACCCACCCTGGCCAGGCATAGGGCCAGCTTGTATTCTTTACAATTTACGTAATTTTTGTTCTATTAAAGGTACACATACTCACTTCCTCTCCACCCCGTCTTTTGTTCTTTTTTATTTTGTGGGTTTTGGTTATGTTTTTATTTATTATTTTTTCTCCCCTCCCCCTCCTTATGTAAGTACATGTACTTAAGGGGTATATACTACTGAATGAGCAGCCTTCCACCTCGCACCTGTGTGTATGGTGGTTCTCTAGCTCATTCTCCTTTCTTGTCCTATATTTATTTCTGGGGTTATGCCCCCTATATACCTCTTAGTAACCTACATCAGAGTTTAAGGTGTTGGGTTTCTCCTACACCCCATCTCTCTGTCTTTCTATTGTTTTAACATTAAATTATTTCTTGACATTTCATTTAGCTAAAACTGCACTAGTTTGAGTAACTGCTCCCCACATATATATGCAAGGATCTGTCACAATGCGCTGTGTTCTACGAAAAGGCAACTCTATCATGCACTTGAAGAAAAAAAAAAAAAACTTACATTTAATATACATTTGGAATATGAGATGCTTAGTTAGGAGATAAAAATAAAAATAAAATTACAATAAACTGCATTTTTTTTGTATATTATATTGTTCATAGATATGTCTTTATTTTGTATATACATTTACAGAAATTGCATTTTTCATGTATTTATCCTTTGTAGAATTATTAGAAGTCTAACGTGTCAGATGAATCAATTCACAATTTATCTCTTGCCTTCCTTTTTTGTTTTGCCTTTCATACAATATCTGAAAAAAATACTATATAATCACAAATAATGTTTTGTAACAACAATACATATGATGAACAAAAAAAAAATGGTCAAATAAATTGCTTAGAGGTACCTGTGAGAAATCTTCTTGAATTTGGGGAGCATTTCTAAAATGATAGCAAGCAAAATGCAAGCATTGCAATCGAACACAGATGCAATATCGACATACAGCTAATAAAGTTGCCTGGCTAAAGCCAGTCATTTGTATTTACGGGTACATGAGGCTGCTTCAGCACGTATGCATACTCTAATATGTGCTCAGAATTCACCTATATTTACTCCCTTTGAAATCTTTTCGAGAGTTTAGTTTACATTACTTGGTGCCAAAGTCCTCAACGGTGCCAAAAAAGGACTGTGAAACAAAGTGATGTCATTTACATTTCTTCTACGTAAAACGGATGTACTGCCTACATTTCTAGCTGAGAAATTCATTTCTCAGCAAGGTGAAGACCAGCACTGGAGCAGAGATGTAGTTAAATGAGGCTTATTGTAGTGTACTTTACCTTGCACTTAGATTGCAAAGTAAACTGAATCCTGGAAAGTGCACACATTGTGAATGGGTTAAATGGGCTAAAGTTATGGATGTATTCGTTTTTTACATGTCTTCCCTACAGATTCAAATAAGTCAAGCAACCACTTACAAGTAATCGTGTTGCCAAGAAACCTCTCTGTGTTCTGTGTGAGGTCATGGACAACCTAGAACCTTATGACATCGCCTGATGCAGTTGGTAGCCTTGACATGACATGTTTTTGGACTGAAAACAGATGTGTATTCCATACATTACATCTAGTGTAGATTTCTATTTTTTAAAACAGGTTTTTGTTTTGTTCCTATTTCTAATCAAAATTGACATCTACACAATTAAATGCCAAATAGGGAGGGCACTGCTATTTGCATCTAATGTTCTAGAAGCAAAAGTGTCATTAAGATTTCTTGCATCCAGTGTTGGCAGCTAATTTAAATTTCGTTTTAGTTTTAGCCATAGTCTTTTGACTAAAAAGCCATTTTATTTTATTTTATTTTTTTCAATTTGACAATTTGTATTGATGGTCAGGTTGCGGCATGCTTATGTCATATCTGGGCTCAGCAAATATTGACAAGGGTTATTACATTCATCATCTAGGTGCATAGTCAAAGTACACCGTTGAAATACAAATTCAAAATCAAAATACAGAATCGAAATACAGAATCAAGACCCAAGGTGTATAGGTATTCACAGTCATATCCCATTCGGGGCGTGTCTGGGAACCAATAGTTGTGGACTACTAGAAGAAGCCCCTGATGTCCCCGTGTGTATCGTGACATAGTTGTCCGTGCGTGTAAGTTGTTGGGCCCGGGCATATGTTGTGCGTTTCGTAACTTCCGCAAGTCCAGAGCCTCGTCCCTATGTGGTGAAGTAGCTCCCTTATGCAATCATCAGGTTTTGATACCCCTATATCCTTGATTGGTCTTTTGAACTGGGTTGTGCATCCCATGTGTTATCACTCTATCTATGGTCTTAGTTAGTCTTTGCGATGTCCTTGCCGCAGGGATGATCCTCCATAGCTGTCGATCGCATCAAATTTTCACTAGGGTGATAAAACCAAAGGAAGTAGGAAGAACTAAGTATAACTATGTACAAGGGGGGTAGTGAATTAACCTGTGGTGTGCACTGGGTGTGGGATACTGTTTCTCTTAGCAGAACTTAGCAGGTGTGTAAGTCCAGTCCCCTTCTGATGTTGAGTGGCCTAGCCTGAGTTTTTAGTAAGTGTACTGTAGGATGTGTCCACTTCTCATCGTATGGAATGTAAAGCCATTTTATTTTTAGTGATATTTTAGTCAATTGTTTTAGTTGACTAAATCTCCAGTAGATTTTAGTCGACGCGACTAAAATCTAATGGGTTTAGTTAAAGCCTCTATCTGTCTCTTTTCCTCTTTCCCCAGCCCCTCTGTGTCTCTTTGTGTGCTCCCAGACCCTCTAGGTGTCTCTCTCCCAAGCCCTGGTCGGTCTCTTTAATTCAGCGGTTTCTATTAGTGATGTCCCGAACAGTTCGCCAGGAATCGTTCGCCAGCGAACTGTTCGGGACATCACTAGTTTCTATCTAATTGCCCTATCATCTGCACTGATGATTGATATTTTATTTTAGTTCTTTTCCTCATCTTTTTTTACTAAATATTATTCCTATTTTTGTCCTGTTTACTCCTTTTCTTATTTTTTTGTTGTTTCTTTTTTTATGTTCTGTAAGATAGACTTCCCGCTGAGCAGAAAAAAAAACTGTCTGTAGTCAGGAAGATTTTGTTATTTTTTTTCTGTTTGATAAACAACAGTTTCTGAAAGCGTCCGAATGTGTTAGAAGATCAGAGCTGCATCAGAGAACCTCAAATCAACAAGGCACCGGGCACATTCACTCTTATGACCATTACTATAGCAACACACAAAATCCCCGAATGGGAGGTGGAAACCAGACCTGGGCCTTTTGTTTGTGAAATATATTCATTGTATCCCCTCTCGCTTTTCTGCATCACAGTCCACTTCTCATCACAGCCCTGAGAGTTTTCAACAAAAGCAATATTTTACGTAAATTATTTTTCTGTTCTGACTATACCCTATAGAATGGAAAGCGAAGTATCATCACCTACATATGGGTTAAAATGTCATCGCTGCCAAAAAAATGGCTCAAAATCTTCCATCACTAAAAATGGGTTAAAATGTCCTCACCATTACAAAAGGTTTAAAATATCCTGACTGTTAGCTATTCGATAATATATCCTCACTACTAGAAAGGGGTAAAGATATCCTCACCACTAGAAAAGGCTCAAATATCCTAAATGGGGTTACGCATCTTCATTATTACACATTATTAAGGGTTATTTTAACCACCTCCATGACCATGTCTGTTTTAAGAAGTGGTTATGGTGGTAGGACTCTTTTTGCGTGGAACGTTACACATACAGAGGTATTTGCAGTTTTGTGCTGGGGACTAATTGAACCCCTGGAAGACCACATGACTTGACACGTGACATGATCTCTGTTCCCGACTGACTAATGTCAATTATGTGCATAAAAACCATCTGCACGCTAGCGACAGAGATGTGAGCTTTTACCCTCCCTGGCAGCACTGAGAGCAGAACAAGGGGGAGTTTGAATGTCCCTCCCTCCTCTCCATGGCTCGGAGTGTGCTTTTGATAGGGCCATGAAGAGGGAAGGTGAAGGGGGTATGGAAACCAGCGAGGAGAGCTATGCCTGACATTGGATCCAGGTGAGTTAATGCTCATTTTACAGGATGGAAAGGGGGGGGGGGGGAGGGGGGGGCTAATTACTAATGGGCATTGTCAATTTGAAAAAAAAATATTTACAAAGCGTTGGAGTAACCCTTTAAATTATCCTCACAGCTAGCAATGGGTTAAAACATTCTCACTGCACTAATGCGTTAAGATATCCTCACTGCCGCTTTAACCACTTTCTAGCTGTGAGGAAATCCTGAGCCAAACTATACCGAGATTACAGAGTAACCAAAACGTGCAATGCCAGACATATTGGGGGAGGAGGGAGAAAGACTGATTGGTGGGGAAAGAAGATGGTTAGGGGACAGTCACTAAATGTTGATTTTATACATAGATCAATCAAGAAGTGACCAAAAGATGGAAAAATTATAATAGCAGTAAAATAATAATAATTATCATTATATTATGTATTATGTATGTATTATTCAACACACTGATTATCGCATCGTTTTGGTTTGTTATCTTGCCCCGAGTCAACATTCTAGCAAGCTGAACTGACATCCGGGCGATTTTTAGAATTACTTTCGCCTGAAAAAAATTATTTGGCAATATTTAAAATTCTTGCCATGTACAATTCTAGCTTAAATATGTTAACTGCTAGAAACGGGTTAAAATATCTTCAATCTTGGTTGTTGGTCCTGTAGTTTTTTTCTTCTCTGATCTTAGCAGGTGCTAGGGTATTCTGCAAAAAGTGTAGCGTGGCTGCCCTTGGTTGCAGTGGCAGAACTACCGTGGTCACGACCGGGTTGTCCGCCGGCTATGTAACGCAGCCCAGGCCTGCACGGTATATCCGCCGGGGCCGCACTGAAGGTGCTCATTGGGTGGCCCATGCTGTTAGGGCCACCCGATGCTACGTATTTCCAGGGGGCCCGGTCAGCACTGCGGCACATTAACAGCGTGACCGGGCCCCCTGTGATGAAGTCAGACGGAGCATCAGTCACTTCATCCAAGCAATCAGAGAGAGATGCATAGGAGGAGGAAGGAGAGGAGGGAGTCAGAGTGGGAACTCGGACTACCATCAGCCTGAGCCATTGGACCCCAGAGAAAGTCACCCTCCTGCACCTAAATGATAGAAAACAGGAGTGTGTGTTAGTGTATGTGTGTCTGTGTATATGTATCTGTATGTGTGTCTGTGTGTTTGTGTATGTGTGTCTGTATATATGTCTCTGTATGTGTGTCTGTCTGTGTGTGTTTGTGTATGTGTGTGTCTATATGTGTGTGTCTATGTGAGTGTCTGGATGTTTATTTGTTTGTCTGCAAGTGTGAGGGGGGGGGGTAGACGTATGGGAGAGTGGGGGGAAGACGTGTGGGGGGACCCCAGGATAAACTTCGCACCGGGGCCCATTTTTTCTAGATACGCCTTTGTGCTTTTGCCCCCATCCTTGTATTCCTCTTAATGTTAGCAGGTTTGTGTATGTGTGATGGAAGGACGGATACGAGAGATTGAGTGAATTAGACAAAATGTGAGTCAGAGATTATTCAAGCGTCCTCAGAATATTCAGAATAAAATTGTCTTCTTTTTCCTCAATGTTTCTTTGTTGTCAAATTATAATAATTTCTATTTTATACAGGTTGATTGGTGAAATAGTTTGTCAAATCAAAGTGCAGGAAATACTTTCAGAGTTATTTACTAAAGTGTTAATTGTCAAGAGTTCAAAGTGGATTTCAAAGCTTTGGCCAAAACAGCCCAATTGGAGAAAATGTGAAATTCACTTGAAATTCCCAGAAATTCACACATTAGTGAATACCTCCCAAGTGTCCCTACTTAGGAAGGACAGTCCCAAATTCCTCCACCTTGGATCCAAATCCCTCTGTTCCTCTTTTCTCTCCTAATGTTTCTCTTTTCTCGATGCTCCATATTGTTGGTGTGTCTGAGTGTGTAACAGAGCTCCACAGCAATAATACTCCCAATAATGTGTCTGAGTGTATAACAGAGCTCCACAGCAATAATACTCCCAGTAATGTGTCTGAGTGTATAACAGAGCTCCACAGCAATAATACTCCCAGTAATGTGTCTGAGTGTATAACAGAGCTCCACAGCAATAATACTCCCAGTAATGTGTCTGAGCGTATAACAGAGCTCCACAGCAATAATACTCCCAGTAATGTGTCTGATTGTATAACAGAGCTCCACAGCAATAATACTCCCAGTAATGTGTCTGAGTGCATAACAGAGCTCCACAGCAATAATACTCCCAGTAATGTGTCTGAGTGCATAACAAAGCTCCACAGCAATAATACTCCCAGTAATGTGTCTGAGCATATAACAGAGCCCCACAGCAATAATACTCCCAGTAATGTGTCTGAGTGTATAACAGAGCTCCACAGCAATAATACTCCCAGTAATGTGTCTGAGTGTATAACAGAGCTCCACAGCAATAATACTCCCAGTAATGTGTCTTTAATCTACAATAAATGTTTTTAGAAATCAGTCTGTGTTAATAAGATACATTGTTCTTATTCTAAATGTAACGGAGCTCCGTGTACTCCGACCGAGTACCCTCCGTTGATGGATGCTCCTAGCGCTTACAGAGGACTCCAAGCACTGCAGACGACACCACAACCGCCGTAGCTTAACTGGAGCCGTGCCGTCTTCCTTCCACCCTGGATCGGCTTCTGTCCTCCAGGACCGTGTGGGGAAGACCTCTCCTCCAGGAGAGCGTATCCGGAACAAGCTCTTAAAAGAGCTAAGTGATTAAGCTCAGGGGAATATGCAGAGCATAGCAATCCCCAGTGTGATACAGCAATTCCCTCCAATAACGAGACAAGGCTACGTTTTGAAGGGTCAAGAAGAACTCAGGACTGGAACACCCAGCCTGCTTTTTATTACAAAAAGGTACACACAGGACACTCCCAGGGGGAGGTTGAAATTAACCAATCACATACATGGTACCACCCCCACGTCTCCTCCCCTCAGATAAACATATAACATAATTATAGCATACAGTAAAAATACAGTTTTCACACATACACTGTAACTTTAAAACTATACATTCAATCTCCATAACATATTCAGACTCAGCATACTTCAAACATAAACACTTCCAAAAATCAGCCAAATCCCTCCAGCGGATCAAAAGTTAGCTGGAGGTCCCTTTATGACCGACCGCAAGCACAATTTCCTGCCCAAAACAGTTCCATAGATTTGGGCTGTGCGGCCGGTCAATTTCATGCCGAAAAACGACTAAGTCCCATTTCGAACGGGACTTAGTCTCTGGAGCTGAAAAACTAAGTGTAGGAGAAGGTAAGGGTCAGCGGTGTTCGGCAAAATGTGTAGCCGATTTCAGTTCCACAGAATCTTTAGCATACACCGCTGACCGCATTCGAATGAACAAAGATGGCCGCCGCCACGTGCAATTAGCCTGCAGTAACCTCACAGCCTGGGAGGTAAATTGCCTGCACACTTTAACTTCTGGGTGGTCCACCTGTGTGGTACTTGGTTCAGTAAGCCCTATTTACTGAACCAAGTGGGGGAAAGCCAGGGGCAAGTTATTTTACAGGTCTGGGGACATAGTCTTAAAGGGGTATTGTTCAGCAAAGTCACAATATGTCCCCAGACGGTTCTTAAAGGGCCATACACACCCAATAAAAGTTCATCAGTTTTCAGGGGCACAATCTTCCAGGGGCCATAGTCATGAGGAATGAGGCTGGCAAACATGCTTCTCCACAATCCAGGGAAGCCGGGCAATTTCTCATTTAAAGGGCCAGTTACAAATAGCGATTTGTAACACTAAATTACATTTTAGTTTTATAACTAATCAGTCACCTAAAGTTTCTCATTAAAAGCCCCTCTCACCCTTCCCCCCAAAGCTAACATCCCTAAAATGAAAGTATCTCTCTTTGTCCATTTGCAATGTTGGGAATTATGTCAGTTTATATAATGTGTGTATTAGTGAGCTACATTATTGTAATATAGTAACGTTATTCATAGAAGAGTCATGTCTCCAATGAACTATTGAAGATAATTTAATGCTACTGATTGAATGCAATTCTTTGTTATACAAATCATAATTTAATGTTTGAGGCGTATTTGGAACTAATTTGAAGCTGAGAATTTTGATGGGTTAAGGATTAAATGGTGCAAGGCACTTGCGTATGAACGGCTGCCATTATGTCACCATTCCATTATACTGATGTAGGGGTACACTGAAAATTCCATTTATTGAATGTCGACGTTCTCCTTTTCAAATGTATGGAGATCTGAATGGTTTTTCTGGAAATATTCAGAATGGCTCAAACTCTGGATCTCGTTATTGTTGTCCTTCTCCAAATGGGAAAGATTTATCAAAGTGTTGAGATCAGAAGAGTGGTACACAGTTCTACAAGTGGTGTAGTCATCCTAAAAATGATTGGTTCCAAATTAGCACTAAGTTTCTCCTTTCATGTCCGTTCAGAAAATGGAAAGGGCATAGAGAAATATTTTCATTGGTAAACATGATCAGATCAAGATTACCCATTAAACTTCATAGGACCTCAGTATTCGGAGGACAACAAGGAATAAAAAGAAAAGCTAATAATAAAAAAAGTTCTAACTTAGAATTTCTACCCCATGGTACCTTGAAATGGTACAGTGAACATATCAATGGCTGTGAAACCGTTGGTTGAGGAGCAGTGAAGGGTATTAGACAGCTATTAATTATCGTAAGAGTGCTATTTGAGGGACATTGAAAGGGATCATAGAATTGCTGTTAGGAGAGTGTGTATGGCAAAATATTAGACTGGGGTATGTTGCCCTCCATGACCTAGACCAGGGGTAGGCAACCTACGGCACTAGTGCCATGCACGGCACTCAAGGTGTCTTTGCACGGCACTCAAGGCTGCTAGAGCCAAACAGGCTCTGGCCTATCAGGAGTCCCAGTGAAACTTCAGATATCTGCTAATACGAAAAGGTGGTGAAGGACAATCCTCAATTTATGCATTGCAGCAGATAGAGGCAGTGATCTCAGATCACTTCATTCCAGCACTTGTGAATGTGAATCCACACTGAGCTCCCCTCATACAAATAATATGAACAGCCCACACACAAACACAACACACAATCCGCACAAACGTAACACCACTAACAATCCACATACATGCCCACATCCCCGATGCAGCCTCTCACAAGCAATACCCCAAACAGCCCCCACACATACACACACTACCAAACACACAATGTGACATATCCATACACACACACAATACCCCAAACAGCCCCCACACATACACACACACTACCAAATGCACAATGTGAAATATCCATCCACACACACACACTACCCCAAACAGCCCCTCACATACACACACTACCAAACACACAATGTGACATATCCATCCACACACACACAATACCCCAAACAGCCCCCCCCACACACACACACTACCAAACACACAGTGACATATCCACACACACACACACACACACACAATACCCCAAACAGCCCCACACACACACACACTACCAAACACAGTGACATATCCATCCACACACACACACACAATACCCCAAACAGCCCCACACACACACTACCAAACACACAATGTGACATATCCATCCACACACACACACACACACACTACCAAACACACAGTGACATATCCATCCACACACACACACACACACAATACCCCAAACAGCCCCCCACACACACACACTACCAAACACACATTGACATATCCATCCACACACACACACAATACCCCAAACAGCCCCACACATACACTACCAAACACACAATGTGACATATCCATCCACACACACACAATTCCACAAGCATCCCTTGTACACCGCCCACATTCATATGTATCATACACGATACCACAAACTACTAATGAACATATACAATATAATAGCTTATATACACACAAATACAACGATACAAAGCAACTGCAGTAAATAGCACAAGCAGAATACGACAGCATACACACCTCAATTTAAAAAAATAGGACTGGCACGCTACAGGACATCACCCTCCTATATCGGCTCAGTGCTGCTAAAAGGTTGCCTACCCCTGACCTAGTCTATCAGTCCCTGGCCATAACACCCCAATTTTGATAATAACGGTCTCACATTTTATTAAACTAAACTGTATGCTCTTTGACTGGGCCATTAATCACATCTTTTATAGGACAGACCATCAGACTGTTCCTTGACTAGTTTAAGACCATTGAGAGTAACTGAGATGACAATATTTTTATAATGTTATTGATTTTAGAACTGGATCCTCTTTGAGCCTCTTCTCCTGCTGTTAGTAAAGGATCTCTGGCACTCCGTCCTTGGGGCTTATTTCACTCTGCTGGTCCATGTGTGCAAATAATCAGCTTATATGGTGAAAGGCAGTTAACCCCGTCATTCCCAGGCCTGGCCTTGCCAGGGGATGTCTTGCAGTTGGTTGGTGACATCTGTCCAGCACATTCAGGGCCATTCCCTGGAGGTAGCTTTGAATCTGACTATGTTTCAGCTCTACTTAGTGCATTTTAAGCGCTCACCAGGGTCTGAGGTCACAACATACAATATATCCCGTGGAACAGAAGGATAAAGTAGCTAATAAACTCAGCAGAGTACTAAACACACATCAGGCATGTATCAATTAAATCTGCTATTTAATATAAAATTAGTCTAAATTTGTAATTAAAATTATGCTAAAATCTATAGTTTTTCCTGAGGGTTTACCATCAAAACAGGTTAATTCACCTGCAGAGTAGGGTCTTTATCTACATAAAACTACATTTAAATGTTATGATATAAAATGTGTGTACTTAATATGTTATATCCGTTCAGAACATTTTATCGAGCAAACCATTTGCTGTCACTAATCTATTTTATATCCAAGATTTGCAGGTGGCAAAACAAACTTTTGGCGTTGAGAACCAAATCTGGAATCCTTTTTTTTTTGGTCTTTTTGAGTAATGGTTCTCAAGCGACATTTTAAGTATCAAAGAAAGACATACGAGCCTGTGCTGAAGATGGCTCAGTGATTGGTACTCTTAAATATCTCCAGCATCTGCAGATTCTATAGATTCAACAGCAGATGGGTCATCTTGCCAGCCTTACGAGGTTAAAACAAGGGTCCAATGTACCTTTTCTGATGACCAGAACGTCCCAACACTTTCTTCTAATGATTCAAGATCAATGAAATAAGTTCCGTCTCATTCATGGTGCATGTAGTAAAAATTTAGAAAAATAACGAATTCACCAAAACCGGATGTATGGAATAATTTTTAGACTTGTACATTCGTTTTCAACTGAATTAAAATTTGGCCAATTTATTTATGTCTGAATTCCGTAACTTCAAAGTGCTATATGAACGTATAACTGATTGATGGGGAAAAAAAAAGAGCAGTAAAAAAATTCTTTATATATTTAATAAATATATAGATATAAAATATATAGGGTTTTTTTGTTGTTTTTTTTTTTTACAGATTCTCCTCTTTTCCTCTCAATTGGTTACTTTTTCTCATTTGATCTGTAAACCATATAATAATAATAATAATAATAATAATAATAATACAAAAATAATAACAAAGTATTTAACCAGGAAAGGTACATTCAGATTGCTCTGGTTTTCAAGTACGTCCTGGGGTCATATGGTAAGAAAATGCACCTACGAGTGTACTGCAAATCTGTATTTCTGTATATATTCTGTATATATTTTGGAGTACACTGAATGTTGCATTTTCACATCCTTTTTGGTTTGCCTGAATCGTGTCCCAAAAATTTTGCATAGCCGATATTCGGATGAGCCGAACCAACACACGAATGAATATCGGACTACAGAAACGAAATTTTATTTTCGGACTAATTGATTAGTCAGAACCAAAGTTTTCCACCATGCTCAAATCTAATGATTTTGCTGGATATTTTTTGCTAAACTCGCTGCTATAGGCGAACTTTCACTTTAAGTCTGTTCTTCTTGAAATTCATTGGATTATTTTTGTAAAAGCTTGTGCTTTGTGATTGTACAATACCAATTAGGACTTGCTGAGAGACCATTCAACTCACTCAAATAGATTTGTTTTGTACGCTGCATAAATTGCCATAGTAACAAACTGTGCTCTATATTTATATCAAACAGAAAAATGTACCTCAAGTTAATTCTCCTCTTAGAGGACAAGTGGTTGGAACTCTTCACCAGACGCTTTATTCCCGAGAGCTGAATTTTTACTGTAAAATAGCAGGGTAGATAAATGCTGAAAACCTCTAGTTCATAATACATTAATCCCTCCAATGCCAAATGGGAATGTAGCAAAGACAGCTAATCATTTTTTTTTAGCACAGAGTTTTATTGCTATCCTTCATGGGATTGTACCCAATCCTATCGACATTAGCAACATTTCTTAAATGCCTCAAAATAACACCTGTCATTAGAGACCAACGCTACAGACAGAGCTCGGGGACAGAACAGTTGTTCAGCTTGGAGAAGATAGAGAATAGCAGGAAAATGATCTTGTTAAATTGTTACTGCTGTCTTGAAACATTCTGTGCTCCCTTTGTGGCCATATCCGTAACTGCTTGTAGAAACATTTGCTGCTAGATGTTCGTTTTTCAAGCCTAGCTGGCAATTGTCCCCTTTACTCTTCGCCCACTTCATTTCTATCTGAGAGGGATCTGTGAACCAATGTATGCCAATTCTGGTCTCCCATAAATTACATTGTTATGGAAACAATACAATTATGACTGATCTTGTCATCATTAACATCTCTGCAATGTATTTGGTGTTTGGTGAACTAGAGTGCAGGGGCGGATCCAGAAACAAATCTCGGGAGGGGCACTGGTGGTGGGCTAGAGCGGGGTGAAAAGGGCTGCAGCGGAGGAATAGGGGACTCTTGTTTAGGGAATAGGAGGCTGTACACATATGCGGCCACACACAGTGATATGAAAACACAATAACACACCGGCACATACACACAGAGAAAAACATATACCTTCACACACATACCACTTGCACACCCACAGATACAAACCTATACCTACACATTCACACACAGATACCTACATACAGAGATACACATACTTACACATATACACACTGGCACACAAATACACACACATACCTTCACATACACACACTGGCACATAGATACACACATACCTACACATGCACACACACACATCTCTAAATATACACAAAATGACACACATACCTTCACATACACACACACAGATACAAGGCAATAGAATATACAGACACAACTCCAGGTACTGAAGATTGGAGTATATAACACCTTAAAAGTGCAAACGTGCAACGTTTCGGCCCTAGAGGGCCTTAATCATGTTTAACCCCTTAAGGACACATGACATGTGTGAAATGTCATGATTCCATTTTATTCCAGAAGTTTGGTCCTTAAGGGGTTAAGTCCGTCTAGGGCTAAAACGTTGCACTTTTATGTGGTGTTCTACCCTTCAATAAATACACCTTCAGTACCCGGAGTGTTGCCTGTATATTCTATTACCTTGTATTGTTGGACGAATTAGCAGTGTCTTTCTAATGCAGAACACCTCTGAGGCTGCCATACTCCCAGATACACACTGACACTCCCAGATACACACTGACACTCCCAGATACACACTGACACTCCCAGATACACACTGACACTCACTGATACACACTGACACTCACAGATGCACACTGACACTCACAGATACACACAGACACTCACAGATACACACGGACACTCACAGATACACAGATACACACTCACAGATACACACGGACACTCACAGATACACACATACACATTGACACTCAAAGATACACACTGACACTCACAGATACACACACATACACACGGACACTCACAGATACACACAGACACTCACAGATACAGATACACACAGACACTCACAGATACAGATACACACAGACACTCACAGATATACACACTGACACTCACGGGGGGGGGGGGCAATTGCCCCGTTGCCCCCCTCTCCCCCGGATCCGCCACTGCTAGAGTGTTTGCTTGTTTCAACAAAATGAATCAAAATGGAAATTTCCCATAAATGTTGCAGTGCAATCTTTGAGCTTTTATGTTTGTATCCTAATGTGAAGGACCTGTATGAAATTAAGACCATGTATAATATATCAAGAGATCTTCACATTGGAGCACATTCATAAGAAATGCTGTCTGTGTCTACATCTGACTCATAATACTCTAATAGCTTAGAAGTACCTACCTGAGAAAGTATAAGTCACCTGACTGGAAATAATCTTCTTAGTGAGATACTTCAAGCACCATTACCACTGTGGTATTCTGTAGTGGCTATGGTGTCGGGAGTGTAATGGCACAATGTAAATAGTTAAACTGCTTGCTAACATTTTGACAAGACCCTATACAAACTTGCTGGGATCTTGCTGTAGACTTGCCGGGATCTTGCTGTAGACTTGCTGGGATCTTGCTGTAGACTTGCTGGGATCTTGCTGTAGACTTGCTGTGCTCTTGATGTAGACTTGCTGTGCTCTTGATGTAGACTTGCTGGGCTCTTGCTGTTGACTTGCCGGGATCTTGCTGTAGATTTGCCGGGATCTTGCTGTAGACTTGCAGGGATCTTGCTGTAGACTTGCAGGGATCTTGCTGTAGACTTGCTGGGCTCTTGCTGTAAACTTGCTGGGCTCTTGCTGTAGACTTGCTCTTTCTGTAGACTTGCTGGGCTCTTGCTGTAGACTTGCCGGGATCTTGCTGTAGACTTGCTGGGCTCTTGCTTTAGACTTGCTGGGCTCTTGCTGTAGACTTGCCGGGCTCTTGCTGTAGACTTGCCGGGCTCTTGCTGTAGACTTGCCGGGCTCTTGCTGTAGACTTGCCGGGCTCTTGCTGTAGACTAGCTGGGATCTTGCTGTTGACTTGCCGGGATCTTGCTGTTGACTTGCCGGGATCTTGCTGTAGATTTGCCGGGATCTTGCTGTAGACTTGCAGGGCTCTTGCTGTAGACTTGCAGGGCTCTTGCTGTAGACTTGCAGGGCTCTTGCTGTAGACTTGCAGGGCTCTTGCTGTAGACTTGCAGGGCTCTTGCTGTAGACTTGCAGGGATCTTGCTGTAGAATTGCAGGGATCTTGCTGTAGACTTGCCGGGCTCTTGCTGTAGACTTGCCGGGCTCTTGCTGTAGACATGCCGGGCTCTTGCTGTAGACATGCCGGGATCTTGCTGTAGACTTGCCGGGCTCTTGCTGTAGACTTGCCGGGATCTTGCTGTAGATTTGCAGGGATCTTTCTGTAGACTTGCAGGGATCTTGCTGTAGATTTGCAGGGATCTTTCTGTAGACTTGCTGGGCTCTTGCTGTAGACTTGCTGGGCTCTTGCTGTAGACTTGCAGGGATCTTGCTGTAGACTTGCCGGGATCTTGCTGTAGACTTGCCGGGCTCTTGCTGTTGACTTGCCGGGATCTTGCTGTAGATTTGCAGGGATCTTTCTGTAGACTTGCAGGGATCTTGCTGTAGATTTGCAGGGATCTTTCTGTAGACTTGCTGGGCTCTTGCTGTAGACTTGCAGGGATCTTGCTGTAGACTTGCCGGGCTCTTGCTGTTGACTTGCCGGGATCTTGCTGTAGATTTGCAGGGATCTTTCTGTAGACTTGCATGGCTCTCTCTGTAGACTTGCAGGGATCTTACTGTAGACTTGCCACTGCAACTTTGCTCTTGCTAGAGACTTACCAAGCAAACTTGCTACAAATTTAAAAAGTGTCAACAAGAACTTGTGCTACAAGTGCTCTGCTAGTGAATAACTTGCCAGTGAAAATGTGCAGCAAGTTAAAAGACAATTTAAATCTTCCACATATTTGTGGCTAGTTATCTTTGCTATCTGGGTACCTGGGGCCTAGTGGGTGCCAGTCACGTCCTCCATTGAGAACAGGAAGCTGTCTGCTCTGAGATCGCCCAGTGGTGCAGGGCCTAGCTCATTGGTTTACAGCAAGGGTTCCCAAGCCAGTCCTCAAGTACCCCCTACCAGTCCAGGATTTAGGGATTACCATGTTGTGTCTAAAGTTTTTTTTCTTTTTTCTATAAACATCTTAGATACAACTGGGTAATACCTAAATCCTGAACTGCTAGGGGTTACTTGAGGACTGGGTTGGGAACCACTGGTTTAGAGCAATCCGCTGTCAAACTCAGCCAATGAGCTCAGGAGAACAAACCATCTCAGTGGAGAAAGTGACCGGCACCTGGTGAACCCCAGGTAAGTTGTGAAATGGTTTGACTACTTATATTGGGGGGACGCTAGGGAACCCTGGCACCATAACCACTACAGCACTACATAGTGGTTACAGTGCTTGGACTGTATATTTAATTTTATTATTTTATTATATAGTAATGTATATCCGGAACCACTAGCTCAAACTGGGCCGTTTTCAAATTTTCCTGCTGATGCTCTCTTCGTTGGGATATTAGGACAAATGTATATACTACCTCAAACAGCCTAGAGCAAGGGGTCAGCAAGGCACATGTGCTATACATGGCACTCAATGTACCTTTCCATTGCACTCAAGCCTGCCAGAGCCAAACAGGCTTTGCCCTATCAGGAGGCTCAGTGGGTGGAAGGTGAGGGACAAACCTCAATTTACAACTGCAGCACTCTGAGATCACTTACCCCCTGTACTTGTGAATGGGAATCCGCAGCAGCTATCACATCTTCTGTCCTTGACCTGTACCTGGCCAGCCCACTCCCCACTGGATGCCAGGGAAGCCAGACACACTGCTAGATATACACAGAGTTGCAGATAAAGTCTCCCCCTCATACTATTAATACAAACAGTCAACACAAACACGACACCACTTACAATCCACATACACGCACATGACCCAACAAGCAGCCTCTCACATTCAATACCACAAGCAGCCCCACACCACCAAGCACACAATGTGACATATCATCCACACACACACAATTCCACAAGCAGTCCACATTCATAGGTATCATACACACTATCACAAACTACTCATAAACATATACAACATAACAGTCCACATACACACAAATACAACGAAACAAAGCAACTGTAGCACCCATAAATAAATATACAAGCACAAAATGGCAACACACACACCTCAATTTAAACAAATAGGACAGGTACACCAAGGGACTTCAAGATCTTCTTTTGACACAGTGCTACTAAACGGTTGCGTACCCTGCTCTATGCTCTGACCTCTATTTTATATAATAGTGAAATTAATTTGCTCTGATAGCTACACTGCTCTTCGATAACGAGACAACCATCTCAAAATGCAACATTACCTTCTTACATTCCAGCTACAAGATTAATTTGGATTTTCATTGAGATCTCACTCTGTAAGAGACACAAAGTAGATGTGTTATGGGGGCTGCGAATTGTATGCATACAGAGCTAGGATTCAAAAACAAATATCTTCCAATCCGAGAACACTTGCCAATCACAATTTAAATTTCACGGTTCTATTCTTGGACGTTTGCAAGTTAAATGTATCATCCTATTGAGTTAATTAATTATCTGCGTAGAACATAAACACCATGTTGGTTGTAAAGAGACCTCTGTGGCTCTTGTAAAAGCTTAAAATCATTGATCCCTATAACCCAGACTTCAATCAATATATTCTTTTTTTTTTTTTTTTTTTCTGGGACATTTTAAAACTCAGAATTACAACCAAGTGTCTTACTGAAGATGTCATTGATTAAAGGGTTGATGCTTACAATGCATCATTCTTTAAAATGAAACATTAGTCCAATGTACGTTTTCCCTTGCACTTAATGTTATGGTTTGTGCTGAGTGTAATAGTTCAAAGGCCAACAATTTTCTATAAAGGATCACTATAGTGTCTCGTTTTCTTGACACTATGTCATCCTTGGGACCCCTCACCCTCAGGGCCCCCCTCCCTTGGCGCTGAAGGGGTTTAAACCCCTTAAGTTACTTACCTTTATCCAGCGCCGGGCTCCTGTGGCGCTGGTGACCTCTCCTCCCCCGCCGACGTCAGCTCCCGAGTGGAGCCAAATGCGCATGCGCATTCAAACAGTCCATAGGAGAGCATTTCTCAATGCTTTCCTATGGACGTTCTGCGCGCTGGATGCAATTCTCGCATCCAGCATTGCAGAAGTGCCTCTAGCGGCTGTCAGGAAGACAGCCACTAGAGGTTGGAGTAACCCTGCGATGTAAACATAACAGTTTCTGTGAAACTGCTATGTTTACATCTGAAGGGTTAAAACCTGGGGGACCTGGCACCCAGAACACTTCATTGAGCTGAAGTGGTCACTGTAACTATAATGGTCCTTTAATAGATAAGACAAAGTAATTTCTAACAGAGAACTCTGGAGGAAAACAGTAGATATTTGGTTTATATGTTTTAAAACCTACTCATCACTTGTCTAGAAATTGCGCCGTTGAATAAAACATGGAAAATCACCTATAACTTACATTTACTTTTTTTTAGTATAACTACAATGGCCATTCAGAGGGGGATATTATGACATTATACAATTATATTCGGGGCCAGTACAAACCATTATCTGGAAATCTATTCATAAACAGGGCTATACATAGGACATGAGGTCACACATTTAGGCTGGAAGAAAGGAGATTTCATCTAAGGCAAAGAAAAGTTTTTTTTACAGTAAGAGCTATAAGGATATGGAATTATTTGCCCGAAGAGGTGGTTTTGTCAGTCTATACAGATGTTTAAACTGCAATTGGATTAATACTTCCAAAAAACATAACATACAGGGATACAATTTCTAATTATTGGGGTAATAGCTGCTTGATCCAAGGAGACATCTGACTGCCATATTGGGGTCAAGAAGGATTTTTATTTCCTAGTTTGTTGCAAAATTGGAAGCGCTTCAGACTGGGTTTTTTGCCTTCTTTTGGATCAACAGCAAAAACAAAAGTTAGGAAGGCTGAACTTGATGGACGCAAGTCTCTTTTCAGCTATGTAACTATACAGACATACAGCATGGTTTTGGGTCAAATTTATTTATTTAATAATTAAATATTTTACCAGAAAGGATACATTGAGATTACTCTCTATTTCGAGTATGTCCTGGGTACAAATACAGGCATAGAGCATGGTTTGGTGTTACAAACAGGAATATAACATATTTTGGTGTTACTTACAGGAATAAAACCTGGTTTCACATGAGATACAGAATGTAACCTGGTTTGATGGCAAATACAATTATAATTATTTGTATAGCGCCAACATATTCTGCAACGCTGTACAATAGGTAAACAAGACAAACATTTAATCTAACAAAACATGTATAACTTCCAGGAACAGTAGGTGTTGTAGGCCCTACCCAAACAAGCTTACATATAGCCATATTTTTCATACAGCAACCAAAGGCAATTGCCTAGTACCCAGGGGTCAACCTTGGCCTAGTCACCATTCTTGTACAAAAAAATTAAGGGAGCTCCAAACTTTAACCTGCTGAGGCCTCTGGGAGATTTTCCTGACACTGGTATGTAGTAAGATTAGAGTTTGGGTGCAGGTACTATTTTTCTGCTTAATACTGGAATATGACACAATCACATATCAGATATAGCATGCAAAATGTTAAATACATGCATGTAACATGTACCAAGGACCACGCTTTCTTGTCTGTTTCTGCTTGGAATCCAGGCAGCGGATTTACTGAAAATATGAAGAAATGTCTCCTGGTCTGACCCAGAATGAGTCACCAGCTGTGAGTAAGTGAAGACACGGCCAAAAATGCGGGGACCATAAAATGAATTTCATTCGAGATGCGAATTGATTTTCTGTAAAGTCTTTAATTTGTTGCTACTGTCTCATTGTGGCTGGAAAACAGTCAGAAAACCACAAAACTGACACTTTGGCTGCCGTAACAGCAAATACAGCATATCGCGTCAGCTCTCGGTTGATATACACAGCGTGACGGATACAAGACTCGTACAGCGAGAATGCTCAGGCACAACAAGTAAATTCCCTAAACAGCGAATGCAAGTGGGTCGGCAAGCACACTGTAAATTTAAACCAAAATAGCCGGGCTCTAGAAAACCGTTTATTGTGCATTTTTGCTCTCGTAGTATATTGTCTCCATTCCTTTGCCTTTAAGCATAGGTTAACTTCAAAAATCATTGTCAAAATCCAAACAATGTTTTGGCTCACAAAAGGGCATTTGTCAAGCTTGACAAAGGCCCTGTTGTGGGACGAAACTTTTTGATTTTGCTCCAATAAATCTTCCCACTGGATTGAATTTGAGTGACTGGACCATCATTACTTTTTCGCAAATCACATTGTGAGGATTGGCAAACCTCAGGCCCGGTTGCACCCTGGGATCCAGGAGAGTGCGGTATCCATATTGGTAATTATATTGATGGGCTTAGAAATAGTGACATTAGGCAACTGCCAATTTACCTGTTTTTATGACCAAACTGAACTGATAATTCCCACAGGTGGGTAATGTGTTTCTGCCTATTGAAATGTATAACCTCCAAAGTGTTATAAATCTAAGCTATACAATATATCCACTAGTCAATGACAAAAGGTCACTTTACGTCTGATAAAATTATATGTAAAAAAAAATTTGGGTGTGTATATGAAAGACATTCTAGTGCTGGGGTAGGCCACCGTGGGTACACCAGATATTGTGGACTACATCTTCCCTGATGCTTTGCTATCATTATGCATGTAGATGCATTATGGGAGTCGTAGTCCATCTGCAGTGCCAAAGGTTGCCTACCTCTGTTAACTGCAATACTAATATACCAGGAGATAGCTAAAGAGAATACATTTGTACGTTTTCTGTGGAGTTAACAGAGGCTTTGTGAGAGTTTTATCACATTTAGGTATGGCTTGCTTTCAGACAGCCATCTCCAAACCTCAGACAAATCCACTGTAAGGCAGCCGCCAACTGTAATATGTTTGTTTCCTGTAGTCAATTATATTGTCACCTGCATGCATAATATTGTAAAGCGCTACGGAATCTGTTGGCGCTATATAAATGGAGATAATAATAATAATAATGTGTATGCTGAGATCATTTATAAATATGAAGAGTGTACGGGATTCTGGAATGGGCCACTGGGGGCACCATGTGTATTTGTGAAAGAAAAAATAAATACAGTAAATATGTCAATAGGAATTGCCAGTGAGATTATTCACTAATGTGAAAATAGTGGAAAACTGATTTTTGGTTTTTATGTTCGGCTGCAGTGGTTGAAACTTTACAACTCGTTTCTTAACTCTCCACAATCTCCGATTACTGAGTAAAACCCCTTTGCTTTTTTAGCAGACTATAGCGGAGTTAGCTTCAGAGGAACATTATATCATGGCGTACTTTTAATACCGTATGTATTCAGAGATTTATTTAGTAATTTTGTCCTCTTTCATGAATGCTTTTATTTTTATAATTTTGCTACTACAAAACAGAAGATAGAAAATATGTGTGTGTGTGTGTGTATATATATATATATATATAAAAATAAATAATTCTGGGTAAATATATGTAATTAAGCCCCTTTTACTTTGTGTATTATTTCCTCTTGGTATAGTTGCAATTATCATGTTTCTTGCAAAATGCCGACACCCAGTGGATATAAATGGGATTGCAACTGATTGTTTTAGAATGTCAATGTAACAAGAATGTCAAGTAAACGGATTTGTTGACTAGACAGTGAATTGTGGTGATCTGAAAGTTTTGTCAAAAATGAAAAAACAAAAAACAAAACAAAAAGTGACAACAACTTGTAGATATTCGTGGCTAAAAAAAAATAGTTTTCTTTGCTCAACACTCACATTTAAAGTCTCAGTGCTACTCATGTCTATCTCCACTGATACCGACCACCACTTAGCCTTTACTGTATTGAAAGTTGGACAAATGCCATAGCACCGCCACCACGACTCTTTAAAAGGTTATCTCCATGAATGCGCTCTATAACTGTAGTCATCTGAGCAAGTTGCCCTTGGTGTTTCCATATGCTTTGCTTGCCAAATTTCACACATGTTTACATACACTATGCTTTAGATATATGCATTAAAGGATCGAAAGGGGTTCTATGCCGGACAAGTCGTCATCAAACAAATCGATTCATTGAAGGTATGTCTACTATGCTTATACACCGACTTTAGTGCTTAAAGGACCACTATTGGCACCCAGACCACTTCAGCTCAATGAAGTGGTCTGGGTGCCAGGTCCCTCTAGTTTTAACCCTGCAGCTGAAAACATAGCAGTTTCAGAGAAACTGTTATGTTTCACTGAGGGTTAATCCAGCCTCTAGTGGCTGTCTCATTGACAGCCGCTAGAGGCGCTTCCGGGTTTCTCACTGTGAAAATCAGTGAGAAGACGCTGGACGTCCATAGGAAAGCATTGAGTAATGCTTTCATATGGGCTGCTTGAATGCGCGCGAGGCTCTTGCCGCTCATGCGCATTCGGCACTGTAGGAAGGTAAGTGGCTGAAGGGGTTTTAACCCCTTTAGCCCAGTGGGAGGGGGGCCCTGAGGGTGGGGGGGACCTAATGACCCTATAGGGTCAGGAAAGCTAGTTTGTTTTCCTGGCACTATAGTGCTCCTTTAAATGTACTTATAAAAACATAAAGTTTTATATAGAATGTATCGAGGGTTTGCAGTCCTTAAGTTGTCTCTTCTAGCATAAAAACTGTTTGCAATCCCTAACAGAAACAGAGATTTTAGAGATTACCCACTTGTTGTTAAGTAAACCTTTGGTTATTTTAGCCACCAAAATATATATATTTTTTATATTTAAATAGGCAAAGAAAGCAATTGAGGTGACTGTGCTATCAAGTTAGCCATAGCGATTTTAAGGAACCTCTTTATAAGTCGTAACCTTTCTTGAAATTAGTATCAACAAAAGATTGGAAGTTGGTTTATTTAAGGCTGTTCTCACTGTTAGGCCTATTCACTAAACTCAGAAATGTACCAAATAGAAACTCGAATGGCACAAATGATACTTAAATAGTTAATATGAAAAAAAATCTCCAACTAACCTGTTGACATAGCTTGTTATTTTCACCCGAATCGTGTTTCGGTTTGATACAATTTGGAATTTGTGCAAAAATTGCATGATTTTGCTATTACATGACGAAAAGTCATGATTTTATTAAAGACACGGAGGCGAGTATTGCATAACCCTTTCTTTACTGTCCACCAATAGCAGCAAAGAATACAAATATATTGAAAAAATGAAGAACATACATTAACATAGGCCCCTCCCCGCTCAGGTCCCGGTATATTAGGCAGCACTTCCCTTCCATAACCCTCTTTCTGAAGATGCGACTTAGTAACAATGTCCGAACAAGAACGAAAACATAGTCCAGTAGTCCAAATAAGAGATTCTCATAACAGGGAAGCACGACCAGATGAGCAGTAGGACCAGAGATTTGCAGCGGGAAGAGTCCATTCAACTTGGAGAACAGCATGCCATCTTGTTGGATTAGGCTGTGAAAACATAAAGAGACAGGAGCCGAGAGGTTAAGATCGATAATTGTAACTATTGTCAGGTACCAACTGAGGAGAAAAATTCCAAATAAATACAAACCCACATCTTAGTGTGATTAGTAAGCCTATCAGAACATAAACCTATCCTTGAGACATGGCCCCACTTACCGCACCCAAATCTTCCATGTGACTCGTTGCAACCTACGAAATAAGGGGTGGGGAGACATGAATAATAAACGCGGGTGGGACAATACTCGCCTCCGTGTCTTTAATAAAATCATGACTTTTCGTCATGTAATAGCAAAATCATGCAATTTTATAACAAGACACGGAGGCTCCTATTGCAAGTTTAAAGCTGATTAACCCCTTAATGACACAACTTCTGGAATAAAAGGGAATCATGACGGAATATATCCGTCGTCTGTCCTTAAGGGGTTAACTACTGCCGTAAAAGAATGTGGGGCCGGACGAAAGTAAAATTCACGGAAGGTAGATTCCCTAGACCAGTCGGCTGTCCTCATAATATCTTCCAGACGAGCCCCTGCAGTCATCATCGAGGATGCTGAGGCTCCCCGGACCGAATGGGCGCCGAAGATCGTGGTATCGATGCCTGCCTGATCCAATAACCATCGCACCCATCGTGACAGTGTGGTGCTAGAGACCGGACGGAAAGGTGGCCGAAAGGATAGGAACAGCTGTGGGGATACCTGTGAACGATGACATCTGGTACGATCTTCGTATTCGCGAAGGCAAGCCACTGGACATAACGCTGGAGAGGTAGGAAAAGCGGGGTAGGACACTGACTTGATAGAGGTTTTTGTCCGGCGACTAATGTTGAACGTGACCCCGTCCGGGGTATACGACTTGGCATCGAAGTCCAGGGCTCTAACGTCCGAAACTCTCTTGCAGGATACGAGACAGAGCAGGCCGACCAATTTGGCAGAAAGTTGCTTCAGGGAGAGCGCTGAGTTAGCGGGCCACGACGAGATAAAGGATAGGACAATGGACACATCCCATGACATGGAGTAGCGAGGTCTGGGTGGTCTGGAGAAGCGTGAGCCCCGAAGGAGCCGGCACACCAAGTGATGTTGACCCGCCGGGCATCCATCGAAACCTTGATGAATTGCCGAGATGGCTGACCTGTAAAGGTTGATAGTCCTGTAAGCCTTCCCCGCCTCGAAGAGGGACGTCAAAAATTGCAGAACCATGGTTACAGGGGCCGAAACGGGATCCACGTCCCTAGCCATGCACCAGCCAGTCCAAGCTCGCCAAGCTGACCCATAGGCTCGTCTAGTTCCTGGGGCCCATGCTTCCGCCAACAGGCGTCTAGTTGTGTCCGAAACTCCTTGGATTTCCCAGGGTCCCCGGAGATCCGCCATGCCAGGAGTGGGAGGGAACCGTCCAAGCGGAGCGGGTGACACCGTCCCGTCGGGTCTAGCAGCAGATTGTGGTGTGGCGGTAGCAACCGTGGGTAGTCCAACGTCATCTCGAGAATCTGGGGGAACCAAGATTGGGTGTCCCAGAATGGGGTTACCATGACTAGTTCTGCCCGGTGTCTGCGGGTCTGAAGGAGGGAGCGTGGAATCATGGAAAACGGTGGAAAGGCATATAGGAGGTCCCTGCTCCAGTCTTGCAGGAAGGCGTCTACTGCCTCCGCCATCTGGTCTGGCCTCCAGCTGAAGAATCGAGATAGCTGGGTGTTGAGTCGGGAAGCGAAGAGGTCGATAGAAAAGGGACCCCATCAGGTTCCGTTCCAGGCAGAATTCCCAAAAGTCCTTCGCCAGGGTGGCCAACACTGCTGATTGTGTACCCCCCAGATGGTTGACATATCTCACCGCCGAGACGTTGTCCATTCGTAGACGGATGCAGGTTAGGGCTCTGTCCCTCGCGAAGCTGCGGATGGCGAAGGAGCCTGCCAGAAGTTCCAGTGCGTTGATGTGTAGCCGTGACTCGGCTGCCGACCAACGACCCCCTGTAGATATCCCGTCGCAATGGGCCCCCCATCCGTGGAGGCTTGCATCGGAATCGATTGTGAATTCCGGTTGCGGGCCGAAGATCGCCTTGCCGTTCCATGCAGAGAGGTTGAGAATCCACCAACGCAATTCGTCTTTCGTTTCGGTGTCCAGGGACACTAGGTCTGCGTAAGACGCACCGGTTCTCAGATGTGCGATCTTCAGGCGCTGCAGTGCCCGGTAGTGGAGTGGGCCCGGGAACACTGCCTGTATAGATGAGGCCAGTAGGCCAATGAGCCGTGCCAGCTGTCGCAGGGTGAGTTGGGGCCGAACTAGAGCTCTGCGTAACTCCTTGCGTATGGTGAGAATCTTGGACCTTGGCAGGCTCAGAGTCGCCTCCTTTGAGTCCACGAGGAATCCTAGGAATTCCATTTGCGTGGCGGGGGTTAGGCATGACTTTTCCCAATTGATAACGAAGCCCAAGCGGGAGAGGAGGTCTATGGCCAGCCGTAGGTGGGCAAGGAGAGTGGAGCGATCTTGGGCCATAAGGAGTATGTCGTCTAGGTATTCGATTAGACGAACTCCCCGGCTGCGTAGCCATGCCATGACAGGACGTAGTAGCTTTGTGAAGCACCACGGTGCCAAGGAGAGGCCGAAGGGTAGGCATGTAAACCGCCAAGTCTCTCGTTGCCATTGGAAGCGTAGGAGGTCTCGGGAGTCCGGGGCAATAGGCACCGTCAAGTATGCATCCTTGAGGTCTAGTTTTGCTAGCCAGTCTCCGTGAAGGAGAAGGTCCCGTAATAGGTGAATACCTTCCATCTTGAAATGGCGGTATCGGACTATGGCATTGAGGGGGCGTAGATTTATGACAGGTCTCAATTGTCCGCCTTTCTTTTCCACAAGGAAAATATTGCTTATGACCCCTGTGGGTTCGGGAGGAGCTTTTTCTATAGCCCTTTTGGTAAGAAGGGTGGAAAGCTCCATGTCGATCCGTCTGCGATCCTGGAGTGAAAAGCAGATCGGTCGAGGAGGGGGAATGTGTACGATGTTGTCTATCAGTTCTATGTGAAACCCTCGAATGGTAGTCAGTACCCAGGGGTCTGAGGTAATTTGTGACCAAGCTGGCAAAAAATGTCGGAGTCTGCCCCCTACACAAACATGAGAAAAAACATGAGGCTTGAGGTAACTCACCGTAGGGTCGTCTCGAACCAGGTTGTCCTCGGAAGCCTCTAGATCGCCACGGACGTCCACGAGATGGGAAGAAGGAGGGGCGGGTGTTAGCCTCCTGGTAGTGGGAGCGTTGGTGAAAAGAGCCTCGTCCCGTGCCACGGGATTGGACATAGTTCCGGCCGGACAGACGGCTCCTGGATCTGCCGGCCCTGGTAGAGACCCGTCCCTGGAAAACTCGCCTCATAGAGGATTGAGCCTTATCCAGGGCAGTAAATGCCCCAACAAAACGCCCCAAGTCTTTTATAAAGGAATCGCCGAAGAGGAGGCCTTGGGCGTCCTTACCGGCTTCTGTTAGGGCGAGGTTCGCCAATTTGGGCTCTATCTTAAATAAGATAGCCTTACGTCTCTCAATAGATAAAGAGGTGTTAACATTCCCTGCAATACAGATTGCTCTCTGGACCCAACCACGTAGGTCTTCAGGGTCAACCATGCGGTTTTCCGCTCTGGCGTCTTCCGCCAAATCAAAAAGTTTAGCCAAAGGGCCAAATATGTCCAAGTGCTTATCCTGGCAGGATTTCAAGGCGGATTCAAGCCCTTTACGGGGGTTCCAGCCTAGCTTGGTAAGGAATTGGGTCATCTTGGGGTCTACCTCTGGAGTGTCGCAAACTTTGTTAGGCACAACAGGCCTTGGACACTCTGCCCTCATTTTGTTGCGTGCCGCTTTACTAAGTGGGTGTCGCACCCACTTCTCTAAATATGTGGCAATGTGGTCAGCCGGGAGCCACTCTGCCGATCTCGGATGGTGTAAATCATCCGGGTCGAAGAGTGGAACGCCCGACGGGTCCACAAGGGCGGACTCCGCAGTCGCGGAGTGCCTAGTCCCTGGTTCGCCTCCGGACATCTCTGCCTGGGCAGAGGGAAGGAGGTCAAAACCTGAATGAGCGGTATCCGCTTCGGAGTCGCTATCAGACTCAATCTTAGCCTCCTCACTTGACCCGATTTCTGAGTCGGAGTCGCTCTCTACCTGTGCTCTGGCACATTTCCATAGCCGCGCCCGTTCTGCCTGGCGCGGAAAGGCTCTCTTGCGTGGTTGTGACACGCTTTCAGGGGCGACCGAAGGTACGCCAGTCATGGTGTTTCTGGAGGCAGAGGGACCTTTAGATTTGTGGGTAGCTTTCCTGGGTAAATCTCCCGGTGGGTCCACAGGAGGACGCGGTTGAGGCGTTGTGGAGCCCGAGTAGCGCTCATCCAAAGGACGTGGCTGGAGGGCCTGGGAAATGGTGTGGGAGAGAGTAGAGGACATGGACCCCATGGCTGCCATAATGGCGTCTGTCACTGAGCGCTGTAGCGCTAAGAACTGAGTCCCATCTGAGTGGGTAGTTCTATCGGAGTGAGTAGGTGAATTACCTGAGGTGACAGGGCCTTCTCCCCTGTCGAGTGGAGTATCAGACTCCCCAGAGGGAGGTGAACCAGAGTTTAGTCTGGGTTTAGGCATTTTAAATAGAGTGAATCAATAAATCTAAAGAGAAAACTGACAAGGAACAGTTTGTTGGGTTAGTCACCCAAAGTACGAACGAGCAAACAAAAAGCGATCTCACCAGGGCCCAGACCAGTGCACAGTCTGACAGGGAATAGGGAAGGAGACAGGAGGTTAGAAAATGGCCGCCGAGAATCTCGCGAGATTCGCGGTAAAAAGAAGTAAGGTGAATAAAAGAAAAAACCAAACATTCGGTTAAAAGAGGTGAATAAGTGAATACAATGGAGAGTATAGGACAAAATGCAAAACTGCCGAATGGGCCGTTTGCAAGAAACAGGCGAACGCGGCAAAACAGTCGAATGGCCTAAACCGCCGAACGGTGATAGCGATGAGAGTGCACTATGAAAGACAGTGTAGAGAAAAATGTGCGCAAGATGGCGCCGATGCGGGAAAGCAATGAAGGAAGCGAAGAAACGGGGAGTAAGAGAAGACAGATAGGTCTGGACCCTGGGTACAAAACACAACTACCAAGTGTAGTAGAGGTGAAATACCATAAAAGTAAGAATCAATAAGGTGATCAGGATAGAAAAATGATAATACAAAATATTAATAAAATATTAATAAAATATGTAAAATACCAATAAAATAATAATAACAATAATAACCATAACGATAGTTAACGGTTATAAAGAAAAAACAACTAATACTGATAATATAAATATATCAATAACTGTAAAATAGTATTGAAAGAAGTGACATGTACTTATCTTTGATCGGAGCAGCAAAGAAAGAGGGTTATGGAAGGGAAGTGCTGCCTAATATACCGGGACCTGAGCGGGGAGGGGCCTATGTTAATGTATGTTCTTCATTTTTTCAATATATTTGTATTCTTTGCTGCTATTGGTGGACAGTAAAGAAAGGGTTATGCAATAGGAGCCTCCGTGTCTTGTTATAAAATCCATTTCTGTTCAACTTCACTTGATTATCAAAATGTATCTGCTTTATTTTTATTGTACAGCCCATGTTAAAAACAGAGACAGGCAGTGCCACAATCTTACGATTTTCATCTTCACACTTGATCATAGACCATAAAGGACATTATATATAGAGGTTTTTAAAGGGAAGCAATATCCACTCCTCCCCCCCTCCACAAATAATGTATTAAAGGGACACTATAGTCACCAGAATAACTACAGCTTAATGTAGTTGTTCTGGTGAGTATAATAGCTCCCTTTAGGCATGTTCATGTTCTTTTCACCTCCAAGTGTCCACTCCTTAGATGGCCACTGGAGGGGCTTCCTGGCTCAGGGCTGCACAGCCCTGCCGTACAGTGTCCCCACACTCTACATGGAGACGATGAATTTTCCTCATTGATTCAATGCACCTCTATGAGGAGGTCCTGATTGGCCAAAATGGCATTTGGCCCCGTCCCATACCGATTTTAGCCAATCCAATGCTTTCCCTATGGGAAAGCATTGGATTGGCTAAAAGTCGGCCATTTTGATGATGTCACAAAGGGGGCGGGGCCAGCACAGCGGACCCATGCGGTGCTGAAAATAAGGAGAGTTTTAAACACGTTTGTGTTCCTGACCCTATAGTGATATTTTAAGCCTCTTATCCTTTTTCCATACAACAAATCAGTTAACCTCTGGTGGGTAAATCTTTCTTTTTTTTTTATCTTTATTTTATTTATTTAAAGTTTTCACAAACAAATCTTTCACTTTCATAACACACGACAAAAATTCATATATAAACATGTCATAATATAGGAGGAAGGAAAGAAAAAGAGGGAAAAAAAAGAATAACAATACATAAATATAATATGAAACAAAGTATTCACAAAACAAAGCAAAACAAAAATGGACTCAACACGTAACCAATTCAATTCGAGGTTGATTTTTTAATTTTTTTTAATAGACCATAATACAATCAATCTGATAATACCGTACTGTTGAAAAGAATAAGAAAAGCCCCCACTATTTATACTCTTTTTATTAGAACTTCTATTGTGAATGAGAATTAAAGAAACAATAACTGGTTAAATTGTTAGAGATGAAAAAAAATCCGATGCGACTATTTTATTCTGAAAATAGATGATGAGAATTGATATAAACAGCTTTTAAGTGAAGTCGTAGGATGTACTTTGTTTTAGAGTCTCCCTGCCCTCTAAAATCAGTTTCCCTGGCTACGATCCACTTTTCAAAGTGTTTGGCCCTCTTTATAGATGATCCTGCTGTACACAAAATGTTTATCATCATCGTTTAAAAAGAACAGACTGCGCCTTGTCTGCGCTGACTAAATTAATATACCAAAAATATCTTTATTGGATTACCTTTTTTTGTTTGTTTTTGGCAACATATACTTTATATATATTATTGGACTCTGCATATATAATATCTTCCACTGTAGAGTCTCCTACTAGTGGTTGTGACTTTTTACAGAAAAAAAGATACATTTAGCTAGGATTTTTTGATTATTTTATCTTGTCATATTGTTCTATAATTCCCGTTTCTTTCTATTCCAAAATGACATTCGAACATATACCTTGGTAATAATTTTGAAGCCAAAATCAAGCGGACTGCTGTACTGCATTAGATGTGGTGCTTTTTAAATCTAAAAATAATTAGATTTTACCGTAACTGGACATGACTTCCTTTTTTAAGGTATCCCGTCTGATTACCATAGTTATTTCGAAACGTTGTCTAAACAATTTGCACAGGTGTCTGCATGCGGGAATCTGTCTACAGGCGTATTCTTACATGAATTGTCGGTCATGCAAAGCGAATTGTAAATGTAGTTTAAATTTTAAGGTCAAATTAGCTGCACTTAAAACAATGCTATAGAAAACAGAAACATAGAATGTGACGGCAGATAAGAACCATTCGGCCCATCTAGTCTGCCCAATTTTCTAAATACTTTCATTAGTCCCTGGCCTTATCTTTTATCTAGGATAGCCTTATGCCTATCCCACGCATGCTTAAACTCCTTCACTGTGTCAACCTCTACCACTTCAGCTGGAAGGCTATTCCATGCACCCACTACCCTGTCAGTAAAGTAATGCTTTCTGATATTATTTTGAAACCTTTGTCCCTCTAATTTAAGACTATGTCCTCTTGTTGTGGTAGTTTTTCTTCTTTTAAATATAGTCTCCTCCTTTACTGTGGCTAGTTTGAATAATTTTCCAATTTGTCAATTTAGGCCTAAATTTTGAATTCCTGAAAATTTACACGTTAATGAATCATCATGTGAGTCTGTGCTCAACATCATTTCTATTTGTGTCTGACTTTTTTTTATTGTTAAAAATATTTTGGTTTTAAAAAAACAAAACAAAAAAAAAAACTCCCCAAGAAAAACGAATGTACTAAACGTGATACTGTGCAGACTCATTCCAACGTATGTGACCCTTGTCATTATTGAACTCTTAGAGTTTTCTATATTGAAACTTCAAACCCACATATAATCCCACTGCAAGCAGACCTAAATGTATTGTACTGCATGTAGAGTGATGCACAATGTACTCCCCCAGCCTTGGGGGGCTAAAAGCTTTTCATTAATGATAACATAAGACAGTAGCAGGGTGCTGTATAATTAGTTTAAGTATGCCCAGCTGGCTGTCGGTTTTTTAGAACATTATTTGTTTAATGGAAGTGTACTTTATTGACGTTTGCAGTAATTGGATATTTTTGTTGTTCCGTGCACACCAAAGCCGACTGGTAACCATGCCTGGTGTTTTACGCCTGCGAGACGGGAAAATAGCAGATGGGGAAAACGAGCTAGCTTTTCTCCGCATGGCGCGGACTCCGCAATGTAGGATTTACGAGCCAGAACCTTCAAAAAGAAACATTCAGTTATATTTCAACTGCAATGACTAAATAAATATGGATAGAAAAAAAATGTTCTTCATCTGCTACGTGTTCCTAATAACCCAAATAAACAAAGGCAGGCTCGTATATTTTGTTTGGTTATGAAAACAAGACATTCAGAGATTTCTTGTACCAATTACCCCATTTATTACGAAGTTGGTTTTCAAGTTGTGATGACGGTTAACATTTGTATTTTAGCCCTGACTTCATAGCAACAGCAGAAATAAATTGCATTGTAATAAAACAGGTGGTAGGGGACAATCTGTCGCAGAACCGGTGGTCAGAAATTATTTTTATTGTTTTTCGTGAATGTAGAACTTTTTATACCTCCAAAAGTCACAGTAATATTCTCTACATACATCAGTCTGCGTTATACGGAGTAGTCGAAATGGCTATACAGAAATGAATATGTACAAGGCCCTTTAATTGTTATTACACATTCCAGCTAAACCCCGTTGTGTTATCACCATTCTCTGGATTGCATGGGGTAAGGCCTTTTATAGTACTTTAGGCCACTCTGCTTGTCAAGTACCAATTTGAAATTAATTGCTTTTCGAAAAAACACACAAGTACGAGCCTGTGAACTCTTCTTGAAAGGGATCATCAGAAAGAGTTTCATCAATGAACTCTATCAGCAATGATTGTGACCTACTCATCTCGCTGGCTCTAAAACACTCTCTTTATTTGATTGAAGCGTGTGCATTGGTTAGAAATTATCTGCATTTCTCGCAATGCTTAGATTAAGTTTCAGGCTATCACTGGTATCTGCTTTCCCTGTATGTATGTCCACTTAATATGCATAAACCATTCTCTAGTTATTTGTTAGAATACACAAATCACCAGGAATTGGTCCAAAAGTGGGTGGGGAAATTCTGTTTTGCACTTCTATTTCATAAATGTAATTCAACCTGGCATAGTTTGGAACCACAGTCACAAGTGCATGTAGCCTTAATGAGTAAAGATATTCTGCAGAATATTCTAAGATGTATGGGACTTTATTCTGGAGAGTAATCGGAGAGTTCAAACCGAAGTCTCTAACCCACTCTCCTTGCTGTGCCTTGGTCTTATAAAGGAACCTGTTCTCCCAAACACATCCTAGACAACCATGAACACATCCTGGACAACCCTTATTTATACACCAGTTTTTAAGAACCATTGATAGACTGGGTTTCATACACCAATAAACCAGGGCCATTGGAATGGCTCAACGATTGGCATGTGGGACACTGCTCTCATCACACCATTTTTGTTTGGGTTGGGGGGAGGGGGAGTATTGTATTGTAGATCAAAAACACTTGACATTCTGAATTGATTACCTGGCCAGACTTCAAATTTTTAAAAACCTATTTACGTGGTCTCCTGTTATTTGCCAAGTGCTGTTAAGGTAATTATGTTGCATGTTTTAATTGCAATGTTTCATCGAAATTACATCTCCCTATCTCATGTCGTTGCAGGAATATTTGCTGAAAATGGAAGGCGAGAACTTGAGCTGCGCTAAATATCTCATGTTCATCTTCAATTTCTTTATATTTGTGAGTAGACATTTATGTTAGTTATTGAATTGTAACAAAATTAGAGCACGTGTCTCTCTTCTCTATCTCTACCTCCCCATCTTCTGTTAGCAAAGTTGAATAGGGGTTATGGCTGTAAAAACTGTAATTGCATGAGGCTGAAGCAGCTTTGAAACATTTGCAAAGCACATTCTAAGCATTACTGAGCAAATGATTGTATTTTTAATTTATAAAATAGCTCAAAATGTGTTTTGTGTACAATAGAACATTTTTCGGTAGTAGTTTAATTTCTGAAATTGTCTTCCTTTTCTTTCTCAGCTTGGTGGCACCTTCCTGCTTGGGCTTGGGGTTTGGGTCATCGTTGACCAAACAGGTTTCCGGGAGATAATTGCCACGAACCCCCTGCTCTTTATGGCTACATATCTCATCCTTGCCATGGGCGCCATGTTGTTTCTGCTTGGATTCCTGGGCTGCTACGGGGCAATTCGTGAAAGCAAGTGCCTTCTGTTGTTTGTACGTATTATGTTCGCAGGTGGTTTATAACAATATGAATTATTATGGCTTGGCGTCAATATTCCCAGCCCCCAAGCTTTTGATAATAAGGATGATTCTGCCAACTATCAATGTCAATAAGGAGCTAATGAGAGTAATTAATGGGAAATCTAGAAGTAGGAATCTGTCCCTTGACTAATCCTGCTTCTTGAATTAACTTGACTAGTTCGCCATTTTATTGTCATTTTGTATACATTCTTTTATTTTTCAATCTTCTCTGTGTTTATTTTCTTCCAGTTCTTCATGTTCATCCTTGTGATATTTCTGGCCGAACTTTCAGCTGCCATCCTTGCGTTCCTGTTTCGAGAGAATGTAAGTAATCGAACGGCTGTGAAAATAATTACCGGAGGTTATTTTGGATCAACACAATTTCATTTCTCACCCTTTTTCTGAAACAGCAATATTGCAACTGGCCTATCACCAGCCTAGAACCTAAAACAGGACAGAGTACCTAAGGCTATTTAAAAAAAAATATTTTGGCAGCTTTTTTTTCCCAGCATTTAATATAATTTTTGCACAGTTATTATGTTACTTGTATTTAGAACAGAAAGTTAGATGTGGACCCTAAATACTATCAGCTTAATGAGTTGGACGGCAGGATACATTGCTGCAAATATCTTTTAAAAAGCGGTCATTTTGTTTTTTTAAATATACAACTTATTAGCTGTTTAATAAAGTTTGAGTAATGGTAAAACACTGAACTATATCCACCTTGTACCCCGTACCTTCTGTCCCTCACTTCAGTCTTCCACACCTATCTCCTCCTCAATCGTATTGCCTTCTTCATCTCTCCCTACTTATGTTTCCCCCTACTAGGGACCATTCTGTCTGTCTACCCCAACTGTCTGTCAGTCCACTCCCCCATCTTTAGCCTGTCCACCTCTCAACACCCCCACGCTATCTGTCCGCCCCTCACCCGTTTACTTTCTATGCACACATTTTCATTCTTTCCACCCCCCAACCCTTTTGTGTGTCCATTTTCAAACCTCCCTAACCCTCATACATGTCTCCTACCATGAGTGTAGTTAAGCTGAGCGAAGAGAGACAGAGTAAGCAGGCTCCTCTCTCAAACATGTCAGTCTGTGCACCCACTCTGCTGTGTAACCTCCCCGATCCTGTCTGACACCCAGGGCAGACTGTCCCCCCAACACCCACCCTCAGTACCCTGACTGCAGGGGCTCTTTGTGCACCCACTCTGCTGTGTAACCTCCCCAATCCTGGCTGACACCCAGGGCAGACTGTCCCCCCACCACCCACCCTCAGTACCCTGACTGCAGGGGCTCTTTGTGCACCCACTCTGCTGTGTAACCTCCCCAATCCTGTCTGACACCCAGGGCAGACTGTCCCCCCACCACCCACCCTCAGTACCCTGACTGCAGGGGCTCTTTGTGCACCCACTCTGCTGTGTGACCTCCCCGATCCTGTCTGACACCCAGGGCAGACTGTCCCCCCACCACCCACCCTCAGTACCCTGACTGCAGGGGCTCTTTGTGCACCCACTCTGCTGTGTAACCTCCCCGATCCTGTCTGACACCCAGGGCAGACTGTCCCCCCACCACCCACCCTCAGTACCCTGACTGCAGGGGCTCTTTGTGCACCCACTCTGCTGTGTAACCTCCCCGATCCTGTCTGACACCCAGGGCAGACTGTCCCCCCACCACCCACCCTCAGTACCCTGACTGCAGGGGCTCTTTGTGCACCCACTCTGCTGTGTAACCTCCCCGATCCTGTCTGACACCCAGGGCAGACTGTCCCCCCACCACCCACCCTCAGTACCCTGACTGTAGGGGCTCTTTGTGCACCCACTCTGCTGTGTAACCTCCCCAATCCTGTCTGACACCCAGGGCGGACTGTCCCCCCACCACCCACCCTCAGTACCTTGATTGCAGGGGCTCTTTGTGCACCCACTCTGCTGTGTAACCTCCCCAATCCTGTCTGACACCCAGGGCGGACTGTCCCCCCAACACCCACCCTCAGTACCCTGACTGCAGGGGCTCTTTGTGCACCCACTCTGCTGTGTAACCTCCCCAATCCTGGCTGACACCCAGGGCAGACTGTCCCCCCACCACCCACCCTCAGTACCCTGACTGCAGGGGCTCTTTGTGCACCCACTCTGCTGTGTAACCTCCCCAATCCTGTCTGACACCCAGGGCAGACTGTCCCCCCACCACCCACCCTCAGTACCCTGACTGCAGGGGCTCTTTGTGCACCCACTCTGCTGTGTGACCTCCCCGATCCTGTCTGACACCCAGGGCAGACTGTCCCCCCACCACCCACCCTCAGTACCCTGACTGCAGGGGCTCTTTGTGCACCCACTCTGCTGTGTAACCTCCCCGATCCTGTCTGACACCCAGGGCAGACTGTCCCCCCACCACCCACCCTCAGTACCCTGACTGCAGGGGCTCTTTGTGCACCCACTCTGCTGTGTAACCTCCCCGATCCTGTCTGACACCCAGGGCAGACTGTCCCCCCACCACCCACCCTCAGTACCCTGACTGCAGGGGCTCTTTGTGCACCCACTCTGCTGTGTAACCTCCCCGATCCTGTCTGACACCCAGGGCAGACTGTCCCCCCACCACCCACCCTCAGTACCCTGACTGTAGGGGCTCTTTGTGCACCCACTCTGCTGTGTAACCTCCCCAATCCTGTCTGACACCCAGGGCGGACTGTCCCCCCACCACCCACCCTCAGTACCTTGATTGCAGGGGCTCTTTGTGCACCCACTCTGCTGTGTAACCTCCCCAATCCTGTCTGACACCCAGGGCGGACTGTCCCCCCACCACCCACCCTCAGTACCCTGATTGCAGCGGCTCTTTGTGCACCCACTCTGCTGTATGACCCCTCCCCAATCTGTGACACCCAGGGCAGACTTTTCCCCCCACCCCTGACTGCAGGGGCTCTTTGTGCACCCACTCTGCTGTGTAACCTCACCAATCCTGACACCCAGGGCGGACTGTCCCCCCACCACCCACCCTCAGTACCCTGATTACAGCGGCTCTCCACTAATGTTCAGCATTTTAACACCGTTAAACTTGTTAACATAAACATATGTTGCATGATGTGCGGCTGCTGTTTGTCACTCAGCATATTCACCTGTCCGGCCATTGTTTAGGTTTTAACGCTCACTTTTTTTATATTCCACAACGTTTTGTTTTCCAGTTGACAAGAGATTTCTTTACCAAGGATATAAAGAGGCATTACCATGGGAGTAACAGTACCGAGGTCTTTTCGTCCACCTGGAATTCTGTGATGACCACAGTGAGTATATTACTCAGTGCCGGTAGCGTTCTCTATAATCGGGAATAGAGCTGTGTGATGCTTGAGTTTATTAATTGGCTCATATTGTATCAGCAGTTTATGGTAACTGAATCCAGATACACAAAGCAAGATCTTGTTAGATTATACTCTGTAATATAACACTGCACTGCTAAAGAAAATAGAAAAACTATAATCAGTGTATCTTGGTTTATCTGAACTACTTAGGACAGCTGCGTAGGAAGCTAGAATAATTGTCAGACCAACTTATCAACCCAAAAATCCCAAAAAGACTGATTTGTGGACTAAATCTACTATGACTGCTACCAGTTAAAATGTATTAAGAGTTAAAGGAGTTGTAACTGATCAAGAAATAGGATGGAATTTCTAATTCATGCTTTTATCAGACTTTTCTAAATTGCTACATATTCCAATGATAAGCAAAACTTTACAATTTTCTTTCAGTCCATTGAACACAGGGGTGTTCACCCTTATCCTCCACCGAGAATAGGACTACATTTCCCAGAATTCTTAATGTTACCCTGGAAAATGTAGTCCAAAGACAGTAACAGGACCTGCAGTGAACAACCCAACGTGGGTTCTCTTCTTGCTTTCCAGTTATCGGCCATAACAATTCCCCGAGATGAAAAGACTTGTCCAACTTACCAGAATAACACCCGTCATACTGCCATCAGGTTACAAAGAAGCAATATTTCTAACCATCTCTTTCTCTTATCTCCCTTCCCATCCAGTTTGAATGCTGCGGGGTAAACGGACCTGAGGATTTTGAAGAAGGTCTAAGGTTCAAGATAAAACCACACCACAGAGTGCCAGAGGCTTGCTGCAGACGGGAGACTCCATCGAGTGATGGCGAGTTCGTTAACAAGGTGGCATGCTTGACGGGCAACGAGATGTTTCAGAACAGACAGGTACAGGACTTAATGGATAGATTGAATACACATTTACGTTAATACTGGGTTGGCAGCCAGTGGATAATTAGTAGCAGACACAAGAGATTGTCTTTTACGTATGTTCCTTGAAGCGAGCTTACCAGCAGTGCCACTATCACGGACAGCAAAAGGGACAATTTGTGACCAGTCTTGGCATCAGGAAGAGAGAAAAGGCCTTAGAGCAGGGGTAACCTACTACATCCCCCTGCTGCTTTGCCAGAGCATTATGGGAGATGTAGTCAACTTATGAAATGCTGAAGGTTTACTACCCCTGCCTTAGTTATGCAGCCATAATGGTCACCTACATTATATTAAAGGGTCAGTACAAGCAGCACAAGAACCGGTCTTAAACAGGCTATAGTCGGTAAGAGTTAGTCTTCATAATGGCTTATGAGCTTTCCCTTTACATCAGGAGTATTACTTCCACCTTTGTCATCCAAGTTGTGCATGCGCTCACTGGGCCCACACAAGCCAAGCACGCTTTTACGCTCTTCACTTAAGATTTTGAGAGAGATGCAGCTATGAGCATGTGTGGTTAGCAGCTTGTAAGGTTGATGCACATTGCTGAGTTTGCAAAACTGAACTGAGTTGTGTATAAACAAGTATAGCACTTTAAGGATATTCATTTTTGTATATTATAATGCAGGGGTGCTTAAAAAGGTAGATCCCCAGATATTTTAAAGCTACAGTGTCCATGGTGCTTTGTTATTCTAAAAAGCATACAACACATCATCTAAATGCACGCAAAGCATCAAGGTGGTTGTAGTTCTACAATAACTGGGAATCTACCTTTTGGGCACCCCTGTTATAATGCATTCACTATATAACAGTTTAAAAAATATATCAGGCTCCCTTTTAGCTTATTATCTTAGGATACACAATATGTTAACACAGTTATATGAAACACTCAATTTAGTTCTTATTGTTAATGTGGGGCGCCCTCTGGTGGCCAAAATTGTTGCAGTTTCAGCCAGCCCTCTCTGTCTGTTGCTTCTCTGAGGATACAATTGGAGATAATCCATCCACCTCACCGGTGTGGCATATCTCGGCAAAGGAGAAGTGCTCACTATCACAGATTTAGACAGATTTGTAAACAATGTTTGAGAGAAATAGGCCTTGTGTGTACATAGAAAAAAGTCTTTGAATTCAGCTTATGAAAAATGGGGGCAAAAACAAAAGTGTTGCGTTTATAATTTTGTTCAGTGTATATTTCAAAGTTTAGTAAATGTAAATGTTAGAAATAAAAATGGGATATTATGCTTTTTGCAAGTTCCCAGGAGATTGCTCTCATTCTGAACGTACTGCGTTCAGCATTAAACATTTACTATATAAAACATGTAAAAAGTATTTTTCTGTAATTTGCTGTTCCATTAATAGGTTATGTTTATAGACAGAGCGCATCTGTCTCTGTCATATAATGTTTTGGTATCGTTTACTTATTTCTTCCAAAATGTGTTGAGTTTTAAAGTATTCGCTGTATAAACTTAAGGTCTATTTAATATTATGGGCTTCCCTTCCTGGCTATATGTTAACTTCCACTGCCGAGCAACTTTATTGATGGCTGGGGTCAGCCTCCAGTCAAGTTATATGTAATGTAAGAGAGCTAATGACATCCACTCCCTCTAAAGCTGTGAAGCCTAGAACTGGGATAGGCAACCTTTGGCACTCCCGATGTTTTGAACTACATTTTCCACAATGCTTTGGCAGCATTATGGTAGATGTAGTCTGGAGTGCCGAAGTCTGCCTTCCCCGGCCTAGAATATTCTATTGCATTCATTAAGATGCACTATAACATCCACAGTGCATTGTAGTGGTTATTGGACTACGAGTCTCTGGGGACTATCCACCCATTGTTTTTGTGTGTCAAAATATTTTGTGGCTTTCCCAGAGAAGGATTGTGATCCCATATGGCTCTAGGCAGGTAACTGGTTTGTCAAACTGTTCTCGTTATCAGTTCCATTGAAGAAGAGGTAGACCAGTGGTTCCCAAAGCAGTCCTCAAGGCACCCCTACCAGTCCAGGATTTAATGATTACCCAGTTGTGTAAGGTATTTTTAGAAGAGAGGAAGAAAAAAACAAAACACTTTAGACACAACTGGGTAACCCCTAAATTCTGGACTGGTAGGGGTGTCTTGAGTACTGCTTTGGAAACCATGGCGGTAGACAATAGCCATTGAGGCGAAAGGTAACAGCGCCCATAGAGTTTTAGCACAATAACAGCCACTGCAATGACCTAGGGATGGTTATTGTTATGCCCCTTTTTAATTTCTTGTAGTTACACAGCAACAAAGTCTCTGAATGTTTCTGACTTATCATGAAAATACGTTCCCTTTTCTTATAGGGCTGCTACTCTGTAATATTGACCGCGCTGGAGCCATATGTATACATTGCCGGGGCTTTGGCCATTGGCGTTTTGGCTATTGAGGTAAGAGAATCAGACACAGAGACTACGATACACGTACAACATTGCATGAAAGCTCATACGGTTAGAATACTTCTAAATTGCTTGTACTTTTAGAATACTTTTTGTACCCGGAAAATAAGTGTCATTGGCCTTAATAACTGCTGCCCTTACAAATCCTGCAGATTACAAACCTTTACTAATTGAAGTCTTTTCAATTCACAGCTCTTTGCCATGGTGTTTGCGATGTGTCTGTTCAGAGGCATACAATAAGATTTGTGGATACATTACATGCCTATCTTGGGGGATTTCAAAAATGTATTCTCTATGAAAAAAAGCAAGAAAACAAAAACTAAAAAAAATCAGAAACAAGGAACTGTCTACACAAACTCCTGGCCAGCCCAACACAGCTGGCAATGTCTTATCCGACTCTTCTGATTGTGACCACAATGCTTTGTACTGAAACACACAGTCTAAAAAGAGGACCCAACACTTTGTAGCTATATTCCGGTGGATGAGAGGAAATATTGAACCAATGTATCAGCCCAATTCAGAGAATACTGCAATGCCATCATTAGATTGTCTTCATTACAGGCACAGATGGTTTGGATCAAAGGTGAACATATTAGCTTGCCACAAGCTATCTAGAGAAAATATTTCTCATAAATATATACACATACAGATCTTGTGCTATGCTAGTATTTATGTAAAGAATATTAAAGTGGTTTAGAACTCAGAATATTAGACTCACCATATCACCAAATCCAGGTTCCCTATGTGTGAATACATTCAAATACATAGATGCAGCTACACCTTGAAACACCAGCTGCATAGAGCATTCACACACACACACACACACACACACACACTACATACACAGATAAATACACAAATTTGTTCACAAATCCATAATCAGAAATTCTGTACCTCTACATTTGAAATTAATTGGTCATTTCAGGTAACTAGAAATTGTCTTGGAAGAGATGTGGCATTAGGGCATCATGTGCCTCCCATCAAGTCCACAGATGGCATAAATCATACCAGTTAAGATCATTAACTGCAGCTCAAGACGGCATTACCGGGTACAAGACGTGCGATACCATGTAAATTCACAATCCATCCAAGTCACCATGCACCATACAAACCGGTCCAGACAATACAACTCCCCATCAGTGAACACGTGAGGGCACAAAAAGGTTACCTTCAGTAAAAGGTGCAACTACCCGCGTTAGATGGGTGCAAAATACTTTATTTACATGATACAGTCTAAGCGCCTCTGTCTACTTAAAAAGGTCAAGATATAATGGACAAAAGATGACCGAAGGACATTGTTAGATATAGCAGCAGGTGTGGTATAACAAAACCCTTCAGTTGCCTGGACTAATAGTCCTATCATGCAGATTAATGAGAATGAAATCCAGTGCAAGCTTGCCTTTATCGCCTAAATGTTTCAGCACCTTTCAGTAGGAAATACATTGACTTACCAGCAAATCCAACTTGCACCATTCAGAACAGAAGACTGAGCAAAACATTCATATCGATCTTTGTCATAAGAGGTTTTTTTTGTTGATGCACAAGAGGAGCAGGAAAAAGGATCTCGCAACATTCCACAATCTAGGGTGAAGTGCCTAATCTTTATGGATCTGTACATAAGCATTAGAGTGTCTTACAGAGGACGATCACACAAATATGAAGCAATGCCTTCTTGATAGATGGTTTTCCTTTAGTACAAAACGTTAGTTTCAGAGTAATGTGTTGCTTCTTGCCTGGAAATCAAATGTTTAATGTGTGGTGTGTTGTTGATAAATGGTTAATTATATTCCTACTATGTATCTAAAGAACGTAAATCCTAAAATTCGGGAGGGACACTAATGCCTCGTTTCCACTGAGCAGATCGGTTTGGTTCAGTTCGGTACGGTTCGCTATTTTGGGTGTTTCTATTATGAAAGTGGTCCATACAAGTGAACCGTACCAATCCATTCAGGGTCCTGCTTCAGATGTAGGGCCATAGAAAATGGAACGGTTCGGTTAGGGCAGAACTACTATACAATCCATTGATTGGTGGACAGGAAGAGCATTTTTTCTAAACCCCGCATGGCCCTGAAGGTCTGACTTGCAGTGGAAACGCTCACCAGAATGGGCTGGTCCATTCTAAACCTGCCAAACTGTACCAACCCGAACCAATCCGCTCAGTGGAAACGAGGCAATATTTTGCCATAAGAGATTAGGCGTTGGTAGTTTAATCGTTCATCCCGAAAAAAAAGTGGCTCTCATGCAATGGGATAGAAATTTCTGAAAAGAGAAGTTAAATTGCTAATGTTTGATCACCATACGCCTAAGGAGGTGGTGAACGTCTCTTTGAGACCTAAGATTTGCCATCTGATGCACAAGCTAAAGAATATATTTTGGAATTTGATAAAATGAACAAACAAAAAACACAACCTACTCGAAGTGAGCTTTTAGTATGTTTGACAGTAAAAACGTCAAGACAAGTAATGATTATCAAAGAATCTGGCTTATAATTTGCCACCTTGTCTTATTTTTAATTGATACTTTGGTTTAGTCACTTTTCTGTAATGTTTGAGAAGAGGGTGGGGGGGAGAGGGGGAATATAAAAGGAAAGAAAAAAAATAGCTTACTATGATTCTTTGAAATGTTTATTTGCGTATAAAATGTGAATGTAATCGTGTTGTTCTGTTTTTGATATGCATTCTAGCAACATATACTGCTGATAGAACACCCCACCACTAGAGGACTCTGCAACACATTGTAAAACAAGTGCGGCAGGTCTCACTGGTATTGCAACTGTTAATTGGTCTTTTTTTTCCCCATTGTTTGACCACTGCAGAGCTAAGCTCCATTAAGGAAGGGGTTAATGAAGCGGGGAACTTGTACAAGATGATAAAAGTTTTATTTTGTAACTGTTTTGTTTATATTAAACTAAAAAACACCAGATTATTCCGCGTGAATTTGCTTTTTTTTTTTCTTCTCCTTGCAAAAAAAAGCCCACATTGTATATTTGACAGTACATTATAACCAACACAGAGATTATTTATTATTGTAAAATAAAACAAAAGTGAAAAGCAAAAATAGCACAAGTCAATATTTGCAGATGAACACAAATCCCTTCTTTGGACACTGCGAAGGGTAAACGCTGATCGGAGAACTCAAATGTACTTTCTAAATTTACGATGCAGTGGACTCACTAGAGGTTGGTGTCACCCAGTGCCAAACCAGATCATATCAGATAGTATATAAATATCAGCATCAACAAAAACAGAGCGTGTGTACGCATAAGTGGGTGAGGGAACAAATAACATTTCATATCATCTACCACCCTCTTTTTACCTTAGGCCAGGGAGGGTAGATATTAAGATCACTGGAGGTCCAGTGAGGAGTTATTCTGTTCTATAACTTATCCAGGTGCAGAGCTTGTATATTCATAGTGTGAGTTCTGACTCTACGACAGGGCAGAGCATTGCTGTGGGTTACCACAATGATATCCTCCTCAGAGCTCACAAGAGGGATGAACAAGGTCTGCACTTAATGGTGCAGACCAGAAGCCTGTGCAGTGATGCGAGAGATCGTTGATCTTCCTCAATGGCCTATTCATGCACCCTCTGCAGAGTCAGTTGGACATGGTCACCAAGTGCAGTGTGCACCCCCTTGTGATGGCACTGCCACAATCCTTTCACGGCCACTCTGTTTCTTTATGTTGATAGGCAGTCCTGGATGTAGCACTTAAATACGTGACTACAGCGTTATTTACAGGGACACGAATCACCGCAATCAAATGACATTCCTAAGCCAATGAACAAAGCCCGAACTTGGGCAAAATGATATAGCTAAAGCCGAAGGGGAACCTACACTTTAGTGATATAAATGAAGACCAGGAGGCACCAGGTATATGTCAAACTATTAAAAAAATTAATAAAAAGAAAATAGTTAACTCCTGGCACCCTAACCACTACACAGCATTGAACTAATGGTTCCTTCTTGATCAATAATAACGCCATACACCATAAGGCAGTGTAATCAATCTATATTTAAAATCAATAACCTAGTGGTTGCCCTAAAAGAGTGATCTTAACCTCATTCCCTCAGCACATAACAGTTGTCATAACTGCTGTTTGTTAGCTGCTGAATTATCACCAGCAATGTGACGGGCATGGTTTTGTGCAAGGTGTCCAATTATTTCAATCGTTGTGTTAACAACCTTTAAAACAGCTCAACCGTGCAAGTATTCTGTAGAGATACATTTTCCAACATGTTAAAGTGACAAAACAAGTAATGCAATGAGTATAGCAGCTTACTGAAGGGGTGAAAACCCCTTCAGTCACTTACCTGAGGCAGCGGCGATGTCCCTAGTCGCTGCCTCCTCCTCCGCGCCGCTCCTCCCTGTCATTCCGTCGGCCGGTGGGCGAGACTGATCCCGCCCACCGGCCGAGGAGACCTAATGCGCGGCAATGCCGTGCATGCGCATTAGCGCTCCCCATAGGAAAGCATTGAAAAAGATTTTCAATGCTTTCCTATGGGGAAATGAGCGACGCTGGAGGTCCTCACACAGCGTGAGGACGTCCAGCGACGCTCTAGCAAGAAAAATCCTTGCTATAAATCAGGAAGTGACCTATAGTGGCTGTCTAGTAGACAGCCACTAGAGGTGGAGTTAACCCTGCAATGTAATTATTGCAGTTTATAAAAAACTGCAATAATTACACTTGCAGGGTTAGGAGTAGTGGGAGTTGGCACCCAGAGCACTCCAATGGGCAGAAGTGGTCTGGGTGCCTGGAGTGTCCCTTTAAGAATTGTTAATACAACGTGTATCAGGGTTAAATCCAGTCCAAGGAAAAGAAATAAAAAAACACCCCAGAGAATTTCATATAAATAAGAGAAACAAATGGAAAAAAAATCAAAATCAAGATTATTGGAAGCTGCGATGGTCTGCTGTATGCATAATTTATTTTTTTGAAGATACTGAGGTATTATGTTTTGAAACAAAAGAAAAAAAAAAGTAAAAAAAAAAATATATAAATCAAAACAACAACTGCTTCTCAAGAATCACATATTTCAATAGCTAATAAAGAATAAGGGGGAGCAAAGTTTATTTCTAGCTGCGTATCACTCTGTAGAATTCGATTCTAATTTGCAATTTCACAACACCCTTTGGTAGACGTGTTAATTGCATTAATCAAGATGTAGTACTGGGATAATGAAGATAAAATATTACATTTGCCACATTAACAATGAGTTCGATAACTCGTGCACCCACTTTTTAGCAACCGAACTTGAGCTAGTTTTGGGCTACAAGCTTCTTAACCGTGGTGGATCGTTGGAATTCTAGTCCACAGTTCCTTTTTGTTACCTGGACTGATAACCTAGGAATTAACCCCTTTGTGCCCACCACGCCAGCTATACAAAATTTTGTCTTAGGGAAAAATGACAAGACCAAGAGAGTTTATGTAAGCGCGTGCAACAAGACCAATGCCAGAAAATCCGTTCATGGCAAAGCTTGTTTATGTCGCTGGTCGGTGTATCCAGATTCAATTCTGTCTACAAGCCTAAAGTTTCCAAAGTTATTATAGAGAGGTCAAACGTGACCGCCGGTGACTTGAAACACCAGTTGGCTTTAATGACACAGCTTGCTAGACTCAAATACAGATTTTTGGGACAGAATCTTCAAGTGATGTATTTTGGTTCCAAACACTATAAAAAAGTGACTTGACATTTAAACCCCCTTAACTGCCAGTCTCGTTCTCAACAAAACACACATAAAAGCCCAACATATGCTATGGATCCTATCAAAGCATCATCGACATTAATTCACATTTTTTCTGAACTCTGCCGTGAGGATAGGTCATCAACAGAATATTAAATGATCAGAGTGTTAAGGCAGAGATTTTCTTAAAGTTGCTCAAGGTTACGTTCATTGAGATATTACAGTAGACCTAGAATGGCATTTTATTAACTTTCGACCTTTTGTGAAATATTTAACACTTTGATTGTCAGATGGATATACAACAAGGCACAGCTTTGGCAGTCAAAGTGTTAAGCTTTGTTTTTTTTTTCCTTTTGTTTCCAAAATACAGAACATTACAATAAATAGTAGTAGAACATTAAAGCAGCGTTCAAAACTCAGGACAAGCAGGGCATACACAAAATGGCATTCATTTACAATAATATAAAGAATACGCAAAACGCGTTGGGGAATTGCAGAATGATGTGGAAAAGGAAAAAAAATATAAAATTTTACAAGGTTCCTTGGGAAACTGGTTTAGAATTGCAGTTTCAAATACCTCTGTCCGAGGAGACTAGTGCCAGGCAAGCTGGAAACTATGGGGAGTTAACACAGGTGCATACACACAAAAAAAACGTAGGTGCACAAAGGAATGGTTGATACTTCTGCATGCTGTGTGCTTCAGGAACCCACGTCAGAAAGAGTCTCAATCTTCATTTTGCTCAGCAGCGCCCTCTTGAGAGTATAAGGAAAATAATCCCAAAAACCAAGGAGGCTGCCGTTCCCAGCAGTCAGTGAGCGTATTTAAACGGTCTCAACACACGCACAGATCAATGTGTGAGGTGTCTGGAAGATAATGATGTAAACGGCACCAGAGCAACAGTTCAGAGCTTCTTTTGCCGTCGGCCAACTTGGTAATAAAAGTACGCACTGACAAGTACAAAGAGGAGGCAACTGCAGACAAGGACAGCAGCCGCAATGGAAGACGTTCCATTCTCTATCAAAGTCACGGTGGTCACTGCCAGAAAGACAAATGTATTTAGGACAGGGTCAGAGAAATATATATTCAGCACAAGTCTGGAAAGTAAAAGCAAATCTCCCTAATTAAATTTGAACTACAACCTTCCTGTCATTTTCCACCCCCGCCATAGGCTACCAGAGAATAATGGATTGGGTTTTAAGTGGTGGGGAGGTAGTTCCACAACTGCTGGAAATCAGTTTGGCATCTCTAGAATGAGTAATACTTTAAAAAAAAAAAAAAAGCTTTGAAATAAAATGTTCTTAGATACATTATCCCCTTCTATGTACCACCTCTGCCCCGCATTGTAAATAGGGTAGAAAAAGTTATTTAAAAAAAAAAAAACCACAATACAACACAACTAATGCCTAGCTAAACATAACCGCTGTTGACCAATTCTCTATTTTTATTAAGGTAATCATACAGGCTGAGGCAGCTCAATGTGCTTGTTATGTATTTACTAAGGAGTTTACCAATAATGTTGTTAAGCTGCTAATAATAATTGAAGTCAATCAAGCAGGTAAGTCTGAAAGTACACAGTTATGGTCAGTACTAAATAAACACAGCTCTTTTGGTGTTGCCATAGCTGGGAGGGAGGGAGGGAGAGAGACATTCCATTGGTTTCCACAATGATTGCTTCAAAGAATTCCTCCAGATCAAGAAACTACCTCCCATATCATCAAATTGGGTTGCCTCAGCTTGAATGAGAAGCTTCTCCAAAAAGTGTCATGCTAGCCACAAGCAAAACAAATGCTTGCAAAGGGACAACATTCATCATTTTTTTTTTGTGTACAAGGGGACATCACCAATAACCACTCACCAATGAGTTGGATGCTGAAGTAGCAGGCTTCAGTCAGAAGTGTCCATCGGATGATTACCTTCTCAGATGTATACATGGAATTCCATATGATCAGAGAGATACCTACAAAACAAATTAGGAAGTCGGTACTGAAATCCTCCCCTGTCAATGTCAATGTCAATAAAAATGATTGATTTTTTTTTTTTTTTTATGGAAATTAGGCATGGTCAAGGAGTTCTAGGGATTGTCATTTAGAAACGTGCTGAAACCCAATAGGAAAATGATTGGACAGAATTTAGAAGACATGCTGAATAGCTGATGGCGAGAAACTGGGGTAAGATCTCATTTCTAATCCTTTCAGATATCACAATGCTTTTTGAAACCATAACTCAGAGGATTTTAATTGATCACCTTAAGAATTCTTGGACCCCGATGTTACAATTCCTTACTGGTTCAAATGTTTTTTATTTGGCAGATCACAGAGCATTCTCAAGCATAGACTAATTCAATTAGCTGAACTTTGGACGTGTAGTAAATAAATTCCCTACTAGATTTATTCCCTAAATCTGGCATTAAACAGAATATACAGTATGATTGACCAAAATGGCCCAACTGAGAGAAAAAAAAATATATATATATATATATATATATATATATATATATATATATATTTCTCTCAGTTGGGCCATTTTGGTCAATATATATTTCCATTTTCACTTACGTTTTGCAGTTTTCTTGTCAACTGATCAGAAGTCCTGCTACTATATAAACCCCTACATGAATGTACCACCATTATGCTGAGGATTAGTGATGTCGCGAACTATCCGCGAACATGTCGCCGGCGAACAATAGCGTGTTCGTGGCGAAACGAACATACGCAATTTCCGGTCCGCCCCCTATACGTCATCATTGAGTGAACTTTGGCCCGGAACCTCACAGTCAGCAGACACTTCCTGGGAGGGAGGGTCTGCTGCTGATTGGCTGGAATGTGTCTGCTGACTGTGAGGTTCCGGGCCAAAGTTCACTCAATGATGACGTATAGGGGGCGGACCGGAAATTGCGTATGTTCGTTTCGCCGCGAACACACTATTGTTCGCCGGCGAAATGTTCGCAAACGGTTCGGCGGACAGTTCGCGTCATCTCTACTGAGGATACACAAGTTAACCCTTGGAAAGTGTTAGCCTTGGGTCTGTAAGACGAGCAGACTTACTGAATAGGGCCCCTCCGTATAGACGCGTCGACGTTTTGCTGCTCACTGTACCTCCATCAAAAACCGCTTCGTACAGCTGATCGGGGAAAGTTAGAGCCTGCAGGAGCAGAAAGCAGAAGATAAGATCTCACCACTTTGAGATATAGATAAGAGTTAATACGTTCACTGAAGACGTTTCCACCAGCATACAGCAAGAGAAAGGCCCACTCTCCAATTCAGCCGCGATTTCAAAGTTCAATGAATCTCTATTATCTTTTATTAGAAGAGCGAGGTTGTGTCAATTTGGAGTCTGGCACTCCACATGCAGGCACAGTGTGAGAGCGTGAAATCGATGCAACAAGGAACGCTTTCTGTACTGAGAAATGATGCCTGGAAATACAAAGCACACAATGTATCCTGCAGGACACAGAGTGGCAACAGCACGCTATTTTTGTCGTTGCAGCACTCCCAGCTGGCTTGGATGCCAGAAAATAAATGTATTAAGGGGAAATTATTTTGTTCCCAACGCAGCGATGGTGGCAGAGTTGGCCACAAGCTCGGTCCTGCTAATGAAACTAAGCCAAAAGTCACACGTCTGCCATGGATGAGAACTCTGAAGGGCTATCTTGTACAAAGCTTAAAAGGCGGTCCTTGGGCACATTCTGTTCAAGATTCCAAACTGTATCCTATCCGGCTAACAGAGTTATTTACCGAAGTGAGAATTCAAAGTGAATTTCAAATTGAAGGCCAGTGTAGCTCAACTGAAAACATAGCTGATCAAGAGAATTTTTTTTCAGGTCAGCAACTTTGAACTTCAATTTGAAAATCACTTTGAATTTACCTGGAATTCTCACTATAGCCAATAATCCTGTGATTTAATATCAAGTTTTGAAATTAAGGGACTTTTTTTTTTTTTTTCTTTCTTATTGCAATCAAATAAATTGAAAGTCTATTATTGTATTACTACTGTTGGGAAGAGTCACTTTACAGGGAATGGCATTTTGTAATAGTACCCATTAGCAATGCCTTTCTGTATGTTCTAAAGGGTTTTATCACTAAACAGAGCTATTGTGAGTTAATTTGTTTAGAGTCTAAACAAACTCTCCATTTTATAAAGGACTGCACCCAAGTTTTGCTACCTAGTTGCCAACTCACTACTCCGCGTCCAACCAAAACCAATATTTATCGTCCAGTATTATCTTACTATGACATGTTGGCTGAATTTGAATTAGATTTTGTCAAAACATCCAAGGAAGGACAGTTCAAAGACATATGGTCTGCAACAGTTATTATATTCTGCAAAATACTCCTGGCCCAGATTGTTTACAAAACCTAGGACAGTAAAAAGTGGGATTCTGGTAAAAAGTAGGAGTACATATCTGAGCGGCCGTGTCTGTATGCAGTTTTGGGCAAGTTACCCTATTTTGCCACCACAAAATCCTTCACTATATTTGACATGATGTCCTCCCTCACCAAATCCCAACCATAATTGGTCAAGAAATCACCACCACACAACCCTTTATTATATAGAATAAGAAGTCATCACCACCAAACCCTTACTGTATTGGACAAGAAAACCACCACCACTAAATCTTTTATTGCGTCAGACATCACCACCACCACCAAACCCTTACTGTACCAGACAAGAAAACCACCACCACTAAACCTTTTATTGTGCTAGACAAGACATCACCACCATCACCAAACCCTTTACTATATCGGACAAGAGGGCCTCACTCACCATCACGAACTCTAACTGTACCAGTCAAGACATCACCACTACCAAACCTTTACTGCACTGCATCTTTACTGCACTAGACAAAGCAGCCACCCTCTCCCCCACCAAACCCTTACTAATACTAGCGAACAAGACAACCTCTCTCACCACCAAACCCTCATTGCACCATACAAGAAATAAACACAGCCGAGCCTTTACTGTGTCAGACAAGATGACCTCGCATGACCACCACCAAACCTTTACCGTACCGAACAAGGAATACAAACTCTACACAACCAAAACGATTTACTGGAAAAACCATGTACCATTTGAAATCAGATTCTAGTTTTTCTTAGTTTGTAAGGCAAGGCTGCCACAGCATAGAACTTGTTTAACTAGGACACGTCATTCATTTTATAGGATAGCTCATTACCACAAAACACGGACACTAATCAGCTGTGAATGTAAAAATATTCAGCGACATCTATGATAATGCCATTCATACAACATTTGCAGCATTTTTACATATTACCACCATTTCACTTGCATGTAACCCTTTCACTGCCAAACTATTATATACAGGTTTAATCACAAAATTGGACATAACATTTCACCTAGCCTTAAAAGGACACTATAGTCACAAGAACAACTACAGCTTATTGCATTTGTTCTGGGGGGGTATAATCATTCCCTGCAACCTTTTTGCAGTGTTTTAGAGGTGCTTCCTAGGGCAGTGCTGAACAGTGAGTAGCACTGCCGTTCAGTATCTCCCCACTTCTGCATGCAGATACTGAACTTTCCTCAGAGATGCTTTGATTCAATGCATTTCTGAGGAGATGCTGATGGGCCAGCAAGGCATTTGGCCCCACCCCGAGCCCACCAGTTTAGTAGCCCTTCTCTGAACTCTCTCTAAGGTATCAATATCCTTCTGAAGATACGGTCTCCAGTACTGGGTACAATACTCCAAGTGAGGTCTCACCAGTGTTCTGTACAATGGCATGAGCACTTCCCTCTTTCTACTGCTAATACCTCTCCCTATACAACCAAGCATTCTGCTAGCATTTCCTGCTGCTCTATTACATTGTCTGCCTACCTTTAAGTCATCAGAAACAATTAACCCTAAATCCCTTTCCTCAGATGTTGAGGTTAGGACTCTATCAAATATTCTGTACTCTGCCCTTGGGTTTTTACGTCCAAGATGCATTATCTTGCACTTATCCACATTAAATGTCAGTTGCCACATTTTTCTAGTTTACCTAAATCATTTGCCATTTGGCTTATCCCTCCTGGAACATCAACCCTGTTGTATATCTTCGTATCATCAGCAAAAATACATACCTTACCATCAAGACCTTCTGCAATATCACTAATAAAAATATTAAAGAGAATGGGTCCAAGTACAGATCCCTGAGGTACCCCACTGGTGACAAGCCCATGCTTCGAATATACTCCATTGACTACAACCCTCTGTTGCCTGTCACTCAGCCACTGCCTCACCCATTCAACAATATTGGAATCCAAACTTAAAGATTGCAGTTTATTGATAAGCCTTCTATGTGCAACAGTGTCAAAAGCCTTACTGAAATCTAGGTAAGCAATTGCTACTGCACCACCCTGATCTAATATTTTAGTTACCCAATCAAAAAAATCAATAAGATTAGTTTGGCATGATCTCCCTGTAGTAAACCCATGTTGTCTCTGATCTTGAAATCCATGTGTTTTTAGATGTTCAACAATCCTATCCTTTAACATGGTTTCCATTACTTTCCCCACTACTGAAGTAAGGCTTACTGGCCTATAGTTGCCCGACTCCTCCCTACACAGATGACATGCATAGAAGGTTATGTTATCATAGCATTTCCCTAAACGCTTGCTGAAAAAAATGGTTAGAGGTTAATCATAATTTACTTTCTCATCCAATATTCTTTATTTTGGTTTGCTGGGTAAATTTTGAGGGAGAATTACTTTCCAAGTTGGCACTGGCATGGAACCCTTGCTAAGATCTCAAACTATTATTGAATTGAACATCTTCTATATAAAAGCAGAACCCTTGAAATTACAGACATTTCTTGCAGGTTAACTTTTATGGGAGGAAACAAAATACAAATCCTGAGTATCCTTTAGCCAGGTGGTTTGTATTGGTCCCATATTGAAGTGCAAGCAGGGATCGCTGTTCTGTTAGCAGAACAGAAACTGTTAATATCAAACAAAATATTATGCTGTCCGGTAGACACGTTCGCTTGAGCATTTAGACCTGCACAAAAATGTCTAAGGGTTTCAATAATAATTTTTTTTTAAGATTCATTAGTGGCATCATCGTCATGCTAATTGCTACACCTACAGAAAATAGGTGTAAATTGATGGCGAAATAGAGGAATGTATTTATTAAACTGGGAATTACAAGTAGCAGAAAAGGAAAAGAGGCAAAAAAGCGGGGGGCGGAGCCGGGCTGCTGAGCTGAACGGTCGCACACAGTTGGAGCTCCGTACAGCAACGCAATTTAAAACGATTTGGAACTACTTTACAGCGAATACATTATCTTTAATAAGCCTGACCTACCTCACGGAGAGTGGGAGCACGTATGCCAACAAAAGCACCGGCAATCTAGCGGTTGCGGAACCGGCAGCACGACCGAGGCCTACCTGGTTGTCGGGGCTTTGGGTGGTGGCCTACCTCGCGGTTTCTGACCATCCAGATACAGGTCCCACGGCACTCTGACACACCGATCCCCCCCCCCCCGGCCGGTGAGGGATATCCGGCGCCCACAACATCGGACACTCCTGCGTTACCTGCCAGCCCTGGTTCCCGCTCATTGAAGCAATAACTGCATCTCCAAGATGGCGGACGCACAGGACATGTGGGCAGGTGCTGCAGAACAACTACCGCAAGCTACTGCTAACCCAGCGGACCGACTCATGCAGCGGCTGGATGAAGCCTTCTCCAGATTCTGGACAGCACTCGAATACTGCATGAAGTCTGCATCAAACATAGGGGAAGCTGAGCGCAGAGATGAGAGCGAACATTCCTCGGGTACAGCATCAGTGACTCCCGCTGCCAAAGTCATACACCCACCTGGGCTGAAAGCCACGAGGGGCTCTACCACTACGCACCAACCACGCAGACGGAAGGCAAACCGCCGATTGCAGCACAGGTCCACCACTGCCTCCTGTTCCCCCAGAGGGGAGAAGGTCTGGGACTTACTGACCCCCCGAAACAGCGGCCTGAAGATGTCAGCTTTAGTGAAGACCTGGGGCTGGAGGGGTGCCTCGTCTGGCTCCCTTCGCTCAAAAAACATCGCGGATCACCCAGGACGTACCGTGCAGCGCATCAGCAAAGGAATCGGCTAGCCGCTAACAAACACTGATGCCCAGCAGCGAGACGGGCACAGTGGGCCACACCAACTCTGCAGCCACTGGCCCATCGTTGTGGGACTCTCATATTCATATAAGACGAAAACACTAACCATCTAAAATAGTATTTATGCAAACAATGTGTTACACTGATAGTACTGGCAGCTAGCATAATCCTCTGATCCAAGGTACTATAACCTGTCAGAAATGTCCATGATACACATAACGCTTGTCATACTGTAGATTACCCTGGTTGGAATGTAAACCTCCTGTAACACACTATAACCATACAATGTGCAACCCGGTATACAACCATAGGCTACCACTATGGGGACACCAAGCCCACTAGCCAGGTATCACACCCTAGGAGTTCAACCCTCCCGCTATAACATTACAAGTTACATGTGAGCAAAAACTCATAGCACCTAGGTAAGGATGACAATATTGTGTGCTTATCACAGTTACTAACACACTTCAGGTTACCTATATAAATTAAGCAGTTCACTACCATTGAGCTATATCACGTTAACTACTTAACCAAGCTGAATGTTGTTACATGTTTGTTCAACACCTCAATATATATCTAAAATGCCAGTTATATCTTATAAAATTTCAGAATAATCTTATATGTGCATTCGCTGCACAAGTCATGCTTTCCTCTTTTGTTTTCTCAGTTACCTATTTCTCCAGGACATGTGCATTAAGCTAGCATACTTAAAACCAAATGTGAAACTAAACCACTGTACTAGAGATCATATTAATATTATAAAAATGTGCCTGTATATCGAATGTCATGACATGTAATACCAATGTTCACCTACTCTACCGGATATCGCTGTTGTGGCGCACACCGGCAACTTGTTCATTTCGTGCACACCCAAAATAAAGAATAATAAAAAAAAAAAAAAAAAAGCGGTCTGAAAATTCAGCCAGCAGGGTTAGCTTCGTCAAAACAGTTAAACAGTTGATAATTCTCCCCAAGTCCCAGTTTAGCAAGTAAACCCCGTAGTTTGGCGAATACAGCACCTACAAGACTGATTACAGTGCTCTGTCTTACGGCTAACAGAAACTGAAAAATACCCCTAACTTATTCCTTTATCGTTTTGACACACTCACAAATTTTTTTTCAAATGCTTTCATCTTGCGCATGCACTATCACAGATACTTTGCGGAGGAAGAAAATCAGCATTTAGAACCGAAAATGCAGACAAATGTAGCATAATCTCCCTCCCAACCCAAAAAGCTGCATGAATTTTATAGGACAAACCCTAGAGGGAGGGAGGCAGGAGGAAGGAAAGAGAACATGTTCCTGGTCTCTAAAACATGAATTGGTTGAGAAAAAGAAAAACTATTGAACTGAAGATAAAGAAATATCAAGTACATCGAATTGAAAGGGATTACAGGGATGTAAAGTAACTGGGGAGAATAACTAAGGAACAAGAGAACAGAAAATGCCAGAAGTTGAGGCGGACAGAGGGACTGCTTAAATCTCATGAAAATCGCTTTCACAGCTGGTTTATTTTTGTATCTGCAGACAGATCCTTTGGTGGGAAAAGCAAGATAAAAAAAAAAATTCAAGCCTGGACAATTTCACGTTCAGTAAAAAGAAAAAAAATATATAAAATGAATTTCCGAATTCTTAAAGCCCGTCCTCTCGCATTTTGTTGCGTCCCATACCAATCTAGCTCCTTAATGTGCTATGGTAATATTAAAAGAAATGTTTTAAGATTTTGGCGAACGGACAGCTCAAAAGTTATTTATTCTAAAGGGTTCAGTGAAAAAAAATAATAATTATACACTGAACACAAATTTGCAACTCTTGCTCTCACGCCGTGTGAATCATTTGCTTTGGATACAATATATAAATAGGTTTGTTAACTGCACCAACTTACCATGACTGCAATCCCGGTGAACATAACAGCCGAAAGAAGCTGCCATAACCTGTCGGAAGAAAACAACGGAATGTCATGAAAATTGGATCAAACCAGACAATGTCTCTGCACAATTTGTATACAATGACTAACATCCTGCAGTTTGCAAACTTCTATTGGACTACAATTCCTATCATGAGTGACTGAACAGGTTGATTGATAGGTGTGCAGTTTAGCTGTTTTAGAGCTGCGTGCCAGTATGGCTTTAATTAATTTCAGGTCTCCAAACAGTGTGTTACATTTAAACATCAATGTACTGAATCAAATGACAATGGGAATTTCAAATTTAAGGGAAAATATTGCTAAACTGGATTCACTCACGTCAGTCACACTTCCAAGCCAGAAATGTTTATCTTTTGAAATTCCCTGTGAATTCTTGACTATTTTCATCCCAGGACTGTGATGTTATATCTGAAGCATAATATGACAAACACATTCAGTTCCAACAGTAGCCAGATGGAGGCACTACTGAGCTTCAGATAGTTGATTGTTTCCAAAATTGACAAACTGATTCTTCACTTGGGGGAGCGTTAACTGCAGTGTACATTTTCACTTTCCCTCAAACATTTGTAGCACGTGTGAAGGGCTCCAGAGCACTTGGAATTGGGATATAAAATGGTTTTGTAATGTAACAAAACCAATTACCATTATTGGAGTAAGCATGGAGTGGCAGCAGATACGCATAATTCAATCTAAGAGTTGAAGCAGAGCTCCACAGCTATCAAACAAAGTAATCTTTCAAAAATAATTTTTTTTCCCCAAAAATCCCGAAGAAAATCCATAGTGACAATATATTTTGTGGAGGAACCTACCTCAAACCCAGGGGTTCTCGAACTGCAAATTTTATTTCATTTCCTAAAACTTGACTGATCTGAAAATAAATAAAGAAATGTGTGATCGCATGGGGTGGCCAGCAGACAGCAACTCAGACGCTATGAAACTACATCTCCCAGCATGCCTCACCTGCCGATCGCTCAATACGCTTTAGGCTGAGCAAGGATACGAAAAGGGTTATAGACTGCCTGGCCTCATAGAGGTTTTCAATTGGTCATTATTCACATTTTATTTTTTTAAACTATATTGTTTTTACTTTATTAAGTGTAATAGGTCGGTGAAGACTAATTGTCTACTATTAAGCACGGAGTCTCCTGTTTGATAGTCTGAGAGTTACCAAACGTACCATTTCTCTTTCGGTATTGTAGGTTACTTACTGGTGCTTGATTTTTCCTGTTGGTCGATGCAGGTGTCCCATTTTTCTGTCTCCAAAATATTCTAATCAACATCCTGTCATCACCAAAATGTGAATAATGACGAATTGAAAACCAATCTGCAACTGCATCAGGCTAACTAGATTTTTCCTTTTCTAAATGTATTTCTTAATTTTTAGTCAGCTAATTTGGATTCAATTCACTTCTGTGTTCAGCGAATAAGTGTATCTGTGCTGTGGCATTGCTAGGGCTAACCAGCGGCCCTGTAGCACATATCAGAGTACTCCCAGCCTGAGTAAAGAGAGTTAGCAGAGCGGCAGTAATGCATGCATCTTCGTTCGGCTTTTACGTCTATAAGTGCCTTTATCGCATTGACGTGGCTCTGCCTGTCTCCGGCGCTAGCTAAGGGGTTAAGAAGAATAGGGGGTGATGGAATTAAAGCCGACAGCATCTGCTGAAACTACGGGGGAAGAAAAGAAAAAAAAAAAAGGCAGTTTAGAGAAGATTAGAGGGAAACTTAACAGAGAATGGCATTGGTGCAAAAAAAATTTCCCCACTGAGAGCACAGCAGGATTACATGCGACAAAAAAAAAAATAATGAGAGAAGATGAGACGTGGGAAACAGAAAACGCGCATTAAACCGTGGAATATACCATGGAAAGCATTTTATTTATATAAAACTGTCATTTCTTTTCAAATGTTGCAGTAATATCTGTGGCCCAAGAAATGAAAATGTATCTTTCATTAACCCTTTCTGCATCAGAAAGAGGCTAGGTCACATGTGCCGAAAAGGATGGACCACTGCAGCAGGTGACAGACACAACGAGTTTGGCTCTGCAACTTTATTTGTCTCCCATCCATCAAACTGACAGCACTCAGGTGGTTCTAAATAAGACCCTAAAGAGCTGGGTCCTGTGAAACCCCCAGAAGGGGGATCAACCGCTTATAAGCCAGATAATTCAGGTAATGTAAGAACTAGACAGCTTCAGGTGGTCTACCTCTGAATGAAGGTATCTTCAGTTGCATAAATATCTTAACTCACCTTTGACCGGTGAACCTCTCCATCATCATCTTCACCTCCCACGCCAAGTATCTTGCGTGTCTTCAATCGGCTAACGAGGTCAGTCTGACTGTGCTTCTTCATCAAAGGGGGAGGGGACTTGGTAGCCATGTTGGAGGAACTATAGGTCCAATCTACCTGCAGAGAGAAGAGGAACACAAAAATAAACCATACATTTTGAACTATGAAATGGTGATGACAGGATGTTGATTAGAATATTTTGGAGACAGAAAAATGGGACACCTGCGTAGACTTACAGGAAAAAGCAAGCACCAGAAACATAGAATACCAAAAGAGAAATGGTACGTTTGGTAACTATCAAACAGGAGACTCTGTGCTTAAAGGATCACTATAGGGTCAGGAACACAAACATGTATTCCCCTATAGTGTTAAAACCACCATCAAGCCCCCCCGGGCCCCTCATGCCTCCATAAATATAGTAAAAATCTTACTGTATTCAAGCCAGAAGCTGTAACTCTGCATGCTGTTAGACTCAGAAAAACAAGCAGTCTGGTGACATCATCAGAAGTGGTAGCCTGATCCAATCACAATGTATCCCCATAGGATTGGCTGAGACTGAAAGGAGGCAGATCCAGCATGAATTCAAACACAGCCCTGGTCAATCAGCATCTCCACATAGAGATGAATTGAATCAATGAATCTCTATGAGGAAAGTTCAGTGTCAGCATGCAGAGGGAGGAGATACTGAATGTTTGGATGCATTTTAGGCAGCCATGACCCAGGAAGGATCTCTAACAGCCATCTGAGGAGTGGCCAGTGAAGTTATCACTAGGTTGTAATGTAAACACTGCATTTTCTCTTAAAAGACAGTGTTTACAGCAAAAGGCCTGAAGGTAAAGATTCTACTCACCAGAACAAATACAATAATCTGTAGTTGTTCTGGTGACTATACCTATTGAACTTAATAAAGTAGAAACAATATAGTTTTAAAAAATAAAAATAAAAAAAATACAGAAATATATAACATAGAAAACAAAACAAAAAAAGTTGCTCCAAAAATAAAATTACTTCCAGTGGATCACATAAAAGGGAAAACCCAATTCCATACATCAATAAATAAGAACAAAATATTCTCAATACCTTGTCATCCAAACATATATAGGACAAGAAAAAAGTTGTAAAACATGTTGTTGTTTTTTTACACCTTATCCACAAGGCAAAAGAATAGAATGTTCTTTAATGGAGAAACACAAACCCTCCTTGAGTATGGATCCAGGTTAAAAAAATAATTAAAAAAAATAAAATAAAACTAACACAAAACCACTACAGACTGAGCGCAGCCTGATGGGATAATATATCTCTGTAGAGAGAGAATAGGTTAGTAAATATCTGTTGGTTTACAAATATAAAAAAATAAAAAATAAAATTTAAGAATTGCTCAAGGTATCTACAGCAAACAAATCCCTTGATATCATCTGTCTACTCAGAATTTTCCCACAAACATTTATGAGCCCCAAAAAAAAAAAAAAAAATCATGTAGAAGAAGAAAAAAAAAATGTCAAGGGATGAGATTGGCTTTAGATGCTAAGGGTACTGCTTTAAATTTATACTTCTATTTATTCAGATACTGAAGAGCTAGACTGATCTGAGCCATGGGAGTCCTACAGCTAGAAGCAGAATGGAATTTGAAGTAGTCTGTGCTCTGCCATTATCTTGTCTCTCACCACGTGGTGGGTTACTCTCTGATACTTTGGGATATATGAATGTTACGACTGCTTGCTACACTCTCGTAAGTACATCTTATTATCAAATAGAAATTCTTCTGCTTTTACATTTTTATATGGTCCACGCGATCGTGGTATCGGATATTAAAAAGGTAACCAATCACTTTTCTGGACGTTTTGCCATTGAATGAAATATGTAAATTTCATAACTTGTGTTTACCATTTTTTGATTAAATGGTCTTATGGACACTTGGAGAGCTAAAACTTGCAATGGCAAACCACCAAAAATGGACAAAATATGTTTATACACTGTATTACAGACTAATGAAACAAGTAAGATATAATTCATGAACCATTAAATGTTTCCGACCTTTGGGAGGTATATAATGGATGGACAGTCATGTTAGTCATTATTAGAGATACACATCAGTAGGTGCGCTTATTTGGTTGAGTGTCATAATGACTACAAATGTGTAGAAATACCCAGCATTGAAAGAGGTTTTCTGATGTGCTGGTGCCGCACTGTTTAGGTGTTCTTCTGGAGACACCAGAGAAAAATACCTGGGATGGTGAGTCAGAGGACACAGACCAGGACTGTCCTGCCAGATCTGGGACTGTTGGGAGGTATACATTGAGAAGGCAGTTATAATGGTTGTAAAAAAAAAAAAAAAAAAAACATAACACAAACACACACACACACACACACACACACACACACACACACACTCTCTTCAAAAATCAGATCCCAAATTTATTTCTAAAATCAGACTCCAGTAGAAAAGGACAAGGTCCACAAAATAAACACAGGGAGTGGCTGAAATCTTGTGGCAGATCCCTGGCCAACCATAGTGATCTGTAAATAAATTACTGAACATGTGTAAAGCCCCACAATGCACCCGTGATTTAAATCCCACTCACTAGAAGAAGAAAAAAAAAATAAAAAAAATGAAAAAAAACGAACGCCTCACAACACGCAAACATGAATAAGAGTTACTCTCTCAAGTGAAAACAGAGGTTGCCAGCAGACATTTACTCAGTCATATAATTATTTTCTGTTTTGAATGAAAAAGATGCAGATTGCTCATTCAGAAGTTGAACATTTTGATATGGGTTAGGAAATCAATCAATAAATAAAATTTTGGTTTTGGGGAAACGTACAGCCGATTAGACATCCGGTCTATTTGTTATTCACTATAACCGAATGCACGGAACGTAATTCAAGGAGAAGTTCAAAATAGTCAGGTTGGAGCTACAGTGAGGGGAAAAAGTATTTGATCCCCTGCTGCTTTTGATCGTTTGCCCACTGACAAAGAAATGATCAGTCTATAATTTTAATGGTAGGTGTATTTTAACAGTGAGAGACAGAAAAAAAAATAAAGCATGTCAAAAGTTATCAATTGATTTGCATGTCAGTGGGTGAAATAAGTATTTGACCCCTTCGACTTAGTACCTGGTGGCAAACCCCTTGTTGGCAATCACAGAGTTCAGACCTTTCTTGTAGTTGGCCACCAGGTTTGCACACTTCTCAGGAGGGATTTTGGTCCACTCCTCTTTGTAGATCCTCTCCAAGTCATTAAGGTTTTGAGGCCGACATTTGGCAACTCAAACCTTCAGCTCCCTCCACAGATTTTCTATGGGATTAAGTTCTGGAGAATAGCTAGGACCTTAATATGCTTCTTCTTGAGCCACTCGTTTGTTGCATTGGCTGTGTGTTTTGGGTCACTGTCATGCTGGAATACCCATCCACTACCCATTTTCAATGCCCTGGCTGAGGGAAGGAGGTTCTCACCCAAGATTTGATGCTACATGGCTCAGTCAATCGTGCCTTTGATGCGGTGCAGTTGTCCTGTCCCCCTAGCAGAAAGAAAAAACAAAAAGCATAATGTTTCCACCTCCAAGTTTGACAGTGGGGATGGTGTTTTTGGGGTTATATGCAGCATTCCTCCTGCTCCAAACACGGCGAGTTGAGTTGATGCCAAAGAGCATGATTTTGGTCTCATCTGACCATGACACTTTCACCCAGTACTCCTCTGAATCATTCAGATGTTCATTGGCAAACTTCAGACGGGCCTGTACAGGTGTTTTTTTTGTTTCTTTTTTTAACAGGGTGACCTTGCAGGCGCTGCAGGATATCCGTCTATCATGGTGTAGTGTGTCACCAACTGTTTTCTTGGTGACTACGGTCCGAGCTGCCTTGAGATCATTAACAAGATCCTCCCATGTAGTTCTGGGCTGATTCCTCACCGTTCTCATGATCATTGAAACTCCACGAGGTAAGACCTTGCATGGAGCACCAGACCGAAGGAGACTGACGGTTATTTTGTGTTTCTTTAATTTGCGAATAAATCGCACCAACTGTTGTCACCTTCTCACCAAGCTGCTTAGCGATGGACTTGTAGCCCATTCCAGCCTTATGCAAGTCTACAATCTTGTCCCTGACATCCTTGGACAGCTCTTTGGTCTTGGCCATGGTGGAGAGTTTGGAATCTGATTGCTTCTGTAGACAGGTGTCTTTTATACAGGTAACAAGCTGAGATTAGGAGCACTACCTCTAAGAGAGTGCTCCTAATCTCAACTTGTTACCTGTAGAAAAGACATCTGGAAAATCAATTTATAACTTTTTGACTTGCGTTTTTCTGGATTTTTTTTGTTGTTATTCTGTCTCTCACTGTTAAAATACACCTACAGTTAAAATTATCGACTGATCATTTCTTTGTCAATGGAAAAAAACAAACATTCAAAATCAGCAGGGGATCAAATACCTTTCTCCCTCACTGTAGCTCCAACTTAATAACTTTTTTCCCAACCTGACTAAAAAAAATATATAAAAAAGGATAAACTATGAAATCATTCCATATAGGAACTTTTCAGATAATAAAAATTTGCACTGCAAAAGTGGAGTAATCACCATAGAAACCACTGATTGATTTAACCAATTTTAGTATAAATCTACACTTTCTTAAAGGACCACAAAAGACACCTAGACCACATCATCTGACTAAAGTGGTTGAGGTGCAGTAGTCATTTAGCATTAACCTTCCAATGTGAACCATTGCCATTTAGTAGATACAGCAAATCATTGCAGGGTTTACACACACCTCTAGTGGCTGTCTGAGGTGCTTCGGCTGTGAGAACGGAGTCAAAACTCTGTTCTCACAGCCAACATCCAATAGCACTGGACGCGCTTGCACTTTTCAACTCCAATGCTCCTCTATGAGAAGCACTGGATTGGAGTCTAAACATCGGCTTTAACGGTGTTACCTCAACCTACAGCAGACCATCGTTTTCAATAATGACACTAAACTTTGACGTTCCTGCAAAAACTACAAATCCCCAGCATCTGCAGCAGCATGTGGGCCATCATACCATTCTTGAGTCAGCCTGCCCAGGGAGGTTCATATTGCCAGGGTGTGGGCCCTACTCACTATATAAAAGCTTGTACATGCCGGCCTGTGTGACTCTGCTCTGCAATATTCCAAAGCAAGCACTGGGCTTACAATTACAACAGAGCTCTATTTACCAAGATTGAAGAGAATAGCCATGGAGGCGGGGCCAGCCGTGCAAGATTAGTGCAGGGATGGAGAAGAGGTAAGTAAGCCAGACACAGAGATAGATAGGTAGCCTTACACTATAGTGTTCCTTTAAAGTGGTAAGCTGGTGCTAGGTAATTGTCTAATGCCAGGAAAACACAACTGGAAACTTAGCCTCCCCCCTCCATTCCGATCCACTCCAATTACTGTCTTAACCATTTAAGTTTACAATCCACAGGGAACTGGTCATCACACATGGACAGGAGCTCATATAACCGATTGTGCACACGGACTCAGAGGTAACATTGGACCAAGAAAGTAAGCATGTTGTTGTAATGAGCATAGAATCACACAGTCCCAGAATGGGCCAGAGATGCCTGGCCTCCTGTTAACCTTGCTCCTTTTTGGCTGTACCCAAATCTCCCAGTTTTAAGCAGGTCCAACAGTTGACTCATTCTGTAAACATGGTTTAGAGTTTAGATGCTTGCGTAATTCTGCTCCTCACATGATGTCTCTGCATATCAAGACAACTACAGCCATAGGAAAAAAAAAAAAAAAAAAAAAAAACCTACTCGCATTTTTCAGTGGAGACCACAATTTACCGTATACTAAAAAAATACAAGGAACAGCACACACATTACAACAGTTCTAAGTTTTACAAAGCTACTTAAAATCACCCATATCTGCAAACAATCAGGAATGTATAAATTTGAGGATGTTCTGGATAGCAGCAACGTCACTTTAATATTAATTTGTATTTGATAGTGAGCAGATATAGGATATGCGTATCACTATAATGGTTTTGTGATCACACTGTATTTTTATCACATTAACTTTGCATTATATATTCACAATGCTCTTACAACAGATTAAACACAATTTAGTCCATTTAGCACGATTTCATTTCACGATAAAATTTAGTGTAGTATCCACCGATATTGGGGTACTGCGGCAAATCGTATCATCTGTATTTTACGCTACTCAGACACACCATTTGAATACCACACTGGAGATTTTTTTTATTTTTTATTATTGTTACAATTTGCAAACAAGATTGCCAAATTGGAAACATTCCACAATTTCCCTTCATTTCCAGGACGATTGAAATTCACACTTAAGTGAATAACCCTGTTAGTTTGCATTGCCGTGGTCTATTTTCCTGTGACAGTCATTTTCTTTCGAGAGAGTTTAAATTACAGCAATAAAACCGAACAAGGAACAGAGCTCATAAAGCCGGAATGTATATTATATACAATGGAGTCAAGTCACAAATCTTTTATTCCAGGCAGAACACGGGAAGACATCCTACTCCTAACAGAATGACGTCTTTATTAAACAAAAACAAAAAGGAAATTTAAAAACACACACAGAGAACATACTTATAGCTTTTGCTATCTAGCTCCCACCCAGAATGCCTCGAAAGTGTTTTAAAAGGGATACTGTAGGCACGTTTACCATTTAATTTTATGGAATTGGTTATAGTGCCTGCAGTCCCTTGGCACGGTCCTTCCAGTCGCTGTTAAACCATTTTCAAGCAGTATAACACTTCATGAGAAGCTCTGGCTTCCCACAGCTCCAGCCCCTAGTGGAGATGTGGCTAAGGCAGAGATTATACTTCCTTCTAGCCATACAAATTCATACCAGCAATGTGATAGGCAGAAAGCAGTCAGATGACACTCTCAGCCAATCACAGCCACCCATTGCTCCTCAAGCGAACACTTCCATATTAGCCTGAACAGCCTGGAGGGGGTGGGCTGCTGGAGACTAGTGTTAAAAGATAAAAAACGATTTAATGCTGAATGGAAGGACAGCACCAGGAGGCTGTAGACACTAAAAACACATCAGTGTGATTAAGAAGTTACAGTGTCTACATCATTCCCATAATGCCACCCACATCGGCATCCTCGGAAATACAAATACAAAGCAGGTTACCTCTGTACAAGACATGCAGCAAGCTCAGATGGCCAATTTTGTAGCATTTAGACCTGGTCAGTGACGTCAGGCTAATATAACACTATGCAAAATGAGAAACGTTGTCTGATATGGTATTTCCCATAGGGCATTTTTTTTTTCACTGTTTGTTTTACATTTTGCAGTTTGTTTATTAAAAGTTTTAGCAAGTCATTATCCACAAGGCGAATTCTTTCTACAGAGATTGCCAAGAACAGAATACAAAGAACACCTCATTTAAATACATCACTAAGATATACTGTAAGTTTAACCAGAACAAAAAGGAAGATAAAACCTGGAGGACCATTTATCAGAGCTACTACCCAGGGGTAATGCAATTCTCTTGTATACCCTTGTAGGGCAGCATGTACCTACAGTACTCCTACACACCATCCCTACTGCAAGCCTCTACAATTTCACTCGGCTCAACCCACCCAGCTTCCCCCTAAATTTATAGCAGGCTCCTCCAGCGGTTTAAAATTATCACTCACTTACCTCTTCATTCCCTCTATATTCTACTAATATCTGCAACTCTTTGTTTCCTTATTTAGCCAACACTTCCAAACTCCCCCTGCTACCTCTTGTCTCAAATCCCCACAGTATCCTTTAGATTGTAAGCTCACGGGCTACCTATGCACTTTGTATAAAAGAGCTTAAATGGCAAGATGTCAGCTTACGGGCAGGGCCCGTGCTACCTTTTGTATTTGTCTGTATATTGTATGTTCTCCACTAATTGTACAGCGCTGCGGAATCTGTTGGCGCTTTATAAATACCAGTAATAAATAAATAATAAATAATACAAGAAGCTCAAGTAGTAATGTACATTGCAAGATCCCCACCCCATATTTCTTTCTGTATTTGCCTGTAAAATCTCTGGATGGGTCAATCCAGTTTCCCAGTATGTTTTAGAGCTGTTTCTTACACAAAACAAAAACGCAACCTGTTTTAGTCACCTATCCTTGTATGAACAAGTCTACATGTGCAATGCATGAGGAAACCATCCATCAATGGGACTGTGTGTTCTAAAGAACATGAAGGTAGCCCGAGGATCCCTGGTCTTAAAGGAACACTATAGTCACCTAAATTACTTTAGCTAAATAAAGCAGTTTTAGTGTATAGATCATTCCCCTGCAATTTCACTGCTCAATTCACTGTCATTTAGGAGTTAAATCACTTTGTTTCTGTTTATGCAGCCCTAGCCACACCTCCCCTGGCTATGATTGACAGAGCCTGCATGAAAAAAACAAACTGGTTTCACTTTCAAACAGATGTAATTTACCTTAAATAATTGTATCTCAATCTCTAAATTGAACTTTAATCACATACAGGAGGCTCTTGCAGGGTCTAGCAAGCTATTAACATAGCAGGGGATAAGAAAATCTTAATTAAACAGAACTTGCAATAAAGAAAGCCTAAATAGGGCTCTCTTTACAGGAAGTGTTTATGGAAGGCTGTGCAAGTCACATGCAGGGAGGTGTGACTAGGGTTCATAAACAAAGTGATTTAACTCCTAAATGGCAGAGGATTGAGCAGTGAGGCTGCAGGGGCATGTTCTATACACCAAAACTGCTTCATTAAGCTAAAGTTGTTCAGGTGACTGTAGTGTCCCTTTAATAGAATAAGGAACACTCCACTTTCAGTTTCTCAAAAAAAAAAATTTGGGAATTATATTCTGGACCTCAGTTGTAAATCTTATACTTTCTTTTCAGTCATTATGCAAAAGATTTATAAAAACGCCAACATAAACCAAACCTCTACTATTAGGGCACTATTAGAACTTGTGCAGATGGAAACGGAGGCTTCTTGTCCCAAGAGTTTGCAATCCCATAGATCTATGATCAGTATTTAAGAAGCTCTTGACATTCCATGCAATTCACGGCTTGCTGGCGTTAATGCAGAGACAACTCTTTATGGCTTGTGTACATCTACATTCATTGCTTTACACACAATTATTGATTTAAAACATATTGATTTGTGCATGTGTGGCATAAATTGCAAAGCACACGTGGTATGCGTGCCCAGAAACCGGGACAATGGGAGACTAATGAGGCTTCCCGCTGCTTCCAAGCATTGTGAGCTCAGGAGGATTACATTCCCAGTAAAGGGAATAATTAGGCTGGGTGCCTCGGTTACCCCCTCCCTCATTGTGAATGCAAGATGCCAGGGTTTGGCAAGGCGTCGGAGCATGCTGGCAGTGGGAGCCTTTAAGAATCAGAGCAGTTATGTCTAAGCCAGTTTAATAAATATCCAAGTGTCTGCCCATCATTCGCCGGTATGTAACTGCCCTGGGGTGGGCACAACAAGTCTGCCCTGTAGTGTTGAACACACAGTAACGGATCATAACTTTAACCCTCACAGTGGTACTCAAAGTTAAAGGTTTGAGGCACACAAAAGTGTTCGATGAGATCCTTTATCAAGTAGGTATATCAATGTAACAAATACATTCTGCTGGCAAGATCAAATTAAAAACACATAATTACCATTTAGGGGAGTGTTTGCAGTGGTCATGGTGCTTGGGGTCTGTATGAGCCGTGTTTCAGTGCGATACGCTGCAAATATACTGCTGCTGGAGGTGTTAATCCACCACCTTCAACACCATTAGGGAGTCATTAGCCAGCCCGGAATAAGATTTTTGGGCTGGCTAATGTCAATTCTGTGCATACTGGACATCTGATGTCAGTGCACACAGCAAGCACAACAGGCAACCAATGGTAGAACACCACGCCAACATGCCACCCAAGTCCTCCACAACATACCTTCCCCTTCAGTGAGAGAGTGTGTGACGTGTCTGGAGGAAGAACGTACTGCCTGGGGTACCTGACCTGCAGTGGAAGTGACTTTTAGCTTTATTCTTTTCCCTTTTTTTTTTTTTTTTTTTTTTTAAAATAAGAGCTTAGTGGTGTACTAACAAAACCATTAACAGATTTATTTAACCAATCATTGATAACAGGAGTAGTCCCAGAAGATTGGAAGTTAACGAATGTTGTGCCCATTCACAAGAAAGGTAATATGGAGGAGTCGGGCAACTATAGGCCAGTAAGCCTTACTTCAGTAGTGGGGAAAGTGATGGAAACCATGTTAAAGGATAGGATTGTTGAACATCTAAAAACACATGGATTTCAAGATCAGAGACAACATGGGTTTACTTCAGGGAGATCATGCCAAACTAATCTTATTGATTTTTTTTTATTAGGTAACTAAAATAATAGGTCAGGGTGGTGCAGTAGACATTGCTTACCTAGATTTCAGTAAGGCTTTTTACACTGTTGCAGAAGACTTATCAATAAACTGCAATCTTTAAGTTTGGATTCCAATATTGTTGAATGGGTAAGGCAGTGGGTGAGTGACAGGCAACAGAGGGTTGTAGTCAATGGAGTATATTCAAAGCATGGGCTTGTCACCAGTGGGATACCTCAGGGATCTGTACTTGGACCCATTCTCTTTAATGTTTTTATTAGTGGTATTGCAGAAGGTCTTGATGGTTAGGTATGTATTTTTGCTGATGATACTAAGATATGTAACAGGGTTGATGTTCCAGGAGGGATAAGCCAAATGGCAAATTATTTAGGTAAACTAGAAAAATGGTCAGAGATGGGGCAACTGACATTTAATGTGGATAAGTGCAAGATAATGCATCTTTGACGTAAAAACCCAAGGGAAGAGTACAGCATATTTGATAGAGCCCTAACCTCAACATCTGAGGAAAGGGACTTAGGGGTAATTATTTCAGATGACTTAAAGGACCACTCTAGGCACCCAGACCACTTCAGCTTAATGAAGTGGTCTGGGTGCCAGGTCCTTCTAGGGTTAACCCATTTTTTCATAAACATAGCAGTTTCAGAGAAACTGCTATGTTTGTGAATGGGTTAAGCCTTCCCCTATTTCCTCTAGTGGCTGTCTCATTGACAGCCGCTAGAGGCGCTTGCCTGATTCTCACTGTGAAAATCACAGTGAGAGCACGCAAGCGTCCATAGGAAAGCATTATGAATGCTTTCCTATGTGACCGGCTGAATGCGCGAGCAGCTCTTGCCGCGCGTGCGCATTCAGCCGACGGGGAGGAGAAGAGGAGGATCGGAGGAGGAGAGCTCCCCGCCCAGTGCTGGAAAAAGGTAAGTTTTACCCCTTTTCCCCTTTCCAGAGCCATGCGGGAGGGGGTCCCTGAGGGTGGGGGCACCCTCAGGGCACTCTAGTGCCAGGAAAACAAGTATGTTTTCCTGGCACTAGAGTGGTCCTTTAAAGGTAGGCAGACAATGTAATAGAGCAGCAGGAGATGCTAGCAGAATGCTTGGTTGTATAGGGAGAGGTATTAGCAGTACAAAGAGGGAAGTGCTCATGCCATTGTACAGAACACTGGTGAGACCTCACTTGGAGTATCGTACGCAGTACTGGAGACCGTATCTCCAGAAGGATATTGATACCTTAGAGTTCAGAGAAGGGCTACTAAACTGGTTCATGGATTGCAGGATAAAACTTACCAGGAAAGGTTAAAGGATCTTAACATGTATAGCTTGGAGGAAAGATGAGACAGGGGGGATATGATGGAAACATTTAAATACATAAAGGGAATCAACACAGTAAAGGAGGAGGAGGAGGAGACTATATTTAAAAGAAGAAAAACTACCACAACAAGAGGACATAGTCTTAAATTAGAGGGACAAAAAAATAATACCAGGAAGTATTACTTTACTGAGAGGGTAGTGGATGCAAGGAATAGCCTTCCAGCTGAAGTGGTAGAGGTTATTCCAGTGAAGGAGTTTAAGTATGCGAGGGATAGGCATAAGGCTATCCTAACTATAAGGATAAGGCCAGGGACTAATGAAAGTATTTAGGAAATTGGGCAGACTAGATGGGCCGAATGGTTCTTATCTGCCGTCACATTCTATGTTTCTATGTTTTTTGGGTGGCTAGGGATGATTGGAAGCGACACACTAGTCGCACACCTTTTGGTTGGAGTTAGCCTTTCAGCAAAGTGTTAATGAGTATTTATAGTAATTAATATTTTTCGGGTTTTTTGAAAATACTTAAATTTTATTTTTAAAAATAAATAATTAGGGTTAGCATCTGCTTTAATGAAGATCATACATTATAATACATCAACTAAGCCCCATAGATGCATTATTCCAATGGCACAAATACATCCTAGACCGCTCCATCGAAGCCCTCGCCTGAGCAGATAACATTATCCATGACCGATTAGGTTAAGATTTCATTAAGATTTATACGCTGCTTGCTGTGCAATGATTTACCCATTTTTAGGATTTGTCTCTGGGCTGCTAGCTATTCTGAAAAGAATCCAGTTATTGTGATGGGCAACAAAACAGAGAGCAAAGAAATAAAATGTAACTCCTTTTAGTGCAGCGATTGAAGGAGTTAATGAATTACCTCCTCCAAGAATCTGTTATCCCATCGTTGGGATATTAAAGAAGCGTAGGTGGCATGTCCATCAGCGTTAACAGAAGTTCAGCGAGAGTCAGACAGAAACGGCAAGGCGCCACCAGGAGATGAAAAAAAAAAAAAAAAAGGTACAAAAAAAAAAAAGCTGTCTCTTAATTAAAGTCTTTAATTGCTTTTTTACCAGCCCCTCCTCTGCTTTTCCAGCTCTGCATAATATCTCCTGTAGCTTCATTAGATCGTCGCCGGCGTCTCAATCACCATCAAACCAATGGTAGGCCCTTGGAGACCTTAATGGCGGTACACAAAGACAGGACAGAATAGACTTACAGGAGGTTTTTGAATTATTTATTACCAGACGGTGGGCGGACGGGGATCCATCACCCCCCCCCCCCCCCCCCCCCGGAATGCTATATAAAGTATTTAATAAAAAAAATTAAATATACCATCAGAAGTTTACAAGATTTTCAGGATGATCTAGAGGAAAACAGCCCCCTCCCACCCCCCCCCCCCCCCCCCCCCACGATCTATATTGTATTTACTATTTGGTTTTAAACCAAGTGCGATGCCAACACCATGGAATGGAGACAGGACCTTCCCATGCTTTGTTAAAAGGGCACTGCAAACACCATAACCACTTTCCTAGGATGGTGCACAATCTGGTTCCATTATCCCATGATTAGAGAGAGATCTCAGCAAGGGCCAATCATTGTCACTTTTTCTATGCAATTAATCAACAGTCGCCGTATTCAGTGAGTATGATGGACCACACTACAATATATTAAGGATACGCCAGTTTCCATGTGTCTTCTGCCTGTTATTAGCCAATTATCAAGTCTTTAGCCGCTGGAAGAAACAGGCCGTTACCTACTTTACCCAAAATGATTGTAAGTTTGTTTGAGCAAGGCACTGCTCACCGGGCTGACAATTTTTCTTTGCCAATTACGTGCCAATATATGAATCCCAATTATAAAAATGTGCAGTTCTACAGAATATGTTGGAGCTAAAAAAATATGAGGCTAATCTACGAGATTATAAATTCTATACTTCCAAGGTTTAACTGACTCAGCAGGAAGACCTCCCAGAGCTCTCTTTTTAAAATACACTGTACACAAATTATTTAAAAATCAGAAGGTTTATAAGAGGAAAAGTTAAAAACACGAGTTGTTCAACTGCTTGGCATCAGAGAATTATGACAAATGTAGCCCAACAGCTGGAGGACAAAGGTCGTAAATCCATATCTCACAGAAACTATTAGAATTCTCAGGTCGAGCAGAGGCGAATTATCCATGCAATGGGTTAGTCAGTCAAGTAACAGAGCATAAAAAGAGAAAATATTACAGTGAGGCTTTTCAGCTTCTGCAATGAGTTACTGCAGACTATGCGCCAAGCGAGGCGAAGAACCATCCGCGTGACAGCAAAGTACCGACTGATATAAAGAACATATTCATAAGAGGAAGTGATGGCGGGCAGAGAGAGTTTGGGAGGGGGAGAAGACAGCAGAGTAGGACAGGCAATACGTAGAAAGATTGAAACTGGGGGCAAAGAGCAATGGCCTGTAGCGCTCACCTCTGATATATGTAAACTCATTGAGCAGGGCCCTCAATCCATCTGTTCCTGTGTGTCCCCAACTCATCTGGTTACAAATGCCCGTCTGTTAGTCGACCCATTGTACAGCGCCACGGAACTTGTTGGTGCTTTATAAATAATAATCAATGCCGGTTGCTTCTGGTAAGTCAGACTCATGGTACGCAAATGGTTAACTCAAGAGATATAAGGGTATATTTACTAAAATGACAACTGCTGGAAATGGGGGAAAGAAATTACAGCTTTAAGGTAATTTTACCAACTCTGCTATTTTAGACAAAAATGAGCAATTCCTAGTTTGGAGAATAATCCCCCACAATCGTACTATGTTTGACCCATTTAGTGCCATGGAGCTTATCCACTGCAAGGATGCGATGAGGCCTTTATTGCTCACGGAATACATGGAATTTGAGGAGTTAAAAAAAAAAAAAATATATATATATATATATATATATATATATATAATAAAAATAAAACACAATACATACACTAGGCTAACTAATTGATACAACATGGTAAAGAACAAGGATACATCTGAATGTATTTCAAAGAGATCGGGAGGGGGAGGAGTGGTCAGGGCCGGCCTTAAGGGTGTGCGAGCTGTGCGGCCGCACAGGGCGCCATGGAGCAGGGGGCGCCGTGGATTTAAAAAAAAAAAAAAAACATTTTTTTTTTTTTTTTTTTTAAATTTGCAGCGGGGGCGGAGCTTACCGTGCGGCGGGGGCGGAGCTAAAAGCGCCGGAAAACTGCTGCAGGGGAAGCAGGAAGGAGTCCCTACTTCCCCACCAAACAGTCACCAGGAGCTGCACTGCCTCCACAATGAACTCCACAGGTAACTGTGGGATTGTCAGGTGAGTGTGACTCTTTGCCTGTGTTTATTACTGTCTGTGTGTGTATGACTGTCTGCCTCTGTGTGTGTGTCTGTGTATGACTGTCTGCCTGTGTGTGTCTGTGTATGACTGTGCCTGTGTGTGTGTGTCTGTGTATGACTGTCTGCCTGTGTGTGTCTGTGTGTGTGTGTATGACTGTCTGCCTCTGTGTGTGTCTGTGTGTATTACTGTCTGCCTCTGTGTGTGTCTGTGTGTATTACTGTCTGTGTCTGTGTGTATGACTGACTGTCTGCCTGTGTGTGTCTGTGTGTGTGAGACTGTCTGCCTGTGTGTGTGTGTGTGTGTGTATCTGACTGTCTGCCACTGTGTGTGTGTGTCTGTGTGTATTACTGTCTGCCTCTGTGTGTGTGTGTCTGTGTGTATTACTGTCTGCCTCTGTGTGTGTGTCTGTGTGTATGACTGTCTGCCTCTGTGTGTATGACTGTCTACCTCTGTGTGTGTGATTGTGTGTATGACTGCCTCTGTGTGTATGGCTGTCTGCCTCTGTGTGTATGGCTGTCTGCCTCTGTGTGTATGGCTGTCTGCCTCTGTGTGTATGGCTGTCTGCCTCTGTGTGTATGGCTGTCTGCCTCTGTGTGTCTGTGTGTATGGCTGTCTGCCTCTGTGTGTCTGTGTTTATGACTGTCTGCGTGTTTGTCTGTGTGTATTACTGTCTGCCTCTGTGTGTGTCTGTGTGTATTACTGTCTGTGTCTGTGTGTATGACTGACTGTCTGCCTTTGTGTGTCTGTGTGTGTGTGTGTATGACTGTCTGCCTGTGTGTGTGTGTGGATGTCTTCCTGTGTGTGTGTATGGCCGTCTGACTCTGTGTGTGTGTGTGTGTGTGTCACATACAACCAATACACGCATATCACACACTGTTAATACACCCATTACAAATATCACACATAGCATACATATCACACACAGTCATCACACCTACTATCACATACACAGACAACACAAACATTACAGCATACATGGATGACGGGGGGGAGGGGGGGGCGCTGTGAAGATTTTTCGCACAGGGCGTCAAAATGCCTAAGGCCGGCCCTGGGAGTGGTTGTATCATAGAGGGAGTAAAGAAATATGAGGGTCAGAAATTATAGAAGAGTGTGCTGCATACAGCCTTGCGTTCACTTGTCTGAAGAACAACCCTCCTTTCATAGAGTTGAATTAGCATTGAAGATATTCTTTAAGCCAAAAAAAGAAAAAAAAAAAAAATCATTCTCATAATGCCAGCGTCGTCAAATGTTATTTGTTCGTTTAATTTGTGCAGCTGGGCTTTGATTGATATTGGAATTACCAAAATAGCTCTGTGCAAAGCGAAAACGAGCCGGCATCAAAATGCCAACACACCATCCCCCACTGATCCCCTAAAAATACATTGACTTCAGTGTGTGTTTGGTTAGGAAAAGGAGGTCCTGAGCATCATGGGAGATGCAGTTTGACCAACTGAAGAGTCATCATCAACTGCAGTCCGAAAAACCAAGATTAAAATAGCATGAGCGTAACAGTTCACAAAACCAAAATTACCATTTAATAAACATTTATTGAGCAGGATTATTCAATAGCGCACCTGCTGGTGTACAGCTCAATGCAAATTCACTTAGGTTTACTGAGGGTGTTTTCTTTTAAGTGGGTGCCAAAGACAACTGAATGACTTTCACAGCTGCAGTTGGAGCCAGGTGTTAAAAAGAGGAATTATATTTGGGGTATAAACTGTGCTTAAATCACATTCAATGGTGTCTTCTTGCCTCTTTCTGTCAACATTCTATTTTATGTAAACAATTGAGAAGGATGTATTCACACACGTATGTAGCAAAGAGAATTTGTTAACGAAGGGGCAGCCGGCGCGTGTTCAACTAGACAATCTACGAGGAAACTTTTAGAAATATGTTTGTGAAGTTCTTTAAGAAGCATTAGGGAGACTGAGACCAATTAAATCTTTGTTTATACAAAAATTAAAAGATTTTTTCAAAAATGTAATTCCCAAGCCACATTAAGGAAAGACATTAATTGTTCAGCAGAGGGTTAGTTTACTTTATATAGAATAACGCAATCAGTAAACCGTTTTATAGATCAACCATAGAATACGTTACTGCAACTGAAATAAATATTATATATATATATATATATATATATTTTTTTTTTTTTAAATAATAATAAGGGGTGTCCACTAGTGTTTTCTAGTCTCTGCAGTCTCTGGTTACTGACAATTTAAATTCTGTGTTGTGATTTGCTGGAATCATTAACAGCCATTCAAAATATAGCTTAAAAAAAACAAACAAAAAAAAACACTCCAAGCACCTTAACCACTACAGAGTGCTGCAGTGGTTATGGTGAGAGAAGTGCCCTCCCAAAGTGAGCGGTCAATCCGTTTACTAGATAGTTTGACTACGAACATGGAGTGCGGGGGATGCCAAGTAACCACTATGGAGTGCTATAGATGTAATGGTGTTTTCATTTGAAATGGATCACTATTTTACTGTCATCTGTCCCATGTATATGACTATTTGTGTGGCCATCGGGCAGATCTATTCCACAATTCTTATATGCCTTGAAGGCCTAGGGGCCATCTAGTTAAACACAGTCTTTTAAAACAAGGAGTAGACTTTAGCCATCACTATCGTACCAGATCACCAGTCTTATCCTGCTCAATATACATGTATATGTGCACACAATATATTGCAAATTATATATGAAGAGATAGCACATGCTGCTCACATCGATGATATTTAGATTCTTCAGAATCCCATTACAATGTTGCATAATCCGTTGAGTATGCCAGAATGCATTCCTGCGCAATGACACAGGAAATTGCATTGAAAACTGAATTTTAACAGGAGATGGTAATTATTTGTCTCTATTTATATATCGCGGCAGGTGTTGTGGTTACAGAGCAAGATGGAGGGGAGGGGAGGGAGAATATAATGAAATTACACACATTTGTCAATTACACACGGCCTCTCGCACTGCGCCATTAAGTGTAAATACCACCATCATATCAGTTCTTCTAATTGACTTAAATCAACAATCATTTGTGTCTGCATGAAATAAAATTGTTTTTTTTCTAACTACAATAGATATTAACCCCCCCAGTCGCCAGAAAGGTGTAACGAATTACACTAAAAACCTTTCAACAGCGCACTTTGAGCGTTATGTATAAAAATACATTCTTGAGCAAACCTCTAAAAGGGGATTGGTGTAGCAGGAATATTCCATGGTGACTGCTCGGCTTTTAGAAACTTTGCGCCATGAATTGCTCTTTACTTATAACCTGCATGAATTGACGCAGACAGATCCAGTCTGCGAAGGGAATCAGTGGTTTGGACCTTCAGCTGTGGAGCAATGCTGGCATATGGTCCACAGACACTTCCTCACAGATCAGAATTCAGACTAAATATTACAAGCCACAAATATCTTGCATTCTCAGCCGAAACTTAAAATGGAATGGTTAACCCCTTCTCCCAGTATCTAAATCCAGAATAGCAATGTAGCATAGAAAAACGGAGCTACACCATCAGTGAGGAACCAATTCTTTCTTTTGAGTTGGGGGAAGAAATATCTACAGAAAGATCTCTAAAAAAAAAAAAAGGTTTTTAAAAATCCAAACAGAAGAAGAACAATAATTGAGCCTCCCTGGTGTATTTTACTGCAGGAAGTTCCACTTTGATTTGTCCCGTTTGTGGAGGTAAAGGACAGGACTCTCAATGGCAACTTGGGTACCAGTTTTGGGTCAGATGCTGGATGGAGATTAGTAGTCACCTGCTAGGGTCAGCTCCAAGTCAAGGGTCTTTCTTCAAGCCACAGGCAGTGTTTAGACACTCATGTAAAATAATAAAGTCAGGGGAATAACTTAGTAGCAGATTGGTCTAGCACGAGTATGATTGCCCCAACTATACTAGCCACCGTTACCATAACAACAGGTACGAGAATCTTAAAAGGAACATTCGAAGCACTATACCAGCTACAGTACGCTGTAGTAGCTATGGTGCCATAAGTGAGCTGGTGACTCCCAATGTAAGTAGTCTAGCAGTTTGCTCACAGTTTGACTTCTTACCTGGAATTCTCCGGCCGCTGGCGGTGCAGGGCTCAGCTCAGGAGAGCTAATGGAAGCTCTGCCACAGACAACCCAGAGCTAAATTTTCTGCAGATCAACGGACTTAGATCTACGTGAGGACGGTGATCGAATAATCTATATTATTAGCAGCTTTTCATGCAGATTCGTGAAAAATCTGGGGAAAACTGTTCCCAAGCAGCAAGAAGGGAATTCGGATGTTATCTGAATGTCACGGAATCTGAAGAAGGCGGCGAGACTAGAGGAAGGAAATTATTCCTGAAACAAATAAAAACCCAAATCAGCATTTCCCCCCCGAAGCATTCTAAGAGGCAGAGGAGGTACAGAGTAGGCAGGATACGCTCTTCCTTTCCAAGTGTCACTTTTCCCAGTACGGACTATTATACGGGAAGGAGTACTGTCCCACGTAAGTACTTTTATTTTGTGAGGGGTCCAGCGCCGAAACAGTTAAATAATACAACACTCCCACTCAGCAGTTTGTAAAAGTATTCCATATTGTTACTATGCCAACCAAAGTATGTGGAAGTCACAAAGACCGGTTAACGCTTTCAGTGCTATACAGCTTACAAATAGTCATCAGAGGGAACACGCACTATTCTAACCCCATTTAAAAAAAAAAAAAAATTAAATAAATAAAATACCAGCCGAACTAATAAAGTAATCTGTCTGTCAATATTCACACCATACAAGGAATGCTTGAGACGCTCTTTGGCACACGGTCTAGGACCCTGATGATGCCAGCCCTCTCCTCAGTTCCCCACAGACACTACACATTCAGAGGACACTTACATTGGAAGCCACCCTCTATGTAGAATGAAGCACTGATATGGCAGGATTTCCTTCACAGAGACAGGGATATTATTTTGGGACAGAAAACAGCCAGAACGCCTCCTCCCAGATTTCATGGCCTCACAGGGAAGAGCCAATTTCCTCCCCCCTAAAAACATTCCTCTCTAACCCACTGCAGCTCATCCTGCAATGGGAAACGTCAAGGCCATCAAACACCTAGCACAAGCTGTGCCAGCTCTGTACAGGCTGTCCTGGCTCTTGTCAGCACTAGATTGTTTACAAGACACCAACATGTTCTGTAGCGCTGTGCAATGAGGTAATGTTGCTCAGTTGGATTGCTTTGTAGCAGGCACTGGATATATCTCACTAACATATTCTACAGCAGGGGTGCCCAAAAAAGGTAGATTCCCAACTGATCCAAAACTACAACTTCCAAGATGCGTTGTCGTTCTAAATGCAGTCTAAAGGCAGGCAAGGCATCATAGGAGTTGTAGTTCTACAACATCTTGGGATTTACCGTACCTTTTGGGAACCCCTGTTCTATAGCATTTTGGAGCCCACCACATTAAACTACTCCAGGCATCATTGTTGCAGCTCCAATTATCCACTAAACACCAAGTTAAGCCTTCAATAGTACTCACACACAGATTATAAACAAAGTAATTACGGTTACATCATTCTCTGACATTTCTTACACAACCTTACGAAAACATGCGTATTTAATAGATCTAAAACAGACAACTTTTTTTTTATTACACTCCAGCTGTTGTACAGTATATTTCCCATGGTGCTCCACAGCAGCTGTCGGCCAAGAGGTTACCCAGTGCGAATTTAAAAATCGTGTTCATCTTATTTACAAAAATAACCAGAATAAAAAAAAAAAAAAAATACATTGAAAACAAAACAAACAAAAACAAACCCTAAAACCACGCACACACACCACATCCTATTTTGACAAGGTTACACTTGGTCACCAGTCAGCCAACTGTAAACGAGTCAGCCCATCCTTCCGTCAACGTGTCCGCAAACAGACTGTGGTAAGAAATAAAAAAACAGCACTTCCAGGAAATGAGCAGAGTGTGAACAATCGCAGCCTGTGTTCCACAGCGTGACAGTGCACACAGATTAAATGCATACATGTTTATATTCACACTACAAAACTCCTTAGAGAGACTGTGGAGCCAACGCTAGAATCTCTGTTTTTGGTTAAGAACCAAAATGCTGCACAGTATTGCAAGACAGAATTTTCTGCACAAACCTTGTAGATTCTTGTAATTTAACCTCTCAAGTACCAGCCCCACTAAAAGGCCCCGCTATACTTTTAAGATCATATATACCCAAACTGTGGCCAGATGAGCGAAAACTGAGCGTGACAGACCCTCTAGTCATCTAAACCAGGATACAGGACTCCACGGCCCTCTGCTAAAGAGACTACGGTATATCATTATAAACTAACCCAGGACTTGACAAATTTGTTTGGAATCCAGGAGCCAGCTAAAAAAAGTTAGGAGCCAGTTTCTTTAAAAACTAGCAAAGTTTAATTTACTAGAATTATACAATTCTTAATGTAGTTGTTCTGATGCCTATAGCCTGTCACGGTAGCCTTTTCAATGTAAACGATGTCTTTTCAGAGAAGAGGCAGTGTTTACATTGTTTCCTAGTAACACCTCTAGTGACAATCACTCAGACTGCCACTAGAGAGTCCTGTGTCAGTGCTGCACAGTGTGCAGCACCTTTGTTCAGCGTCTCCACGCTCTGCATGGAGGTGCTGAAAGTAACCCAAAGAAAACATGCGCAATATCCTCCCAATGCTTTTCTATAGGCAAACACTGGTTTAGCGGAGATCTTAAAGATTATCTCAGCCATGAAGGCAAGACAAGCTGCGGCAAAACCGGCACAGCGTGGGAAGGAAGGTGAGTAGAAACACCTCTCATAATCAGAGGGGTCCAGGTACCTAAACAGACACACACACACACAAGTTTACATTTTCCATTTTAAATTTAATCCATCCAGCCTCCCTACCTTTGGGAGAGCCGAGTGGATCTTTCAGTCCAGTGGGGCTGCTCGCTCGTCCTGCGTGCGAAGGAGCAGTAATCTACCTGCATCTCCTCTCTGCTCCCTGTAGTGGTGTTGGGTTGGAATGATGTCATATTCCGGCTCCCGGAATCACTATACAGCGTGAGGGAGTATAGAGGAGCTGCAGGAAGATTACTGCTTCCTTAGCGCTGTCCCCCCCCAGCCGGCCGCTTTCACGCTCCCTTAGCCGGCCGCCTCCATTCTCCTCAGGGAGACCGGCCAGCTCCATTGTTCCCACATCCTGCCTCTTTAGCTGAAGGGCTTCAAATCCCAGGCACCAGGGCCCAATTTCTAGTCGACATGGCGAACTGGGATTTGTCGAGCTCTGGACTAACCCTCCAGCCTAGCTCCCCTTCCTGGCTGCCCAGAACCATCGAACTTCTGCCAGAAGGGATGCAGAGACGGTGGTCCGTCTGACCGGTAGCGAAGCAAAATCACCCTAGAACTCTAAACCGGATAGCAGAGGTCCCGTGGTCCGCTACAACTTTAAAATAGATTGCTTTAGATCCCTGGGCACTCAAAGTGCTTTTTGAAAGGTTAACAGAGGAGGAGGAAAGGCACTGAACGACACCTAGGACTTGAGGGAGCTCCATGTATTCACAGAAAGCACCATGCTTCGAGGTTACCGGGAAACTCTATCCAGCACTCTGGAGTTCTGCGCCGGATCGGAGGCTAGCCGTTTCCCATTGAACTTTGGACTTCCACCTAACTCGGGCTATCCATATCCCATCCTGGTGCTTTTTGGACAGAATGGGCGCTCCAGAGAGAACTTTCCGGGGATGTATGACATGTGGGGGTGCTTCATTGTATTCTATATGTTTTCAGGTTTTTTGTGTATTTCTTTCTGTGTCCGGTAGATAATTCGTTTAACTGAGCGCGGACTTGTGTTGCATTGAATGGAGACCCCATGCTGGGGATCGGTGTATAAAATTTGTGTTTTTTTGTCCTAATAAAGCAGTTCTTCTTCACCCTCATTAAGTTTCAACTAGTGCTTGGGTGAGACAGTGGTACTTTACGCAGAAGGGTAGAACCACTCTGTAGCTACAAACACTGGGAAGGGACAACCTAGGCGGTAGTAACTCTTCTTCTAGAGGGTATCCCACCACACTGGGTTTCCCACAATGATCAGAAAGCTTTTAGGTTGCCTAGGCATTTGTAAACCACCTGGTGTGCCAAGACTAGCCATTATTGCCCCAAACCAAAATGACATGCCCAGGTTCCATATCTGCAGGATATCCTGTGATGGCGCAAGAGCTTTAGGACCATCCTGCAAAGGCAATGGTCTTGGTCTGTAAGGAGTTAAAACCTTGGGAGAAACAAAGTTTTTTTTTAATTTTATAGTAAAATATATGTATATGGCCCATTTTAATAATCCACAATGCATATAACCCATTAGGAAGTCTAATTGCCATCGAACCATCACAGATCAACAAGCATTGTACAATAAGCAGTGCCCACGCGTTACTCCAAAACATGATTAGATGACTTCCAAACTATGATCCGTCTCTGTATCCAGGAGACCAGAGAAACCACATAAAGCTCATAGAGATCTATTACAGTTTCAGCATCATGAGCCGGGCAGGATTTAATGACACTCTATAAAGCATCTGGAAGGTCAATATATAAATCCCGACTTATTAAGAGGTGACTCAATAAAACAATCCTCTTAATTACATAGTGGCGTTAGTTAACAGTACAGCAAGACTTGAGATAGACAGATCTACAGGGACCTTTGATATTTAGTATATGAACACGCCACTTCTCATAAGATCTGTGTGGATACTGGATGGGTCAAGATCTCCAACCCAATTAGTGCTACACCAACTGACATTTTAGACCATGTCACACAAGGTATAAACTTATAGAACTTTCTTCCCAACCTCTGCCCTGCGGCAGTTTCTTGATTACTCCAGCATAACTATTACTAGTTCTTGGTCTGCTAAAAATGATGGGAAAGGTGGCTTGGGAACACCAGTAGACAAAGTGCTGAGCTATCTTGTTCTAGAATCTGACTGACCAGATTAGTTATCTAATCGAGTCACCAACAAGGCTCCAAGAAATTACTTTTGCTAATGTATGGCTAAACCACAGACCAATCCAGGGTCCAGAAGATTAGATTTAGCTAAATTGGTCCTTTAGTGACTGGCTTGAAAATCGAAGAGAAAAATACAGATATGTGGTTCTCGAGTTGCAAACACCTTGCACCTAGTTCATTCTGCATGTTTACTTAATGGAGAGACAAGATATACCAAGAACGTATACCATTTCCTACAAACATTTAACCTCTCGCTAATTGCAAAAGATGTGGAAACAGTAAACGAATGAAGTGTTCTATAAACTGCCATGGAAAGGGGAGCTTACAGGGTAATATAAACCGATGTTCGGCCTCTATTTCCAACATAATCATAGCAGTTCTCCACGGGGCTAAAAATCAAACTCAAGTAATGGTGCCAGCAATTGCAAAAGGCTCACTTCAGAGCACTTGCTCAAGATCTGAAAATGGCAAAGTCAAAGAATCTGCCTTTTAGCACAAACACACTTATTTTTTCCTGTATGCTCACCAACACCACCCCCAGCATGCACAGCCACTGTCTTAAGTAGTAGGAGTGGCCACCTCCACTTTGGAGATAGAATTGGAAACAATTAGCCAAGACATTCCGAATGCTGCAACATCTACAGTTGGGATTAGAGTAGAATGAGCCAACTCTTTAAAAATTAAAACAAAAAAACAAAAACGATCAAAATATTTCCATCCCCCATACACTGCACTTATATACACACTGTATACCTGCAATAACCACAAAATGAGACCACTCCAAAAATGATCTTAGCCCTCTACAAAACCATTATTACCCATTTACCTGTTCCATTACGGCTTACACACTACGACTTTCATCTATCACGTAATGAGCACACGAGAAAGAAGACGAGATTGCTTGAATGATGAATGGGAAGAGATTGTTGATTTATACAATTTTGGCAGTATCTGTATAACACAAAGATATACAATACTTAAGAGAATCTGTAAGAAGTTTGGATGGATATAATAAGACTTTGCAATGTTGAGCCAAAAGCAGGAACGGTCTAATCCACAGAATCAATGCCAATTCAGAGCTATAGAACAGAATAGAAAGAAAAAAAAGCTGCCAAATCGGATTATATTTAGCTCTATAGGTGGACACACTTTAAATGTACAATATGTACCATTCCAGATTTTAAAATATATAAATAGAAAAAATGTAAAGATGAGAATCATCTCCAGAAACCATGACTAACCAATAAAATCAATTCAGTTCCCAAGCACAGTTTAGTGTGTTTTTAGAGGAAGCAAATCCTATTATTTAACAACGTTGTATGTCGGTGGGTAAAAACAAATTTAATTTTCTAGCCACTCCAGCATCAGTACTGTCAAAAAGGACCACTAGCAGAATTTCTACTGTTGTAGTTCAATAAATGTAACCCGAAAAGTCTGAATCAGGGATAACCAAAATATACACCCCCAGATCTTGTAAAGAACTCCCAACACATTGGCCCCCTTGCCCGTCCCAAGACTGGCAAGGAGTCACATATGTGATGATCACAACTGAAAACCTGCCTTTCTTTGCCACACTTTGCCTGTTATTTGCAAAGTCTATAAATTCTCTTCAATATAAGGCTAGGTAGCCAAAGCACTCGGGGACAGAAGACAAGACTACTGGACATGGTATGTTTGAACTCACCGAGAAGATGCAGAGAGCAGAGTATACAGTCAGGAACTAAGCAGGGTTGGCAGATACAATGCTTGTAGCTGTTTGCACGCTTTCACATACGTCAGTATCCGATCTTCCTTTTGACTCGCTCCAAGCAGGTGTTATCTATTTTTTTTTTTTTCATGCCACACGCAGTAAGGCATCCATAATAATGAACAGCATTTAAAGCAGGAGAGAATCACAAAAGCCACTTCGATTTCTTAAGCAATTGCATGTTGCCCTCCTTGCAACTCACACGGCAGATGAACGAAGAGAGGAATTAACCATGGCTCGAGGTGTCATAACACAGTGAAAGATAATTTAAAAGGGAAAAAGTCACATGCTTGGGCAAGGAACAAGTAACCATTTGTGTGACGGAAAGGGCGAATTCTGCAATACACTGAAATTCCAATTCCAGATGTAAATATAGGACTAAAAGCGATCGTATGAAAGCCCACAAATACAAAAGATGCTAAAAATGTATGTATATATATTGATGTAGATTTATGCAGATGATTTAATACACTTTTGGAAAATCCAAGCGAGTGCTCCTGTCTTAACTGGTATATTGATTGGCCTGGAGGCAACCGGGTAATATCTGTTTCATTTTTCACTTGGGGTTGAGTGCCAGAATCTGGACATATATATACACACACACACACACACACGTTAAGAACAGCAACTTATAATATATAAAGCCTGTCTTTGAAACCTGGCATGACTTTAGGGAGAGGGTTTATAAAAGTTATCCAGAATTCATTCATACCATCTCAGAGGAATCAGTCTAAAGCACGCCCCCCTAAACCTCAAACCATCACTCACACACCCTTCTTACTTTTTGGGAGTGCTCAGACTTTAACAGGGACTGGGCGACAATCACCAGTGCTGGTGAGGGAAGAATGCAAAGGACGAAAGACTTAAAAATATTCTGCTATACTGCCTGTGGTGCTTGATATTTTTGTTTTTTTATTTGGCTAAGATCTTTTCACATCCGGCAAATCAGAACTTTACATTTGCAGATTCTGGCAGAATTCTGTGATAAAGACATTGAAACAGAATAATTTAAGCCATTCTGTGCTGGGTCAGGGTGCAGCAACCGACATACTGTCTACCAGCACTGAAAAAAATTCAAACGGGTCAATGCTGGCTCAGAGTTAAAATGACCAGTTGTAAGACTCAGAAATCATAGCTTGAGAGGTAGATTGCTCCCAGACTTCACTTACAACTGCTATATCGTGCAGAAACATTCCAGGTACATAATCATCACGTTACTTATAGAATGCGCCACTTCCCATCAAAAAGCAATCTTCACAGCACAATTATTAACCCCCCTATCCAATCACTACCTGATACTTAATCAGGCTTAGAAGCAGCACAAATGACAACCTGCAGAGAGCATTAGATAACACTTCAGCTATATAATAAGCAGATCACCCCAGCTCCCACAATGTTTTAGCCTCTCGGCTGGGATTTGAGCAATACAATACAACAGATGGAAGATTTGCCTTTTGCCCATCACATGTAGTTAAACACACAATTAAGACAAGTTATAAAGATAGCAGGGCTGGATACGCTTATCTACTGTGACATTTCACCATAATTTTAGCAATCTGCGGTTTCGTGAAAAAAAAAAAAACCTCCAAAATTTACCAGGGATTTCTCATATTATAGACGTGCATGTTCCAAACGAGAGCTAATGTCGGAAAAGGTGGTCGAACTTCATGGGAAATGTAGTCCAAAAACAATTAGCAGCGCCAAGGATAGCTATTACGGTAGTGATATCAGAGTCCACACTGTAGCTATACGGAGATACTCTTGATCAGTTTTACCTTCTGTGGTATAAGGGAAAACTTGCTATTTACTAATCAGTTTCCAAGGTTAGAGCTTTCTTACATGTTGCACTAAAACAGTCTGTGCCAACTAGTGATGTCAGATAAGCTAGGTTTCCTGGACATACTTCATTTCTTCGAGCTAATGGGCAGTACAATAAAATGTGCTAGTTTTTTTTTTGTATCTAGCATTCATATCCTACAAGAAGCAAAAGAGTACTAAGCAAGGCAATTGTCTGCCAATCCTCCTTCATTCATAAATTAATGTAATTCCTGCAAAATCTGAACCATGTACCCCCCCCCCCCCCCCTCCCCATAGCACATGAATGCTGCATACTGCAAGGCAACACTTAATTTGCTGGCCTCCAGTATGAATTAATGATCTCCACCTCCCCCAGGAAAAAAAAATAAAATAAAAAACACACCGCTGGATCTGTACCTTTTAGTGACAAGACAGCTTGTTAGAAAAAAATGTCAGCCTGCACAAGAAAGGGATTAAGATTAAACAGAACAGTCTATATTAACCCACTTGTTCCTCAGTTAACCCTTCCAGTGTTAATGCCTTCAGCTTATTATGACATAAAGGAAAAATAAAAAAACTAATTTAACGTTTCTATTTACTAGTTAACCCTTGGTGGTTGGCAGGTTAATCACTTGAAGCACAGGAACCACAGGCTATGTAGTCCAACCCTTTCAGTGTTGGAGAGGGGTTAAAATTGCACTGAAAGAGTTAAACATCATTTTCAGTAAACAAGCTCAATGAGCAACTATTGGGATGAAATCCCCTTTATCATATTAATTCTACAGAGCAGGATATGAATCTCATGGGATGTGATTATACAGTCATGCTTTGCACACCCCCTTCTGGGATGGAATTTCATAGCATCCCTGGGGGAGCAACAAAGTAGCTCATTAGGACCAAATGCTCCAATTCTAGGCGTTTGACATTTATAATTGGCTCATATTATTGCTAATCTCTGATGCAGGGAATCTTCAGAATGATATCTCTGAGCATGTCCTAAACCAGTAATCTATAGGAATGTATGTACAGGGTTAGGTACAGGAGAGAGCCACAGAGGTACAGCCATCCAGCAAATTAAAATCTACAGGAACAAGAGAAAGGACCTAAAGATTATAATGATTGTGATAGAACAGGCATGTTTCAATTCTGAAATAGTGAACACCTTAAAATGGGGAGTAGTACATTATTAGGAAGGGATGGCAGGTATAAAAAGGCTTTTGGGAGGGGGATCAAATCCCATCAGCGGTTGAATGTATATACATACACACACACACACACACACACACTGGGGGGAAATAATCAATATTTGAATCTAGAGCACAACAGTTGAATACAATAGATGGGGTACACTCCGTAACATCCTAAAATATACACAAAAAAGGGGAGGGGGGGGGGAGAGAGAGAGAGAGAGAGAGAAGCAAATCAAAATTCCAACGATTTTCTGTCTGAGAATAACATAAAATAAAAAAAAAAAACACATATGCAGAACCCCAAAATCTGCCTGCAGAAACAAAGACGAGGGTAGGGAAATTTGATAGTACACCGGTGTCCGAATCTAGCTAGTGATAGATAGAAAACAGCTATTACATCAAGGAACAGATCATCAGAACCCCTAAACCTGCAGCTAGGTACTGAGCCAAGGAGACAGCCAGACAGTACACAAATCCTCAAACAGGGACAGAGACACCACAAACCTGTAGCACCTACCTGCAACTAGAACAGAGACAAAGAGCACCCCAAAACTTGCAGGGAACAAACCCCAAAACATCCAGCCAGTGAGAGAGACCCACACAGAACCCCAAATATACAGCCAGGGATGAAAGACAAACAGAACCCCCAAATCTGCACACAGGGAGAGATAGATAGACAGAACCCCCAAACCTACAGCCAGGGACAGACAGACAGTACCCCCAAACCTGGAGAGAGAACCTACAGCCAGGGACAGACAGACAGTACCCCCAAACCTGGAGGGAGAGATTGAGAACCCCCAAACCTACAGACAGTACCCCCAAACCTGCAGCTAGGGAAAGACAGAAACAGACATTACCCCGAAACCTGCAGCGAGGGAGAGAGAACCCCCAAACCTGCAGCCAGGGAGGGGGGAAGGAAAGGAGGAAGACACATACAGAACCCTCAAACCTGCAGTTTACAACACAGAGTTTATTTATGTTTGAGTTAAAACATAAATAACAAACAGTTGAAGACTACTGAACCCTCCTTCCCCCAGCACTGAGTAACACGTGGTGAGGGGGCAGTGGGGCCCCTCCATGCTCTCACTCACCTGCGGTCACTCACACTCAGCTCGCTGTGCCCGGGTCCACACAGATGTCACATATCGACTGCCAGCTTACCGTAATGACCATAGCAGCGCGCACCGCCCAGCGCTTCTTACCGTATTTCACCGCCTAGAGCGCCCCCTACCTGGCTGCTTCCTGGGACTGAGCTCAGGGGACTGGAATCTCACCCCAAACTGTACACAGGGCACCCCCACCAGGTCATAACAGCATCACAAGGGCCTCAACCGACTGCTGAGTGCTAGCATGGAAAGGATAATGGGATTTATAGTCCTCACAAAAGATCTGCAGTAAAGGTTGGCTGTAAGTGTGAGAGTAGTGCATGGTGAGCAGAGTCCATAAGGGTCACAAAACATTTACAAAAACATCTCGTGTGCCCTTCTGAAAACCACTGCAGTTTTCCTGGCTGATAGGAATTGCAGTCATTGTGAATGATGAACGTTCCTGTGAGATAAGCAGTTCAATATAGGGCACAAAACGTGTCTTTAAAAGCATCAGACATTGCATTCTAAAAAAAAAAAAAAATGTAAGTGCAGTTTGTGGGGATGATGGGAATTGCTATCTAAACTTTACTCTAAAGGTTGGTCATTGCCTAAGATTAGTGCATTGTGAGCAATGAGGGTCACAAGTCATGTTTTCCTTTCTGAAATCTATTGCAGTTTGCTGGTGTGATGAGGATGATGGGAGTTACAGTGTGGATGCGTGTCTGGTGAGGCTAGTGTACTGTGTTTAGTATGAACTAAAACTTGGAGCAGAGTGAAACTTGGAGCAGATAGGGTTAATTATATTTTTGCTGTGTGTGGACTACAATTCCCATCATGTACATTCAGCCTTAATATTTTTACAATAAATAAATCTTGATTTTTTTATTTTCCTTCAGTCCCATCCAATCTGTTACAAATAATAGTGATACATGAATTTCTTGTAATTCTAAGGGTTAATATTATTTTTATTAACAGGAACCCCCATGTAAAAGATGTAATATAAGGAAGATTGAGGACACTGACTCCACTGGGTTACATGCTCTAAGGAACAAGCACAAGATATCCCTTTAAGGTTTAATCCGCCAAAATGGAATTTTAGTGAATTGAAAACTAAATTGCAACATTTAGGACAAAGCAAAACTGAGCTGGGAAAATACGTGAACTGAATACATTTTTCAGATTTGTCAATTTTTGGCTAAAGCTTTTAATTCCCCAGTCAGTTATACAAAATGTCCAGTTTACTGAATTCAACTCAGAGTAATCTGTTGCAATAAAACAAAAAAATCCCGGCGGAGCTTGACCATCAACCTGGAGAGACGCCATTCCTGAATGCTCCTCTGCAAACCTCGATAAATCCAGGGAAAATCAAGTTACAAGCGACCCCATCCAGCTACAAAAAGTGGGTACCAAGACCCCTTAACCCACCCTGAGGCGGTAGATGCCGTTCTTCGCGGCCACCCAGCAGCCCAAGCGGAGAAAAAAAACCGGGGCCTACCCCACGCTGTCATACGCAGGCCTGGAGGCGATCCTGAGCGGCACAGCGGCAAGGCAAGTGTGGGACAGGACAGCCCCTAACACGACAGACCTACCGGCACACATGCCAGCTATGGGACGCCGCTCCCAACGACCACAACACACCACAGACAACAGGGATATCGGGGCCATGCTTCAACGGCCCGTGCAGGCCAAAACCGCCCCTGCCGAATCCCTGCGCCCTGTAACCCACTCTTATCAAGCAGACCCAGAGGCCTCCACAGACACCCAAGCAGAGAGCCCAAAACAGCTGGACGCCCCAGCTGACACGGCCCCAATCACCAGGCAGGACCTTAAAACTCTGCTAACGGACTTTCACAAAATCCTGGCGGCGGAACTTGCTCCCATTAAAAAAGACATCAAAGCAATTACCGAACGAGTGCAGGCATCTGAAAAAAACATCACAAGCCTGCAGGATCACCTGTCAGAGCTACAAGAATCAGTGCAGCAAATCTATACACACCAAAGAGACATGACTGCACAGCTCACTGCTCTGGAAGAAAGGCAAAGGCGCACTAACTTAAAAATAAGGGGCATCCCTGCGGAAATCTCACCAAACGAACTACCGCACTACTCCAGACGCCTCCTGGCCACAATCTTGCCTCCAGCTACAGCAAAAAAACTAGCCACAGCAGAGATCTATCGTATACCCTCATCCGCTAGAGCACCATCAAACTTAGCCCGAGACGTGATACTTAAATGTCCAACAGTACAGGACAAAATACAGCTCATGGCGGCTCTCAAAGGGAGAACACCACTGGCTTTCGAGGGAACTACACTGAATTTCTTCCAGGACCTCACGAGAGCCACCCTCGCCTGGAGAAAAACCTTCTCTTCTCTCACCAGTAGCTTGAGATCAGCAAGCATCGAATACAGGTGGGGGACCAATGGTTCACTGACAGTGAAACGCAATGGAACTCAACATACACTCACCTCAATGGAAGGCGCACCCGCGTTCCTGGAAACATTGGGACTGGACATTCCGATTGCTGCCAATCCACCTCGGAGATCAACCACAGATAACTGGGACCCAGAACGCATCACTCCCTTTGTCCCACGGGCCAGGAGCTCCCAGATCACGGAACAGCAACAGCCTCTGGAGACCGGTTTGACGCAGGGCACCTAATCCCCCCAGCGGAAGCACATCCAGGACTCAAGCATAATCTTTGCAAATCCTACTACCACCAAAAGTTTATTTATTTATTTTTCTTTTTTTTTGCCTATTTACCCTATCTAAAATGTAATGTTGAATGACTTGGCTTACATGTTGCCTCTAGGTTACTACTCTCCATGATAGAAACTGCAAATATTTAGCACCAACTGACACTGGATGCACTGCATAGCCCACCTCAAATAGACAGGGCACGGCAGTTCTCCCACATGTACACTCACACTTTGTAGCGGAACTCCAAGCACCCCTCCTACCCCCCCCCCCCCCCCCCGGAACTCCCTTGGTCAGGAGTAATTACACCTAGGACCTAGAACACACCCACCAACAAGTAGCTGCACTACGGAGCATACACCCACACACGCCTGGCACCCCCAAGGATGTACTCCATGTACCCTGTACAACACCACCAGCACCGGGCCACTCAGGCAAATACTAGCACACATCACAGGGTAGTAGTAAGCACGCTCCAGCAGGGCGACACCTCTTGTAGTAAAGCAGCTGGGGCTAAATTCAACCCATAAGTCCCTCAACACACCATCTCCACCATATCTCGTAAAAACATACACTCTCTTAAGCCCACATGCACCGCACCAAGACGCCCAACCTGATAGATGAGGCTGGGAAACTCACACATAGCCCCACGCAAGCACTCAGAAAACACTACAGGTCCCTTGCCACAAACCTGATGAAACCAGAGAGTTACGATCGACACATGTAGTCAGCCTGTACACAGCTTGGCCTATAAAATATACTAAAAAGTGCTTATCCATGACTGTCACACAAATGTTGTAACTATGTCTGTTTTTCAAAATGCCTGTACCCGCTAATGTGGCATCGCAAGCCTGCACCAATCAATGCACAAAAAAATAAAGAATTTAAAAAAAAAAAAAAAAAAAAAAAATCCCAAAATTTATCTTCTGTTGCCTAAATTTTGCAATTTCACAATCCTGACGTACCATCATTTACAGTCAGAGTGCTGAACATATCTCATCTTTACCCTGAGCTTCTATCTGCTGCTATTACCTTGGCCTAGTTTAATTCATGTTTTTCATGAATGAAATGACTTGCATTAATGAAAGTACTTGCACCGTAGAACTGTACATATTTTGCTAGAGAAAAAAAGACAGCTGAACTACATTTGCATGAAGCCCCTGCTTCCTAAAAATTGAATTTCTGAAAATTTCCACGTGACGAATAAACCTCTAATTTTTTCTACAACTTTTTTTTTTATTTGAAACCAGAGGCAGTATTGTTTAAATAGTGGACGTTTTGTATATAAGAAAAGTAAAAAAAAGTTATAGAAAAAATACTGTCCAACTGATCGCCAGTGCGGGGCTAACCTGCTTTTGTAACCTTATATGATACAATATTTTTGGCAATTTATAAATAAACCGATTTATATCTGCCATCTATTGTGTGGAATTCCATGTCTGCCTCAGTTCTGGCTAACCCACGGTTTTTCGGAGTTAATTCCCTATTTTGTGTAACTGCATCTCTTCCTGACATAATATTTCATCTGACTTTGCAGTCGTGACTTTATCTGCTGTTCTGCTGTAGTCCTTTTGGTTGGTCCATAAGTCAGATAATTGCTCAGCTCTTATTTCTGTGTCCAGGTCAAGAGCTGGATTTTACAAGGGATAGCAGGACTTTGAGTCATCTTTTCACACAAGGTTTTAAAGGAACACACCTTCTTTAGACGAAGACTTTTCTGCCTCAGTTTAGTTCTACTGAGCTAACCAAACCAGGAAGTAACAGGACCCGTTGTCTGACTGACAGCCAGAGAGGGTGTAACAAGTTCATTTTTTAAAAATGACACTTTCTATTGAAATCTGCACTTTTAACCCCTTAAGGACACATGACATGTGTGACATGTCATGATTCCCTTTTATTCCAGAAGTTTGGTCCTTAAGGGGTTAATAACATTTAAAAAAAAAAAAAAAAAGCACATTCACTCTTCACACATAAAGCGCTTTAGCAACCTAAAGTGCTTTAGGTGTTTGGAGTGTCCCTTTAAGCCTCCATTTATCAAAGTGTTTGGAGTCTGTGCTACAACCTGTCGTGTTATATTAATTAAATCCATTATCCTATCCTTTTTTTATGTGCTGTTCCACTTTTTTGTAAATATATATTAAGATTTAGCTAATGACATCACAATCCAGTTTAGTACTGGCACAGTGAATCAGAGGACGAGATGTGGAACAGTTAGCAGGAACATTCCATCGGTTTCCGTGCCAACTACTCCATTTTAAGAACTTGGCCCCAAATTTACTCTGTGCATAACCCTATTTTATTCAGAGTTCTCTCCTTACTGTAGTTAAAGTCGGAAAACAGAGGGAAAGACAGAACTTATTACATTGATTGACAGTGAGCAAAAACAGGGGGCCTTATTTACTGAATAGAGATAAATACAGCGCTGTGGAATTCTACATTTTACTTTTTAGACTAAAAAAAACAATCAGGAATCATTTAAAATACAAGAGACCCCCAGTAACCGGACGACACACAGTCCTGGAGGTACAACAACCACTTTATTGGCCAAACACAGATTTTATACATACCCCATGCAAGGGGTGTATCATACCAACATCCAGGGTCCCCTGCCAGGAACCTCACCCTCCCTCCCTGGGTCCCCAGCGCGGGAAAGGACTCTATTCCCTTTGTCCCCAACTCCCGCCGCTAAACACTAAAGGTATAGGGTTTCCCACGCCTGCCGCCAGGGGGCCTTCTTGCCAGAAGCCTCTGTGCCTGGGAGTCTAGGCGCGGAAACAAGGGACCGTCCCTTTGTGTCCCAGGCACAGAAAGCCTGCCCACGGCAAAAGAGCTGATTTCTGTCACTTACCTACGCTCCTCCCTCGCCAACATCAGCAATGGCCTCACTCGCATTAGGATTTCCCCATAGGAAAGCCTTAGTCAATGCTTTCCTATGGGGATTCCGGTGACGCTGGAAGTCCTCGTGCATAGCGTGAGGACGTCCAGCATCGTTTAGGCGACCAAAAGTCACCTATCCACCGGGAAGTCCCTCTAGGGGCTGTCTGGTAGACTGCCCCTACAGGAGGAATTAACCCTAGCAGGTAATTATTGCAGTTTATGAAAACTGCAATAATTACATGCTCAGGGTTAAGGGTGATGGGATTTTGCACCCAGACCACTTCAATCAGCTGAAGTGGTCTGGGTGCCTGCAGTGTCCCTTTAAATAGGATCTGATCACTAATATACTCTATATATTATATACACTCAATTTACTAACCAAATATTTATATTTTAGTAGGCTCCTGGTAAACAGACTTGGAGATTCTTCATGGTCCAAACTGCAATTTTTCTGAATTTGAGCCAATCACGTGATTGACCAAATTTTCCAACTCTGAGTTGAAATGTACCCTAATCACGAAACAAACTTAAAACAGAATTGCCGATTATATCCATTTTTAGGCATGTGCATGGGGAAAATTTTTGGTTCGGCCTTCCGAAATTCGGGATTTTCGCAATTCGGCACTTCGACAATTCGGCACTTCAAGACTTCGGAACTTCGGCAACTTCGGAACTTCGGCACTTTAGCACTTCGGAACTTCGACACTTCAGAAATTCGGCAACTTCAGCACTTCAGCACTTCAGAACTTCGACACTTCAAAACTTCGGAAATTCGGCAATTTCGGCACTTTGGCACTTCGACACTTCGGAACTTCGGAATTTCAGGACTTCAGCACCTCGGGACTTCTCTTGCAGCCGCTTGGTAGATAACTCCCTAATTCCCACGGTATTAGGGAGTTATCTACCAAAAGGCTGAAAGACCTAAATTGGTCTTTCAGCCAAATTTACTAATACTAAGTAAAAATTACTTTGGAATTTTCCCACGCTGTGTAATTTGACTCATAACTCTCTGATTGGTTACTTAATCCACCAATCAGAGTGTTATGAGTCAAATTACACAGCGTGGGAAAATTCCACAGAACTTTCCCACGCTGTGTAAAATGACACAGAGCACTCTGATTGGTGGATTTAAAACCAACCAATCAGAGTGCTGTGACAGGTAAATGTAGAGACTTACCTGTCAGTCTCTTCATTTACCTGTCAGAGCACTCTGATTAGATGGCTTAAACCCACCAATCAGAGTGCTCTGAGCCTAATTGCAGGGCGGGGCAAGGCTTTATAAGCCTTCCCCCGCCCTGCAGAGCTCAGTCTGCGCGGAGCCCTCCATGGGTGAAGAAGGATTATTATTTTTTGCGCTCGTTTTTTTTTTTTATAATTGCGTCGGTTATTATGTTTTTTTATTTGGCCTTTTTTGGGGCTGAAAAAAAAAGAAGATTTTAGAAGAAAGAAAACATTGAATGGTAAGTTTTTTTTTGTTTTTTTTACAGGTACATAGTTAAAGGTCCCCCCCTTATTATTTTTAGGGTGAGGGGGGTAGGTAGGGGGATAATTATTATTGGGGGGTGAGAGGTGTCTAGGGGTTTGGGGACCCCTAGTCACCTGGGGGGGCACATTGTTTTTAGGGCCCCAACCCACTGCTCAGGGGGGAGGACCTTAGTTTTCCCCCCTTATTAGTATTTAGGACCCCCACCCGCCGATGAGGGGGGGGACACTAGGTCCCCCCCCCTTATTCCAATTTAGGGCCCCCACCCACCACTCAGGGGTGGGGGCCAGGGGGAGGACATTAGGTCCCCCCCTTATTATAATTTCGGCCCCCCACCCACCGCTCAGGGATGGGGACCAGAGGGCAGGACATTAGGTCCCCCCCCTTATTAGTATTTTGATCCCCCACCCACCGATCAGGGGTGGGGGCCAGGGGGGAGGACATTAGGTCCCCCCCGTTATATTACTGTAGGGTCCCCACCCACCGCTCAGGGGTGGGGGCCAGGGTGGAGGACATTAGGTCCCCCACCTTATTAGTATTTAGGGCCCCCACCCACCGCTCAGGGGTGGGGGCCAGGGGGGAGGACATTAGGTCCCCCCGCTTATTTCACTGTAGGGCCCCCACCCACTGCTCAGGGGTGGGGGACAGGGGGAGGACATTAGGTCCCCCCCCTTATCATAGTTTAGGGCCCCCACCCACCACTCAGGGGTGGGGGCCCGGGGGGAGGACAATAGCCCCCCCCATTATTTTACATTAGGGCCCCCCCCCCGCCGCTCAGGGGTGGGGGCCGGGGGAGGCAATAGGTCCCCCCTTTAGTTTGACTTTTTTTTTTTTATAGACATGCCCCTACTCGCAGTATAGCGAGTAAGGGCATAATTTACTAATACTAAGTAATCTTTACTATTAGTAAATTTGGCTGAAAGACCAATTTAGGTCTTTCAGCCTTTTAGTAGATAGCTCCCTAATACCATGGGAATTAGGGGGTTATCTACTTATTCATTGCTGTCATTACATTGACTGGCCAAGTAACTTACATTTTATATGAATGTGTGTTACTTGATTGTTGTAAGTGTTGCAAATGCTTACAGCTGAATCCTGGCTATGTTTGTATACTTTTTATTTAAAATTGTTTAAAATGTAACATTCTTCTTCTTTCACTGGGTAAGCATATTAGTACTTAGGCAATACTGTGCTTCGGAACTTCGGCACTTCGACACTTCGGATATTCGGTAATTTCTGAACCTTGGCACTTCGGCAATTCGGAAGTACCCGAATGTCCGAATTGTCCGAAATTCGTCCGAATTCATATTCGGACCGAAACAAATTGCACGTGTCTATCCATTTTGGTTCACGATCATAATGGCAAGGGGACAGTCACTAAGTGTTTCTTTTATTCATAGATTGAGATGGAAGTGGGCAATAGAGGGGAAAATGGAGGACCAGTCAATAAAAATCTATATTTATTTATTTATCTGTTTTTCGAAATTCTGCTGAGCCGAACTAATATTTTGACGAAATTCTGGCTTCCTAAAAAATGTTCTGATTCCAAGAAAAGAGTGTACTCTCGCTATGAACAGGTCTACTGATAACCACATGCATTTTAGTTTTACACACAGAACTCCTTTGATGAGGTTCTAACGTTTCCCTCTGAATGGAGACATTCAGTTCAGTTAATATACATTAGAATCTGTGTCGCTAACTCCTCTATGTAAAATGCAATCAGTCAGATCCCTATTCCCCCTTATTCTAATTTAGGGCCCCCACCCACCACTCAGGGGTGGGGGCCAGGGGAAGGACATTAGGTCCCCCCCTTATTATAATTTCGGCCCCCCACCCACCGCTCAGGGATGGGGACCAGAGGGCAGGACATTAGGTCCCCCCCCTTATTAGTATTTTGATCCCCCACCCACCGATCAGGGGTGGGGGCCAGGGGGGAGGACATTAGGTCCCCCCCGTTATATTACTGTAGGGTCCCCACCCACCGCTCAGGGGTGGGGGCCAGGGTGGAGGACATTAGGTCCCCCACCTTATTAGTATTTAGGGCCCCCACCCACCGCTCAGGGGTGGGGGCCAGGGGGGAGGACATTAGGTCCCCCCGCTTATTTCACTGTAGGGCCCCCACCCACTGCTCAGGGGTGGGGGACAGGGGGAGGACATTAGGTCCCCCCCCTTATCATAGTTTAGGGCCCCCACCCACCACTCAGGGGTGGGGGCCCGGGGGGAGGACAATAGCCCCCCCCATTATTTTACATTAGGGCCCCCCCCCCCCGCCGCTCAGGGGTGGGGGCCGGGGGAGGCAATAGGTCCCCCCTTTAGTTTGACTTTTTTTTTTTTATAGACATGCCCCTACTCGCAGTATAGCGAGTAAGGGCATAATTTACTAATACTAAGTAATCTTTACTATTAGTAAATTTGGCTGAAAGACCAATTTAGGTCTTTCAGCCTTTTAGTAGATAGCTCCCTAATACCATGGGAATTAGGGGGTTATCTACTTATTCATTGCTGTCATTACATTGACTGGCCAAGTAACTTACATTTTATATGAATGTGTGTTACTTGATTGTTGTAAGTGTTGCAAATGCTTACAGCTGAATCCTGGCTATGTTTGTATACTTTTTATTTAAAATTGTTTAAAATGTAACATTCTTCTTCTTTCACTGGGTAAGCATATTAGTACTTAGGCAATACTGTGCTTCGGAACTTCGGCACTTCGACACTTCGGATATTCGGTAATTTCTGAACCTTGGCACTTCGGCAATTCGGAAGTACCCGAATGTCCGAATTGTCCGAAATTCGTCCGAATTCATATTCGGACCGAAACAAATTGCACGTGTCTATCCATTTTGGTTCACGATCATAATGGCAAGGGGACAGTCACTAAGTGTTTCTTTTATTCATAGATTGAGATGGAAGTGGGCAATAGAGGGGAAAATGGAGGACCAGTCAATAAAAATCTATATTTATTTATTTATCTGTTTTTCGAAATTCTGCTGAGCCGAACTAATATTTTGACGAAATTCTGGCTTCCTAAAAAATGTTCTGATTCCAAGAAAAGAGTGTACTCTCGCTATGAACAGGTCTACTGATAACCACATGCATTTTAGTTTTACACACAGAACTCCTTTGATGAGGTTCTAACGTTTCCCTCTGAATGGAGACATTCAGTTCAGTTAATATACATTAGAATCTGTGTCGCTAACTCCTCTATGTAAAATGCAATCAGTCAGATCCCTATTCTAATATTCTCCTAATGTAACCCCACCTTTCCATTGAATTATCAGTCTATAATATAACTAATGTTTTATATTGATGTACAATAAGATCCCTTTGCTAACAGTCACAGCATTCCAGTTTGCTACATTTTATTAAACCCCATTAATCACAATGCGAGGATGCATCCAGCTGGTTTGAGCTGTTAACAGCTCTAATACTGCCAGCATCAACTCTCCTGAGAATGAACACTGTATCAGTTCAAGATAAATACTCATGTCATGAAGGTAAGCAATTTATCAGGTTTAAAAAACAATTCTTAAGAATATATAGCATCACTGGTTGATATGAGCGGATGCAAACACAATGATGTTTATTTGCTCCGCCTCCTGTGATGTCTGCAAGGGGGCGCGGCCTAATGTGCATATGCAACGAGCGCTGCACTCACTAGGGCTTTCCCATAGGAAAACATTGTAGCAAGATTAAGGGTCTTTCAAGATGCTGGACGACTTCATCCAAAGCTTGAGAACATCCAACATTGTTTCCCAGCGGCGAAAATGCCGGAAGCGCCTCTAGTGGCTGATTGGTATATGCAGGGCTAAGGGGACAGCGATGTTGCACAGCGACCAATTCAATGAAATTAAGGGTCTGGGGTGCCTATAGTGAACCTTAAAGAGTGAAAGTATTGGTCCATTGGAAATTGAGATAGGTAGGTAAAGCAAGGAGGACAAGGCAGAAATTCTTAATAAATTATTTTTGTCAGTATATAGAGAAGAAGAGACTATGGCTGTAGATTTGCAAATCCCTGTTACAAAAGGATCACTGCAAACATGTGATTGGTTAACGCAGGATAAAGTGCTTCAAAAATTAAATAAAGTTAATGAAAACAAAGTCACAGGGCCATGTGGTATGCACCCATGCGTGCTTAGGGAGTTTACTATAAAAATTTCCATACAACTCATTTTAATTTTTGAAGATTTTTTTTTCTTTCAGGAATTGTACCAGATCATTGGAGACAAGCAGATGTGGTGCCTATATTTAAAAAGGGTTAAAACGTTCATCCTGGAAGCTACAGACGTTTGAGCTTAACATCTGTGATTGGGAAATTATTTGAAGGGCTGTTAAAGGATAATATTCAAGAATTCATTTTGAACAAAAATATAATTGGCAGGAATCACCATGGTTTTATGAAAGACATGTCATGCCAAACTGAGTTAATTGCATCAGGGTGATCCAAAAGATGTGGTCTATTTAAAATTTGAATCCGTTCCATAGAAAAGGTTATTAGTAAAAGTGAAATTCAGACCAATAATTGTGTTCTTGGATAGAACATTGGCTTAAAGATAGAGAGCAGAGAGTAGTTGTAAATGGAACATTTTAAAATTGGACATATGTGGTAAGTGGAGTGCCTGACTGTTCTGTACTGGGTCCACTTCTCTCTAATCTATTTATAAATGATCTTGAAGTGGACGTTGAAAGTAATTTGTCAGTATTTGCAGAAGACATAAAACTAGTTAAGAAAATACAGTCTTAACATCATATAACATAACTACAGAAGGATTGGGATACATTGGGGGACTGGGCAGCAATTGGCAGATGAGATTCAATACAGATAATGTAAAGTCACGCATTTTGGAATAAGGAACCTACAAGCCACATACACATTAAATGGGGTTGAGTTAGGGATAACATTCAATGAAAAAGATTTGTGAAAAAGTATAGATCGCAAACTAGGCAACAGTATGCAATGCCAGTCTGCCGTTGCAAAAGCTAGTAAAGTGCGTTGGTGTATAAAAAGGAGTATTGATTCACTTGATCGAAATATTTTTTTATCTTTTTATGAATCATGTTAAGACCCCACCTTGAATATGCCAGTTATAATAAAGAATATTACAGAACTAGAAAAATTGCAAGAGGCACAAAACTAACAAGGGGGGTGAAAAATATTAGTTATGAGGAAAGGCTAGAAAAACTGGGTTTGTTTACTTTAGAAAAAAGGTGCCTCAGAGGGGATATTATTGAACTATACAAATATATACAGGGCTAGTACAACCCGCCAAATATACTAACCTGTTCATTAGCAGGAATATACAACAGACAAATGGTCAGCCATTGAGACTGGAAGAAAGGAGTTTTCACTTACAACAGAGCTTATTTTATTTACAGTTAGAACAATAAAGATGTTGAATTCTCCTCTGCCTAAAGAGGTAGTATTATCAGATTCTGTAGATAATTATAAAAAAGTGACTGGATGCTCTTTTTGCATAAACAGAATATTCAAGGATATAATTGAAAGTATGTAAACAGGTTGTTGATCCAAGGAGAAATCTGATTTGCCAGAATATGTTGATAAATGGAAAGAGAGTTAGAATGTTATGGTATTGGCTGGATGGAGAGTGAGGATATTAAGTTATTTGCTCAAGGAGCAGCCTAGGACATCAAGTTGATAGAGGGAAGAGGAAGTGGGGTAGATGTTTCCTGGGGGGCTTTTAATTATGACTGGACAGGGAAAGTGGAAATGTTTCTATCTGGGAACCAAAGACTATGAAGAGTAAAACCTCATAAATGATTGCTAGCACCGAAGAATGTGACATTGCTAACTGTATAATAAGTACATTTTAAAGATAGATTTTTTGATTGTGTGGTAACATGGGGCAGGAGCATCAATTGAGCCAAGGGCAGCAAAAAAAAACTCAAATTCTTAACTTGATTTATTATGAGAATATTCACATAGAACTTCTAACTTCCTCTCATTTTCTCTCTCTTTTCTTCTCCCACTCTCTTTCGTTCTCTGTCTCTAAAATACATTAAAAAGAGTTTCATAATCAGCATTAATCAGCCACATTTTTGTCTCATTTTTATATCCTCTCAGCTAAATAGATTTCCTGTTTTTTTACTTTGTTGAGTGGAAGCTGCCGTCACAATTCAAACTGCCTTTTCAATTGAAGTACAGTAATCAGTTATATTTTAAATGTTAAATATATGCATTGTCGCATTAGGAGAAAAAGCTGCATAAACATAAGATAATTAATATGGATGAAAGTAACGCATGGGAAATAAAGTTCTCTGTCCATTAAATAGTTTGGAGCCAAATTGAATTACGTAGCATTGAAGGACAGAGTTCTGTTAGTTTTTTCTAACATTAAAGGGACACTATAGTCACCTGAACAACTTTAGCTTAATGAAGCAGTTTTGGTGTATAGAACATGCCCCTGCAGCCTCACCGCTCAATCCTCTGCCATTTAGGAGTTAAATCCCTTTGTTTATGAACCCTAGTCACACCTCCCTGCATGTGACTTGCACAGCCTTCCATAAACACTTCCTGTAAAGAGACCCCTATTTAGGCTTTCTTTATTGCAAGTTCTGTTTAATTAAGATTTTCTTATCCCCTGCTATGTTTATAGCTTGCTAGACCATGCAAGAGCCTCCTGTATGTGATAAAAGTTCAATTTAGAGATTGAGATACAATTATTTAAGGTAAATTACATCTGTTTGAAAGTAAAAACCAGATTTTTTTCATGCAGGCTCTGTCAATCATAGCCAGGGGAGGTGTGGCTAGGGCTGCATAAACAGAAACAAAGCGATCTAACTCCTAAATGACAATGAATTGAGCAGTGAAATTGCAGGGGAATGATATATACACTAAAACTGCTTTATTTAGCTAAAGTAATTTAGGTGACTATAGTGTTCCTTTATACGTATTTTGTCTGTTGACCTAGAGCAGTAATGAACCGCATCGGCAAGCCACAAGTTTCTGAGCTACATCTTTTCTGATGCTCGACTAGTTTGAGGGCCAGTCATAACTGACCGAGTGGGCTCCTACTGTGTGTGTATAAGAAGCTGTAAATATATTGAAAGGCGCGTTTGCACTGTTAGATACAGAGAGCTAGTCTCTGTATTCATCTTCAGATGCTTGCATTGTTGCAGCATCCTGAGCCGCTCCGTTCTGAGCTGTCTGACTGTAGTTATGGCATAATTTGCAATAAACAAATTTAAATAGCAATTACGCTAATCGTTTTTATAAGATTGCGGGTTATGTTTGTACAGCCTGGCCATTATGTATACATAAGTGTCTGTGTAAAGGGGTTATTGGAAAGAAAAATGTATATTTTGGTTGGGCTTTTAAAAAATAATTTACCAAATAATAGTTACAGATAAGAAAACAATGCCATAGACATTTTCCCCACATATTATATAATCCTTTACATGTATATTATTCTATATATGTTTCCCCATGTATTGTATATGTATATCTGCATATAATATATATGTTGCTTGAAACTTTACCTTTGCATTACCCATACCATACCACCCTCACATTGCAGACATAGACACACACACTAATACATACACACATATACACACACTGATACATGCACATGCATACACACACACAAACACACTAATGCACAAATATTGACCAATACAGACATACACTCACAATTTATCTGCCTGTATGTATTTCTGAGTGTGTCTGGCATTGTCTACCTGTATATGTGCTTGGGAGTGTGTGTCTGACAGTGAGTATTCTTGTATGTGAATGTATGTTTCTGTGAGTAAAGGGGTAACTGTGGCAAGGTGAATGAGACAGGGTTGGGGGTTAGTGGGACGGGAAGGAGAGGGTGATAGGGGGCACTGTGGGGAGGAGGGGGTGATAGGTGGCAGTGAAGGAAGTAGGGGGTGACAGCTGGTAGTTCGGGAAGCAAGAGGTGGCAGAGTGAGGGTAGAAGAGGGTGACAGGTGGCAGTGAGGTAAGGAGGGGTGGCAGAGGGAGGGAAGGAGAGGTGACAGGTGGCAGTGAGGAGGTGACAGATGGCAGTGAGGGTAGTAGGGGTGAAAAGTGGCAGTGAGGGTAGTAGGGGGTGACAGATGGCAGTGACAGGTGGCAGTTAGGGTAGTAGGGGGTGACAGGTGGCAGTGAGGGGGTGACAGGTGGCAGTTAGGGAAAGAGGGGATGGCAGTGAGGGTAGCAGGGGTGACAGGTGGCAGTGAGGGGGTGACAGGTGGCAGTTAGGGAAGGAGGGGGTGGCAGTGAGGGTAGCAGGGGTGACAGGTGGCAGTTAGGGTAGTAGGGGATGACAGATGGATGACAGATGGCAGTGAAGATAGTAGGGGGTGACAGATGGCAGTGAGGGGAGTAGGGGGTGACAGATGGCAGTGAGGGGTTGGCAGTTAGGGAAGGAGGGGATGGCAGTGAGGGTAGCAGGGGGTGACAGGTGGCAGTGAAGGTAGTAGGGGGTGACAGGTGGAAGTGAGGGGGTGACAGATGGCAGTGAGGGGACTAGGGGGTGACAGGTGGCAGTGAAGGTAGTAGGGGGTGACAGATGGCAGTAAGGGAAGTAGGGGGTGACAGGTGGCCATTAGGGAAGGAGGGTTGATATTTGGCGAGAGAAATACCTTTTTTTCCCTGGTGGTCCAGTGTCCTGACTCCCTGGTGGTCCAGTGGGCTTTCTACCCGGTATGCAGCTCTGCCGGGTGTGAGATGTCAGAGCGTTGCCTTTGATTGGCTGGGGCGAGAGACACTTCAGTCTGCAGCTCACACCCGGCGGAGATGCAGACTGAGGGGCCTCGCACGTTAACCTTTTAAGTGCAATGGTTGTTTGAGCATGCATATGAATCAAAATGTTATAAATGTACCAATGTAATGCTATCTTAAACAGTATAGCCATTTCCTTTTACTAATCAAATAAAAGAAAACCTTTGCGTTGTTCAAAGACTTGAGATTTCTCCATCTCTAATGTTTACCCAACCGAAAAAAAAGGTCTTTTCATAATAACCTTTTCATTCCCCTTTTAACTGGTTTTCTATTCAAGCAATTATTTCTATTATAATATATATTTTTGTTCCATTTATAAAGAAGCCTCCTGTGTGGCACCCTTTGAAAAGCTTTTATCAAAATTTAAGTAGTTCATATCCACTTCAGTGCTCTAGTCTATGTTTCTGCTTACTTCTTAATAGAAAGCAAATAAATTAGTTTGATATGATCTATTACTTAGAAGCCATGCTGACTTTCATTTAACTATATTATTATTATTCAAAATGCATTTCTCTCAGTGCAATTTCTTAATAGCCATTTCAGCAATTTATATATAGAGGATAGTTGTTGGGTTTGTTTTCAATACAGACACCGGCCGCAATTACTGAATTAAGCTCCCTAAGTACTCAAAGGTTTATGCCATCTGATCCAGGGACTTTTGACAAATTATTGTACTTTAACTGCATTCAGTCACACATCAGTTGAGATGCAGTTTTATTACTCATAGTGTTCTGTTCTTAAATGGTCTAGATTACTAAAAGTGGGGCAATCGCCATGGAAACCAATGTAGTGTGCAGGCACATTTCATTAGTGACTCCTCATGGTGAATTGCACATTTTAGGCCAGTTTAGTCAACCTGAAAGCATAGCAGAGACTGAGACATTTAGTTAATTTGAACAAACATTTGAAATTCATTTGAAATTCAAACATTTGAAATAGATCTGTACTTTCCTTTCACCAAACTCATGTTACTTGGTTAAATGGCAGCCATTTTGTTCCCGTGGAACTAAATTCGGACACTTTTTTTTTTCATGAAATGATCAGTTATCTTTTAAAGTGTATTTTAAAGATTTAGCTAGTGATATCACAGTCCATTTCAGTCCAAGGCACACAATGCAAATGAAGAGAGCATAAACACTTCACCAACTAGGTTCATCGGCAGAAAAGGGCAGCCTTTAAACCGATGACTGACATGGAGCCAAAAGGAGGCAATTTATATATTTACTTTTATCTTTCAGATCTTACAAAAATATATTTGCTAAATATGTAGGGTAAGAATCTAAACAGAATGTTAAAAATATTGGAAAGCAAGAGTTCATATTTAAGAAGAGGCTGTCTGACTGGCCCTTTTCTTTCTCTTGCCAGTAAATATATTCTGCTTTGAGGTAACAGGGACACTATAGTCACAAAAACATCTTTGGCTTAACAAAGCATTTTTGGTATATAGATCATGCCCCTGCAGTCTCACTGCTCAATTCTCTGCCATTTAGGAGTTAAATCACTTTGTTTATGCAACCCTAGTCACACCTCCCTGCATGTGACTTACACAGCCTTTCTGAACACTTCCTATAAAGAGCCATCTAATGTTTACATGTCCTTTATTGCAATTTCTATTTATTTAGAATTGATTATCTCCTGCTCTGTTAATAGCTTGCTAGACCCCGCAGAAGGCTCCTGTATGAAATTAAAGCTCAATATACAGTTTTAAAGTAAGCTACATCTGAAAATGAAACCATTTTGTTTCCATGCAGGCTGTGTAAGCAACAGCCAGAGGAAGTGTGGCTAGGGCTGCATGGACAGGAAAATAAGGGATTAAACGCCTAAATGGCAGAGAATTGAGCAATGAGACTTCAGATTCATGATCTATACACAAAAACGGCTTCATTGAGCTAAAGATGTTTTGGTGACTACAGTGTCCCTTTAATATATATCAAGGGGGCACAGTATTTTCCTTCACAGCATTCTGCAGCCAACACTTTGAAATTTGACATGTGTTCCGGATTGATTTTGTTGACCCATTATTTTTTTTTACAGCTGTTAAGCTTGTGTGCAGAATTCTAGATTCTAAAAACTGCATTTTTTCTTCTCCTTTTGTTATTGATAAACAAATAAATCAGAAGAGACAGGCAATATGGGAACATAAACCTCAGCTGCCGTAAAAAGAGATAAAGTAAGTGGAAATTCCTCATGTTCTAGTTTATAAGAACATTTAAATTGTGTTTATATATATATATATATACACACACAGAGCTTTCTACTCTAATGCAAAGTTAACAGATATCCTCACAGAGTAAAAAGTTAATATTGCCGTTAACTCCTTCACTATCCCAATTCTGAGAATTACATGGCACTATGCTCCAGTACAATTCCTCACCTGATAAAGAAACCTATTTCTAATTCGAGCTACCTCTGTTCCACTGCTAAATCAGGGTAACTGTTGCCACCTTCCTTCTAGAGGGGCAAAGGTTTAAAAATAATATCAGGAAGTATTACTTTACTGAGAGGGTAGTGGATGCATGGAATCGCCTTCCAGCTGATGTGGTAGAGGTTAACACAGTGAAGGAGTTTAAAGGACCACCAGAGGCGGCTCTAGACTTTATGAGGCCTTAGGCGAAACTCAGACATGAGGCTGAGGGTGGGTTGGGGTGGTGAGGCTGAGGGTGGTGGGGTGGTGAGGCTGACGGTGGTGGGGAGGCTGAGGGTGGTGGGGTGGTGAAGCTGAGGGTGGTGGGGTGGTGAGGCTGAGGGTGGTGGGGAGGCTGAGGGTGGTGGGGTGGTGAGGCTGAGGGTTGTGGGGTGGTGAGGCTGAGTGTGGTGGGGGTGGTGAGGCTGAGGGTGGTGGTAAGGCTGAGGGTGGTGTGGTGGTGAGGCTGAGGGTGGTGGTGAGGCTGAGGGTGGTGGTGAGGCTGAGTGTGGTGGGGGTGGTGAGGCTGAGGGTGGTGGTAAGGCTGAGGGTGGTGGAGAGGCGAGGCTGAGGGTGGTGGTGAGGCTGAGGGTGGTGAAGGGAGGGTGAGGGTGGTGGTGGTGAAGGGAGGCTGAGGGTGGTGGGGAGGCTGAGGGTGGTGAGGTGGTGAGGCTGAGGGTGGTGGGGGTGATGAGGCTGAGGGTTGTGGGGTGGTGAGGGTGGTAGGGGTGGTGAGGCTGAGCGTGGTGGGGTGATGAGGCTGGTGGGGAGGCGAGGCTGAGGGTGGTGGGGAGGCTGAGGGTGGTGGGGTGGTGAGGCTGAGGGTGGTGGTGAGGCTGAGGGTTGTGGGGTGGTGAGGCTGAGTGTGGTGGGGGTGGTGAGGCTGAGGGTGGTGGTAAGGCTGAGGGTGGTGTGGTGGTGAGGCTGAGGGTGGTGTAGAGGCGAGGCTGAGGGTGGTGGTGAGGCTGAGGGTGGTGAAGGGGTGAGACTGGGGGTGGTGGGGAGGCTGAGGGTGGTGAGGTGGTGAGACTGAGGATGGTGGGGGGTGGTGAGACTGAGGGTGGTGGGTTGGTGAGGCTGAGGGTGGTGTGGTGGTGAGGCTGAGGGTGGTGGGGAGGCTGAGGGTGGTGGAGTGGTGAGGCTGAGGGTGGTGGGGGTGATGAGGCTGAGGGTTGTGGGGTGGTGAGGGTGGTAGGGGTGGTGAGGCTGAGCGTGGTGGGATGATGAGGCTGGTGGGGAGGCGAGGCTGAGGGTGGTGGGGAGGCTGAGGGTGGTGGGGTGGTGAGGCTGAGGGTGGTGGTGAGGCTGAGGGTTGTGGGGTGGTGAGGCTGAGTGTGGTGGGGGTGGTGAGGCTGAGGGTGGTGGTAAGGCTGAGGGTGGTGTGGTGGTGAGGCTGAGGGTGGTGGGGAGGCTGAGGGTGGTGGTGAGGTGAGGCTGAGGGTGGTGGGGGTGATGAGGCTGAGGGTTGTGGGGTGGTGAGGGTGGTAGGGGTGGTGAGGCTGAGCATGGTGGGATGATGAGGCTGGTGGGGAGGCGAGGCTGAGGGTGGTGGGGAGGCTGAGGGTGGTGGGGTGGTGAGGCTGAGGGTGGTGGTGAGGCTGAGGGTTGTGGGGTGGTGAGGCTGAGTGTGGTGGGGGTGGTGAGGCTGAGGGTGGTGGTAAGGCTGAGGGTGGTGTGGTGGTGAGGCTGAGGGTGGTGTAGAGGCGAGGCTGAGGGTGGTGGTGAGGCTGAGGGTGGTGAAGGGGTGAGACTGGGGGTGGTGGGGAGGCTGAGGGTGGTGAGGTGGTGAGACTGAGGATGGTGGGGGGGTGGTGAGACTGAGGGTGGTGGGGTGGTGAGGCTGAGGGTGGTGTGGTGGTGAGGCTGAGGGTGGTGGGGAGGCTGAGGGTGGTGGAGTGGTGAGGCTGAGGGTGGTGGGGGTGGTGAGGCTGAGGGTTGTGGGGTGGTGAGGGTGGTAGGGGTGGTGAGGCTGGTGGGGAGGCGAGGCTGAGGGTGGTGGTGAGGCTGAGGGTGGTGGGGGTGGGGAGCCTGAGGGTGGTGGGGTGGTGAGGCTGAGTGTGGTGGGGGGTGGTGAGGGGGTGATGCTGAGGGTGGTGAGGGGGGTGAGAGAGAACCTACCTTTACTCCCTGGTGGTCCAGTGGGCTCCCTGGTGGTCCGGTGGCCATTGGTGGTCCGGTGGGCTCCCTGGTGGTCCGGTGGGCTCCCTGGTGGTCCGGTGGCAGTGGTCCGCAGAGCTGCAGACCATGTAATCTCGCGAGACCATCAGAGCGTTGCCGTGTTAACCCGCGGCAACGCTCTGATTGGCCAGTTCTCGCGAGACACATGGTCTGGAGCTCTGCTCACTGCGGAGCTGCAGACCAGTGTCTGCGGTGGCTGGCTGGGCAGCCAGAAGGGGCCTCGCACCCGGCGGCATACTGGGCAAGCTGCCAGGCCCCCTCCTTGGGTCGGGTCCTCGGTCACTGACCGAGGACCTGACACAGTCTGCCCACAGGTGGTTTAGGCAGCCGCAAGGCCCCAGCCCGTGCGAGGCCTTAGGCGGCCGCCTAAACCGCCTAATTAGAGAGCCACCTCTGAGGACCACTATAGGCACCCAAACCACTTAAGCTCAATGAAGTGGTATGGGTGCCAGGTCCCTCTAGTGTTAATCCTGCAGCTGAAAACATAGCAGTTTCAGAGAAACTCCTATGTTTAAACTGCAGGGCTAATCCAGCCTCTAGTGGCTGTCTCACTGACCGCCGCTAGAGGCGCTTCCGCAATTCTCACTGTGAAAATCACAGTGAGAAGACGCTGACTTTCCTATGGTGGATTGAATGCGCGCTGACATCGGCAGGAGGAGGAGCCCGGCGCTGGAGAAAGGTAAGTGGCTGAAGGGTTTTAACCCTGAGGGTAGGGGATCCTAAAGACCCTATAGTGCCAGGAAAATTAGTTTGTTTTCCTGGCACTATAGTGGTCGTTTAAACATGCGTGGGATAAGCATAAGGCTATCCTAGCTATAAGATAAGGCCAGGAACTAATGAAAGTTTTTAGAAATTTGGGCAGACTAGATGGAACGAATAGTTCCTATCTGCCGTCACATTCTATGTTTCTATGTTTCTCTCAAACAGTAAAGTAGCAATTGTTGGTCAAACTGAAGGACCTGTTCTTTTAGCTGTGGAGTTGTGAGCACATTGAGTACCCTAAACATGTACATATGAACTCAAGGTGTAGATTTTATACATTTAGATCATTTACATTTTTTACGTAACCCCGAACTACAGGCTGTACATGAAATAGTTTTATCAGATATTTCATGCTAGCTATGCATGGGATTTTGTTTAAAATTAGAAAGAAAATGTTATTAAAGGGGTTATGAAGATGCATAGGACAATGACCATAACATATGTACACACAGAATGGGGATTTGCACCAAATGCTATAGCTTCAAATGTAAGTAGAGACTTGTTTTTTTTAAAACTCGTCAATGTTTCTACTTTATGGTTTTGTTTATTTATTTTAGGATTATATGTATACTTCATTTTATTAACATTATCTCTATACTGTTATATTGACATATTATGCCCTTCTTAGTCAACTTGAGAAGCACTATACAACCCCGAGGTCATACTTTGCATTGGTCATTCCATTTTAGAATATTGCCCTTTATGGAGTAACATCAAGCACTATGACCACTTCAGTGATTTGAAGTGGTCATGGTGCCTGGGTTTCTGTATTTAGAGAGTGTGGAAACACAGCATGTACCGCGTTTAACCTGTCTGCTGCTGGAGGTGTATGTCCACGGTCAGCCACATCATTGGGGCGTCCTTAGCCATCCTGGAACATCTTTTACAAGTGGCTTATGTGAATTTGGTGCGAATTAGGATGGTGGGAATTAGGATGCTAGGGAGGCCCCCGCCCCCTCTTTTTTTTTTTTTTTTTAATGAAAACACTGGTTGGTGTAAAGTTTGTAATGACAGTATATACTGTTATTGTTCCTTACAGTGTTAAATAGCAAACTCAGTCAGGGCTATTCTCATTATCCGTAGGGATTTACCAAGATGCTTGGGTGAAGGTCACATTCTATGAACACTCTCTTGAGATGCTTCAAGTCACTACTGACTTATTTGTAAAATTAGACATTCTGCAGCAAAGTGAGTGTAACAAGAAGATTATCAGACTGTGAAACTGTATCATAGAACCCTTCCAGTCTGGAATCCTTAAACAGAAAAACTATTACACAGGCAGGAAAATTAACAATAAGATCGAACTATGCACATTTTTATGATATTCGTTATTTGTTTCAGAAGAGTCGATGTAGATGCTACAGCTCATTAGCTGGTGAAGGCTAGACAGACTCTCATAAAATATTTATTTTATTATCTTCGTCCAGGCAGTTAGACCCCGCTGCGCCGTCCACCGTAAAAGCATAAACTCCCCTAAGTATGACAGTCATTATGACAGATGCCCTTAGCTAACCCGAAATCATGGGGACATTAGATAATATTGTATGGGCTATCAGTACATAAAAGGCCAGGATTACCGTTAAATGGCAAAATACAATCATTAAATGAAAGGTCATGTTATGTATCCAGCTATGGAATACTTTTTGCCTTGGCTGCAATCAGAAATTAAGGGGGCCCTTATGCTCTGGGCCCCTGGTGCCTGCCCTGAGTTCGCCCACAGGGCCCAACCATGAGGCCAGCAATGAGTACACCTGCAGGCCTGCCACACAGAGCTGCGGTAGGCGGTATAGCTTATTTTTGCAGAAGATGTTATGTTTGTGTTTAAAGAATGTAGTGTATGTGTGTAGGGAATACAGTATGTGTAGGGGATTTAATGTGTGTATGGTGTATGCATGCAGTGTGTGTTTATTTTGTGAACAGTGGATGCAGTGTGTGTATAGTGAATGTAGTGTGTGTGCATTATGTGTATGGTGGATGCAATGTGTGTGTATTGTGTGTACATTGGATTCAGTGTGTGTGTTGTGTGTATAGTGTATGCACTGTTTGTGTACACCCCCAAGAACATGCTTAAATTGAATTTATGAATAATTTTTCCAATTTGGATTATTAAGGACTAAAATGTGATACATTTTCAATTTACCGGTACTTTAAATTCATGACAACCTATGTTTTATTGAATAACCCTTTAAAAGATCACAGAGGATAGAGGTAGGGCAAATTTTGCATATCTTGGGGTTGGCTGAGTGTTATTGTTTCAGGGTTTTGCTGAATTTGATTGTTTGGAGGCTGGCTGAGTGTGTTTTTGTGTGGTTGACTGCGTGTAATTGTGTGTGAGATTGTCTGAGTGTGATTGTTTGGAGGCTGGCTGAGTGGAATTGTGTCTTGGTTTGGCTGAGAGTAATTGTGTGTGTGGTTGTCTGAGTGTGTGTGTGTGTTAGGTTGGCAGAGTGTGATTGTGTGTAAGGTTGACCGAGTATGGTTGTGTAGAAGTGTATGTTTACTATTGATATTAAACTCCCCTGCTTACATTTATGCCTCTAACTGGTGCATTGCCATGTTAAAAACGTCAGCAACGCTCTGACCCATTAAATGACACTGGACTGCAAAAGAGCAATTAAAGCGGTCGACTGCAAAAGAGCAATTAAAGCGGTCTGCACCCAGCAGAGGTGTAGACCAAGTGCTCCCTCACAAACTTTAATAGTTATTCAATAAAGTGCCAAAATGCAAATATATTAAATTACGATTTTGTAAGGGGGAGCCCCAAACCTGCTCTGTCGCACTTGTGACCATTGCTACTCTGGTACGTCTGCCACTGCGGCTGACATCTGTAATGGTGCTGTAGACATTAGTTAAACATTTTCTGGTGACTTTGCCGGATGACAGGTCTGCTTTATGCTTCTTATAAAATAGCCCCGCTCCTGGAGGGAAAAGTAGACAGAGTTAATATTTTATTTTGGTGTGTGGTTTCCCCTTCAGTGCAGGATAAATGAAACTTTTATATTGCAAAGTGCCTGCGCTCTATGCATTTTTCATAAGCTGTCTTCTTTGAAAGGACAGTGTGGTTAGTTTATGCATGTCTGACTAGGGAAGCGTGGTCATTATGTACTGAAAATAAAGTATATCTTGACGATAATATCGTAAAGACGGCATTCTGGCATTGTATACTCATATTTTCTCAGACAAAATATTTGCCTCCATTGTTGAGAGAACAAATACAAGTGGAAAAAAAAAACGGTTATGGACCCTTTGAGTCAATAACATCATATATATATATATATAAATCCACCAAGGAAGGCTGCTCTCCGGGTTTAAAACAAAAATGTATTGATACAGTTTAAAAATAACGACCAACGTTTCGGTCCCCACTCGGGACCTTCTTCAGGGTCAAAAATACAACAGGACCCTGAAGAAGGTCCCGAGTGGGGACCGAAACGTTGGTCGTTATTTTTAAACTGTATCAATAAATTTTTGTTTTAAACCCGCCGAGCAGCCTTCCTTGGTGGATTTCTGTCTATTAGAGCCTTGGTGCTGCGCCCGATATCGTAATTTTTTGAGCGTGAGTGCAGGGGATTATTGCATTTATATATATATATATATATATATATATATATATATATATATATATATATATATATATATTTTATTATTATTATTATTTTTTTATTTTTTTTACAGAGTACCCTCATTTAATTTCAGCTGCTCCCTGATAGTAAGTAACTAGCTGGTTTAGGGTCTGATGTAAACGTATAGTACCTGGAGTCCTCTGGTGCTCTGCAGCCATTCAGTGTTAAGCCATTTTCTTTTTTTTTTCAATTTGTGCTTTATTGAATATTTTTTTTTCTTCAGAAAACATAAAACAGGGATACAGAAAGGGCAGGGGGGGGGGGGGGGAATGCTTTTAGGTTCGTGAAAACCTTGTACGATTCACATATTACGTAACATGTTATCTTAAACAAGCTTACATTAGGGTAAATTCCAACCACTGGTGTCTCAACATCTAGTGTTCACATCAACATGCTGTATACAAGCAGAACATCATCACTGTTGGCTACGCAGAGCCTTCTTAGCGGTAGTGTTAAGACATTTTCAATGTATATACTTGGCTATCACACAGAAAAATTTGTATTTTATTATTATTATTATTATTATTATCAATTATGTAGCAACAACATATTCCAGAGCGCTGTACAATATTATAAAAGGGGGAGATTTAACAATAAATGAGACAATTACAAAAACTTACAGGAACAATAGGTTGAAGAGGACCATACTCAAATGAGCTTACAGTCTATAGGAAGTGGGGTATAAAACACATTAGGACAGGAAATATCAATCAAATAAGGTGGGAGTGAAGCAGAGCTGGAGGAGAGAGTAAAACGCTGCCCTTTAAGAGAGAGCAAGAGACAGGTATGGGAGGTAGAGGTTACTCTGGGAGGCCATAAGCTTTCCTAAAGAAATGGGTTTTAAGGCACTTCTTAAATGATTGAAGACTAGGGGAGAGTCTGATGGCGGTAGGCAGGCTATTCCATAGGAAGGGAGCCACCTGCGAGAAGTCCTGCAAGCGTGAGTTGGCAGTACGGGTGCGAGCAGCGGACAGGAGAAGATCACGGGCAGAGTGGAGAGACCAAGTAGGGGATACCCAATTAGTATTTTTTAAGTAAAGTTTAGATGCCAGTTTTTATATTTCTGGTTGCACACCCTAAGCTGCTCACAAAAAAACAGAAGAGTTTATTTACTAAAATGAGAATTTAAACTCACTTTGAAGTGAATTTATAATTTATGCTGAAAATCGCTGAACTGGATAAATTCTAAAAGTCAGCTATGCTTGTAGTTCGGCTACTGTGACCTTACATTTGAAATTCACGTTGAATTCACAATTTCCTAAATAACCCTCACAGTAGCTGTTAAATTTAGAAGATACATTTTCCTGGAAAGTCACGGTTCCCTTTAACCCCTTAAGGACCAAACTTATGGAATAAAAGGGAATAATGACATGTCACACATGTCGTGTGTCCTTAAGGGGTTAAAGATCTCACTTTCTCCCCTATAAGATTTTACAATCTGTTTGGCTCCAGGGCGGTTACATTCTGTCATGGATAGATAGCGGAATTCTGACGAGGAAGCGGGATTCATAGTGTGCTTTGTGTGGTATGAGAAAGGAAAGTATTTGTAAGGATAATATAGTGCAGGCCTTGAGCAAACAAGATTTTTCAGTAGTATCGATTATAGATGGATATGCCTGGAGACCTAGTAAATATTTTACTGTTTCTCTCCGCAGATTTGCAGAGTTTTGCGTGTGTAGATAAATCAATGCAACAAAAACAACTTTTGAAATAAGGCTGCTGACATTCGCATATTGATACGATCGCGTTGCTGCTTAAACCATGATGAACGGTGAGAGAAAGTCTTCAGCCCTTCAGAATAATCAATATTTATTTACCTTCATCCAAGTCCCAGTAGCATAGACAGTCTCATTAAACACATTTTAAAATCCCATACTTATTAATAGACAAAATATGGGGTATAGGTGCTCACTATATCTTTAAAGATGGGTGAAGGCAGCAGATAATCACACAAGATTTCCCCAACCTTGTGAAAGTTATAACACAACAGAATGGAAAGAGATATTCCGCGCCTGTGGTTACAAACAGATATAAGTATATACATGCATGGATGCAACAGAATCTTATTGATAGCTGAATCTCTTAGAAACAAAAACAAAGATAACACAAATATAACACATAATCTAAGTGTAGTAATTATACAAAAATCCAAGGTGGTATATTGGAATGAAAGCACACTCACACTTTCAACAGCTATATAGAGCTCTGCTGTTAAGGGCGTGGACGGTATAATCCCGGTCTACGAATATATTCCCCGTAGTTATGATTATGGTATTTTTCTCAATGAAGTGCGGTATGTGAAGACACAAGTGAGAACATTCAATAGTATAGTATGTATGGTACACTTTTGCTTTCTTAGAAAAAATAATTATTCTACTCACATTTTATGGAGCATAGACCTGCTCTGGTGTAGAAGAGCGTTGGTGGTCCAATCCCCACCTAGGATATGTAGAACTGGAAGTATATTGGAATTCAGGAAACCAGATGAATTAAAAAGTAAATACCAAATAAATTCAGATCTTAAATTTAACCCCTTAAGGACCAAACTTCTGGAATAAAAGGGAATCACATGTCATGTGTCCTTAAGGGGTTAAAAGGTTAAAATTTATTTTATATTTTAAAATCTAAAGTAAGTAAGAGCACACTTAACGCGTTTCACCATGGGGTTTCATCAGACAGCCACAAGAGGGACTTCCGTGTTCTTAGATCACGAAAAGTGTTTAAAAACAATGCTGGACGTCCTCACGCTATGCATGAATCCTCATAGGAAATCATTGAATAATGCTTTCCTATAGGGAGGTCTAATGCGCGCTCGGCCATTGCTGGCTGACGTTGGCGGGGGAGGAGAGTGGGCGGACCCTGACCCAGCGCCGAGAGACATCAGCGCTGGATTCAGGTAAGTCACTGAAGGGGTTTTAACCCCTTCAGCAACATGGGATGGGGGGTGGGAGGGAGAGGGGCACTGCAACGTCCTGCAGTGCCAGGAAAATGGATATGTTTTCTTGGCACTAGAGAGTCCCTTTAAGCAGATTAATAAATACACATTTCTAAAGCAAATATAAAAACAACATTTTAAGCAACACACTTTGTGAGTTTCATCAGTGGTGGCTTCTGGTTTCAGCAATAACGTCTACCATATATTTCCTGTAATTGTTGATCAATCTGCTAGCTTTAGAACATGTAATCTGTCAGCTGGGTGAAGGTCAAGACTTTGGCTATTCTGGATTGTGACACTTTGTCTGCTTCAGTATTCTGTTGTAGATTTACAATTGACCTTAGAATAATGCTGCATAAACCACGTTAGATCAATCTTTAGATCATAGATCGGACGTCCTGACATTCTCCAAAAAGATTACAATCTAGAATTCACTGTTCCTTCCAATATCGCAGGCCAGACAACAGTGATACTCCCACCAAACGTGCTTCACAAATTCAAAAAAGGTTCTTTCACTAGTCAGTGTTTTATTATTGCCAAGCATAACGTTTCTAGTTTGTACCATAATGTTCTACTTTATCTCATCTCTCTGCAGGGCTCTCTCCCAAAAGCATTTTGTAAATTCAAACTTCAGACGGACCATTGTGTTCTTTTAGGAATGAAAAGCTTTCGTCATTGGACGCACACCATTTTTGTTTAGGGGATTTTTTGTATTCATCTGCGTGAGGTCTCAAAGGGACTGTCCTGATTAACTAATCGATTTCTCCCCTGTGAAATATAAATTACATACAAATGGCAGACTTTTCATATAATTTATTATAAGGAAGAGGCTAAAAAACAAGAAAAATGGCTGACTTGTAGGCTCTTAGTTACTGCTAAATAGAATTTAAAAACATTCTACAATCACTTTAAGGCAGAATCAAACATGACTATTTTTAAAGAAACACATTTCACCCTCATAACAACTGAAGCTCAGTAAAATTGATATTGGGGCAGAACTGTCTGTCTTACCTTCAGGGGTTAAGCCACTATCCAACAATGGGCTAAAGTGGTCTGAGTGCCTACAGTGTCCCTTTAAGATACAAGGAGCATAAGGAAAGGACAACTGAAAGAAAAAAAATGACAGTGTTGCTTTAATTGCTTTTGAACTCATATTTTGTAATGGTTTTAAAGGTTATTGCATAGCCTTGGCACGTGTCAAAGTATCTCCATGAATTACCTCTATAATAGAATTTATTTATAGCTTGAGATCATTAGGCCTCAGCGTACCTCTCTCATGACCCTTCAGGTAAGTATCTAGTGGAGGATTAAATAATTAATCCTCGTATTGTTAAATGCCTTTATGACTCTTTGGAGCATAACATTTGGAATTTTAAGCATCACAATGACCCTGGTTATTGTATTGTCCTTTATTCTCTTTGTATAGATTTCTGACATTTGGTTCCAGTAATACAATATAGAACAATACAATATAAATCTTGGCACAGGTAGAAGAGGTGCCCAGGCATCCTGCACGATTAGGTGGGGGAAGTCAATTTGAGTCTGAATCAGCTTTGGTTTGATTTAAAGGAACACTATAGTCACCTCGATTACTTTAGCTAAATAAAGCAGTTTTAGTGTATAGATCTTTCCCCTGCAATTTCACTGCTCAATTCACTGTCATTTAGGAGTTAAATCACTTTGTTTCTGTTTATGCAGCCCTAGCCACACCTCCCCTGGCTATGATTGACAGAGCCTGCATGAAAAAAAAAAACTGGTTTCACTTTCAAACAGATGTAATTTACCTTAAATAATTGTATCTCAATCTCTAAATTGAACTTTAATCACATACAGGAGGCTCTTGCAGGGTCTAGCAAGCTATTAACATAGCAGGGGATAAGAAAATCTTAATTAAACAGAACTTGCAATAAAGAAAGACTAAATAGGGCTCTCTTTACAGGAAGTGTTTATGGAAGGCTGTGCAAGTCACATACAGGGAGGTGTGACTGGGGTTCATAAACAAAGGGATTTAACTCCTAAATGGCAGAGGATTGAGCAGTGAGGCTGCAGGGGCATGTTCTATACACCAAAACTGCTTCATTAAGCTAAAGTTGTTCAGGTGACTATAGTGTCCCTTTAAGTGCTGGATAATCAGCATAGCAGGTAGAAAAATACTGTTCACTTACTGCCGGTCCATCCATGGAAATATCATGTATATTCCGCTGTTCTAAGAATTTTATTACAGAATTCTCAGACAATTGTGAAAACAAAGATAAGTATGGAAACCCAAAGCTTGATGAAAAATCGGTTACATGGAAATCGGGCTGTAGTTTAACTCTATTTTGCGTGAAGATTCTTAACCCAGGGCAAAGCTGATTATGTGGAATATATATTAGAATATGGAGATAATTAGTTCCTGCGCTGCTCAGTTTTAATGAAGGAGCAAGCTATTTATGGAGGCGTTAATGAGGCTCTGTCATTAATATTGTTACCATTCTTAAAGAAGAACCATCACTAGCCACAATTATAATAGTATGTTTACGTGTCCCTTTTATTTAACAAATATGTGTTTGTAAGGTTGAAAAAAAATGAAATCAATCACAGAAATCAACATATCTATATTAAGCAATGTCCTGGAACTGGATGCTTCCATCTTAGCTCCCTGTCAGCCATGGCTGTATTTATCGCAAGGCTAAGAGGGCATTTGACTTGGGGGGCACTTTCAGCAGGGTGGCAAAAAACGCATCCCGGCTTAAATGCAAATTACACCTGTGCTGTCAGCCACTATTATAAGCTCCACCCTTTCCACCTGTCAGTCAGGATAGAGAGAGTATAGAAACAATGTTTTTGCTTCTCCTTTGCAATCTGTGCCAGGACTGAGCTGGATTGTGATGTCAATTATATATCTTTAGTAAACAGAACCACATTGTTCTACCAGGGTATATTCATGTCTGCAGTGCTTTCTAATGCAGTTTATGCTACAAGAGGGAAATTAATTAACCAATCAAAGCACGTTATTTTGGATAATTGTATGATTGATGTAGCTCATGTGACACCTGCATACTTTATACAACAGGACAGCACTTTTCAGGGGTTGCTCATCCACTTAATATATGTTTGTGCTGACATCTCTTGCTAGAAACATTATCAGGAATGACTTGCTGTGTATCTGCCTTAAAATGTAACATATTTCATGGAATGATGCACCAGGCAGTGACCGAGAGGGGAGCAAATTCAGGGAGTTGGCCTGGACTCCCAAATGTATTTATATATGAAACCAAGAGGGCGGCACTCACCTGAACATGCATACATCATATAGGAGCTGCCGGGACCAATTTGACTTGCAGAGCGTCCCACGAGGGGACATTTCCTAAGTAAATGGATTAAACTCATAAGAGCAGATATTAGGTTGCTAGAATAGGACCTGCCAAGAATGGGGTACATTGACGTTGTGGCGGCTTATGCAATGTAGGATCATACACTGTAACTAAACCCTCATTATTTTTGCCTAGCTGAGGTGTTTAAAAAAAACAAACAAACAACTATTTAATTCTGTGAGCTTTAAATTGCTGTTTAGCTAATGAGTGAGTGCGTTGGATCTTATATGTTGTATTTATAGACCCCAGCGGCACCCTTATAATGTATGCATATTCAGGGAAGTGCAGCCCCTTGGTTTTATATATACACGTGTATATTCCACATTGCTGCAATCATGAAACCTCAATCATGCCATTGTTTTTCTAATTGATGAATTTAAAACCTATTTTTTTTTCATGTGTTACAAACTCTTGTGAGTGCTATATGTAGCGATGTGTATTTTATAATGTGAATGTGGATGTGCCCGGGCTATATTCACTGTTATACTGAAGCCCATGGAATAAGCAAAGCTAGGTGGAATGGGCCTTGACAGAGCTAGGAGGCAGGCCTATGGAGGAGTGTTACTTGATTGGTCAATTGTAATAAGGGGAGTGGCTTAGCCATATAAATATTCGCCATTTTAAAATTGGGTTCCATTTTAATTCGAAATCTTTACCTGTTGTTAGCTGTTGCTGGCTTCTGGTTGGGATTTCTTCTTTTTTGTCTTTCAGATGGATTCCGTGGCTGAGAGTGATATGGCAGCGATCCTCGAGGGCGTGAAGGCGGCGATCCGGCAGCATGGCACAGCTTGGATGGAGCAGCAGCTGGGGGCAGCACTGAGCATGGCGGGTCCGTCGGCGGCGCCGGTGCGGAGGACTTCGCGCCGGACCAGGCCTTCACAGCGATTGAGCCCTGAGGCCGGTGCTGGCGCGGTTAGGAGTCGCAGCCCGTCAGCAGGCGGGACAAGGACCGGCAATAGGAGATGTGGCGGCCGGGCTAGGATCCGCGGAGGTAGACGCAGCAAGGTCGGCAAGCAGCATCTGAGGTGTGCGGTCAGGACAAGATGGCGCCTAGGACCTCGGAGGCAGCGGGCTCGTTATTGGCAGCAGGGAGCAGCCTGCAGGACAGAGTAGACGCGGTGAGTCGCCCCCTGGGTCAGTTAGGGCAAAAAGGGGGAAGAAGCAGGGGTTGTCAAATGAGGCCCTCTTAACCCGTTCAGGTTCAGCGAATGATGGGGCAGCCAGTAAGGGCTTGGACAGCGGGGGACAGTCAGCACCTGCCACACATTCCAGGGCGGGTGGGGCGGCACCCAGAGCACGCAGCGGGGTGCAGCAAGCGAGGGCTAGGCCGCAAGCGCCCCTTCCATCCGCGCAGCGGCCGCAGGTGACAGGCGATAGGACTGCTCATAGGGCACTAGTGTCGGGTGGCGGGGTCGCAGCAGGCAGTGGCATGGCCCCCTCCAGAACTGGCACTGATATGGGGCGCTGTAGGCCGGCAGATCAGCGGGCGGGCAGGAAGGCCGCGCTCAGGATAGGTTGGACAGCCCCGTTAGTTGGCGCAGGGACCGGGGGGGTGATAGGGGATCCCGTCATCGCTCCAGGAGTAACCGGCGGAGCAGACAGCGCAGCAGCAGCGGGGAGTCGTCGGTTGGGCGGTACCGCGGCTCTCCCGTTCGGGGTCCAGTCTCGCGGGGGAGTGCATCTAGGTCGGCGAGCAGGGGCTCTCCTGACAGGCGAGACAGAAGTTCGTCCGGGGACAGGTGTGGCAGAAAGGGCCGGCAGGCCAGGAGTGGCAGTACCCATAGAAGCGCGAGGGTTGAGGTTAGGGAGGATTTGGATTCTGAAGAGGGCCTCCCCAGTTGTGCTTCTTTCGTCCACAGGTCACGGGATGTCGGGTCAGCGGGCCGTAGGAGGCCTAAGGACGGCGGAGACTTCGCAGCAGCATCGCCAGGCCCATCGCATGGCGGAGTTCGGGATGCAGCCCCAGGATCAGCAACACCTCGGGGTTTGGTCGGTGAGTTGCACAGTACACCACACTCTGGAGATTTATTGGAGGGCTTAAAATCGTTCCTTACATCTTGGAGTTCGGGGCGGGATACAGGGGCTTCTTTTAGCAGGGCTTGGTTGCCTGGATCGTCGGGTTTGGGGTCGGGGGTGCTTCCGGTCCCCGAGCGGGCGGGGAGCGGGGCAGGTGAGTTGGCAGCAGCGGTAGGGGGGTCAGTAGCCTCAGAAGTGGCGGTGGAAAGGGACACGCTAGTGGGGGAGATTCCGGACGCAGCACGGCAGAATGTACACGTGTCGTTTGCGGGTCCGCTAGGGTGTCACCTTAAGATGGAAGTTAAAGAAAGGTTGTGGAAGGGTGAATTTGTGGAGATCTTCTCCCTTCTCCCTTTAGATGAGTACCTGGATTTGAAGGAGGAGGAGGAAAAGCGGCGTCGGTATAGGAAAATCCCGAAAACTTTCGGGAATTGGTTGCAAGCATTTTGCATACTGGCGAGTGTGCTGGGGGAAAAGGCCCCTGATAAATGTTCCCAGTTGTTTTGTTACTTAGACGGGGTGTGGGAATCTTACCGCACGTATGGGGGGCTGGCCTGGTGGCGGTACGATGAACAATTTCGCCAGAGGCTATCAGCGAATCCAGGGATGAGATGGGACCAGATGGACCTACCATTATGGATGAAGCTGATGATGTCCCAAAAGGCGGCCCCCTTTCAAGGGGGGGCTGGCGCCGGTGCCTCTTCCACCGCGTCGGCTGCGCAAAAGAAGGGTTTTTGCTGGCTCTATAACGAGGGCCAATGTAAGTGGGGTGCCTCATGCCGCTTTAAGCATGAATGCTCCGGTTGTGGAGGGGGGCACAGTTACAACAAGTGTTTCAAGCGGGGTAAGTCTGCAGCACCTAGCTCGGCCGGAGGGGCTTCGGCACCATCCGCTGCCGCTGGGTCGGTCTCCAGTGAAGGTAGACGCGATGCTCCCGTGGCTAAACAGCTACGGTAAACGAGATGATGCCAGCTTGTTGTTTGAGGGATTTACGAAGGGTTTTATCATTCCCTTCCGGGAGCGGGTGGTGGCACCTCGTTTCCGTAATCTGCGCTCCGTTGGCGAACATCATGATGTAGTGTGTGAGAAATTGCTTCATGAGGTTCGCCTGGGCCGGATGGCGGGGCCGTATAAAGTGCCTCTGCTGCCTGATCTCAGGGTTTCCCCTCTAGGCTTAGTGCCAAAGAAGGAGGCGGGAAAATTTCGCCTCATCCACCACTTGTCATACCCGAAAGGGTCATCGGTCAATGATGACATTGACGGGGCGCTCTGTTCTGTTTCCTACGCATCATTCGACCAGGCGGTCGAGCTGGTAAGGGAGGCAGGACGCGGAGCGTTGTTGGCTAAGGCGGACATAGAAGCGGCTTTTCGCCTTTTGCCCATTCACCCAATGTGTCACCACTTATTGGGTTGTTTTATCGATGACAGCTATTTTGTGGATCTGTGTCTACCCATGGGTTGCTCCATTTCATGTGCGTACTTTGAGAAATTTAGTACGTTCGTGGAATGGGTAGTGAGGAAGGAGGCGGGCACCAAGTTTGTGGTCCATTATTTGGATGACTTCTTGTGTGTGGGGCCGGCCGGCTCCGACGCTTGCCGTTTCCGGTTGCGGTGTCTTGAATGGGTTAGCCAGGTTTTTGGGATACCTCTGGCTCGCGACAAGACTGTGGGGCCTGTTACTTGCCTTAGTTTCCTAGGACTTGAGATTGACACGGTCGCCGGGGAATGTAGGTTGCCAGCGGATAAGTTGGAGTCCCTGCGCGACGCTATTTCAGAGTTGCGGGGGGCAAGGAAGGCGACCCTGCGGGATATTCAATCGCTGTTGGGACGGTTGAATTTCGCTTGTCGCATTATTCCGGTGGGTAGGGTGTTTAACCGGTTCCTAGCCAAAGCCACGGCGGGAGGGCGGTCACCCCATCATTTTATTAGAGTCACCACTCCGATCAAGGAGGACTTGGGGGTTTGGGAGACCTTCCTGAAGGATTTTAATGGGAAGGTCTTTTTCAGGGAAAAGAGTATTGAATCGCCCGAGTTGGAATTCTTTACCGATGCATCTGGGAGTGTAGGTTTCGGGGCCTACTTCGCCGGTCAGTGGTGTGCGGAAAGATGGCCTGAAAAGTGGGCAGTCAGCCCGCTGATTCGGAACTTGGCTTTCCTCGAGCTGTTCCCATTGGTGGTGGCACTCTCGTTGTGGGGCCAGGTTTTACGCAATAGGAGAGTGGTTTTCTTTACTGACAACATGGCTGTTGTGGAGGCGGTGAACAATCTGTCAGCGTCCTCGGTCCCAGTGGTCCACTTGCTTCGTCGGTTTGTTTTGTACTGCATGCAGTTAAACATTGTTTTTCGTGCACGTCATGTCCCAGGTTTCTTAAACGTAATTGCGGATGCTCTTTCTCGCTTTCAGTGGGAAAAGTTTTGGGCGGAGGCCCCGACCGCGCAGGAGGAGGGTCTGCCATGTCCGGATCAGATGTGGCGGCTCGGGACATCTTGCTTGGAAGACTGATCAGGGATTCGTTGGCTCCGGGCACGTGGGCAGCGTATAGTAAAGTATGGGAAAGGTGGGACGAAGCAGTAGGCTGTACAGGGGACATGGTATCGGCAAAGGTACGTTTAGAGACTTTATTATGGTTGCTTTGCCGGCTGTTCGCAGGGGGTGCTTCCCCGGCAGTGGTTGGTCGAAACTTGGCAGCCCTAGCGTTTCTCTTCAAGCTCCGCGGGTGGGAGGATTTGACCAGGTCGTTTATTGTGCGGCAGGCAGTTAAAGGTTATCGCAAGGGGAGGTCTGTCCCTGACAGTAGGAGGCCGGTGTCTTTCACGGTGCTTCTGCAGCTGCTGGGGGTCTTGCCAAGTTTGTGTTTTTCGCTGTTTGAGGTCTTGCTATTTAAGGTGGCTTTTGTATGGGCCTTTTTCGGGGCATTTCGGGTGAGCGAGATTGTGAGTGGGAGTAAGCTTAGGCAAGGGGGTCTTCAGTTCGAGGACGTGGACTTGAGGGTAGCAGAAGTAGCTATTCGGCTACGGCGCTCGAAGACTGATGTCTTTGGGAGAGGTCGGACGATTAAGCTGTCTGCTATACCTCAAGTGGAGGCTTGCCCGGTGGGCTGTGCTCAGCGATATGTGGAAGTCCGCCCTGAAGGGAGGGGTTCCTTTTTTCGCCATGCTGACGGCTCGGCGTTGTCGAGGTTCCAATTCACCAGGGTGTTTAAGTTGGGTTTGGAGCGCTTGGGCATGGATCACTCGCAATTTGGCACCCACTCGTTCAGGATCGGGGCTGCCACTGAGGCGGCGAGATTAGGCTTGGGGGACGAGCTGGTTAAGAAAATTGGGAGATGGGAATCGCTTAGATTCCGTTCATATGTACGACCTGACCTGTTATTATAAATCATGTTGATGTTTTGGCGGTACAATTCAGGTTGGCCGTGGTTATAAGTTATTTCCTTTCTTTTCAGGTGGAGTCGCATGGATAGTAGGCCATTCATATGTCTACTGGGCTGAACGGAGGGCTGCAGTTCGGAGACAAGGCACGCAGCTCGGCTTTCCGTTGGAGATGTTACGTGTGTCGTGGTTTGGCTTTCGGGGTTATGGTTGGAGAGATACGTGTTTGGATTTATTTAGGAGGATAGGGCAGGGGGAAGTCCCCGATTTAATATTGTTCCACACGGGAGGGAATGATTTTGGGTTGGTCCCGCAAAGGGAATTAGTTCGTGGAATTAAAAGGGACTTGGATAAGTTGAGGTCTTTGATCCCCGGGGTGGTTATTGTTTGGTCGGAAACGGTACCGCGTTTCCATTGGCGTCATGCGAGGGATTTCGCAGCGATGGCAAGATATAGACGTAAGTTCAATAAGTTGTTGGCGATTTTTATTAAGAGATCTGGGGGGGTAGTTGTGCGGCACAGGGAGCTGGAGGATATGTTACCGGGATACCTCCGGCGTGATGGGGTGCATTTGTCTGATGTGGGTTTGGATTTCCTTAATTTGGGCTTTCAGGATGGTTTGCGACAGGCTTTGTTTGTTCGGGGTGGGGGCGCCCAGGAGGCTTGAGGGGTCAAGCTCTGTGCTGTGGCGGGGGATGGTTTAGTTTAATTGGGGGTAGGTCGGTTTTTGGTAAGTGGGATAGGTCAAGAGGAATACTTACCTTTAGATTTGGTGGTAGGTTCGAGCTCGGCGGTAGCTACGAACCTGGGGGTGTAGGGGTGTCTCGGTATGCCCCTACACTGGAAATGGATGCCCTTGGTGGCTGGGTCAATGGTGTAGGGGTGTCTTGGTATGCCCCTACAGTGGAAAGGGATGCCCTTGGTGGCTATGTGATGGTGTAGGGGTGTCTTGGTATGCCCCTACTGTGAAATGTGAAATGGGATGCCCTTGGTGGCTATGATAATAGTGTAGGGGTGTCTCGGTATGCCCCTACAATTGGAAATGGTTGCCCTGGGTGGCTGTGTTAATTGTTTATGTTATTTATGTTACATTGTTATATGGTATTATGTAAATATGTTTGAGGTCATTGTCTGGGTAATTAGTTATGTTAATTGGGGGAATGTCTGTTCAAATGTTGGTGACAATGACCTCTTAAATTTTATATTTTAATTTATATATTTATGTAATTAATAAAGCCGTGGAATATTTTTGCCAAACAATCCTGGTGTCTGTGTTTATTGGAGGTAATTGGTTATAACTGGAATAGGCCAAAGAGACGACAATGCGCATGTCATGAAGCCCATGGAATAAGCAAAGCTAGGTGGAATGGGCCTTGACAGAGCTAGGAGGCAGGCCTATGGAGGAGTGTTACTTGATTGGTCAATTGTAATAAGGGGAGTGGCTTAGCCATATAAATATTCGCCATTTTAAAATTGGGTTCCATTTTAATTCGAAATCTTTACCTGTTGTTAGCTGTCCCGCCCACCCTCCCTAATTTAGTGGGTTAATGGTTAAGATTTATGTCTCTCCCGTTTTGTCACGGCGGCGGGGGATGGTTTAGTTTAATTGGGGGTAGGTCGGTTTTTGGTAAGTGGGATAGGTCAAGAGGAATACTTACCTTTAGATTTGGTGGTAGGTTCGAGCTCGGCGGTAGCTACGAACCTGGGGGTGTAGGGGTGTCTCGGTATGCCCCTACACTGGAAATGGATGCCCTTGGTGGCTGGGTCAATGGTGTAGGGGTGTCTTGGTATGCCCCTACAGTGGAAAGGGATGCCCTTGGTGGCTATGTGATGGTGTAGGGGTGTCTTGGTATGCCCCTACTGTTAAATGTGAAATGGGATGCCCTTGGTGGCTATGATAATAGTGTAGGGGTGTCTCGGTATGCCCCTACAATTGGAAATGGTTGCCCTGGGTGGCTGTGTTAATTGTTTATGTTATTTATGTTACATTGTTATATGGTATTATGTAAATATGTTTGAGGTCATTGTCTGGGTAATTAGTTATGTTAATTGGGGGAATGTCTGTTCAAATGTTGGTGACAATGACCTCTTAAATTTTATATTTTAATTTATATATTTATGTAATTAATAAAGCCGTGGAATATTTTTGCCAAACAATCCTGGTGTCTGTGTTTATTGGAGGTAATTGGTTATAACTGGAATAGGCCAAAGAGACGACAATGCGCATGTCAAGGTATTACATGCTTCTATTCCATTCTGTTAGACATGGTATTGTGAGGACCGTCTGTTTTTTCTTTTTTTTTTTTGGTAAATATTCTTCAATTAAATAATTAAAGAGGGCTTTCAAAGGAACTGCCTTGTATTTAACAGATTCTCTTTCTGCGTCAAACAATTCTACATACTGCAGGGCAGCACTTTTCATGTACTCTTCATCAGCATAAAGAAGTGATATGCATTGAGGAAACACCGTGGATAATCAAATAAGGATTCCGGTTAATCTTTTACCTTCACCTATATGTCAATGTGTGACCTTCATTGCTGTTTACAGAAGCACTGCATTGTCAATGAGAATGTAACGTAAATGATTGTCAGAGAAACAAGTAAAGCTCTGAATAAATAGATCTGGCATCTAGGGAATTGTAAGTCCCATTAAATCTCTGTACAGTGGGAGGCAGAGTATTATGGGATTTTTATTCTAACCAAGATTTTACCTTAGACCATACATATGGCATCTTAAAGGGACACTCCAGAAACAAATTTCTTCAGATGGACTGCAAATACCAGCCCGCACACTCGGCTCAATCAGTAAGAAAAGTTTTACGGATACATTTATCAATTATAATAGAAAACATAATGAGCACACTATATTGATTAATGCAGGCTGCTGTGGCAGCTTGCAAAGCCCTGTGTAGGCCATACATACAATTAGCAAAGCCCTGTTAACTCTTGTTTCTATAAAATGACTTTTATATATGTTTTATATCCCCAGTATATAATTGTAAAGCACAATGGCAGGAGTAGGCAACCTTCAGCACTCCAGATGTTGTAGACTACATCTCCCATAATCCTCTTAAAGCTATAATGCTGGCAAAGCATGATGGGAGATGCTGTCCAAAGCATCTAGAGTGCTGAAGGTTGCCTACTCCTGCACTATGAAATATGTTGGCGCTATATAAACATAGGCGTGCACAGCCTATTGCATTAGGGTGTGCACCCTAAAGCACAAACACGCCGCGTGTATATGTACATATACATATATATATCCATGAAAGCAGGTATCAGCACTCTCGTATATTAAAAGTCGAAAATGTATTGATATAAAAGTAAAAACGATCAACGTTTTAGTCCTGCATAGAGGACTTTCATCAGGATCAAAGTCCTCTATGCAGGACTGAAACGTTGATTGTTTTTAATTTTATATCAATAAATTTTGGACTTTTAATATACGAGAGTGCTGATACCTGCTTCCATGGATGGATACTACTAGCCATGGTATGCGAGCACCCGGTCATTAAGGGACTTTAAAGCGTGAGTGCAAGAACAATTTTATATATATATATATATATATATATATATATATACACACACATACATACATACATACATACATACACTGCTGTGTGTGTGTGAGGGTGCTGTTAGTGTGTGTGTGTTTGTGAGGGTGCTGTGTGTGTGAGGGGGTTTGTGTGTGTGTGTGTGTGTCTCGATGTTAGGGTCCTGTTAGTGTGCTGTGTGAGGGTGCTGTTTGTGTGCGGATGCTGTGTGTGTGCGCTGTATCTTTGGAGGGATTGTGGGGGTGGAGGTGGGGGCCGATTAGTTAATACCCCCCTCCCTACTTACCTTATGTAGGGAGGGGGGACCGTGCTGCTGCCATCCCTGGTGGACCAGTGGAGAGTGAACTCTAGCCTGCGGGGCTAGAGTTCACTCTCGCGATATCTGAGCGTTGCTGCGGCAACGCTCAGATATCGCGAGAGGAACCCGGTGGAGCTGCTGGTTAGAGCTCCCCGGGTCCTCTCCTGCCTCCCTCCATGCTGCTGTGGGCCGGTGAGGTAAACATTGATCTCCCCACCATATTGGCTTAGAGCAGAGCCGGCGCTCAGATAGCACCAGCTTTACATGAGCCGACAGGGGAGATCCTGAGATCTCCTCTGCCGGTCTCAATCCATAGGCGTGCCGCGGGGATTATGGTGTGTCCAGGCACACCCAGCACACCCCGTGCGCACGCCTATGTATATAAATAATAACAGTGTTAGGTCCACACGCAGACATTAGTTTACAGTCTAATGATGTTTCTTTGAAAATGCGTTGTTAAAAATTGCAGCAAGTTAATTACAAAAAACGATTTAGAGGTTATTTGATCATACATACTGTATGTGATAAATTCAGAAAATTCATAATTTAAAATATGCCAACTGTATTTGATATGATGTAAGATAAGGAATACCAAATAGTGTCTAAAATATTCCAACTTCTCCATTATTTCATCCGACAAAAAAGGTCTTTAAGGACTACGGACTTGGTACATCTGCAGCATTTTTTAATACTTACCCGATTGCCGCTGTTCCCCCGCCAGCGATTGGTGTTGCTCCCGGTCTGGGAGGACTGCCTTACAGCCCAGACAGTCCCCCCTTGGCAAATTAGGCCAACCCGGGTCATGTGATCATGCTGAAAGAGAGGTCACATGGCCGCAATAGGCGTCCATAGTGCAGCCTGCAGGGGGACTGCCAGAACTGACAGGCAGTCTCCCTGCATCTGTAAAATAAAAAAAAACAAAAAAGGTTAATAAAATTAAAATATTGATATATATATATATATATATATATATATATATATATCGTCATACTAAGTGTATTTTCTTATTAATATATACATATATTAATATAAAAATACACTTAGAGTAAAAATGCACGTGTGTGTGTGTGTTTGTGTGTGTATATATATATATATATATATATATATATATATATAATTATATATTCTATTATTATAAAAATAAATAATTCATTAAAAATAAAAATATTTATATATATTATTTTATTCTAACTGTATTTTGATATTAATATTTTTATATCAAAATACATTTGCAATGAAAATATATATATGTATATATAAATCAATAAAATAATATATATATATATATTTATATTAAATATATACAATTACTTAAATACACGCAGACTTAAAATACATAAATATATATATTTAAATTCTACGTGCATATTTATGTAATATTTTTTACTTAATTGAGTAATTTTATTGATTGCAATTTGAGGGACCTGTCTGACATCCCAGGCCGAAAGAATTTAATTAACTAGCACTGTATTCAACCCTGTAACTTTCCATGAGACCCTAAAACGTGTACATGGGGGGGTACTGTTTTACTCAGGAGACTTTGCCGAACACAAATATTAGTGTTACAACAGTAAAACATATCACAGCGATGATATTGTCAGTGAAAGCAAATGGCACTTTCACTGATGATGTCATTGTTGTGATATGTTTTACTGGTTTGAAACCCTAATATTTGTGTTCAGCAAAGTCTCCCTAGTATAACAGTACCCCCCATGTACAGGTTTTATAGTGTTTTTGAAAGTTACAGGGTCAAATATATATTTTTTGCATATTCTACTTTTGTTCAAATATAAGGCTTGATTTTCTGCTTTTCACATTGAAATTTGCCAGATTGGTTATGTTGCCTTTGAGAGCGAATGGTAGCCCAGGAATGAGAATTACCCCCATGATGGCATACCATTTGCAAAAGAAGACAACCCAAGGTATTGCAGATGGGGTATGATCAGTCTTTTTAATAGTAGCCGTTTAGTCACAAACAGTGACCAAGGTTAGCATTCATAATTGTTTTTTGCATTTTTAACACACAAACATATATAAATGCTAACTTTGGCCAGTGTTTGTGACTAAGTGGCTGCTAAAAAAAAGACATACCCCATATTGAATACCCTGGGGTGTCTACTTTAAAAAAAAATATGTACATGTGAGGTGTGATTCAGAGATTTATGAGAGATAACAGTGTTACAATGTCACTAGTTTTGGCGCTCGTTTTTTTTTTTTTTTTTATTGCGTCGGTTATTATGGATTTTTATTTGGCATTTTTTGGGGCTGAAAAAAGAAGATTTTAGAAGAAAGAAAACATTGAATGGTAAGTGTATTTTTATTTTTAAAGGTACTTAGTTAAATGGTCCCCCCCTCATTATTTTTAGGGTGAGGGGGGGGGGTAGGTAGGAGTTTAGTTTTTTTGTGGAGGGGGTGACTAGGGGTTTGGGGCCCCCTAGTCACCTGGGGGAGGGGGGTTAAATATGTATTTAGGGCCCCCACCTGCTGCTCAGGGGTGGGGGCCAGGGGGGAGGACATTAGGTCCCCCCCAATTTGTGTTTAGGGCCCCCACCCACCGCTCAGGGGTGGGGGCCAGGGGGGATGACATTAGGTCCCCCCCAATTTGTGTTTAGGGCCCCCACCCACCGCTCAGGGGTGGGAGCCAGGGGGGAGGACATTGGGTCCCCCCCTTATTTTTGTTTAGGGCCCCCACCCACCGCTCAGGGGTGGGGGCCAGGGGGGAGGACATTAGGTCCCCCCCATTTGTGTTTAGGGCCCCCACCCACCGTTTAGGGGTTGGGGCCAGGGGTGAGGACATTAGTTCCCCCCAATTTGTATTTAGGGCCCCCACCCACCGCTCAGGGGTGGGGGCCGGTAGGGAGGATAATAGGTCCTCCCCCCTTTTTTTACTTTAGGGCCCCCACCCTCCGCTCAGGGGTGGGGGCCGGTGGGGAGGATTATAGGTCCTCCCCCCTTTTTTTACTTTAGGGCCCCCACCCGCTCAGGGAGGGGGGACCCTTTTTTTTTTTTAACAGTGAGCAGCCACTGCTCACTGTTTAATAGACATGCCCCTACTCGCGGTATAGCGAGTAGGGGCATAATTTACTAATACTAAGTAATTTTTACTTAGTATTAGTAAATTTGGCTGAAAGACCAATTTAAGTCTTTCAGCCTTTTAGTAGATAGCTCCCTAATACCGTGGGAATTAGGGAGTTATCTACTTATTAATTCCTGTCATTACACTGACTGGCTTAGTACTAACTTACATTTTATATGAATGTGTGTTACTTGATTGTTGTAAATGTTGCAAATGCTTACAGCTGAATCCTGTCCATGTTTGTATACTTTTTATTTGAAATTGTATACAGTGTAACATTCTTCTTCTTTCACTGGGTAAGTATATTGGTACTTAGTCAATACTGTGCTTCGGAACTTCGCAACTTCGGCACTTTGACACCTCGGAACTTCGGCAACTTCGGAACTTCGGAACTTCGGCACTTCAGCATTTCGGCACTTCGGCACTTAGGCACTATTACACTTCGGAAATTCGGTAATTTCGGCACTTCGGCAATTCAACTATTTGGACATTCGGAAGCACCCGAATGTCTGAATTATCTGAAATTCGGCCGAATTTTAATTCGGACCGAAACGAATTGCACATGTCTCGTATATAGTGATCATGATTTTTAGCGATATCCAATATTTTTAAGGTGGTCCCAGTGCCACCACTCATATCTGGTGTCACAATAGCTTGCTTTTAAAAAAAAATGAAACTTTTTTGACTGTAATATAATAGCTGTCAGTTTCCTTCACACGTGTGTGTTTCAGGGCCTGCCAGGGCACAGTGTCACACCAGTGCAACTCATATCTGGTGTAACAGTAGTGTACATTTAAAAAAAATAAAATACAGGGGGCTTGTTGTCACCTTTCGGGGACCCTTGGTGTTGTACGTGGCTGGGTGGAGGAAGAGACCTTCAATGACATCAGTGAGGACAAGGAACGGGACATGGCTAGCTTGGTATCCAACCTTGTGCAAATGGGGAGTTTGCGGTTGTGCAAATAGACTGTTTGTGGTTGTTTGCGGTGCGTTAAACGGGGAGTTTGGTCTGTCACTGTGAAGCGGGCGTAACCCTTACACTACCTGATCGAAACAACATCATACCTGATGTTTTAAAGCACGTTATTCCAAACAATTTAGGAATGTTAGGTGATTTATGCCCTTTATGGATTAAAACCAGACTGCATCAACTATGTAATTTTCCATGGGAGTTTTGCCATGGATCCCCCTCTGGCATGCCACAGTCCAGGTGCTAGTCCCCTTGAAACAACTTTTCCATCACTATTGTGGCCAGAAAGAGTCCCTGTGGGTTTTAAAATTCACCTGCCTGCCTATTGAAGTCTATGGCGGTTCGCCCGTTCGCGAACGGAAAATTTCATGTTTGCGACATCACTATGCAGCTTTTATATAAGAGTTCTGTATTCTAATGACAATATAAAAAATATTGTATAGCATCATTTTCTACTTTATATTCATTGATGAAATGACAAAAACATGGATCTCCAGCAACCTCAACCAAGTCAATGTTCATCTATTTTCTCTTTTATATTGAAGCAACCCTGACAGCGAGCAGGTTTTCCTTGCAGCAATGTTTTTTAACATGAGTAGCTCTCACATTTCATTTTATGCAAAGCAATTCTTCCTTTTCTTATTCTTTAATAAAAATAAAAGTTGTCCAGCTGCCTAGAGCGTCCCTTTAATATGTATGACAAACTGGAGACAAAAATTACAATAAACAAACATTGCTAAAAGACAGTCTCACAGTTTATAAGAAGTCAATATATATGGTGATTTCTTTTAAAAGTGATTTACGTGTCTGTTAAGGATAAGACACTTATCCTGGTTTCGAAACACTACAATCAAGGCCAACATATCCCTACCTCCATATTAAAGAAACAGGACAGGAAAATGCCTGATAGTGCCTGATAGTTATTCTCAATATTGGGGTTTATTCATGTGGAACAAAGTGAAAGCAAATTGCAACATTTGGTTATATTACTATTTTGAAAATTCTCTCCAATGCGGTTGTAGTCACAGATTGGCTAGTTTAATTTTAGAGGAACACTACAGTGTCAGGAATTCCAAAATGTATTCCTAACACTATCTTATTAAACAAACTTTGGTGTCCGCCCTTCCTCATTGTGGAGTTAAAAGGTTATTTCACTTACCTTTTCTGACTTGCCGCGCCATTCTCACCATGGCTGACGTCAGAGGCCAAATTTGCACAGGATTTACGTATGCCACCTGGAACTCTTTTCCTGGGCCGGCTGTTGACACCCCAATGATGCAGCTGGAGGTGTAATTACACCTCCAGGAACAGAGGGGTTAAGATCTGTTTACACTGTTCATAGCAAAACACTGTACATGTAGACTCCAGGAACCATGATCACTTCATATGACTGAAATATTAATAGTGCTTGAAGCAAGCCCTTAATATATATTCTCTCTCTCTCTCTCTCTAAAAATATATGTATATATATGTGGCGTTTCGACTCAGAAGAATTTTGTCCATTCAATCATTTATGTAAAAGGATTTGGACAAACAAAAAAATGGTGCAATGGTAATTTCTCTCTTGATCTGTGAATACAATTGTAGCGGAGCTCCTATACACCGACTGGATATCCCCACTGGAAAATCCTTTGAGCTGGAAGAAAGCGCTGAACAGTGTTATACCCCTAATTCCCCCCACACATCAGACGACACTTGATGTTGGGACAATGACCACCTTTATTGGGGACAGTGCAACCTTTTATACACAGACTCCCAGCAGGGGGTCTCCATTGATAATTATTGGCAGTCCCTCCCTGGCGTCTCTGTGTCTGTAACAATTTCAGAATTTAATTTAAGAGCTAGATTTAATTATCTAGCGCTTAAACAAATTATCTCCCGAACATAGAGAAGCCCAAAATATATTAACCTCATTAACATTAGGAATCCTGAACCCCTACACCTGATACATTCCCGGAAATGTCTGATCTGAGTGCCCATTCTGGCAAAATAGCGCTCTGATCCATAAAGAATTGGGGAAACGCCACAGGGATAACGTTTTGACCAACCATTCAGTGAATCCTGGCCGAAATTAGTTCCACAAGATTAGTGCCAATGGCAGGCCATTTTACAGGTGCTCCTGTAAGGTGAAACAAGGGGGCTCCTCCTGACTTTAATGGAGCGTTTGTTCAGCCCGGTCTGTTGTACCTTCCCTCCAATTAGAGCTCTATTAGAATGAGGAGAAGTAGGTGAATCAGAGGACGGAATTTGACCGGGACGTGTTGCTTATTGCGGCCGAGCCGGAGTTCCAAGCAAGTACAGCCATGTCCCGCTGAAGACCTAATGGGTTGGTTCAGACCCCTGGAACTGTTAGCAGGTACAGTGGGGGGAGTGTTTATATGTAGTACAGGGAGGGAAGGTAGAGAAAGCCAGGATTAGTGACATAGTCTTTTGGGAATACTTTAGGGACGTAAGGCAGGTACTGCCACAAAAATCAACAGTTAGTAGCTGTTCTCCAGCTATCAGCCATCATTTTCCCATCAGTCAATCATCTGTTTTTCTTTTCTTTTCAATTAATTAGCTTTTAGGTTTTTTTTTTTGCACCACAGATAGAACTCTGAATAACAAAACAAATATCAATTTACTAAAGGGATCTCAGCAGGGTAAAACATTTGACAGAACGCAATCACTTTCAAAACTATACCCAATTATTTAAATGAGGTATAAGCTGCATTATGACTTGTTATAATTTAGTTCATGTAATTGAATGAGGCCTAGCCCTGCTGAGAGTATTTATATACTGGATTTTGGACGAATAGGTGATCGTCCAAAATTCGGCCAAATCACAATTAGTTTTAAACAAAAAAGTATACCGTGCACTGTTAATACTATCAGGACCTAAATCAATGGGTGTTAGCTGAGTCGTGTTATTTATACACTATTAATATCAATTTACCAAAGGGATCTCAGCAGGGTTAAACATTTATGACAGAATGCAATCACTTCCAAAACCGTACCCAATTATTTAAATGAGATATAAGCTGCATTAGGACTTTCTATAATTTAGTTAATGTAATTGAATGAAAGCTAGCCCCGCTGAGTGTATTCATACATTGGAATGCCAGATTACACAGTATAATAAATGATAGTCTAGTATAAAACAGAAGTGACTCCAAGTATTCCCTTACCAGTCTAACGAAAAAAAGGAATGACCCCTATAGTAGAAACATTACCCAGTAATATTCTGGTTTTGAACAACCTTCCATTGTGTAAATGGCTATTTTTGTCCTCACTGAGTATGTCTTGTCTTGTCAATTTTAAAATGAATAGTAATAGATATGATAAAAAAAAATTCTTGTTGACAAATTTAAAGATGCTTCATGTTAGGGTTATAATTTTTTTTTTTTTTTTTAAATCCTGACGAAAACAGCATAAATCGCCTAATTCCATTCTCTTCCTTTGAGTTTCAGGCTGTGCCGACGCGTTCTGCATGATTCTGCAGAAATGTCTCTCCTAACCCTGGCCCCCTCGCAACAAACTCAGCACATACTAACCCAAGGATCCACACTAATCTCATACCCATCTCATGTTCCTCTAAATCCTCCTTCAATACTGCCCTCTGGAACGCACGCTCTGTTTGCAATATAACTAAATCCACTGCTGTCCATGACTTCTTCATCTCTCGTTCTATAGATTTACTAGCCATAACAGAAACCTGGCTCTCCCCCTCTGACACTGCCACCCCTGCATCTTTGTCCTTCGGTGGTCTCCAACTTACCCACAACCCAAGAAACTCTGAATGTAAAGGTGGTGGTGTTGGGTTTCTCCTCTCCCCTCACTGCTCTTTTAAACCTCTTCCCAGCCCCCCTTCTCTCTCTTTCCCATCATTTGAAATACACTCAATTCGCCTTTTCAAACCCTTCTCTGCTAACATTGCTGTTATTTACCGCCCCCCTGGTTCCCCTCTTCTCTTCCTTGACCACTTTGCTGCCTGGCTACCCTATTTCCTCTCTTCTAACATTCCATCCCTAATTCTCGGGGACTTCAATATTCCTATAAACCCACCTTTGACCTCTGCAGCCACCAAACTACTTTCCATGACTTCCTCCCTCGGGCTATCACAGTGGGCAGATTCTCCCACCCATGTAGCTGGCAATACCCTTGACCTAATCTTCACTTATGCATGTACAGTATCTAATATCTGCAACACTCCATATCCACTCTCTGATCACCACCTCTTATCATTTGCTCTCACATACCCCCTCACCCAAAAACCTCAGCCTAACCCCCCTCAACTCAGGAGGGACCTTAATTCTCTTGATCTCCAACAGTTGTCAGCTGACATTGATTCACAACTGCTGTCCATCCCTTCCCTCTCCTGTCCTTCACAGGCCATCTCCATATATAACTCTACTCTTACATCTGCCTTGAACACTGCAGCGCCACTCCAAACAAGCACCTCGAGGAGGACCCGCCCCCAACCATGGCATACTAAATCAACGCGCTACCTGCAAAGATGCTCCCGTTGTGCTGAACGCTCCTGGAGGAAGTCTCGTACACAATCAGACTTTCTCCATTATAGATTCATATTGTGTTCATACAGTGCAGCCCTTGCCCTTGCCAAACAGTCCTATTTTTCCACTCTCATTAGTTCATGTTCCCGCAACCCCAGGCGTCTCTTTCACACCTTTAATTCTCTTCTTCGCCCTGCTGTGGCCACCCCCAAAACTAACCTTACTGCTGATAACTTCGCATGTTACTTCACTGACAAGATTGAACAGCTAAGGAAAGAATTCTCCCCTCCTTGCCTTTCTGTTTCTCAATCACACATAGATCATGCCTTTCCTACCCTTCAGACATTCTCCCCAGCTACTGACCAAGAGGTGGCTGCTCTTCTTTGCTCCTCTCGCCCCACCACTTGCCCGCTCGATCCTGTCCCATCTCACCTTATTAGATCTCTCTCCACTTGTCTCGTGCCTTCTCTAACACACATCTTCAACTGCTCGCTCTCCTCTGGCATCGTCCCTGCTGACCTTAAACATGCCACTGTAGTACCTATACTAAAAAAAACATCCCTCGACCCATCCACCCCCTCTAACTACCGTCCCATATCCCTGCTCCCTTTTTCCTCAAAGCTTCTGGAAAGACTTGTCTTCACCCGTGTGTCTCATTTCCTCAATTCCAACTCTCTCCTTGACCCTCTTCAATCTGGCTTCCGCCCTCTCCACTCTACAGAGACTGCCCTTATCAAAGTTACTAACGACCTAATCGCAGCTAAATCCAAAGGCCACTACTCCATACTAATTCTTCTTGACCTCTCAGCGGCCTTTGACACCGTTGATCATGCTCTCCTTCTTCAAACTGTTCAATCGCTTGGTCTCTGTGACTCTGTCCTCTCATGGTTTTCCTCTTATCTCTCCCAACGCTCATTCAGTGTCTCCTTTTCTAATGATACCTCCTCCCCTTGCCCTGTCTCAGTTGGAGTTCCCCAAGGCTCCGTCCTTGGTCCCCTTCTATTTTCTCTTTATACTGCCTCTCTTGGCAAACTTATTACCTCTTTTGGATTTCACTACCACCTGTACGCTGATGACACCCAGCTATATCTCTCCTCCCCGGACCTCTCCCCTGCCGTCCTGCAACGTGTCACTGCTTGCCTTTCTTCCATCTCTGACTGGATGTCCTCCCGCTTTCTGAAACTCAATCTCTCAAAAACTGAGCTCCTTGTCTTTCCTCCTCCTAATACTGATCCTCCTCTTTCGCTCTCCCTCCAAGTTTGTGGTACCAACATCAGTCCATCCTTGCAAGCGCGCTGTCTTGGCGTCATACTTGACTCTGGTCTCACCTTTGAGCCTCACATCCAGCATGTTGCCAAATCCTGTAGATTCCATCTTAAAAACATAGCCCGCATCCGCCCCTTTCTTGCACCAGATACTACCAAGGAGCTTGTCCATGCTCTAGTAATTTCCCGCATGGATTATTGTAACCCTCTCCTGATTGGTCTCCCCAATAGCCGTACTGCACCCTTACAGTCCGTAATGAATGCTGCTGCTAGATTGATTTTCCTCTCTAGTCGTTTCTCTCACACCTCACCCCTCTGCCAGTCCTTACATTGGCTTCCTGTATGCTATAGGAGTCAATTCAAGGTACTAACTCACACCTATAAAGCACTGAACAACTCTAGCCCCTCTTATATCTCCTCACAGATCCATAGGTATGTCCCTTCTCGGTCTCTCCGTTCTGCCCGTGACCACCTCCTGTCCGTTGTCCGCACTCGTACGGCCAACTCGCGCTTGCAGGACTTCTCGCGGGCGGCTCCCTTCCTATGGAATAGCCTGCCTACCGCCATCAGACTCTCCCCTAGTCTTGCATCTTTTAAGAAGTGCCTTAAAACCCATCTCTTTAGGAAAGCTTATGGCCTCCAAGACTAACCCTTACCTCACATACCTGTCTCTTGCCCTCTCCTAAAGGGCAGCCCACCTTATTTGATTGTAAATTCCTGTCCTAATGTGTTTTACACCCCACCTCCTATAGAATGTAAGCTCGTTTGAGCAGGGTCCTCTTCAACCTATTGTTCCTGTAAGTTTATTTGTAATTGTCCTATTTATAGTTAAATCCCCCTCTCATAATATTGTAAAGCGCTACGGAATCTGTTGGCGCTATATAAATGGCAATAATAAATAAATAAATAAATAAATAATATGTGCTAGCTTGTGATAATCAATCATTGACACAGATACATTCCCAAGCCGAGTGTCAGAAAACAGGACAGAGTTGGGGTCATTTATTTTCCACCTTCCAATTCTTTGCAGGTTATTTTGAGAAAGGACATTCCTTCCTTTACTGCACTCTCCATTTCCCCTTATTGTATATTGTAGGGTCACCGTATTCAGAATGTCATTGCTGTATTTATACAAATTTTGACTTAATCTACATCCTGTCTCCATTATTTCCTTTACATTATTCAGGAATAACCATACATTAAAGTGTCAGAGGGGATGGGATGCTGCTTTTTTACAGGTTTTCAGTCAGGACCTTATAGTATTGCACTAAGGCTTGTAGTTGCACCATCTAACCATAGCTGTAAACCCTGACACCTACAGCTTACACCGTCAGATCAGTACAGGGCTTGACCTACATGTCACCTTTAATGAGTCTAAGAGATTTCAACCTTCATCCGTACATTCGTCCAAGAAGGATTATTGCAAAGCTTTCGTCTTGCTCTCGGAATAATTGTCACAGAAGGGATTAATCATTAAAGGGGGTAATGAAAAGCACTAACAAGGGAGTTTGCCCATATCGTATTGTTGGCCAAAAGAGCAAAAACTTATTTTTTTTAAAAATAGCCAATTCTGCTATATTTCCAGCTATTTTATTTTATTTTAAGTCCTGTGCTCAAACTCCCACTACTCCTGGGCGGCAGCAATGACCATAGCACACATCAGCCCCTTGCTTTAGCGTCAGGCAAAGATATCTCCGAGACAGAGAAGGGTATTTTTTTTTATATACACCCCTACGTACGTATTAACCCTTAATAGGGAACAAATGGGGTGGGTGGCAACATTGTAACATGGCTGTGTGATACAAAAGTGAATACAAATACACAAAAAAAAGTCCTGGGACCATTGTACACATCAGCCCCAATACATATAGTAAAAACCAAAGGAAAAAAAAAGTTACCCGCGCGCTTCCCAAATCCCTATGTATATTTAAATAAATGGAGGTTACTTAGTAACTCCAATGGCCATTAGATGTAAGCCCACCTGCCACGTCAAGGCAACCTCTCAGGTGGATCCTACACTAACCTTTCACCTTGCTTCCTTCAGCTTCAGGCAAATAAATCTAATGAGACAGAGAGTAGTATTTTTCTGAACCCCTATATGCTTATCAACCCTAATAGGGAACATGGCGTGGGCAGCAGCATTGTAACATGGCTGTGTGATACAAAAGTGAATACAAATACACAAAAATAAGTCCTGCGCTCAAACTCCCACTACTCTTGGGCAGCAGCAACGACCATAGTTCACATCAGCCCCAATACATCAATCAAAAATCAAAGAAAAAAAGGTACCTGCGCACTAGCCTAAATCCCAATGTATATTTAAATAAATGGAGGTTACTTAGTAACTCCAATGTGTATTTGTATTCACGTTTGTATCACATGCTGCTGCCCACATCATGTGTTCCCTATTAAGGGTTAATAAGTATGTAGGAGTTTCGAAAAATTACCCCTCTCTGTCTCATTAGAGATTTCTTTGCCTGAAGCAAACTAGGTGAATTTTTAGTGTAGGACCCACCTAAGAGGTTGCCTTTATGTGGCAGGTGGGCTTCCATCTAAAGGCCATTGGAGCTACTAAATAACCTCCATTTATTTAAATATGCATAGGGGGTTGGGCTAGTGCGCAGGTAACTCTTTTTTTCCTCTTTCTTTGGTTTTAATTTCCATTATTCATTTCCATTATCCAGTCTTCAGGGTTTGCTAAATAAATCTGTCAAATGTGCTGTGTTACTATCCAACCCCATGTCGGATAAAAAAAACCACCAGACTAGGAAATACATTTATATGGTGTGTCTAGTGATGTCCCGAACGGTTCGCTGGCGAATAGTTCCTGGCGAACATAGCTTGTTCGCCACAGATGGCGAACATATGCAATGTTCGGTCCGCCCCCTATTCGTCATCATTGAGTAAACTTTGACCCTGTACCTCACAGTCAGCAGACACATTCCAGCCAATCAGCAGCAGACCCTCCCTCCCAGACCCTCCCACCTCCTAGACTTCATACAATTTAGATTAATTCTGAAGCTGCATTCCTTTTTTTTTTTGTATTTTTATTTTATTTTGTGTTTATTATACATTATCCCCCCCCATAGCCAGTAACCTGTGTTTATTATACATTATCCCTCCATAGCCAGTAACCTGTGTTTATTATACATTATCCCCCCATAGCCAGTAACCTGTGTTTATTATACATTATCCTTCCCATAGCCAGTAACTTGTGTCTATTGTACATTATCCTCCCATAGCCAGTAACCTGTGCTTATTATACATTACCCCCCATAGCCAGTAACCTGTGTTTATTATACATTATTCTCCCATAGCCAGTAACCTGTGCTTATTATACATTACCCCCCCCCCCCATAGCCAGTAACCTGTGTTTATTATACATTATCCTCCCATAGCCAGTAACCTGTGTTTATTATACATTATCCTCCCATAGCCAGTAACCTGTGTTTATTATACATTATCCCTCCCATAGCCAGGAACCTGTGTTTATTATACATTATCCCCCCCCATAGCCAGTAACCTGTGTTTATTATACATTATCCCCCATAGTCATTTATCGTTGGACCTAGGCAGCATGATGTCTTAGGCCGGCCCAGAGAGTGAGTGAGTGAGTGAGTGAATAATATAATATATATGTTCAGAAACATATGAGTAATATATGTAAATCGGGTTCATGCAAAGAGGGTGAAAAGGTATTAAAGAAAAACACACTTATTGCATCAAATTTGCAAAGCCAAACTTTTAAAAGCTTTCCTCATTTCTTTCTCGGGATGAGGAATATATCGGTTGTAGACTGAGGATTTCCATCTGCCCAATCTTTTAATAATATGCACTGGAGTGTCAGTGTTGAAGGAGACCGAAGCTGCCCCTATTCTAAATGAAAGACCCGAGACATGGACACAAACCAATCTTAGGAGTAGTGTTCTGATGTAGAAGATGAATTTAGCCGTAGTCAGAGGGATTCAGTGAGAGTAGTGGTGAAATGTGTGTGGCATGACTGAGTGTGGGTAAGTAACAGACAAGTATTTTAACTGGGCACTAGTTCTAGGTGGGATAAAGTGGTATAGCGGATGGATGAGTAGTTTGGTTCGTTTTAGAGGTTTGTAGAGAAAGTATATAGTGATCATGATTTTTAGCGATATCCAATATTTTTAAGGTGGTCTCAAACAAACATAAAATGCTATATACAATTTGTGAGAATATTGAATAGTCGTGTACAGTAAATCAGAGAGGGCTCAGAATATCGAACCATCGATCGGTAACCTGGATGAAGTAGGGGGTCTATCTGTTTTATTAAATACGCGGTAATATTCTTTTAATGGGATAGGACGTTAGGAAAGGTGTGTGATTGGGATAAGTGGTTGTGGCTGTATTTACCTTATCCTGGGACCGACCTGGCTCCTAAGCTTGAGCCGCGCGTGGCTGGATCACTCCTGCCTCCACACGAGCCGCATGCGGCTTGATCTCCTCTTCTGACTTAGCCGCGTGCACTGACCGCAGTGATCAGTCACGTGGCCTGCCTTGCACTAGGAGCACGGCTCGAGTCACGAGCTCGCTCTTAAAGGGGCAGTGGGAGCCAAAAGTTGATTCAGGCTCCCATTGGCCCACGTCATTCCAGCACCCCCACACACAAACGTTTTGGGGGCGTAGGCATGACGTGGGCCAATCAAATGTTAAAGGATATTTAAACTTCCCTAGCCCTATCCACTTTGTCCTATCGTGGTTTCTGTGTCAGTACCCTTTAGTGCGTTCCTTGATCTATTTTGTTTATTTTGGTATTGACCATGGCTTTGTTCTTGAGTCTGAATTTATCTTTAACCCTTTCCTGTCTTGTTTGTCCGTGTGACTGATTACCATCTACCTGACTCTGGCTTGTTCTCGTTTTCGTAGTCTCTCTGTTACCATGACCTCGTCTCGTTTCTGATTACGCTTTATCTCTGTCTGACGTTTAGTCTGGCAATTCTAAGTCCAGGTAATAAGTTATATCCTAGTCTTGTCCCTTGCTATCCTAAACTCTGTGTGTTGGGGTATTACATCATGACATTATGATGGGACCATGGGCCCTGCAGGTTTAGGACAGCAAATGGCCTTCTATGAGGCAAGATTTTAAGAACAGGATCACCGTATGGACCAGATTGCCCAGGCCCATTAGACACTTTTGTCCAGAAATGCTTATTTGGCCCCTGAGACACTGGTATGCGTAGCATCTCAACCCGTACCTCCCATTCCAGAGGCATCTATCCTGACTAGAGATGTTCCGAATAGTTCGCTGGCGAATAGTTCCTGGTGAACATAGCTTGTTCGCGTTCGCCACGGATGGCGAACATATGCGATGTTCGGTCCGCCCCCTATTCGTCATCATTGAGTAAACTTTGACCCTGTACCTCACAGTCAGCAGACACATTCCAGCCAATCAGCAGCAGACCCTCCCTCCCAGACCCTCCCAGCTCCTGGACAGCATCCATTTTAGATTCATTCGGAAGCTGCATTCTTTTTTTTTTGTATTTTTTTTTTGACAGAAGTGTGTTATATTTGAGCATGCTAGGCTGAACGTGCGTATATCATGGCTAGTTGCACTGAGGGTATGAGTATATAGCAGTACATTGTTGTGAAAGATGGCTGTCATGTTTAGGGTGTAGCTTGCACGTTATCAACTGTGTATTTATATCAGCAGCTCCACCACTAGTTATAAATCAAGTGTGAGTCGCCCCATGAGATGAGACTAGTGAATAACATAATACATGAACTGTTAAGGTAAAGGCATGTAAGGAACTACGACAATAAACTATTTAGGAGGTGAAATAATGACATGTTTAAATGCTTGCTACTTTACGATTAGTTAATGTGCAGAGATCAGTTCATGTGATCAAAGGCATGGTATGGAGGATCGGCTATAGTGGGACATGCTTGGCAGGCTGCTGTTTACTGCTTGTGCTCATCCGATCCCTTCTGGGCGCCAGGTACAGACCCTGGGAGTCCCTGATACCTGGAACAACAAAGGCAAGTCTCTGGCTGAGTGCCGGGTTCGCAGCTTGAGGTGGTGGAAGCTTGTTTTGTCGGGTGGTTGGATCATTCCTGGTCGTGCTTCACGTCCGGTGCGGGATTGTGGTGGCTTAAGGTGGAGGCGAGTGCTTGACGTGGGGCAGGCTCTGCATTTCTGTTTGTGCCTCTGGTCCCGTCTTCGACACCTTTTACGTTGGTGGATTTTAATGGGGACTGCTTTGCTTAGCTGTGGTGGAGCTTGTTGGGGCTTCCTGCTTGTTATTTGCTTCCAAAATTGATTAAAGAGTCTGTCCAGCATAGACTCAATATCCTGCCATGCTTTGCTGGTACCAGGAGGACACATGGCTGCCGCCATATTGGGAGAGTCGCAGATGAGTATCTCAGCCTGGGCGGCTGTGCTCTGTGCGTCCATTAGCTCCAGACAGCCTCTCTGGGGTGGACCGGAATAACCCCCACCGGTCCCCTGCCGGGAAGTAGCTGCTCCTGGGCATCTCAGGATCGGGAGATCGGCCGCCTCTCCCGCCCGGTGAGCACCAGGCCACACTTGCCACGCGGAGGTAAGTAAGACTCTGTCGAGTTGCTGACCACTATTAAGCATGTCGGGTCGGTCAGGTAGGAGCAACATTGCTGGGTCATCCCTTTCTGGGGTGAAATTCGCTTGTTGATAGCTGCTTAAAGTGAGATATTGAGGGAGCTCACACGAAGTGCGTCTTTCCTCCATGACAGCTAGGCCCTGCCCCCCGGAAGCTGCATTCTTAGTGAGAGGAGGGACAGTGTAGCTGCTGCTGATTTAATAGGGAAATCGATACCTAGGCTAGTGTATTCAGTGTCCACTACAGTCCTGAAGGACTCATCTGATCTCTGCTGTAAGGACAGCACCCCAAAAAGTCATTTTTAGGGCTAGAACAGTTGCAGTTGCCTGCCTGCCAGCGTGTGTGTCAGGCCCAAAGCGTATACTGTGCCCACTTGCCCAGTGCCACCACTCATATCTGGTGTCACAATAGCTTGCATTTAAAAAAAAAAAAAAAACTTTTTTGACTGTAATATAATAGCAGTCAGTTTCTGTAACGGATCACCTGGCACCCCGACTTGGTACCTCCGTTAATGGATGCTCCTAGTGCTTCCTGAGGACTCCAAGCACTCTGGCAGACACCACAATCACCGAATCCGAGAAACCTTTAAATTCTCCCAAGCATATGAATGCTGTAGACCATTGAATAGGAACCATACGAATAGGCTTGTACTCCTAGCAGTCAACTGGAACAGCATGCAATAAATCCTTCCCCCCAATAATGAGACAACACATCACTTTGAGGGTAAAACAGGAACTCTGGACTGGCTCATCCAGCCTGGCTTTTATTTCCAACTCACACATACAGGCCACACCCAGGGGGAGGCATAAAAGAACCAATGACATAGATGTTACCTCCCACACATCCCCTCCCCTTAGTGTGACACATAATCCCATTATGCATACAGTGTAAAATATACTTTTACACAACTTTCATAACTTTAAAACCATACATCACATTTACATAAAAATACATATCCACAATCAATCCATTCAGGGGAACAACATATTAAAAAATGGCATGAATCCGACCAGGGGTTTAAAAGTTACTAAAAGTATCTTTTGTTCCTTTCTGGCTGGCAGAAAAACATCCCCACAATGCACCCTGGTTTCCTCCCTTCTGCCCTGGAGTTAATTGGAGAAGTAATCCAATTACCCAGGACTAAAGGCAGACTCCATTAACCACATGGTTGCAAAACGACATAAAACACTTTAAAATACATAAAGTCACATTTACACATAACACACAGACATTTCACCTATCCCCAGATAGCTGGGATCTGCACGCACAAAACTACCGAATAGCGCGCAGATCCTACTCACACAGTACAATTGCCATGGAGCTAAAGTCTTTCCCATAGTCTTTCATTATATGAATAGGCTCCATGGTATGGCTATCTGGGGTATCACATTCCCATAAAGTCTGGTCCATAGTCCAAAGGCAAGAGGCGGGCAATCAGCCCCCTCCAAGGACACGTGGCGAGGTCGGTTTCGCCACACTTCTCCCCTTTACCCCCCAGACTAACAGGGTACTTGACCTCCTGCCGGTCAGTGCCCTTGTTAGTCCAGCAGCCCACCCACAAGACAGAAACAGCAGAGCAGCCCACCCACAATAAAGAGTTACTACACCTGGGTGAGGGAGAATCTTGTCCAGGTTCAGGTGCCTCACCACGGCTGTGTGGGGGACTGGTAGGCTGCCTTGGTAGGTTGCTGAGGGGGCAGAGACCAGCGGTACTCTGTCCTGTTGCCAGCACTACCACGGGAGTAGTCTGGTTGGAGCCTGGTTGCTGGAGACCGACTGTCTCCCCTTTAAATACACCGCTCTGCTGCTGGAGACCGACCGTCTCCCCTTGAGTTACACCGCTCTGCTGCTGGAGACCGACTGTCTCCCCTTGAGTTACACAGCTCTGCTGCTGGAGACCGACTGTCTCCCCTTTAGTTACACAGTTCTGCTGCTGGAGACAGACTGTCTCCCCTTTAAATACACCGCTCTGCTGCTGGAGACCGACTGTCTCCCCTTGAGTTACATTAAGCTGCCGCTGGGGAGAGGTGGTAACCAGCTCCTCTCCCATTAGAACACTCTGCCGCTGGGGAATGGAGACTGGGCTCTCTATTCCCTGTACATTAATGATCCGCCGCTGGGGAGAGGTGGTAACAATCTCCTCTCCCATGCATACTTCCCTTCTCTGCGGAGGGAGACCGACTGTCTCTCCTCCCAGCACAGAGTCCTGCTGTGGGGGAAAGGGGGATGGGCTCTCTATTCCCTGCTGGATACTCTGCCGCTGGGGAATGGAGACCGGGCTCCCAATTCCCAACAAATCACACTGCCGCTGGGGAGGGAGGACGGCTCCTTCAGCTCCCTGTAACTTGGGCGCAGAGACCACGGTCCCATCTGCGCTGGTGTGGGGCTTACGGTCTCCCCTTGGTGGGTTAGGCTGCCGCTGGAGAGAGGGTGTAACAAGCTCCTCTCTCTGAACTGTAACCTGCCGCTGGGGATCTGGGCCGACTGCCCAGCATCCCTGTAGGGCCAGTAGAGAGACCTCGATCCCATCTCCACCTGCCATCTGTGGGTCTCTCCAGGACCAGTCTATGAGGTCTGGTTCTGCTTGTCGGGTAGGTTGGAGCTGCACGAAGCTGAGCAGGTGTTGGTAGTCCTGCTCCAGCTCCCACTCCCTTGTTACCAGGTGGGTCATGTCTTTGCTCACCTCGCATTCGTCAGCCCAGACATACATGCCCATCCGGTAGTCGTAGATGTCCCAAAACCTAGACCCCTCCGTGCTGCCAAGATCAATGTCGTCCTCCAAGGCATCCCATAATAAACCCGGGCCATCATAATCATCCCCCTCCGGTAAGTCGTGCTCGGCCGTCCAGGGGGTAAGTCGAATGGTATGCCACCAGAGGGCCTGGTATGCGTTGTCTAGCCAGATCTCTCGCCATACCAGGGTCTCTAGTCTTGTCACCCACTCATCCAGGGGCTGCTCTCCCAATAGATACATGCGCATCGCCACACGCTTCTGTAGCCGCTGCTCATCACTGGGGAGACTCTCACCTCGCCGCCACTGGGCGTCTTCCAGGGCATCATACCAGACTTCCTTTCTGTCTGCATCCCTGTAGTCCGCGGCCGCCTCCTCCTCCTCATCATGGAACGCTGTCCAAAAACTAGCTGATTCCATCCTGCTGTAGCCAGGGGCGCTGTACGGATACTAGCGTTGCCCTCAATTTGTAATTCCAAACGTTACCAGTGTCTCTGAGCTGCTTCTCCTCGCACTAGGACGCCATCCCACCGCTTGCCACCAATGTAACGGATCACCTGGCACCCCGACTTGGTACCTCCGTTAATGGATGCTCCTAGTGCTTCCTGAGGACTCCAAGCACTCTGGCAGACACCACAATCACCGAATCCGAGAAACCTTTAAATTCTCCCAAGCATATGAATGCTGTAGACCATTGAATAGGAACCATACGAATAGGCTTGTACTCCTAGCAGTCAACTGGAACAGCATGCAATAAATCCTTCCCCCCAATAATGAGACAACACATCACTTTGAGGGTGAAACAGGAACTCTGGACTGGCTCATCCAGCCTGGCTTTTATTTCCAACTCACACATACAGGCCACACCCAGGGGGAGGCATAAAAGAACCAATGACATAGATGTTACCTCCCACACATCCCCTCCCCTTAGTGTGACACATAATCCCATTATGCATACAGTGTAAAATATACTTTTACACAACTTTCATAACTTTAAAACCATACATCACATTTACATAAAAATACATATCCACAATCAATCCATTCAGGGGAACAACATATTAAAAAATGGCATGAATCCGACCAGGGGTTTAAAAGTTACTAAAAGTATCTTTTGTTCCTTTCTGGCTGGCAGAAAAACATCCCCACAATGCACCCTGGTTTCCTCCCTTCTGCCCTGGAGTTAATTGGAGAAGTAATCCAATTACCCAGGACTAAAGGCAGACTCCATTAACCACATGGTTGCAAAACGACATAAAACACTTTAAAATACATAAAGTCACATTTACACATAACACACAGACATTTCACCTATCCCCAGATAGCTGGGATCTGCACGCACAAAACTACCGAATAGCGCGCAGATCCTACTCACACAGTACAATTGCCATGGAGCTAAAGTCTTTCCCATAGTCTTTCATTATATGAATAGGCTCCATGGTATGGCTATCTGGGGTATCACATTCCCATAAAGTCTGGTCCATAGTCCAAAGGCAAGAGGCGGGCAATCAGCCCCCTCCAAGGACACGTGGCGAGGTCGGTTTCGCCACAGTTTCCTTCACACGTGTGCGTTTCAGGGCCTGCCAGGGCACAGTGTCACATCAGTGCAACTCATATCTGGTGTAACAGTAGTGTACATTTAAAAAAAAAAAAAAATACAGGAGGCTTGTTGTCACCTTTTGGGGACCCTTGGTGTTGTACATGGCTGGGTGGAGGAAGAGACCTTCAATGTCATCAGTGAGGACAAGGAACGGGACATGGCTAGCTTGGTATCCAACCTTGTGCAAATGGGGAGTTTGCGGTTGTGCAAATGGACTGTTTGCGGTTGTTTGCGGTGCGTTAAACGGGGAGTTTGGTCTGTCATTGTGAAGCAGGCGTAACCCTTACACTACCTGATCGATACAACATCATACCTGATGTTTTAAAGCACGTTATTCCAAACAATTTAGGAATGTTAGGTGATTTATGCCCTTTATGGAATAAAACCAGACTCTGCATCAACTATGTAATTTTCCATGGGAGTTTTGCCATGGATCCCCCTCTGGCATGCCACAGTCCAGGTGTTAGTCCCCTTGAAACAACTTTTCCATCACTATTGTGGCCAGAAAGAGTCCCTGTGGGTTTTAAAATTCACCTGCCTATTGAAGTCTATGGCGGTTCACCCGGTTCGCCCTTTCGCGAACATTTGCGGAAGTTCGCGTTCGCCGTTCGCGAACTGAAAATTTTACACTAGGTGTGTCCCAATATACCCGTCCCCTGTTATGTTCTAGCTAGATACATGTACAGTGGAACCGTAAATATCCAGAATATGTTATTATATTTACTTACTGCTTATATTTAATAATATACATGTTGCCTATATTTAACATTTTCACAGAAAAATCTGTTTTAGACAATTTTAGACAATTTAAACAAAACACTTTTTGGGAAAAGTGCTGAAAATATTGGTAAATTCATTGTGTCAAGGGAAAAATGCATACATTTTAAAATGATGGTTACATCGAGAGATGGTAAAACAGAATCAATAAATTGCACTGACCCCCATAAAAAAATAAAAGGTACAAAACTGTCTGAAACACCTTGATAAATCTCCCTACTGTTTCTGTTATCCTCCTCCAAGGCAATACATCCCCTGTTTGTGCCGGGACTGAGCTGGATTGCATTGGCAACGTTGAGCGCCACACGCAATGCATGCCGTAGTGCTGCCATAGCAACCCGTGGTCCTACTCTCGCAGCTCTTGAGAAGAGGATGTGATGGTCCAGACTCCCGGCCCCCTCTTCACTCCCGGGCTATGGACTGCATATATATGTATGCAGTAAGGCAGCCAGAGCCCCTAGCAACAGGTTAAAGTGTACTGCAAGGTGCCGCCTGGAGCCATGGCCCCACTGGGACCAATGGATGGACCGGTTCTGTTCATCATCCATTATTCAACATGATTCCTTAATTAAATTAAAGGGATACTCCAGACCCCAACAACACTTCACTATGTGTGAAGAATGTGTCCTAATTTTTTCCATTTTAAAAAGGGCAGATTTCAATAGAAATTGGCATTTTTATAAATAAACCACATTAAACGTCCCTCACCCCACGGCAATAATTTTTGTTTTGTGTGCAAACAGAATACACGAACACACTGACGGACAATGTAACAGACGCAAGCATTCTTTATTTTAATTTCTCCTCTTCTGATAGAAACAAGATACTTTGATTGAACTGGCATTAAAACACTCATGTCTCAAGAAGCGGCTTACTTCCTTCAAAAGATTCCGATGCATTCCTTCGTTGCACAATGCCATATGTCTCTATCTGTGCGTACATAACTGGAAGAATTTAGCCAGTCAAGAATTTATATGCAACCCTGTAAAGGTTAAATCTTCCCTCCTGCTGTTAAAGACATGAGAGGGCCAGGGGTTGCAGAGGTTTTCCCTATGGAATGAAATTCAACCTTCCACAATATTTAAATTGTCATCTAGGGTATTAATAGTAGGCGCTTGCTTAGACCACATTTATCTGCAGCTCTATGGCTTGTTGTTGGCATTCCAGTGGTTACTTTTTTTTTATAATTATTATTTATATCTTTAAATAAGTGTCAATATCCCAGCTACATTGCTTTGTGTAGCAAAACGATATTGGTTGGTGGTGAGGATCTGATAGGAAAGGATTTTGCATCCGTCCCAATCCTTTGTGTTTAATTAATATGAGCACAATGTTTATGCAAAGGATATTTTAATAATATCCGTACATTATCAGATTACAGGAGAATATGATTCTAGGACTGGATTAATGCAAGCCAACATAGGCTGGGAGAGCAGGTTAGATAGACAGATTAGTCTTTTTAGTCCTTTGATATTTTCTATGGAATAATCTCCTAAAGTCTCTATGAGATATGATCCCATCAAATGACAGAAGAATCAAAATATAAGGTTTGGGGCAAATGGGAGGCTCCTCTTTTTGTGATTTGATCATGTTTAGATAATGCTAATAATTTAGGAAGTATTATATTTAGAAATAATTCTATATTTTTAAAAAATTGTAGTTTTTGGTTTTGAATGTACAGTGATGCCTTGTAGCCTCTAGAACAGGCTTTCTCAATGAATCAACATTTCAAATTCAACAAAATCAGGACACAGGAAAATATCTTTCTGTAGAATATTAATTGATATGTTAAAAATATATATATTAGTGAACGTACATCGCTATGTCGTTGTATATGGTGTTAATGAGAATAAACAAGCCTGTCATATGTTAAGTATTTCCTGAAAGTCATCTAAGAAAGTCTCTAAGTAATTGACAATTGTATATTACCGTAGGTATTTATAAATTTAATTAGAGACAACACACCGGTTGCACGCTACAATCCTTTCAGATAACAATCGCAGTGAGAATAAAGATTCTGTAGAAGAAAACAGAGTACTGTTAATCTGCTGACGTATTGCACCCGAAGGACGTCTGTTTACTGCACACATATTAAATAATTATTTTCGCTTTCAAGTGATGCATTAGAAAATGGTGTGAATGGCAAAACACAGATACAAAAGAAAACCAAGGCGATAGATGAAAACATACATTGTTACAATGTAAACAATATTATTACGCACAGTAATAAGGCTTTTCAAACACAGTGGAGTACTGATTGTCCAGAGCCACCCCCTACCCCAACCATTCCCTCTCCAGTTTGTTAATCTTGCTGTTGGTCACTGATGAGGTAAGTTGGACCATACGGCATGAATCTACAGACGAAAAGCTCCGTTGTAAAAAAACCTAAAGAAAGTGTATTTAGAGAACACCAAACTTTAGTGAATTTTAAATTAAATGTTGAATTATGTGAATTCTGTTTGAGTTATCCTACTGGTTTTGTGGAGTTCCTTAGTTTTCCCATGATCCCCTATGCCTTGAGGTTGACCTGAGAAGATATGGCCATAATGACTTCTAGTGGGCACTAAATTTATGGGGTGATTCATTGGATTTTAGATGAATTTGCTTAATATGAGCCCACGTTTCCATGACCAGTTCTCAGGTTTCTAATAAGACGTACCCATGGTTATAAATTCTGCATTCTGTTGAGTAGAGTTCAGAAGTGCCGTCCAGCTGGATGTGACAGTAATAGGCTCCAAGTGTTTAATTGATTGATTAATCAAATCGAGGATCTCCGAGAAACAGCTGTGACTAGTAAATTGATTAGATTTTAAGCAGCACATTCTAATCTACATTGATGCTGGGCAGCACTCTCAAACCATATCTGACAAAATGCAGAATCCACAGGTGGCTTGGATAAAATTAATGATGTTGCCACCCTAGATAATTCTGTGTTTTATTTTTTGAGAGTTTTCCCAAAATTAGCTCAGGATCAATATAGCAAATTGCAGATTTCACACAAATATCTGTAGGACACATCATTTGAGAATAGTATCCACCATTTTGATTGATTTTTTATTTTGTGTCTGACTCGTTTCTCACTTCTGACTCACTGTTCAAGGGGTCCAAAACATGTATGGGCATTTAAAGGAACAATTCACTCCAAAATGTAAAGAATAAAAAAAAAATAATAATTACTATTTAATAAATATACCCCCAACGAAAACATGCATTAATTCTTTGCTGTATGCTTTCACTTTGGGTATATCTAAAAATGTTTAGCAAATGCCGCAGTTCTTCTGACTGAAGCCTTTGCAAGTCCTCTTCTATTCATTTTCCCTGGCACAGACGGAAAGTTTCATTGGGAAGCCTCTGATTCTGAGCCACAAGGGCGTTTGTGCGTTGAGGAGAGGGGCAGAAAGGATGCTGCTGCAAGGAAGACGGACCAAGAAGAACCAGGTACAATAGGGCCGGCCCTGTAGCCACACTTGAACAGGCTCCCTGGACCTTGTGGGAGAAGTCAGAAACACACTAGTAATGCATGCTTGCCACTTCCATTAGCACAGTGCACCTAACGGAAGGAGGAAGAGTACAATCTTGGTTGTCTGACAGCTAGGGAGGTGTTTCTTAATCCATTTATAAAAGTACAGATTTCTGTAAGAAATATGAGCTTTCATGGAATGCAGTAAAATTCAGATACTCATTACATAAACGGCAAAGTGCTTTATTGATGCGGACTGGTCCTTTAAAGCATAATACTTTTGTTAAATGTTATTATTTTTTCCAATACTGTTTGCATGAGAACATGTTTTTATGTAGCAGGGACGTATAAATACTAACTGTTCATGCTGCAGAGGGCATCGTTTATTTCATTACTTCCACCTGATGGTTTTTGGAAGGGGCAGATGGATCATCCGTCCAGCTATGGGTGTGAAGGAGGTAGAAGAGACCCATTAGAAGCTTGATTCGACATTAGACGAGGACAAGTAAACAATATAAACAGGATTAATGACCAGGTGATATCCCTTTCTCCTGCTAAATTGCAATCAATGCCTGCTGTACAGCTGGGCGGGAGAGCAGAAGGTGGTGTGGGAAGGCTCATCAATAAGCATTCAAGCTAAAAAGTAGCCACTCGATATCGGAATATTCAACGACTGTTTACTGGGAGTCTGTTAACTCTTTCAAAGCTAGGTATATCTTCCACACAGATCCACACATTATTTTATCCATTTATTGAGCTAGGTTGAGGGCCTGGAGATTACAAAGATGTACCATTTTAGGTGTATGATTCTAGGCCATGGCCGGATAAAAATAGGGGCTGATGGAGCAGAGGGTCCAGGCCCATGCCCATAGAAAAGGCACATTGATAAAAATAAAATATATCTTTTCCATTACTCTTCACATGCTCTTGCTTTGTACAGAGGGAATCAAGTATGGGGATTTAGGAGGGATGTAGGGGGCAACAAAACGTGTGTGTGGACTAGCCGACTATAAATTAGTTAATGTAAAGCTGACTTTGCGCACTGTGCATATGCTCTTGCTGCTTTGGTCTCTAACAGTGTTGTCTGCCCCATTTCTCCTACACTCAATGTACCCACCATTTTCTCTGCTCTGTCCCAGACTGCATACCAGGAGCTTCTGCCAAGGCTTCCATTAGGGCGCCAGTGCCTAGGGGAACCGCCGGCAGCTTTTACGGCATTTGTGTGTGTCTGGGCCAGAAGTGGTGTAGGAGGACCACCGCTAAACCATGAAGTGTGGTAGTGTATTTACCTATGTTCTCCATGTATTCATCATTACTTGTGTGTCTTACCTGTGTCTTACGAATGTAGTCCGTTCGTCTCCCGAATGGAGACCACCTCGCTAACGAGGTGTGAAAACCACAAACCGCAAGGGAAGCCTCAGCGCGTGCTGACCCTGGGTGGCGACCTGTTCATTAGACGAACACCATCCAGGGGGAGCTTTCGCGGATTGCTTCCCACTTTGTTCGGCTCCCGAATGAGGAGCTCCTCAGCGCCCCTTGGGGTGTTCACACCAATCAATTAGAACAGTGGCAAATTGCAACATAAGTGTGATGCCGCAAGGGAAGTAATTAATGAGTGCTTCCCTGGATGGCCGCTGTTCGTATAGACGAGTGCCGGCCAGGGGGAGCATTCGTGTCCTGAATGGGGATGCTTCCCTTGCTTGGTTTCATCCAGGGACCCCACGAAGGAGGCTGTTCATGTCGGTTACTGTTCTGAGGGTCCCTGAGATTGGTGGGGACACTCTGTGGGGACAATGTTGGTTTGGCGGGCTTTCTGCGCCTGGGAGTCCAGGAGGCGGTAACCTTGCCCGCGCTGGGACTCCCAGGTACAGAGAATCCTGGGTAGAAGACCCCCCTGCCACGAGAAGTGGGAAACCCTGTATTTGCATGGCGGTAACCAGGGACAAAGGGACCGAAGTTCCTGTAACATGCACAGGCCCCTGGGAGGGGACAAAGGGACTAGGGTTTCCGGTTCCGATATATGACCCCTGGAAGGGGACATTGTCGTTTACCTGTGTTCCACCCCTTGCACAGTGAAAGTATAAACCAGAGTGTGGCCAATAAAGATTATTGTTGTACCCCTGGAACTCGTGTCGTCCAGTTACTGGGGGGGAAATGAGTCTCTTCATTTATGCCTAGCAGAGGTAACCAAGTCGGGTTACCCAGGGTCAGCTACAAGTGGGAGTTCTGTATAGGCTGATTCCAGTGCCCCCAATGCCTCCCACAATCCCCAACCGACCGAGAACCGACAGAAAAGCACTGGGAAATGGGAAGTATGAGGCGATCTTCCACAGTTCACCATCAAGGTACTAACAGATGTCAGCATACAGTGAGTGACAGAGCATGTGTGTGTGCCACTAAGCTTGTCTGTAGTGATCTTGTGTATGTCAATAAGCTTGTGTCTGTATGTGTGGATCAGTGAGCTTGTCTATAGTGAGCTTGTGTGTGTTTGTGTGTTTCAGTGAATTTGGGTGGGTAGTGAGCTTCTGTTTTGTGTCAGTGAACTTGTTTGCAGGGAGCTTGTGTGTGTCTGAAATTGTGTGTAGTGAACTTGTGTGTGTGTGTGTGTGTTTGTGTGTGTCAGTGAGCTTGTTGGTGTGTTAAATGATATGGGTAGAACATTGTGATGCCACACCAAGATGGAGCATACAGGTACCTGGTTCCTGTGATGTCACACCATGGATGGTGCATATGGGGTGCAACATTTTTTACCTGGGGGGGGGGGGGGAGAGAATCTTTGCATCAGCCCTGCTTCTCTCTGCTAACAAGAAGGGAAGGAAGGAATTGACAAGTGTGTGCTGGGGTACACACAGGGAAGTGTTCCCAGAAAGCTTACAGAGAGAGAGTGGTGCATAAACAGTGCGGTCTGCATTTTCTGTCCTTAGTTGCTGGCCTGCATGACTGGCAGACATGCATTCATACCAGGCTTACCTGACAATTCTTACGCCAGACATGCACCCCTCTCTAGGTGGACCCACCTTCTTTTACTCCACCCACTGGCATCCTGCTTTACAGGACAACAATGTTTGGGGGGGCATGGGTTTGGCTGGAAGATGACAGCGAGAGATTAGCTTTGTGTTTAGATTGTGTTTTCTGTAATAAGATTCTGGAATTAGTCCCATGGTAATTATCAGCACACACAAGACGTAATGGGCTCTTAATCCGGCCCTGCTCCTGGCAACTTAAGTTAGAAAACTCTAACAGCCTCTGCACAGTAATTGCATTTACTGGCTGGGCATCGGATAGCTAGACAATAATTAATTTGCTGCATTCAGAGTAAAAATTAAACAAGGAACAAAGAAAAATACTGAATGCTTTACATACTAACAATACACAGACTGAGTGATTATCTGGTTTAAAATGCAAACGTGCTGTACTCCACAATTGAAAATTTAAAAAAATAAATAATAAAATATGAACATGGAGATGCCGTTCCACTCTGCCAGGAAGTGCCTACACATGCATAAATTGGCTACAGCTGGGGAATTGAGGACTATGGTGCCACCATCAGGCATGCCAAGCAGGAGGCAGAGTAACCTGGAGATAAAGAATCTCCCCTGTGGAATGATACGCATTGCGAAATTGAGGTATCCCAGTAAAAACTGGAGATCCTAATGTCTACCAGAACCTTTTTGGAGTAACTGGTCCAGTTCTTGTCTAATGCGCATTAATTTCACAATGGGGAGACATGCCTGCATAGACACAGAGTCTAGCGAGATACCCAGGAATACCAACTGTGTTGTGGGGCCTATCGTTTTTTCAGGGGACAATGTAACACCTACTGTTGAGGATGCTACATGGGGTGAGGGAACCTGCTTCGACCAGTAAGAAATAGTCCAAATAGTAGATGACCGTGGGACATTTGACCGTATTCAGGAGCATCAAGCATAGAGTCTCTGCAAAGATGTCGAACAGTTTCGGCCTGCTCCTGGAGCTGAAAGTGAGTCTGGTGGAGAAGTAATAATCAGGGCCACCACCTGAAATTTTGGGGCCCCTGACAAAGCACTGCAGTGAATGCAGTGTGTGTGTTAGTGTAATGAATGCAGTGTGTGTGTTAGTGCAGTGGATGCAGTGTGTGTGTTAGTGTAATGAATGCAGTGTGTGTGTGTGCAGTGGATGCAGTGTGTGTGTTAGTGTAATGAAAGCAGTGTGTGTGTGTGCAGTGGATGCAGTGTGTGTGTTAGTGTAATGAATGCAGAGTGTGTGCCAGTGTAATGAATGCAGTGTGTGTGTTAGTGTAGTGAATGCAGTGTGTGTGTGTGTGCGTTTAGTAGTGTATGCATGTAAATGTAATCTGTTATTCCCCCCTCCCTGTTTCTTACCTGGCTCAGGGAGGGGGGAAGATTATTTGATCCCTGGTGGTCCGGTCCGGTGGCATTGTGGGCCCCCCCCCCCCCGGCTCCCTATACTTGCAGAGGGGGCCCAGCGGACTGCCGCTGTACTTTACAGCATTACTTCCGCTCTCACTCCTGCGAGATGTGGTGTGCGCGCCGCGCGGAGCGTTGCCATGTTAACCCATGGCAACGCTCTAACGGCCACACGTCTCGCGGAAGTGAGAGCGAGGGAAATGCTGTAAAGTACAGCTGCAGTCCGCTGGGCCCCCTCTGCAAGTATAGAGAGCTGAGGGGGCCCGCGGCTGCACCTATATATAGCGATCATCGCTATATATAGGTGCAGAAAGTAATTGTGGGGGCCCTGGACTGCCAAAGCAGTCCGGGCCCCCCAGGACCGCCGGGCCCGTGACAACCGTCATGGTTGTCACTCCCTGATGGCGGCCATGGTAATAATTATCCCTTCATTTGACCCCATGGATATGCCCGAGTGACGGATGGATATGTAGTAAGTTAAATGCGTTGGTAATATCCATCTTGCTGAACCAGATTTGCTCACCAGCCAGTAGAATGGCTTGTATAGCATGGTCCACGGTGGCATAATGGAGAGAAAATTCTTCAGCAGGTATAAGTGAATTTAAACTAGGGTTGTGAGAAGAATGAGGCACGGAAAAATCGATGATCAAACGTTTTTGTTAGATGTGCTGCTGGTAACTGTGAAGAAACTACCCTGTTTGGTTCGTTAAATTGGATTTTTCTCATTTGGTAGATAAAACTACCGAACACCGACCACCCCCTGGCTCATTAACTACAAAGGGAACCGCACGATTAAGTGCTCTCCCTGTGTGGCCGATGTTCGTATAGCCGAACGCCACGTGTTGGAGAAAAAGGCGGCCATCTTGTTCGTATGAAAAGAGGCAGCGGGACTTGGTCGTCGAGTGTCTGGAACTAAAATCGGACACATGACTTTCCGAACGCCAGTCAACTTCGCGAACGCCTGCTTCTTTTCACCGACCAGCCAGGAGAGTGCTATTCGGTATTTTTGTTCCCACAAATTAGGGGAACAAACACTACCTATGAGCCAGGGGGACCGTTTGTGAATTTGTTTAGTTTTTAAACTTCTGGAAATAGACCGACCGCCACCTATGAAACTGTGAAACTATTTTTGGGCATAGAATCATGCGTGCAGTCGGTCAAATTATGACTTGTAGTAAATTCCTAAATCCCTGAACCGATCTGGGTGATTTTTAGATATGTTGGTCACACAGATCGGGGCTATCAGGGGATTTAACTTTTGTAGGGATTCTAAGTGTTTACATTTATTTTTTGTTTTTTTTGTGCCTGGAGATAATGGAGTTTAATACAGTGCTGACTCAATTATCTCCTAGACACAGGGGAGGGATTCACCTATTTTGTATGGGAGTGTCCTGGACCTGAGAGCCAATGTTGGCTATATATACTGTAAATGTATCTCACTTGAGTCCAACTATTATAGTACAATATTAATGAAATCTCCTGAAGTTGATAGAAGAAATAATTGTAACCTTCATAGATAAAAAGAAAAATACTATAAGATCATGGAAAGTGACCTTAAGTTAAATATTTAGTTCTCCATTCTGAAAGAAACAGAGTGAAATACCATAGTGCATACTGTTTCGAAAATGTTATTTAGATAACACGATAAAAGCGCACTCACAATTTGTAAAGTATATGGATCGTTACTGGAAGCAATTTGTATAGTGGGGGCAGTTGAATATTTCAGTGCCTTGAATATTTATGTATATATTTTTATTTTATCTTGACATCTGCTGGAAAAAAAATTCTTATTCCCAGTAATGGGAATATTAAGGGTTAAACAATTAAAAAGAATGCTACCTGAAAAAAAGTTAAATGTATCTATACAATTATGCATTTTTTAATTACATCTAATTTATTAAAAGTGTTTATCGGTTTTACTTTGTTTTTAGATATATGTTTTCTGGAAGTATGTTGTCATTTAATTTTGTTGGGCCAATCAGAAAAAAAAGAGAAGAGTGCAATAACCAATTAGCATTGAGGGGAGGACCTATTGGCAAGCTCCGCCCACTATTCACTATTACTCGGGGAATGTGCCATTTCTGCCATTTATTAGGTGGATAGACAGGGTTGGGTTGAGGCTTCTGATTATGTCATACATTGGCGCTAGCCATTTGGACCTCAATCATCACTAGAATACTATTCAATAAAACATTTACAAAAGTACACTATGGGAAATGAAAACAAAATATATGGCTCTAAATAGGGGCATAAATTCTGGGGATGAAAATATAATTTTGCCTCTTTATAAATCGCTGGTAAGACCACACCTTGAATATGCTGGGCAATTTTGGGCACCTGTTCTAAAGAAAGATATCATGGCACTACGAAAAGGGCAGAGACGAGCTACAAAATTGATACAAGGAATGGAGCATTTTAGTTATGAAGAAAGGTTAAAAAATGCAAGTCTCTTTAGTTTGGAAAAACTATGTCGCCTCATAGGGGATATGATAACATTATACAAATATATTCGGGGCCAGTACAAACCATTATCTGGAAATCTATTCACAAACAGGACTTTACATAGGACACGAGGTCACGCATTTAGGCTGGAAGAAAGGAGATTTCATCTAAGGCAAAGGAAAGGTTTTTTTACAGTAAGAGCAATAAGGATATGGAATTCTCTGCTTGAAGAGGTGGTTTTGGCAGAGTCAATATAGATGTTTAAACTGCAATTGGATAAATACTTGCAAAAACATAACATACAGGGATATAATTTCTAATTATTGGGGTAATAGCTGCTTGATCCAAGGAGACATCTGACTGCCATATTGGGGTCAAGAAGGAATTGTTTCCTAGTTTGTTGAAAAATTGGAAGCGCTTCAGACTGGGTTTTTTGCCTTCTTTTGGATCAACAGCAAAAACATATGTGAGGAAGGCTGAACTTGATGGACGCAAGTCTCTTTTCAGCTATGTAACTATGTAAAGTTGATGTAACATTTATTAAACAGTTTTTAAGGTGATCATTCAAAAAAATAAATAAAACAACTCCTATAGATATATTTTGTCATTAATGGTCTATATATTAAATTAAAAAATAAACTACTTGTAATATCCCTTTAAAGCCTGTCCGAGAGATAATTTGTTCTGCTAGAGTAAACTGTAAATTGTCACAATATATTAAAGAGATTACTAAGATTTTATTTATCAACCTTTTACACTATGTCCTATACTGTGACTTTACCGTGCAGTGGAATACGTTACATTTTGATACCATCAGTAAAGCACCTCACAGGCAATCTCTTATACTTAGAGATAATTACCTTATTTCAATTAAATCCTGACATTTTTGTGTTGTCACATCCTAGAACCCGAGATAAAGGTCTTGGGCCACGACCCATCTCTAACCGGTCCATTATAATTCTTGTCAGAAGGATTAAAAGCTCGCTCATATTATCAGAGCTCAGGGAAAGACACAAATACGCCTACACACAATCACCACTACATCATCTAAAACACACACAAGGTACCAGTGGCAAAGCAACTGCCTGTGGAGTGGACTCCAACTCCCGTCAATTTGGCTGAGCACTACAAGATGTTACAGCAGATATAGGCCTTGATTTAATATTTCGGATAAGCTTTTCAAATGATTTATTCTCGGATAAACTTTAAAAAATATTTTAATATTTTGAAGGCATTTTAACAGTTTATGATTTTATTTTTTTAATCCTATAAAAGTTTACTCAAAAATTTGAAATCAAGGCCATAATTCTTAGTTTATACCTGTCCTCAATTTCTTGTCCGGAGACACGTTAAAGTTCTTTTAGCTAGGAAAATACAAAAGGCTGACTGAGCAAAGTAAAAAAAAAAAGAAATGGGAATACTGGATAAAGGGACAATACAGGCAACCAAACCACTTAATCTCAATGATACTACAGGCACCCAAACTACTTCATCTTAATGACACTACAGGCACCCAAACTACTTCATTTTAATGACAATACATGCACTCAAACCACTTTGTCTCAGTGACACTACAGGAACCCAAATCACTTCATCTCAATGACACTACAGGCAACCAAACCACTTCATCTCAATGACACTACAGACACCCAAACCACTTCATCTCAATGACACTACAGGAACCCAAATCACTTCATCTCAATGACACTACAGGCACCCAAACCACTTCATCTTAGTGACACTACAGGCACGCAAACCACTTCATCTCAATGACACTACAGGAACCCAAATCACTTCATCTCAATGACACTACAGGCAACCAAACCACTTCATCTCAATGACACTACAGACACCCAAACCACTTCATCTCAATGACACTACAGACACCCAAACCACTTCATCTCAATGACACTACAGGAACCCAAATCACTTCATCTCAATGACACTACAGGCACCCAAACCACTTCATCTTAGTGACACTACAGGCACGCAAACCACTTCATCTCAATGACACTACAGGAACCCAAATCACTTCATCTCAATGACACTACAGGCACCCAAACCACTTCATCTCAATGACACTACAGGCACCCAAACCACTTCATCTTAATGACACTACAGGCACGCAAACCACTTCATCTCATTGACACTACAGGCACCCAAACCACTTCATCTCATTGACACTACAGGCACCCAAACCACTTCATCTCAATGACACTACAGGTACCCAAACCACTTCATCTTAATGACACTACAGGCACGCAAACCACTTTGTCTCAGTGACACTACAGACAGCCAAACTACAGGCAACCAAACCACTTCATCTCAATGACACTACAGGCACCCAAACCACTTCATTTCAATGACACTACAGGCACCCAAATCACGTCATTTCAATGACACTACAGGCACCCAAATCACGTCATCTCAATGACACTAGAGGCACCCAAACCACTTTATCTCGAAAACACTACAGGTACACAAACCACTTCATCTCAATGACACTACAGGCACCTAAACCACTTCATCTCAATGAAGAGGTCTGGGTGCCATATCCCTTTCATTTTAATCTTGCAGTGTAAAACACTGACATTGTGCAGAACTTGTTTGTTTCAATCAGATGGTGTCATTAATGACATTTTGCTGCACAAGCCGCCTACGTGCACTTCCCACTAACTGAATTGGCTGAGATTATTAATATTAATCACCTCAGCCTAGAAGTCGGGACCAGCCCCTGAGAGAGCACAACTGTGTGGGAGAAAAGGTAACTAAACTACTTTTTTTTTTACTCGTACCTGGTGAGTGGGCGGTCACCTAAACGGTGACCAGGACACTACAGCGTTAGGAAAACACATTTGTATTTCTAACACTATAGAATTTCTAACACAATAAAACATTTACAAAAGTACACTATCGGAAATGCTAACAAAATATATGGCTCTAAAGTTGATGTAACATTTATTAAACTGTTTTAAAGGTGATCATTCAAATAAATGAATAAAACAACTCCTATAGATATATTTTGTCATTAATGGTCTATATATTAAATAAAAAAATAAACTATTTGTAATATCTCTTTAAAGCCTGTCCGAGAGACAATTTGTTCTGCTAGAGTGAACTGTAAATTGTCACAGAATATATTAAAGAGATTACTAAGATTTTATTTATCAACCTTTTACACTATGTCCTATACTGTGACTTTACCGTGCAGTGGAATACGTTACATTTTGATACCATCAGTAAAGCACCTCACATGCAGTAATTACCTTATTTCAATTAAGTCCTGACATTTTTGTGTTGTTACAGCCTAGAACTGAGATAAAGGTCTTGGGCCACGACCCATCTCTTAAAAAAATATTTACAGTTGAATGGAGTTATAGTACACTTCAGATGTTCTCTGAAAGCCTTCATTATTTTTTCTATGATGAGAAACCCCTCGTATTTGTTGTACCTATGATATTGAATCAGGCAACTTTATTTTTTTATGTTTATCATCTGAAAATATAATCCATTGATTGGTGTAATGATTCATCCGTCTATTAAATTGTTTACAAGAGTTGCTTTTTAACATGAAATAGTTCACGAAATCGGCTGCGGATTACAGCAGTTTGACACTTTTACTAGACGCTCATTAGCAGTTAGGTGTCAGTTTATGGGATAGATTTATTGAGAGATTTGCGAGATGAGTACCACTTCAGAGTTTGAAGGAGAGCTATATCGGAGAATAATGAAGATTTATTATACGTGTGTACACAAAGGCGCCTGTAGGCATGTCATTTAATGACTAGTACTTGTGTATTGATATCTTTATACACAACGAACCATTATTGCTCATAGTTGTTTGCAGAGAACATAAAAGGAAAATCACAATGAAAGATGTACTTTTTGTTTAAGCCTCAAGCTTTGAGACATGTGAAATAATTCTCACCTGGGATACAATGTAAATCACGACAAAACAGAATAGACTCAAACAAATATTTAATGTCACATTTTAGTACAAAACAAAAAAACCCAATAATTTCTAGTTGGTTAATGGAGGGACTGTTTTGATAAATTATTCCATGTTTAAAAGGCCTACTAGAATGGGAGGGCTGGCAAGGAAGATAGAGGGCCCTGGGCCATTAGCAGCTGTTGTGAGTCACAGCCTTCTCCGTCTTAATTAGCGCAGTGGGAGGAGTATTAGGATGTTGGCAGAGTGTTGGCTGGGATTACACAGGGATTTTACTCAGGATGGATCCAGAGCCCGAACCCGGGAATGGATTTGTGACAGATTTTAAAAAGTACATCTGCACAAATACAAAATTACCAATGTGCATTCAGTAACAAATAACTTCACACAATTAGGCACGCAGCCATTGGTGTATTTTGGTTTTGTTCTGCTCTTGGCATGACTAAACTCGAGTACCCCTCTAATCTAAATCTCCCCACCCCTTCCTGTCAAGGCAACACCTTTTCATGTTTAAGAACAAACACGCACTTTGCCTGACAGACACACGCCCTCACTGATGCATGCACTGACATACACTCACTGGCAGGTACTGTCATTGGGGCACACACTGTTTAACTAACAACACACACACTGTTTAACCAACAACACTTTCACTGGTAGACACATAGGCACGCTCACTCACTGAGAGGCACACACTCTCAGATACACTGACATAATCTCACTGACAGACACACACCGACATACAGACACACTCACTGATTTAACACACTCTGACAGACACACACATTCACTGACAGACATTTAAAGACAAGCACTCACAAAGACACACACAGACATAATGACAGGCACACACACATTAACTAACACACACACACACTCACTGACAGACACATACTGCAACTGACACATTTTCTCATACCCTCGCAAATTATTATTATTGTGTTAAATTTTAATTTAACTATACTGAAAAAAAGGGGGGGTGGGGGAAGGGGAAAAGGTCTGTTCCTAGGGAAGACTAATAAAAAGTCCTTTATTGTGAATAGTGGGACATCGAGAGAAACTATCTCAGTAGTGACTGCCTGACAAACAAAGAGTGTCAGTTATAACAATCGAAAACCGAGAATACAAAGATCAAAAAAAAAATGCAAAAATCAGAAAAAGCTATGTACATAAAATACACACATAGAGTAGATAATACCAGGGTTGGTAAGGTAGCGTCGTAACGCTCAAGCCTCAGGCCGTAATAAGCCTTATGTATACAGAACCGATATGTTCCTAATCTAGTCAGCTCTTAGTAACTGGCTGTAAGGGGAATAATCTCAAATATAGTACACTGTGATGCAAGGCAACAAGCTTGTCAGGTGAAAATGAAATCATACAGTGTCTAAATAAATAGGTAATATGACCAGATGGTGCCGTAATAAGCAATGATATATTTATCGGGTATGGTACTAATCTCGACAGGAGGTGTCTATAGATAAATAGATACTGTGTCCGGTTGATGCCGTGATCACCCCTAGTATGCTGGACCGATATATATCTATTTAACCAGCTCGTAGTTTATAGCTGTAAGGGAATTGAACTCTTGTATAGTACACAGTGATACAGAGCGATAAAAAGTATCCAATAAAGGACACATGTATCCAAATGTGCAAGCAGAGCGGGTGATTTCCCTAATCTAATAAAGATACCTTTGTGCACTGGAGGTGCATACATTAATGGGATGATAGAAGGTATCAGATAATCCCTGTCGGGATGTCATATCACCATTGACTCAAGGAATGTTGTAAAGTAAACAATCTGTATGCGGCAGAAGTAAGAAAGGTCCTTCAAGGGCACCTAGTACAGGAAAGAGACAGAGAGGTATCGAGGGTAGAAAATTATCTAGAGCATAATGAAGACAAGTCCTGCTAGTAGTTGCCAAGTAAACCAACCCTGTATTAATAATAAAAACCCTGATCGGAACTTAAATAGAGATGAGAGTATCGTTGTATATGCCCCTGGACGGCAAGATGCCGTACACATCGTGGGAAAAGACTAAATACTCCAATAGTTGTGTCAGATCGTCGGCATGTTAACCTTAGTAAGAGAACACAATCAGCAGAAACAGGAAGATATTGCTAGGGGAAATAAGTCCTAGTTGACTGTACTGCTGGTGAACGGCTTAATGCTGTGAAAATTATAAAGAAATAGTCAATTTAGCAAACGCTAAGTAGAAGTCCAGAAGCAGAGGAGAGGGATGTCGCGCCCCGACGCGCGTTTCGCCTAACTCAGAGGCTCATCAGGGCCCCCAACGGCACAAGGCTAACAAAGCATCTGCTGGGGCCTTTAGGACTGGCATTTTTTTGCCTTTTTAGCCTTGCGGTAAATACAGTGGTGCACACCGCTTCTGCAATGACACTGGCACTGATGCCCAGCTTCATGCCTGATAAATCACTTAAATGCCCCCCTTTCCCTTGTACATATAGTAGGCTTAGTGAGTGGGGGTCCTGCCATTTAAAAAAAATATATAATAACTTGGATGCAGGACATAGGAGGTGACACCTTGGTTATTACATGCTGCCAGCCAGATATAAATCCTCCTGGCTTCTCAGGGGAGCATTTGCCCTGTTGCTCCCCTCTCTCCCCCGATCAGCCCCTGATTTTTCTAGTCACTTTCTGGGTGAGTTTTTGCTTGACTTATTGATCAACAACATCAAAGCACTGTAGAACAGGACTGACCCATTGTGATATTTCCCATGATATTGTAATATCTAGGGCTGGCCAAGACATCAGACTCAGTGAGCATGTATGGTGTCCCCGGGGTGCTTGTGAGCAGGGCTGGATTAACGCAGGGGCTGATGGAATAGGCCCATTGATTTAAAAAATATATATATATTTTTTTAAATGACATTTTTTTTTTACTTCTCTTCACATGCTCTTGCTTAACTATGAAAGAGGGATATAGGAGAACAAAACTGGTGTGACCTGGCTGACAATTAAACTAGTTAAGGTAAAGCTGACTTTGCGCACTATGTAAATACTCTTGTAACTTCAGTCTCTCTAACACTGTGACATGTTCCCTTTCTTCTACACTCACTACATACACCTTTTCTCTGTCTCAGACTGTATAACAGGAGCTTCTGCCTGCTAGTAAGAAGGTTAGGAAAGAAGTAGACCAGCGAGTGCTTAGTATGCGTAAAACGAGCACATCATTGGTTGCATTTATGACAAGCTCAGGGTGCTGTCTGCATAGTATGCCCTTGGTTGGTCATCCTGCATGATTGTCAGGCAGCCTGGCTGACCATCTAATTCTTTGTGCACACATGCCCCCTGTTTTTTCCTTCAGGGTGGTTCTGGTTACTTGACTCACATCAGTGGCCTACCCTTTTACCCCGCCCACCGAAATCCTGCGTTACCAGACACTGATGTTAGGGTGGTATGGATTTACTTGTAAGATGAAAGCAATAGATTAGCATAGGGTATCTGTTTTCTTATAGCTACATTCTGTGAGTTTCCCTCCAGCACCACCAGATACATGACGCTTGGGAGGTATAACTGCTTTAGTGTTTTCTGTCGATAAGATTCTGTAATTAGGCCCATCATAATTGTTAGCATCAGGTCCAATTGGCTCTCAATCCGTCCCTGCTTGTGAATGGAGGTGGGTGTTGAGCTCTGAAAGGCAGTCTTCTAAACTACACAATATAAATTTCAGTCATCGCTGTAGTCTCTTCCGTCTCTAAGTCAGAGACAAATCTCTATCAATCTCCCTTCATACTGTGCAGCCCATACTGTTGTAATACAGGCTGCCCTCACTTACCAATCGGGTTCCGTTCTTACAACTCGGTCATAAAACGAATTGGTCGGTAAGTGAGGATGTGCTAGTAAACATGCGCAAGAGAGCAGGTCTACATTCAGGGGAACCCAGAGAATCTATGTTCGGGGAAACTTCCCCGAACATAGACCAGCTCACTAGCGCAGGGAACCATGCAAAGCTATAAGGGCTTCCTGCAACAGTTTAAAATGATGGGATATACATCAAATGCAGGGTCTGGACATGAAAGTATTTTTGAAACAATTTTTTTTTGCATGTTTAAATACATTATCGGCATAACTAATTTAAAATGAGTGCTAGCTACAGCATGTTGTGTCACTTTTACATATAAGGTATTATAACGATCTTATGAAGTGCTTCCCTGGTGACTTTCAAACAATTCACTATGTAATGAATATTAAATAACCGTGTTCGAGATCATTGAGAAGCAATTGTGCTTCTTAAACCTTACATGTTTCATTTATTGAAGCATTTGTCTGAATGCCACAGTTTAAATGCAGGTGTCAGGGAGGCCAGGCACAAAGGAGATGTAGTAAAATAACATTATTATTACAAAAAAATCAGAAATGGGCTGGATAAAAGACATTAAATTGCAATTTACCAAAAGGACTTCACCAGGTCATAGATTATTTTAGAAGATTAAGTCAGAATAGAATTAGATTTTTAACTGTTGGATTGAACGTAATAAACATTTTATTTGCTACTCTTTTTATATCAATTCATTGTTCAGAGATGCTCTGTTGGTGTGATTGACAAATGCAGAAGACTTACTAGGGTATTTAGTAAAATAATAATTCAAAGTGAAATTCATAATTAAAGGGACCTATTATCAATAAAAATGTTTAGCTTAATGAAGGCGTTTTGGTGTATAGATCATGCCCCTGCAGTCTCACTGCTCAATTCTCTGCCATTTAAAGCGGTACTGTCAGCCATGAATGCCATTTTTTTTAACCCCCCCTCTCCCGACTCCACTACATCTAATTGTCCCCCTAGTTACCCACAAATGCCCCTAAGCCCCCCATCTTACCTATTTTTGCATCTTTAGTTCGTGCCCGGACCTAGGTCCTGGGCGCCGCCATCTTTGTGTGGGTAGATGAAGTCCCTGTGGGACACGTCATCTGCCCACACTAGATAGTGCTTTAAAATTCCTGCGCATGCCCAGTTAAACACTTGGGCATGCGAACGGGAATTTAATCTATTCATTAATTCGTCATAAAGATGAATAAGTGAATAGAAATTTCAAATGAATGAACGAAGACCTCTTCGTTCGTTCATTTGGTTTATTACAAAGAGAGAGCTACCAGCGTGCATCTCCCTCCTTGTAATATGTACAAATAGAAGTGGCGGGGAGCAGTGCCCCGCCACTTCCTAAACCCTAAATGGGGGGCCCTAAATGTAAATGGGGGGACCTATTGTCCCACCCATGAGCGGCAGGTGGAGGCCCTAAATGGAAATGGGGGGGACACACCTTTTTGTCCTCCCCCTGGCATCCACCCATGAGTGGCGGGTGGGGGTCCTAAATTACTATGGTGGGGATCTATTTTCCTCCCCACCGGCCCCCACCCATGGGCTGACTATGGGTCCTCACACCCAAAAATGTTTTAATAAAGACTCACCTACCCCCCTCACCCGAAAAATAGTGAGGGGGAACAAGAAAACTAAATACCTGTAAATAAAAAATAAGTTACCATTTGATGTCTTCTTTTTTCTAAAATATTCTTTTTTCAGCCCAAAAAAAGGCAAAATAAAAAAGAAATGTCCTGAAGAAGCCTTTGAAGAGGCAAAACGCGTTAAGTGGGACTCCTTGAGATTATCTATATTGTTTTTATTGCTTTTTTATATGGTTAATAGTGTATTTTATATTTTTATATTTACACTTTAATTTTTCTATTCAATACTTCCTGGTACCATCATACTCCTAGGTGGGATTATACCACCAACGCTGTATATACCAGAGCAGGTCCTGCTCTGGGAAATGTGAGTATGTTAAATTATTTATCTTACTCCACATTCACAAATATTTATTTCACCATTGGAGCATTCTTTATCTATCTATCCCTACATATGTTCTACATGCTGCACTCTATTTGAGCCATTAGGGGCGCTTATATCAGTACATATCCTTAGACGGGAATTGTTCCGTCCATCCGCTGAAACAGCTGAGCTCTGAGATAGCTCAATTAAATGTGAGTGTAATCACATAAGATCACACATCACGCACTTACTGCACATACTGTATTGCACTATTATTTTTCTTCTGTTTTATTTGAGGTCCAATGCGTATATAACCTCAGGAGACTTGTGTACGTATCAAGTTTTGTGCATAATCCTTGGGCGCGATTTCTTTCCCCTTTTTTCTATACTCTATTATCCACAAGGTTTGGGAATCTTTGTACTAGTTACTGCAGCCCAGTTGTACCCTGTATTATACTGTAGTGAGCGCCTATTATTTTTTATTTATGTTTTTTAAAGCATTATTTACTATACTTTAACTCCGTTGTAATTATGTACAATTACTTTACTGTATATGTTTCCATGCACGTAACCCTTTCCTGTTCCTCAATAAAAGTTTAATGGGAAAAAAAAAAGTTTAGGGAACATCATGAATTCAAAGGCTTTGAGCAGTTCTCATCAACTCTCTCCTCAAGGCACACCTAACAGTCCAGGATTTAGGGATTACCCAAGTGTGTCTAAGGAGTTTTTAAAAAAACAAAAACAAACTAAGACTCTAAGATGTTTTTTTTTTTCTTTTCTAAACACCTACACCCAGGTAATCCCTAAATCCTGAACTGTTAGGTGCGCCTTAAAGGTTGAGGAGCACTGGCTTAGAAGATCTAACGGAAAGATGAAAAATGGTAAAAAAAAATAATGAAGCACAGAAAATATGTATCCATTTGATGTCCTATGAAACAAGACAAGAATAAACTTCTATGAATAAAGAAATGAATGATTGAAGAGAATGGATGGAGCTGGGATGAATTATAAGTTCAATATGTCACTCATTGCTATCCCTTCATTGTAAATCCAAAAACAGTATTCTAATGCTGACACAATTGTACATTAATAGCAACAAAAAAACAAAAACTGATTGTTTTATAACATATTTGCAGATAAGTTTAAAATATTAATCACGTTATAATGTAATTCGATGCCAACTGGGACTGAATTTACCCCTCTAAAATGTTTATATAGAAAGAAAATAAAATTTTAAAATAGAAATGTTATATTATTTCCTATAATTTTGTTACTGATATTTGTTTGTAATTCTGTCAGTTGTTTGGGAGGTGGAATATAATAATATACATAGAGCCATCTTATTTTTAAATTAATCTTTGTGTATTGAAGTGCTGTTACTCATTGTGGCCGCCTTACGTAATACGCGTCTTGGTTACCCAGGCAACGCTTTTGATTGTGTTTGCGAAGATTCACAGTGGCATGGTAACTATAAAGGGCACATGCCATCATAATCTAGAAGTAAGTAGATGCATTTTGAAATTAATGCCTAAAGTCAGGGGATGTCAAACTCTTTCATTTCATGCCTGAGGTCTTAAACCTACTTGTCTAAGGATGGCATAATCATACGTATATTTATTTATGTATCTTTTTTTTTTCAGAGCTGTAGAATTTTTATCAACTTTAATATTATCAATGTAAAAATGAAGTGATTTACAAAACTTAATACACTTACAATGGCAATATATGTATTTAAATAATATACAAAGCAGAGACACATTTACAGCAATGAGTATACACGGAACCCCTTAATATAACCTTTTTTTTACTACAAAATAGTTTTATACAGGTATATTGTGTGGCCTTATATTACAATGGCTTAAGAAAAATAACTGAAATATGATTTTCAAGTATGGTAACATATTGAATTTCCCCTTGAAACGTGATTAAAATTGACTGTTGAAACTACCTCATGGTTTAGAAGTGGAGTAGTAATTGGAGAACCCATTCTAATTACTCTGCGTGGGACATTTGGCTTTTTACTGCCTCCTAACAAAATGCGCGTGAGGGACAATTGCTTCACCTACTACTGCTAAAATACCACCTAAAGGGTTACTGCAACCCATAAACTGTGTTTTCATAAAAAAAAAGGTTTAAAAGTACCTTTCCCCCCCCCCCACCTCCTCTCACCGTGGTCAAATTCTCCCTTACCCTGCATCTCTGATGTCACTCGCCGTTGCCAGATTGGAAGGGATGTCAGAGAGGACAGACTGACGAGAGCACAGATGCTGCACTGGGGGAGGGAGGTGTCTCCATTGGTTGTCCGGTGCCAAATGCCATTTTTGTACAGATTTGACATTAGCCAGCCCGGAACTCTGTTACACCTTTGGCAGAGAATGTGTTAATCTCTGTCTGTGCCGCGTTTTCAAAGTGAAATGCTACACATACGGAATACAGACACCATGACCACTTCATATCACTGAAATTATCATGGCGCTTTGTAACCCCTTAGGCCTGATTTTTCACCCCAGCTGTTGAGTAACCTGTTTTTGAAAAATGATTTTTTAAACATCCTGAAAGGGGGGGGCGGAGCCAACTACTGAACCGAGCGGTCGCAACTCAAACGAGCTCCGTGGACAACAAGCATTTTTACGGGCAAAATTAACTCCCATCACCCCTCAAACTCAACAGAAACAGGCTAACTGCCCCAGCAATCACGGCAGCAATGGGCAAAAAGAATAAAAAGCTTAAATCGGACATGCCACGACCTGGCGCAAGTATAGGGGATCTATGGCGGAGAGCACATGGCGCCCTGGAGCCTCACATGGCGGAATATGCCGATTATGCGGACGACCTCACCAACTCTGACGGTCTCACCTCAGACCAAGAAGAGGTAGCCATACCCGCTGCGCGACCGCAAGCTCAACCCAAGATGCACTCAGATGCTGCTCCGGTCACAAAGGCCGAAATGAAGGAGTTGTTTGCCGAGCTCCGACGGGGCATCCAGGCCGACATGGCGGATATGAGGAAGGACATCCAGGGCCTGTCGGATCGTATGGGTGCCGTGGAGAGGGACTCCATGAGCCACACAAAACAACTTACCACGCTGCAGCATGAAGTGGTCTCCCTGCAACAACTACACCTGCAGGTGGAACAAAAAATGGCGGCAATAGAGGATGCGCGGCGCGCCCAAAACCTGAAGATACGGGGAATCACAGACTCCATTCCAGACACGGAGGTGCCCCACCTCGTACGACGCTTGGCAAGCACGATCCTCCCCGTGAAACAGGCCAAAGGAATACACATAGACTGCACTTTTCGTTTACCCAAACCCACAACAGCCCCAGTGTCGGCATCCAGGGATGTTCTAGTAAAGTTCCAAAAACGCCAAGACAAAATGGCGCTTATGGCAGCCACCAGGGGACACACACCGTACACATTCGAGGACATGTCCCTTACGTTCTATTCTGATCTGTCCCGGGGAACAATGGCAGGGCGCGCAGCACTCAGACCACTCACCATCCTGCTCCGCGCTCGCAGCATAAGATATCAGTGGCGCCCACCCCACAAACTACAGGTGATTCATGGCGACAGAACCTACCTAATAGCTGACTTACCGGAGGCAAGAAAACACCTGGCGGCATGGGGCCTCCCACAGGACGCACTGCAGCAGCCCAACAATCCCGCCAACGTCCATGCTTGGAACCCGGCCGCCTCCGCTACGTTTGTCCCACGAAGATCCGCACAAGCGGGGTCGTCACCGAGCCACGCGTGAAACCACAAGAAGGTTTGCGCTTCTCTCTCTTTCCCACATGTCGCTGTTCCTTGGACAATATGGACTGTCAAACGCACTACCTATGGAATAGTGCCGTAACACCTTGGGGGCACCGAGTAAAGGACGACAGCTGAACGCATCCCGGATACCTGCCTGATTGAGGAGTAGGTTACCTGCAGCTCTTCTGTAGACTGGTTGATCTTCCAGAGACACTTGGGCCCTTATATCTACATGTAGTTTTGTAATAATATATGACCCAGTGACTTCCTGGACGATTTCTGCACATACCTGCAGTGATAATATTGTTTCAGCTGACTGCCGTTAAGTTGCAAACCCCTACTGAGTGACGCTCCCTATAATGCTTAGTTTGTTTGACTCACGATAATGTATGCATGTCTAGCCTAGGATGTCCTCCATTAATGTTAGTATACTACATAAAATGACTACCTGTGTCTTCATGCCGACACTCCATGATTATCCTTTACTTGTGCACAAAAGCATACTGTTTTTACTACTCCTGCTAGCCTAGCCACTGTTTAGCTTTATATATTAGCCTGTAGCTCTGTAAGCTCTACCAATAAGCATTATGTCCAGCGAGGTGTGCGAACCAAGCGCCTCATACTAAGTTCAGAAATGGGTAACAAGGTGCTTTTGATTTTGTTCTTCTTAGATTTATTAAACGACAAATGCATACGTGCCCTAGTGTAAACGCCTGTAAAAATAACCCACCTTGTATATCCTATGATATGCTTCCATAGTAATTCTAACCTACTACTCTGTGATGCAGACCTCTTATATTGCATACATTGAGCCTATCTCGTCTGATGAACCAGGTCTCTAACGTCTAACCTATGCACCAGATGTATCCCGCATACCTAACTTGTTCTCCCTTTATATAAAAATGGCAGTATGTTCTATGACCTTACCAACATAATCCCTACGTTCATGGATAAGGCTTTATGCCTCTCTTGCAATGTTGGGTCACGATATATAATGGAACAGTCACATAAGTGCCATTGCATACTATTCAAGCCTGTTTATAATATGTTTTCGTTAATCAACATAAAAACAAAAATGAGGCATTAATATCGCGGAAATGTACAACATTAATGTTATTGCTGTATTAACCCTATATTATGTACCACTTGCACGTTTCCCTTTCTCTGTTCTGTAACCCATCTTACATGCCTCAATAAAAGAAAGATTGACAAAAAAAAAAAAAAAAAACATCCTGAAAGGTTAGTTTTTCAGTTATCATTATCATGTTTACATTTTCCATTTTTAAATAAATGTTCTGTATGTTATATTATTTTAGCTATTCGTGAAACTTCCTCTGTAAGCATTGTTCTGATATAAATGTAACTTGTATGTACGTAGTGGGGAATTACGATGCCACATAAACATAACTAACCCCATTGTAATGATTTGTGGACCCAGGACATACTTGAAAACGAGAGAAATCTCAATGTATCTTTCCTGGTAAAATATTTTTTAAATAAATAAATACATTCAACTCCCAATAACGACAGACAACGTAGTATGGATGAACAGGCCACAGCATTTATTATAACATAAATAAATTACTGTATAACACATCCATAACTACATATATTAAACTCTTCTTTTCTGTAACAAAATTGTTAGAAATAAATAATCATTAAATAACATATATACATATATAACTCAACATACAGTGTTATACAGAGACCCAACCGTCCTTGCCAATAAACATACAGTGGTTACTAAACACAACTTCCTCTCACCTCCCCCCTCGTCATAAAAAACATATCATTCAAATGCCCGCCATCAGCTGACCTTATCCACGCTCGATGGGCACGAGACCTCAGGTAACCTAATGTTAAACCTTTGAAGCAGGGGAGGTTGAGACCTGCAAACATAATGAACTTACTCCATCCTTAAACAGAACCACTCAAACTTAATTGGCAAGGACATACCCTTGGCTCGCTGTGACTAACTAATCCTACAAGGGGTGGGCGGGCGGGAAGCTGTTTGCTGGCCCGAATCCCAAGTGGCACTGAGGTAAGACCCCCCCCTCCTACTAGCTCACATAGCCCTAACCCCACCCACACAAATTTCCAAAGACACTCCCACGCATCTATCCCCACACTCCTACATGTGCCCTTGTCCGCTTAGCTGCGCTATCTCCCCAGGGCCTAAATGATCTCCCACGCAATAAAGGCAAAGATGAATCTTACAAGTCTGAACTCAGCAAATTGTTGTGACATAGATTTAAAGAGGGATTGTCTCCAAAACAAAACATCAAGATCACTTGAAATAACATACAAAAGTGTGTATGTACGGTGCAAATGTTAGGGTTTGTTTGTTTTTTTAAACCTATTTACAAACGTTTTTAAACATATTCTTTAACAGATCTCAAATTAATTTGATTTATATAATTACAGTAGGTTGATACTTATCTGTAATACTGAATGAGTTAACTAGAGGATATTGACATCACGTGAAATTTAACAACGATAACTAACATGTTCTGCATTTGGTAAGTGGGAAATGCAAGCTGGCAAATAGTAGAACCTGTATCACAGAAAAGACTCCTGAATTTGTAATATAGATTGCCTACAGGGTTCATTGCTTTCTTAAAATTATATTTATTGCACTGCACATAAATATTTAAAAACATTTATTTAAAAAAAGAAGGTATTTCATGATGTTGCATAACTATAATATATAAATACAGTTAAATTAAGCATCAGTATTATACAGAGCACTGCATTGTGCTATTACAGCCTGCAATAAACCTCTGTAGTGTACTCCGTGTGAACATATCACTACCTAATCCTTGCTCCATGGCGACTAGAATGTAGTCATAAAGTTTGAGTTTCCTGAAGTTCCTTGAGTGTAGGAAAAGGGACGGAAGTCGGAATTTACAGTCCCCTTGCTAAAGATACAGAGTGAGAGAATGGGTGGAAATGTAACGTGGAAACCAGTGCAAGGGCAATAAAGAATATTAAATGGACTTTATGGGCTAGATTTTGTATTGCATTGTTCTGGAAGGATAAATGAAAGCTAGACTGTGTATACACATTGCTGGGAGGGAAAGGGTCAAATGAACTTAAATAGAAAACAGAGTCATTGTGCATTTTGGTGAATGTAATGACGCTATATAAAAAAAAAAGGCACCATTGCAGACATTAGCCTTTTGTCAAAGTTTCTAAATGTTCTTATTTGCAGTTGTACTATATGTTTATTTGTATATTTTTTGCATAACTACATTTTAATGTATGTTACACATTGATATAGTTTGAGTCTTGAATGAAAACTTAATTATATACAACCATAATTTTTACCGGTTGTATTATATTTATAGATATCACAATGAAAATAGACTCGCGCTGCGTTTACATTTATCTGTCATAATCTGTTTGGGCTATATAACAAAAAGCAGAACTGGTCTCTGGCACAAATTCTTTATTACAATGTTTCAATATTTTTTATTCAGTATGACCGTGTTCCCACCGCTTTTCATCTCTATCATAATAGGAAGTACTTATTTAAGCTACGACCAGCCAGGGCCTGGGCCCATTGCACCGCAAGCTATATTTGCCACAAAGTTCAGTCACGAGCAGACCATCCATCGTGAGAATTATCTGCTGTAGACTGACATATTGGCTACCACTGCAGTGATGTTTGAACATACTAATTCCCTCTTTGTCCCAAAAATAGAGAAAATGAAAATGTTGCTTTATTTATATTATAGTAAAGGCTATTCAGGTTTAATGGGTTCCAGCTGAGGCAGGCGGAGCGATACACAGATTATGAAGGCCAAAAAAACTGTACTATTAAAATTATATGCTTCCAGTTCATTTGCTTTGACCTTAAATTCGAAATTCACTTTGAATTCCTGACAATTATCATTTTGTGCAGAGTATATGAGCATGTATCAGAACTCCACAGCAAAAAACTCACAGTATTGTGCAATGTGTATCGCAGAGCTCCACAGCAATAAAGCTCACAGTAATGTGTAGAGTATATGAGCATATCTCAGAACTCCACAGCAATAAAACTCGCAGTAATGTGCAATGCGTATCTCAGAAATCCACAGCAATAAAACTCACAGTTTGCAATGTTTTTATCTATTACTTGACTTGTGCATTCGATTTCAAACACATTGAGATTCGTCCAAATTTTGGTTGACGGACAATTCATCCGAAATCCCGAACTCCGCATTGCCATATGGATTAATTACAATACAAAAAAAAACAAAAAAACAAAAAAAAAATAATGAACGAGCCGTTTTGTTTGTTTTTTAATTGAGTGTTTTATCTGAGAAAAATAAGACTGATGGCCTGAGGACAAACACTAAATGTTGATTTTAATTACAGATCAAGTGAGAAGCGACTAATGATGGTGAAAAAGGAGGAGCAGTTAAACAAATTATATATTTCTATATTAAATAAAATATAAACATAGATTTTTTTTTTTTAAATTCTTTATTTAGTCGTGCGCAAATATAACATTTGTGCCTCATCTGCCACAACAGCAGTGTGAGGTTGTAAACATTGATACATTTGTGTGACAAGGATATTTGGATGGTAAAACATTAATAGATTGTATTGGCAGCGGTGCACATTTTTTTTTTGTGTGTCTGTAGCGTTGGATAGGACATATCAAAGATTGAGTAGGTGTCTCTCAGGGTGAGTCGGGTATGTCTGTGCTCATGGTAGGTAGTGAGACTTCTGGTCGTGGGCCTGAGGCTAGATTCGGTAGTGGGGTGAATTAGCATTGCTATATGCTCGCTGGTTCAGGTCACCGTTCTCAATGGTCTATGTGTTAGTTGATTGTGCCCCTAACCAAGGGGGCTGCGGGGGGAGGGGGGGGAGGGAGGGGTCGGAGTCTCGCGATTGGTTGTCGGTTCAGTGGGTACTATCTGTGGCGCAACCAAGCGCCCTTATGGGGGTTCCCATTTAGTGTGGGGGGGGGGTGTATGCGGTGTACCTTGTCGTCCCAGTTGGGGATCTGACCTGTTCTGTGGTGCGCAGCAGGTGTAAATTATAACATTCAGGGTATTAACAAGCAAACAATACAATACACAATGAAACAGTCACTTCTTTTATCTGGATGCCACTGAGAGTCAGCCGTCCGGTTCCTCCCGTCTCTCCGGTGTTTGGGTGTCTGTGGTTGTCAGTCCTAGTGGTTCAAGGAAGGATGAGGCTTCTGCCATCGAGGATAATGTGTGGGTGGTCCCATTATGAGTGGTTAGTAGCGTGCCCGGTGCTCCCCATCTGTATGTTATGTTGGCTGCTCGTAGTTGTTGGGTTACTGGGTGAAATGATCGGCGCCACTGAAGGGTGGCTCTGGTTAGATCCTGATAAAAAGTAAGGCTAGAGTCCTCGAATGTTAGTGGGGTTTTGCCAGGGGTCAAGTCCTGGGTAAAAAAGTGCAGGAACTCACCCAAGATCCACTCCCCGCCCCCCCCTCACCCCCAAAAAAATGATACACTTGTATGCAGGGGCTGAGTAAGGGCACGGGGCTGAAGAGGGGGACAGGAGCTGAGGAAGAGGGACAGGAGCTTAGGAGGGGGGAGGGGGGGCATGGGCTGAGGAAGGGGACATGGGCTGAGGAAGGGGACAGGGGCTGAGGTAAGGGATAGGGGCTGAGGTAAGGGATAGGGGCTGAGGTAAGGGATAGGGGCTGAGGTAAGGGATAGGGGCTGAGGTAAGGGATATGGGCTGAGGAAAGGGACAGGAGCGGAGGAAAGGGACAGGAGCGGAGGAAAGGGACAGGAACTGAGGGGCTGAGGAAAGGGACAGGAACTGAGGAAAGGGACAGGAACTGAGGGGCTGAGGAGGGGGAGGAGGGGGACAGGGGCTGACGAAGGGGGCAGGGGCTGAGGAGGGGGGCATGGGCTGAGGAGAGGGACAGGAGCTGAGGAAGTGGGACGGGGCTGAGGAAGGGGGACAGGGGCTGAGGAAGGGGGACAGGGGCTGAGGAAGGGGGACAGGGGCTGAGGAAGGGGGACAGGGGCTGAGGAAAGGGACAGGGGCTGAGGAAAGGGACAGGGGCTGAGGAAGAGGGACAGGGGCTGAGGAAGAGGGACAGGGGCTGAGGAAGAGGGACAGGGGCTGAGGAAGAGGGACAGGGGCTGAGGAAGAGGGACAGGGGCTGAAGAAGAGGGGCAGGGACTGAGGAAGGGGACAGGGACTGAGGAAGGGGACAGGGACTGATGCTCGTATGCAGGGGCTGAGTAAGCGCACAGGGCTGAGTAAGGTGGACAGGGGCTGAGTAAGGTGGACAGGGGCTGAGTAAGGTGGACAGGGGCTGAGTAAGGTGGACGCGGCTGAGGAGGGGGACAGGGGCTAAGTAAGGTGACAGTGCTGTGGAAAAAGGGACAGGAGCTTAGGAGGAGGGGGGGGCATGGGCTGAGGAAGGGGCCATGGGCTGAGGAAGGGGCCATGGGCTGAGTAAGGTGGCAGGGCTGAGGAAGAGGGACAGGAGCTTAGGAGGGGGACAGAGGCTGAGGAGGGGGGCAGGGGAAGATGAAGGGAGCAGGGACTGAGGAGGGGGACAGGGACTGAGGAGGGGGGGCAGGGCCTTAAATAGGGGGACAGGGACTGAGGAGGGAGACAGGGACTGCGGAGGGGGGACAGGACCTTAAATAGGGGGACAGGGACTGAGGAGGGGGACAGGGACTGAGTAAGGGGATAGGGCTTGAGGAGGGGGACAGGGACTGGGGAAAGGGACTAAGGAGGGAGACAGGGACTGGGGAGGGGGGACAGGGCCTTAAATAGGGGGACAGAGACTGAGGTGGGAGACAGGGACTGAGGTGGGAGACAGGGACTGAGGAGGGAGGACAGGGACTGAGGAGGGGTGACAGGGCCTTAAATTTGGGGACAGGGACTGAGGAGGGGGCAGGGACTGAGTAAGGGGATAGGGCTTGAGGAGGGGGACAGGGACTGGGGAAAGGGTCTAAGGAGGGAGACAGGGACTGAGGAGGGAGACAGGGACTGAGGTGGGAGACAGGGACTGAGGTGGGAGACAGGGACTGAGGAGGGGGGACAGGGCCTTAAATAGGGGGACAGGGACTGAGGTGAGAGACGGGGACTGAGGAGGGGGGACAGGGACTGAGGAGGGGGACAGGGACTGAGGGGGGGGACAGGGACTGAGGGGGGGGACAGGGACTGAGGAGGGGCACAGGGACTGAGGAGGGGGGGACAGGGACTGAGGGGGGGACAGGGACTGGGGGGGGCAGGGACTGAGGAGGGGGGACAGGGACTGAGGGGGGGACAGGGACTGGGGGGGCAGGGACTGAGGAGGGGCACAGGGACTGAGGAGGGGGGACAGGGACTGAGGAGGGGGGGACAGGGACTGAGGAGGGGGGGACAGGGCCTCAGGAGGGAGACAGGGCCTGAGGAGGGAGACAGGGCCTGAGGAGGGAGACAGGGCCTGAGGAGGGAGACAGGGACTGGGGAGGGGGACAGGGACTGGGGAAAGGGACAAAAAAAAAAAAAAAACTAAAGTGCCTTCCCCCCTCCCTGAGGCTTACCTTGGGCCAGGAGGGGTGGGACAGGATCTGGAACCTGCAGCCTGCAGTCAGTAGAGTAAGCCGGCCTCTCCTGATGATGTCAGGAGGAGGGGGCGTGACTTCCTCTGCTCCCTAGCGGTCCTGTGAGAAGAGCAGAGAAAGTCACGCCCCCTCCTACTGACATCATCTGGAGAGGCCGGACGACTCCACTGACTGCAGGGGGAGAGGTGAGTTTAAAAATCCGAGTCCCCAGTCAGAGGCAGGGGATTCGGATTTGTGCTCCCCTTGCTCTGTTAGCCGCTTGTGCCAGCCCTGGGTCCTGCAGAAATTAGTAATGGGAACGGCGTTCCTGCTGTGGGAAAAGTGCAGGAACGCCGTTCCCACGCGTTCCTGCAGGACTCGAGCCCTGGGTTTTGCCCCGCAGTGCTGTCATTATTTGTCCTTTTTCCGAGGAGGACGTGCATCTTATTATGACATCTCTCGCGGATTGTGATGAAGCCCTTGGGGGGCCTGCGACTCTATATATGCCGTCTATTACCAGTTTTCGGGCAGTCGCTGGGGGTAGGATAGTCGCCAGTAATCTTCTCGTGTAGTGCGGCAGCTCCTCATCTGTGACGTTGGTGGGGATGCCCCTGACTTTGATGTTGTTGCGTCTGTGGCTGTTTTCTAGGGCATTCATATGTAGTGCCATGTTATGGTGGGATTTCTGGAGTTTATGTACCAGATCTTGGACATTTGTTAGGTTAGTTGAGACCTCAGCTATGTCATTCTCAGTGACTTGTACTCTGTCCTTTGTACTTTGTAGGTCTGCCTTGATTCCCGCTAGTTCTTGTGTTAAAATCTTGTGGAAATCGTGTAACAGGATTTGCAGGTCATGCTTTGTTGCTGGTGGCGATCCCTCTGGGGGTGCTGGTGTTAGTATATGGAGGCTGTGTCCCCCCATTAGTTTGGCCGGGCTTGTCTGGGTAGGGAGTGGTTGGAGTACCTCTGAGGCCTGTTGGGGTCCAGTAGGCCGCTGGAGCGAGAGCCCGGTATCTCTCCCTTCCATCTGGGTTCCGGCTGGGGAGGGCTGGCTTTCCTCTGAGGCCTGTTTGGGCCTAGAAGGCCGTTGGAGCATGGCCCCGATGTCTCTCCCTTCCCACTGGGTTCCGGCTTTCTGGGACCGTCGCCCCATGGCAGGCATATGGGTCCCTGGGTCGGCAGAGGGTCCAGCAGCAGTGTTATTTAAGAGGCCCTGGTAAGCTCCGTCAAAGAGTGCCTCCAGGTCGGGCAGTGTATGCGCGGAGTAGGCCCCGTTTCGGCGCTTCCGCTTCGGGAGTGACTTTGCGGCAAAGAAGGGCATCTATCGATGCAGAGTGCGGACCCGGTTCGGGATATATGTTTATGGTGGCGGGGTTTGCAGCGATCGTCAGGATTAAGGCGAGATTTGATTTTCCAGATCGGAGCTGCCAGAAATGGTGTCCGGTCAGCTCGGTAGTTGGCTCCGCCCCCCCAATATAGATTTTTTGTATTGCTTTTCATCTTCTTCTTCTCTTTATTGAATACTTCTCACCTGATTTGCGATCCACATGGTACAAAGTTTTGTCGGTTTTGTTTGGTTACATAGTTACATATAGTTACTGTAACGGACCGTTTCAGCAAAAAAGGGGAAAAATGCGTTTAGGCGATAATCCCCTTTTCCATAGACCAGCAGCTACCATAAGCACCAACTTCCCGAACTCCCAAACTGCACAAATTCACCAACTCTCGAACAGCAGACACACGAACCCTGGAAGCAGCCGAACAGGAAAAGCAATATGGACAGCTTACACTCCTGGCAGTCGACATACAGTCCCCTTCCCCCCCAAGAAAGAGACACACTCCAGCTTCAGGGTTAAACAGCAACTCATTTACTCAGGGCTACCTGCCCAGTATTTATGCAGGTCTCCCACCTGGTGGACACTCCCCTAGGGGACCAAATGGAAGACTGTAACAAAGGACAGACATAAACCAATTACAGACACACAGCAGTAAACATTCCCACCATGCATCCTGGTCTCCTCCCTTCTGCCCTGGAGATAATTGTAGAGGTAATCCACTTATCTCACAGGACAAAGACAAGACTCCATTACACATGTGGGGATCTAAATACAGTATTATGCTTTAAAATATATAAAGTCATTTTTATTCCTCCCAACACAGACATGTTACATATCCCCAGATAGCTCAGGTCTGGGTGCACATTATTAGGTGAATGGCACCCAGACTACACGAATACAGTTTAATCGCCATGGAGCCAAAGTCTTTAATCACACAAATAGGCTCCATGGTATAGCTATCTGGGTTACTACAATTCCCATAGAAATACCGAATTCCAGTGTTCGGTTAACCTTGTACGATTAGGACCCAGGCGACAGACGGCTCAGCGGTGTCCGTGCAATTAAGTGTCCGTTTATAGTTCCATAGAATCCTCGCCGAACACCGCTGGTCTTTCGCACGATTAAAATGGCCGCTACCTCGTGGTCGGCAAACGAACAAAGGCCACCCAGCGTTCATCAATTAAGCTGCGGTTAACCGCAGCTTCTGGGCGGTTAATTGACGGCACACTCCATCTCCTAGGTGGTCCCTCATACGGTAGTTTGTTCGGTAGCTGGAATCTACCGAACACCCCGGCTGAAAGGCACGAATATGCCTTTCTGCAGGTAAAATAAAGCTTTTTAAAGTCTGGTCCATAGTCCAAAGGAAGCAGGCGAGCAACCAGGCTTCTCCAGCTCATAGTGGCGAGGTTGGTTTCGCCACACTTCTCCCCTTTACCAACTAGACTAACAGGGTACCTGACCTCCTGCCGGTCAGTGCCCTGGTTAGTCCAGCAACCCACCCACAAAACACAACTATTAGTACAGCCCCCCCACAATAACTGGGTACTACACCTGAAAAAATTACAAACTTGTCCAGGTCCAGGTGTCTCACCATGACTGTGTGGGGAACAGTTAGGCTGCCTTGGTGGGTTGCTGAAGGGGCAGAAACCAGCGGTATTCTGTCCTGGTGCCAGCACTACCACGGAAGTAGTCTGGTTGGAGCCTGGTTGCGGGAGACTGACTGTCTCCCCTTTAGGTGCATAGCTCGGCTGCCGGAGGGGGAGACCGACTGTCTCCCCTTTGGATACACCGCTCTGTGGCTGGGGGACAGGACCGACCGTCCCTACCCCTTGGGCTGTAAGTACAGAGACTACGGTCCCATCTGCACAGTCGTGGGGCTTAACATCTCCCCTTGGTGGGTTAGGCTGCCGCTGGAGAGAGGGTGTAACAAGCTCCTCTCTCTGGACGGTAAACTGCCGCTGGGGAAAGGGGGTAGCAGGCTTCTCTCCCTGCCACTCTCTCTGCTGGTGGAAAGGGGGACCAGCTGTCTCCCCTTTCATTCTCTTGTCCGGCTGCTGGGGTGCGAGACTGACTGTCTCTGCTCCCGGCAGGACACACTGCCGCTGGGGAGGATGGACGACACCATCTGCTCCCTGGGACACACACTGCCGCTGGGGGGGAAGGACTGCACCTTCTGCTCCCTGGGACAGACACTGCTGCTGGGGAGGATGGACGACACCATCAGCTCCCTGGGGCACACACTGCCGCTGGGGAGGGAGGACGCTGCTCTCCTCTCCCTTCGCTTCACACTGCCTTCTTGGCATATCACTTTGCTGCTGGGGGGCAGGAACAACAACCTCTGCCCCCTGTAACTCAGCCTGCCGCTGGGGAGGAAGGACTGCACCTTCGGCTCCCTGGGACACACACGGCTGCTGGGGAGGATGGACGACACCATCAGCTCCCTGGGGCAGACACTGCCGCTGGGGAGGGAGGACGCTGCTCTCCTCTCCCTTCGCTTCACACTGCCTTCTTGGCATATCACTTTGCTGCTGGGGGGCAGGAACAACAACCTCTGCCCCCTGTAACTCAGCCTGCCGCTGGGGAGGAAGGACTGCACCTTCGGCTCCCTGGGACACACACGGCTGCTGGGGAGGATGGACGACACCATCAGCTCCCTGGGGCACACACTGCCGCTGGGGGGGGAGGACGCTGCTCTCCTCTCCCTTCGCTTCACACTGCCTTCTTGGCATATCACTTTGCTGCTGGGGGGCAGGAACAACAACCTCTGCCCCCTGTAACTCAGCCTGCCGCTGGGGAGGAAGGACTGCACCTTCGGCTCCCTGGGACACACACGGCTGCTGGGGAGGATGGACGACACCATCAGCTCCCTGGGGCACACACGGCCGCTGGGGAGGGAGGACGCTGCTCTCCTCTCCCTTCACTTCACACTGCCTTCTTGGCATATCACTTTGCTGCTGGGGGGCAGGAACAACAACCTCTGCCCCCTGTAACTCAGCCTGCCGCTGGGGAGGAAGGACTGCACCTTCGGCTCCCTGGGACACACACGGCTGCTGGGGAGGATGGACGACACCATCATCTCCCTGGGGTACACCTTTGAGTCTCCGAAACGCACTCTGCCGCCGGATAGGGCGACCGATACCCTTGGCTGGATCTGCCATGAACCGCAGGTACTCATCTACATGTCCACTCACAAGCCGCACGCATTTCTCCGGGGGGTTGGGTCCGAAGAAAATCAGTCGTGATCTCAGCTCTTTGTCAAACTCCTCCTGCGTGTAGCTGGGTGCCATGCTTGCTCTGCTGCAGTTGGTTCCTTGTAGATAGGGGCGCTGTACGGGTACTGGCGTTGCCCTCACTTTGTAATCCAGGAATGGTGTTGTCTGTAGCTGTCCCTCTGGTTGTAGGAACGATCCCGCCGCTTGCCACCAATTGTAACGGACCGTTTCAGCATAAAAGGGGAAAAATGCGTTTAGGCGATAATCCCCTTTTCCATAGACCAGCAGCTACCATAAGCACCAACTTCCCGAACTCCCAAACTGCACGCATTCACCAACTCTCGAACAGCAGACACACGAACCCTGGAAGCAGCCGAACAGGAAAAGCAATATGGACAGCTTACACTCCTGGCAGTCGACATACATTCCCCTTCCCCCCCAAGAAAGAGACACACTCCAGCTTCAGGGTTAAACAGCAACTCATTTACTCAGGGCTACCTGCCCAGTATTTATGCAGGTCTCCCACCTGGTGGACACTCCCCTAGGGGACCAAATGGAAGACTGTAACAAAGGACAGACATAAACCAATTACAGACACACAGCAGTAAACATTCCCACCATGCATCCTGGTCTCCTCCCTTCTGCCCTGGAGATAATTGTAGAGGTAATCCACTTATCTCACAGGACAAAGACAAGACTCCATTACACATGTGGGGATCTAAATACAGTATTATGCTTTAAAATATATAAAGTCACTTTTATTCCTCCCAACACAGACATGTTACATATCCCCAGATAGCTCAGGTCTGGGTGCACATTATTAGGTGAATGGCACCCAGACTACACGAATACAGTTTAATCGCCATGGAGCCAAAGTCTTTAATCACACAAATAGGCTCCATGGTATAGCTATCTGGGTTACTACAATTCCCATAGAAATACCGAATTCCAGTGTTCGGTTAACCTTGTACGATTAGGACCCAGGCGACAGACGGCTCAGCGGTGTCCGTGCAATTAAGTGTCCGTTTATAGTTCCATAGAATCCTCGCCGAACACCGCTGGTCTTTCGCACGATTAAAATGGCCGCTACCTCGTGGTCGGCAAACGAACAAAGGCCACCCAGCGTTCATCAATTAAGCTGCGGTTAACCGCAGCTTCTGGGCGGTTAATTGACGGCACACTCCATCTCCTAGGTGGTCCCTCATACGGTAGTTTGTTCGGTAGCTGGAATCTACCGAACACCCCGGCTGAAAGGCACGAATATGCCTTTCTGCAGGTAAAATAAAGCTTTTTAAAGTCTGGTCCATAGTCCAAAGGAAGCAGGCGAGCAACCAGGCTTCTCCAGCTCATAGTGGCGAGGTTGGTTTCGCCACAGTTACATAGTTACATAGCTGAAAAGAGACTTGCGTCCATCAAGTTCAGCCTTCCTCACATTTGTTTTTTTCTGTTGTTCCAAAAGAAGGCAAAAAACCCAGTCTGAAGCGCTTCCAATTTTGCAAGAAGCTAGGAAGAAAAATTCCTTCTTGACCCCAGAATGGCAGTCAGATTTATCCTTGGATCAAGCAGTTATTACCCTACATTGAAAGATTATATCCTTGAATATTCTGTTTTTGCAAGTATGCATCTAGTAGCTGTTTGAACATCTGTATGGACTCTGATAAAACCACTTCTTCAGGCAGAGAATTCCACATCCTTATTGTTCTTACAGTAAAAAAACCTTTCCTTTGTCTGTGACGAAATCTTCTTTCTTCCAGTCTAAACGCATGACCTTGTGTCCTATGTAAAGTCCGGTTTGTGAATAGATTTCCACACAATGGTTTGTATTGGCCCCGAATATATTTGTATAATGTTATCATATCCCCTCTCAGGCAACGTTTTTCTAAACTAAATAGGTTTAAATGTCTTAACCTTTCTTCATAGCTGATATGTTCCATTCCTTTTATTCATTTTGTAGACCGCCTCTGCTCTGCAAAATTATATTCTCGTCGTGAGAATGAATGCCCTTTTTCATGCATGACAATACCTTACTGGCCTTAGCCACTGCTGATTGACATTGCACATTGTTGCATGGTTTGTTGTCTATAACAATTCCAAAGTCCTTTTCGTGTGTTGTTATCCCTAATTCGCTTCCATTAAGGGTATACGTTGCTTGTGCATTCTTTATGCCGAAGTGCATAACTTTGCATTTTTCAACATTAAATTTCACCTGCCATTTGAGTGCCCAGTCCCCCAGTCTATCTAAATCGCTCTGCAGCAAAGTAATATCTTGCTCACATTGTATTATTTTACAGAGTTTTGTGTCATCTGCAAACACTGAAACATGACTTTCAATGCTTTTGGTGTTTTTTTCAGACAAATCGTCTCAGATGAACAACAATTTTCTGCGTGCATAAATGTACTAATTACGTAAAAAAGCTAAACAGTTCAGAAATTATCTTGGTATGTTTATGTCAACCCTGGTTCAGTAACTCCATCTTATAAAAATAAGTGTTTTGTCTTTTATCCATTTAAAATGTTGAAAATACACATATGAGGCAAATGCAATTATTTCAGTCTGCGTGGGTTTAAGTTGGTTTTTCCACTTAACATCTTTTTCGGTGATCACAGAAATCCCTCTCTTATTAGCAGCCAATTATTTATACAATAAATGAACAAGCAACAAACACACAGATTTGCCGTGCCACGTAAATCCATTTAATGGCCTAGTACGACAGCTCTTCCCAGGTAAAATTACAGTGTACGGAGACCGGGACCCCTTGTCTCATTGAATTGTTACAAAGCTGAACTGCGCAGTGAACACTATAATTTTACCGACGAACAGCCCTTTCAAGCCGTTCTTATGATACAAAAACCTTCAATAAAGAGCATGGGATACTTCAAGAGCAGTAAAGGGACTGTAAATGTGCACCTTCGGAGGATTACTCACCGAGCTGATGATTGTGTAGAAGTGACAAACGAATTGCAATTTTTAGACTGAAATATCTGATCTAGAACAGTGGTTACATTCGAGATTTCTTTTCCAAGTCATCTACCTTGGGCTGAAATGTGCAAATGTTCCTTTGTCATTTCTCCGAAATTCCTGGTTTAAAGCTAATAAATACGTAACATTTTTTTTCTTTTTTTTTTAAACGTGAGACTTCATTAAAAAAAAAAATATATACGGTATATATATTACTTTTCCTCGGAGTGATTGCACATGTAGAGCAGATTAAATCCTTTGGAATACTTTAGAGGCAGGAGGGAGTGTTTATTACATCTCTGAAAAATAGCTCTTTATTGGTTTTTGTTCTTAATGGTTCCTTCGTGTGTTTTCCTAGCTTTTTCACTAGGGTGCACACTTGTAAACTATAAATCTCATGATGCTCAAACAGAAATTCACTCCTTTTCAAAGGTTAACCAATTCAGTCTCTGCATGTTTTTTGTAATATTTGCCCTTGTACCTTGGTACTCACCAGGCCTCGTAGATCCTTCATTCTTTACTGACACACATCAGGCTTTAGAGCAGCAGAAGCCTGGTGCCGAGGCTGTCTCAATTCAATGGCTGATAGCGTCACATGACCACTTTCAGCCAATGAATGCAATTCTGGGTGTAGAAGTATGCACGTAATTGATATTAGCCAGCCAGGAACAAGGCTGAGGACACTTCTATGGCTGGTGGTGCAGCAGCAGAAGGGTTAAACTCTGTATGTTCAGCACTTCAAAGCAAAACGTTGCATATACAGTCTCCAGGCACCATAACCACTGCAAATTAACTGAAGAAGTCATGGTGCTTGGAGTTACCCTTTAATATTGCAGTGATTTACAACTTGGTACAAAAATGCCCACAATTACTAAAAAGAAATGAGCTATGTTGCAGGTTTTCATCATAGACATAGGGTATTATTCACTAAACAGAGAAAATATATCAAATTTAGGCCAAAATGTGTGACCTTAGTCTCCAGGTCAGCTTTTATAGTCTAAAACTTCCCTAAGCAATTCTCTACTGTTTCCAGTTTAATGAAAAAACAACATAATTCGACTATCATGAGATATTTATTTATTTTCCAGAATGTGGTTCCCTAGAAAGGGCTTGAAGAAGATCTCGGCGCCCTCTGGGTCATTATCTCCAGAACGTTGGCTCTGCAATAATGCCATGTTTTTAGCATGCACGCTCGCAGCTTGCCAGATAATGGATCCTGCTATTCTCCTGCCAGTCACTGTCCTCAGGCCATGTCTACAGCCCAAGCTGCATTCGATATGACAACTTGCTCTTTTGTCTATTGTTTGCTCTTGTGCTATGGGACTGGCGGGAATCATCTCCGACAGACATGAACGGCTTTACGCCGCCTCTGTCTAAAAATCAGTGAAATATTTCATAAAATATGCACTATCCTGGGCAAAGTAACCATTTCCTGCCTTGCAGAACACAATTCCACATGCTCCATCTGTTATCTTCTGTTTAATGCCTAATCTGTATTAATCCAGTTACATTTTGTTCATTTATCTCTTGCTTTGTATTGTGGTTTATGTGTAGATCAAGTTTTTTTAAATATAAATATGGTTGAATTTTTCTCTTGACCCAGAAGCCTTTTAATCCTCCTTTCAAAGTAAATATTTTAATCTTTGGAATCTCCAATGAGGCAGATAAAGGAATTCTAGAATGTCTGGGATGCGTATGAAGCTACTCTGAAGACAAATAAGCAAAGAGATTACAAGGTTCAATGACAGCACCGGTTGTTCTTCATGGCCATCACAATTCTTCTTTATTTTTTTTTAACAATATAAGATGTGCCTGGCCTTTGTTCAAAAAGGCAAAGGTTCCATCAGAACATCTTCAGATAACATTGATGTTCTGCCAGAAACTTCGGTTTAATGTTCACTGCTGGCAACGCACGCCAGGTCCATCTCGGACTCTTTTGGATGATATCCCAGACGCTAACCTCGTGAGTCATCTTTAATATGAGATTTTCAATGAGGACATCACTCATAGGTAATAGTAAAAACAAAGATTGACATGTCCTCATCTCGTTGTAGGTGATGTCATGGGAACAGTGAAGCATCTGATCTTACAACCATTAAACCAGGGATGGGAATACAAATATGTTTCTGCCATTTTGAACTACAACTCTGATGAGGCTTTCTGAGCATTATAGGAGTTAGTCAGTTCAGATGTTGGTGTTTTACTGTGTCTAGCAGTGCTAGGAAGTGAAGCCCAGCAGTATGAGTTCATATGGTCCCACATAACGTTTTCATTCATTTCACAATGGGATCATATAACGTCCACATTCTGCCACACTTTTGAAACATTACCTACAATGAAGAATTCATAAGTAGCATTGCTATGTGGCAAATAGCCCAGGGGCTTCAGCCTATAGGTAGGTTTTATGGTCCCTCCCAAATATCTTGACGTATGCCACTCCCACAGCAACTCCGTATACCTCAACCCGTGTCCAATCCTATAAATTACTTCATACAAAATCCAAAAATGATTTCATGGTATTAAATAAACGTATATGTATAAACTCTACACCTGCTGTATAAACCCCACACCTGCTGTACTTGTTATTAACGCCGCATTTGCTGTATTAACCCCATGCCATGCTGCATTAACCTCACACCAAGCTGTATTAACCCCACACTTGCTGCATTACCTCACACCAAGCTGTATTAGCCCCACACTTGCTGTATTACCTCACACCAAGCTGTATTAACCCCACACTTGCTGTATTAACCTCACACCAAGCTGTATTAACCCCATGCCATGCTGCATTAACCTCACACCAAGCTGTATTAACCCCACACTTGCTGCATTAACCTCACACCAAGCTGTATTAACCCCACACTTGCTGTATTAACCTCACACCAAGCTGTATTAACCCCACACTTGCTGTATTAACACCACACTTGCTGTATTAACCTCACACCAAGCTGTATTAACCCCACACTTGCTGTATTAACCTCACACTTGCTGCATTAACCTCACACCAAGCTGTATTAACCCCACACTTGCTGTATTAACCTCACACCAAGCTGTATTAACCCCACACTTGCTGTATTAACCCCATGCCATGCTGCATTAACCTCACACCAAGCTGTATTAACCCCACACTTGCTGCATTACCTCACACCAAGCTGTATTAACACCACACTTGCTGCATTAACCTCACACCAAGCTGTATTAACCCCACACTTGCTGTATTAACCTCACACCAAGCTGTATTAACCCCACACTTGCTGTATTAACACCACACTTGCTGTATTAACCTCACACCAAGCTGTATTAACCCCACACTTGCTGTATTAACCTCACACTTGCTGCATTAACCTCACACCAAGCTGTATTAACCCCACACTTGCTGTATTAACCTCACACCAAGCTGTATTAACCCCACACTTGCTGTATTAACCCCACACTTGCAGCATTACCTCACACCAAGCTGCATTAACCCCACACTTGCTGCATTAACCTCACACCATGCTGTATTAACCCCACACTTGCTGCATTAACCTCACACCATGCTGTATTAACCCCACACTTGCTGTATTAACCTCACACCAAGCTGTATTAACCCCACACTTGCTGCATTAACCTCACACCATGCTGTATTAACCCCACCCCATGCTGTATTAACCCCACACATGCTGTATTAACCCTGCCCCATGCTGTATTAACCCTACACCATGCTATATTAACCTCACACCATGCTGTATTAACCCCACACTTGCTGTATTAACCTCACACCAAGCTGTACTAACCCCACACTTGCTGCATTAACCTCACACCATGCTGTATTAACCCCACACTTGCTGCATTAACCCCACACCATGCTGCATTAACCCCACCCATGCTGTATTAACCCCACACATGCTGTATTAACCCTGCCCCATGCTGTATTAACCCCACACTTGCTGTATTAACCTCACACCATGCTGTATTAACCCCACCCATGCTGTATTAACCCCACACATGCTGTATTAACCCTGCCCCATGCTGTATTAACCCCACACTTGCTGTATTAACCTCACACCAAGCTGTATTAACCCCACACTTGCTGCATTACCTCACACCAAGCTGCATTAACCCCACACTTGCTGCATTAACCTCACACCATGCTGTATTAACCCCACACTTGCTGCATTAACCTCACACCATGCTGTATTAACCCCACACTTGCTGTATTAACCTCACACCAAGCTGTATTAACCCCACACTTGCTGCATTAACTTCACACCATGCTGTATTAACCCCACCCCATGCTGTATTAACCCCACACCATGCTGTATTAACCCTGCCCCATGCTGTATTAACCCTACACCATGCTATATTAACCTCACACCATGCTGTATTAACCCCACACTTGCTGTATTAACCTCACACCAAGCTGTATTAACCCCACACTTGCTGCATCAACCCCACACCATGCTGTATTAACCCCACCCCATGCTGTATTAACCCCACACATGCTGTATTAACCCTGCTCCATGCTGTATTAACCCTACACCATGCTATATTAACCTCACACCAAGCTGTATTAACCCCACACTTGCTGCATTACCTCACACCAAGCTGTATTAACCCCACACTTGCTGCATTAACCTCACACCATGCTGTATTAACCCCACACTTGCTGTATTAACCTCACACCAAGCTGTATTAACCCCACACTTGCTGTATTAACCTCACACCAAGCTGTATTAACCCCACACTTGCTGCATTAACCTCACACCATGCTGTATTAACCCCACCCCATGCTGTATTAACCCCACACATGCTGTATTAACCCTGCCCATGCTGTATTAACCCTACACCTTCTATATTAACCTCAGACCATGCTGTATTAACCCCACACTAGCTGCATTAACCTCACACCATGCTGTATTAACCCCACACTTGCTATATTAACCTCACACCATGCTGTATTAACCCCACACTTGCTGTATTAACCTCACACCAAGCTGTACTAACCCCACACTTGCTGCATTAACCACACACCATGCTGTATTAACCCCACACCATGCTGTATTAACCCCACACATGCTGTATTAACCCTGCCCCATGCTGTATTAACCCTACACCATGCTATATTAACCTCACACCATGCTGTATTAACCTAACACCATGCTATAACGCGTTTCGCCGTATTCCGGCTTCCTCAGGACGTGTTCATAACGCCCTGAGGAAGCCGGAATACGGCGAAACGCGTTGACGTCACGAAAGGGGGAGGAGCCTGTTGCAGACGGAACTCAGAGCAGAGACTCATACACAACCGCGAATCTGTTGATCCGACCGAGCCCTGCATGCACGTTACAGTCTACCTGCCATCCCATTGCTACAAGCCTGTATAGTGAGTTACAGCGTATGCTGTTTTACTCACCATCTTTTCTAGTAAGGGGCAAATTACTCTCCTTATATTGTTTCTTATTGTTTTTACTGGTCTATGTATTTATGTTTTTTCTCTGCATGTGGCAGATATTAAATCCAAGTCATTTTTATGTGAAGCAAATCATTTCTGGAGTATTTAACCCCTTAAGGACACACAACATGTGTGACATGTCATGATTCCCTTTTATTCCAGAAGTTTGGTCCTTAAGGGGTTAAAGGCTATATAAGCTATATTGAACATATTGATTATATGTGAATAATCTACAGTTACTTACCATCTGCACTATCACTGCATATACTTTCTCTTTTCCCTTACATGAAATAATACTCCTTAGAGGAATCACCATATACTTTTCTGTAAGGTTGTATTCCATGTATTTTATTTGCTCATTATCTTTCTATTGGTGTTTCTCTTTGCTCCACTCACTATCTTTGTTATACAAAAATTAACCCTGTTCACACAGCAGTAACTCTAAACTTTCATCAATCCTACACTCACAGCAATACCCCCACACTGTGCTGTATAATTATGCATGTTTATTGTCACCTGATAAATAATGAGCGGAATACCTGAATAAATGTATATATAATTCGTCTTCATGAAGCTGTATAACTACTGTATGTGTTAGTTAGTAGGTAATTAGATATAACTATGTAACGATGTAAATGTGAAACATTGCTCATCCTCATCAGCACACAGTACTGCACTGTGCTAAGAATTAGAAGCCCATAATGTATTCTGGAGAGTTTGCTCATCAGGGTGTAATTAGGAAAAGACAAAGTTAAATTTTATTTCCAATTATTTCCAATTTTAAGGCTGATGTGATTTGTATTACGGCAGCAACGCGGCCTGAGGACCGATGTCCTTGGAATGCTCCCTGTAAGCTTTGCATGAATATTTATACAGAGATGGTCTCGTTCATAGAGGACTGATCCAGTTCAGCTAAGTTAACCCAATAAGGGTCAGTGACATCCAATGTCCTGATAATACTCTGCTCCGTTACGGTCCTACACCGTCCAGCTCAGTATAAAACTGCTATCGTTGATTAACTAGGACACACCAAGATCACATGGTGAAGGCTAATCGTGGTACCTCCAATATTGTCAACTACATTTATCATGATGCTCAACTAGTTTCAAAAGCATCAGTATTCTGGGTTTTTTATAACAGCAGAATCATCTGCCTGAAAGGAGAGATCTAGGCAAACATCTCTTCATTCCTCCTCTCTCCGCAGACACCACTATGCAGTACACGTCTCTTGGGGAAGGTCTTTGTATGATGGTGGCTGAGCAACATGTAATATGTATTCACATACATCATGGTTATCCATACTTGGCCTGGAATCTTCACAAAGCAAAAAACATCTTGTGTTTCCATATAAATCATTGATCGTTAAAGGGACACTGGAAGCAGTATGACAATTCAATCTCACTGAATTAGTTTTAGATCTTTGAGTTCTTTTCAAACAGTTTAACACTAGATAAGGGACCGTGGCCACCCACAGCCCGGCCCCCACTGGAGATGTGACTAGGGCAGATATTACACACTTAATTCTGCCATACCAATTCATACCAGCAATGGGCACTGTGATAGGCCGAATGTAATTAGCTGACACTCTCAGCCAATCACAACCACCCATTTTTGATCAGTCTCATACTTCCTCATTAGTCTAAGCAGCACAGAGGGAAGGAGCCGCTGGGGACTCTCATTTAACATTAAAACATTTAAAATAGTATAACGCTGAATGGAAGGATTGTGCCAGAGGACTCCGGGCACTATAACCACTGCAATGATCTGAAGCAATTTCAGTGCCTACAGTGTCCCTTTAATGGGTTAACATAGTTTTTCTATGGTGATCAAGTGTTGTTAGAACTTCAGTGTTGCCTCTCACTGCTTGCATTGCCTGGAGAGATTCAATTCAAAGGAACCAGACCTGCAATCCTTATTTGATTAATTTAAAGTTATTAAATTGGGCTTACTGCTCCTGCTCTGCATTTAACACCAGCAATTTAAAGATTTACTAATTTCATTTATATCCTGACAGAGAGACTGCATGTATTATTGTGTTTATTCTGAGAGGGATGACAGGAGAGCTGGTTCCCATAATCAACATCAAAACTTGAGGAAGGGAGAGAAAGCGAGGAGGTTTCCATGGAGATAGAGATCACTGGCTTGTGATGGAGCGTGGACCTTTCTAGGCTGAGAGCATCTTCCCCACTGATTCCAGGCAAAATCTTAAGGAGCTAAAAACATTTTTGAAGACCTCGTTGCAGCTTTACTTTGTTGCAAATTTCAGAACATTTTTCTGGCAAAGATTCCATTTCAGATCTGATCAGCAAGCTATGCGATATATTTCCTATGTCAACCAAACAGTGCAATATGAAAAAAACTTTTACAAAAACAGTATGGTTGATGAAAGGAAAAAATATATATTTATTTTTTCAAATCCAGAAACAATTTCAGAAACACTGGTTGATGAAATGAAAAGAGCAAACAATGAAAATATATCTACAAGCAATAATGTGAATCCAAGGTGCAAGCTATATTCAGGTCCACAAGTCAAGGTCAGAACCAGATTATCAGTCAGTTAAATTGTAAGGCAGCAACAGAGAGTAGTGTAGCAGTCCCAATTAATACCAGCAAATTCAGTCTGAGGCGAATGACAAGAGGAAATCCTTATTTGTAGCTGAGGTCGAAATCCAGAAGATCAATTTGAGGAACTATGAGGGTTTGGGAGAGGATTGAGGGACCGGAGGAGAGGTGTTCAGGGCGAATAAACCTGGAGTGGTGAGAGGCGAATGGGTGCACAGGCAGAGGATAACAGGCAAAATATCAGTAAAACAAAACACTGACAGTGTGTGATTATACAGTTCCAACGGAACCATCAGTTCCTCGTTTAAAGTGACAGGATTCAAAACTTTTAAAGGAACATAACACCAAACCATAACACTAGGAACAGTGTTGAAATATTCTAATTTGTTGGCATTTTATGTATGAAGTAGCAACATATTCTGCGGAAGACTTGGAAATTCATTTTGGGCTAAACATGCAATTTGGCTGAATTCTGAGCAATCGTGTGATTGGCCGAATTCCAGAACTTCTAGCCAAAACATACACATTTCATGGACTTCCCGAAACCCACAATGCAGAACATGTTTGTTTTTTTTGCTCATGATTCTGAATTCCACCTGTGGCACATAAAAAGAGATCGATGGAGAAAAAGATGACTGATGGCTAGAGATGGTCAAAACTGAGATCAAGTGAGAAATGGGCAATAGACGGTTAAAGGAAGAGAAGCAAAAATATTCAATATTTATACTGCTCCTCCATTTTTCCTCTTTGGCTACTTTTACTCATTTTATCTGTGATTCAGATGGTGGAAAAATATAAAATAATATATTGTCAAAATCTCGGTTCTGAAGCTGATATTCGGGTGAAATTTGGGTGTCCTGAAAATCTCTATTTTTAGGAAAAGCACTTCAGCTGAGTCGCATTTTCTTGCTATAAACAAGTCTGTTCTGCATTGCTGTACAGTTTGTAGACTCTAAAGGTTCCAATAAAGTTAATTATAATAGGACTAGCTGTGGAAGGAGCTGGGACTGTCATACACAGTAATGGATAGTGTGGTCGATCTCTGTGTGAATTACACAGTGAAACCAGTTGTGGCGGAACTTACCACCTATTCATATGTTTCCCCTTTATTTTGTATGTTTTATCCTTTTTCCGTTCGGGAGTACTTCATACGAACAGAATCCTTTCGTCTCCCGAACGAGGACCACCCCTGTACCCCATTAGAACGTTAGCACCAGCAACTTAAGTGCGAAACCGCAAGGTAAGTAATTAATGAATGCTTCCCCAGGCTAACAAAACACGTGACAGACAAAAGAATGGCGGCAATCTTGTCTCCTGAACGTGGGCAGCAGTACTTGGTCGTTGAGTGCCTGGAACCCTTTTCGGCTAGGCACTTGCGCAAACGCCGGTAAAACTTAGACTGCTGCTCGTTCTATTTCCCGACCACCTATACGAACGATGTTCAGGAGATATGAACTACCGAACAGGGAGAGCATTCATATCCTGAAATGAAGAGATTCCCTTGCATGGTGTTCGCACAGGAACCTCACGCACAGGGAACCTATTTTCCTGGAACTGTTTTGGGCTAGCGCCTCGTGTCTGGCTGGTAAAAACTTTATCTCAATTGCATTCCCGTTTTACCAAATCGATCTGAGTGATTCTTGGATATATTATGCACTCAGATCGCCAGACACTTGATTCGAGTGCTTATTTTTATTAACATGTCATGAGAATGTGTGGATTAAAGAATTCCTTTAAGCACCATAACAATTTTATCCCATTGCAATGCTTTTGATGCATAAGATGCCCTGTCCACACTTCCCTGCTGAGAATGGTATATAACTGCAGCAATTTTAAAAGTCACTGCATCTACAAGCCAGCGCCTCCTTGGCTCTTTTGCTGTGTCACTTTTATGCAATATGAGCATGTGCTTGCGCAGAGAGAAAGTAGGAAGGATCTGTCTCTCTTCCCGTGAAGGAACCATGACAACGTGCATGAATGATTGGCCGCTCCACCAATCAAAGCACACAACAACGTTCACAAAACTGTGAACCAGACAGTACATACGGCTGCAGATAGCTTCTCTCAGTTGAGCAGTTCTGGAACTTTAAAGTCGAGTATCTTTTTAATTCACTTTCTAGATAATATTTTTAATGCATTATTTATATAACGTTAGATAATACACTGTCAAAAAAAAATTAACTAAAATAATAAAAAAAAAATAGTTTTAAGAAAAATGCAACTAAGTTTTGAAGTTTGTGTATTTGCTGTAAAAGAAAAACTAGATTTGCAGCTCTTCCTAGAGGGGCAAGTGATAACCTGCCGTTTGCTCAGTTTGCCAATGGCTAGTCCGGGCGTTCTGAAACCTGTGACTAGTGAGGGGCTGTCTTAATCAAAACCCTATTACATATAAACATATAAGAAGGATTCTCCATTAACCTTCCCTGCTCACACGTTACCCTGCCGTGACTTGCCACTGACTCGACAAGTCACAACACTCCACAAACACAGAATATATAATTGTGCTGTAATTTTTCAGTTTGACAGGAACACCGATCTGACAGAGGGGCGGGCTTGTTTCCTGGAATGTGGTTTAATTTTATGCAGATTCGTTTGTTCAAGTTTAAATCCTGACAGAGTAAAGGATTTCATACACTGCTAAATAATGCTTGGTAAATGTTCTAATGGAATTCTGTGTTGGTTACATGTAAATGTCTCTCCATAACAGTAACCGAATTCTTTGCACAGCGCAAAGAACTACCAATATAGCTTGACTTTACAAAGATAAATGCAAAATATGTCATAACTAATGTATATAATGGGGCACTGATTTATTTGCCTATTTCTGCAGGTCTAAAAGGATTACTCCAAGCTTCATATCCACTACAGCCCGCTGTTATGGTGCGAGGAGTACCCTGACCTGATTCCATGATAAAGGGCAAACTATTTAGCGATGGATAACAATTTAACCAAGGTGGGATCCTGCTGGGTCCGACGGTCCTTTTACATCTGGCGAATCGCTTCAGAGATTCAGAAGCCGATCCAGTCATTGTTCATTGGCTGATAGTGTTAGATGACCGCTCTCAGCACAGAATTGACATTAGCCCCTGACTGGCTAATGATGCTCCTATAACCCTAAGTTTCACCTCTAGCAGCAAAGCGGTTAAATGCAGTATATTCAGCATTCCATAGTGAAAAATCAGAAGTGGCCATCGTGCTTTAAAGAGAAATGCCAGGTATAGGTGGGCATTTGGGCAGACTAGATGGGCCGAACGGTTCTTATCTGCCGTCGCATTCAATGTTTCTATGAGATAAAAGCATTTTTTTTTTAATTCACACAGAACATAAAAGTGACTATTATTAATTATTATATGTATGTGCCCAAAGTAACTACCATGTATATTGCTCCAGGGTTAATATGCTTTCATTTATATAACTATGGCACAGATGGCTCATTCCATGCAAATGAACTAACTGTTCCCATGAGCCTCTTTTATAATTATGTTTTGTCAGTGCGTATGTTTAATCACATAAAAACTGAGAACAAGAGATTTAAATATGAATATGTTACAATTTATATAAACACAAATTGCAGTAAACCCATTTTGAGGTCAACTACCCTCATATATATTAAAATGCGTATCTGACGCACTAAACCAGAAAAAAAATAACAGCAGCTAAATGTGTTTTTGTGAGCACTGCCTCCAGAGAGCCTGTTTTAACACTAGACTAGGGGACCCAGACTTCAGGCTAAGCTCATCATCATCCTCTAGTCCTCATCTGGTGGTAAGTAGGCAATTCAGTATATTATTCGTGGCACTAATCTCTAATTTACCTCACATTAAATGGACACTACAGTCACCAGAACCACTACAGCTTAATGTAGTGGTTCTGGTGTCTATAACCTGTCCCTGAGACTTTTTAAAGTAAACACACTGCCTTCTCAGAGAAAAGACACTGTGTGCAGCACTGGTGTCGGCTCATATGGCAGATCATATCGGTGGGATATTGTGATGTCACATGATGGGAAGAGCATACACCACCAGCGAACCATGCCCCGATAGATACCAAGAGCTGAACTGAAATATGGCGGCTATCTATTTTTCACTCCCTCCCGGTGCCACCATGCAGATGGACAGGATAGCTATGGAGGGTCTCTGGAAGCACCCTCTGGCAGTAACACTGACTGAAGAAGCAGAACAAAAAAAGTACTAGGACAGGGGTGGGGCCTGACAGCCAAGTTGGCCGGACGTGTCCCTCTGTAGCTCTGGACACATGGAGATAATATTAAGCCTCTCAACTCACTATTTTTGCTACAAGTGACCTTAAACTACCGGAGGTCTGATATTAAAAGCTGGTGCTATTTATTCTATCCGGAACATATAGCAAAGCAGTGAATCCGTCGGACCCTGAAGCCTGCTGGGTCTACTGTGCCAGTGAAACGGAGAGGCAGACGAACTCCCAATGCTGAGCGAGCACCTGGCAGCCACCTCTCACAGCCCCCCTTCCCCCTTGGACCAGTGGGGGATATCCAGATCCCCACTGGGGAAAACAGCATCTGAGGTCGAGATTTCCCAGTCAGCTACTCCGACCTCCGCGTGGCGCAACTAAGATGGCCGCCGCATCTGTTCCTCAGCCCAGCTGACTAACCTATGATGGCCTGGAGTGGATTGAGTCATTCGATACCAGATTCGAGGCTATATGCCAGGAGTTCTGGCATAGGCTCAGCATCAGAGATAAGGTACTCACCCCTCCAGCCACAAATTTTCTTTTAAAAAAAAGTACTAGGGCAGACAGCATGTCCATTGGATCTGTATCTCATTCTTGTCACAACCTACCTCCTGCATTACCTCCTCTACTACCACCACCCTTGGGCAGAGCAGGGGGGACGTATGAATAGCGCCAGAGACAAGATGGACAGGAACAGTTACACTCATCATCTGATGATAAAAAAAAGAAACTAAAAAAATATATATAACAATTTCCCTTTTGCCTGTTACTACCAGTAGCTGGAAAAACCTACAGATCTCTTGTCTGCAGCCTTTGCAAGACCTCCCCTTTTAACCTTGCCCAGGTTTTCTTTGACTGTCCAATCACAGACTTCTCAATGCAGCTCTATCTGAAATATTTGCAGGGCAGGTGCTCTGGGCCACTTCTGCCTCTGGAGTTTAGAGACTGAGCTAAACAACCAGGAAGTGACATTACCTGTTGTTTGCTTGAAAGCCAAAGAGGGTAACCAAGTTAATTTATAAAAGTGTTAATTTCTATTAAAATCTGCACTTTTTTGCAAAATTAAATAAAGAGCTTCACACACAAAGCGTTTCAGCAAGCTAAAGCACTTTAGGAGTCTGAAGTGTCCCTTTAATTTCTTGAAAATTCCCCTGTTTTCCAGTAAAATAACTCATTCTGCTAAATGAGTTATGGCTGCTACAAGGGCACAACAACAACAAAAAACACTGAAAAATGGTCAGTGATGCTACAGACTGGATGTACAGCTTTATTCTTGTCAGGGTGAGAAGGGGTGACGGGTGGTCAATTGCCCACTGACTTTTTCCATTTATTTTTTTAATAAATCCTCTATTTTCAACTTAAAATAACTCCTGCTTCTTTTTCTCTTTAATTCAAGATAGCAAAAAGGTAAAATATTACAATCACTCAATTCTCTCACTTCCTTTTTTCTTTTTTTTTCTTTAATCCAGACATATAATATTTTCATTTTGTAAACTCAGAACTAGCATTGCACGAATGCCTGACATTTTTTCCTTCTGTTTTGATTGTCTGAATGGCCCTACTGAATTATTTTTCAATGTCAGAATTTGGCAAAACCAAACTGCACCTCGAACTATGCCAAACTCAAAACAAAAATCTTTAATACTTATTAACTTCCTAAATCCGTAAATACTAAAGTGTCGCAGGGTCTCCGTTAAGATGAGATTTAACTTGGGCAGACGCTCTGGAGTGTGAAGAGCCTTTCTGAATATTATAAATACAGGGAGGGCCTAAATTCAGAGTAGGATTTGACAGGTAAATAACTTATTTGTTAGTAGTTACATTTTTATTATATACTATAACTGAGTCTTGGGAGATTCATCATGGGTAATTTCACGATGGAACAACAAAAAAGCCAGAGAAAGTAATGAATTTATTCATCAACTCATCATTACATAGTTTTATATTACATAGTTACATAGCTGAAAAGAGACTTGCGTCCATCAAGTTCAGCCTTCCTCACATATGTTTTTGCTGTTGATCCAAAAGAAGGCAAAAAACCCAGTCTGAAGCGCTTGCAATTTTGCAACAAACTAATAAAAAAATCCTTCTTGACCCCAATATGGCAGTCAGATGTCTCCTTGGATCAAGCAGCTATTACCCCACTAATGAGAAATTCTATCCCTGTATGTTATGTTTTTGCACGCATTTTTATGAATAGATTTCCAGATAATGGTTTGGACTGGCCCCGAATATATTTGTATAATGTTATCATATCCCCTCTGAGACGCCGTTTTTCCAAACTAAAGAGATTTCAATTTTTTAACCTTTCTTCGTAACTAAAGTGCTCCATTCCTTTGATCAATTTTGTAGCTCGTCTCTGCACTTTTTCTAGTGCCATGATATCTTTCTTTAGAACAGGTGCCCAAAATTGCACAGCATATTCAAGGTGTGGTCTTACCAGCGATTTTTTAAAGAGGCAAAATTGTATTTTCATCCCGAGAATTTATGTCCCTATTTATACATGACTAAACCTTACTGGCCTTAGCAATTGCAGAATGACATTGCATATTGCTGCATGATTTGTTGTCTATAACAATTCCCAAATCCTTCTCATGTGTGGTTATCCCTAATTCACTACCATTTAGGGTGTAAGTTGCTTGTGCATACTTGACCCCAAAGTGCATAACTTTGTATTTCTCTACGTTAAATTTCATCTGCCATTTTAGTGCCCAGTCCCTTAATCTATCTAAATCCCTCTGCAGCTAAGCAATATCCTGCTCACATTTTATTACTTTACAATTTTTTGTGTCATCTGCAGACACTGAAACATGGCTTTCAATGCCTATTGCAAAATAATTAGGGATTATTCTAGCTTACAGTGAACGAATAATCTAAATTTTATTAAAGACAGGAGGCGAATATTTGCTTATCTTTCTTTACTGTAACTCCCAGCAGCAAAGAAATAGTTAACAGGTTGTAAATAAAAATTCAACCAATCATAACATATCATATAACAATATAGTGCTATCAGACTCCTCCCACTTCCTCTTTCTTGATGGTGCCGATCAGCAATAGAAGTAGTCAACCATGTAAACTTGAGATTGTGGAACTTGAATTCTGTTGTACGAGTAATCAACCATGTAAACGATTAGCCAACGGGTACGATGTGAACTTCACACTAGGAGAGAAGAAGAGAAGTTCGTGAAAGTATGGTCTCTTGTATAGAGAAAAACATAAACACGTACCTAGGTGGCAGTTCCGGTTACTTGATAAATTAAACCTTAATGACAAGTGTGATACAGTGTTACAACAGTCAGAGTAACATTAAACTAAGTGTGATATAGTATTACCAAAACCAGAGTAACATGAAAACTATACTTACAAGAACCATTGTGAGAGTATATACGTGCAATAGTAAGAGGAAAGACTTACCCAAAGAAACTTACCCTGGGATGGGTTCCATAATGAACGAAGGGAGGGAAAATATTCGCCTCCTGTCTTTAATAAAATTTAGATTATTCGTTCACTGTAAGCTAGAATAATCCCTAATTTTATGGCAAGACAGGAGGCTTCATATTTGCTGTTTTAACGCTCTTGAATGAAAGCAGAGGCCGCGTGTGGTGTAGGTTTAAAATAAAAAGTTCGAAAAGTTGATTCTCTTGACCAATCTGCGGCGGATAGAATATCCGCCAACGAGCTGCCCGACTGGAAGGCAGAGGATGCGGCTGCTCCTCTAACGGAGTGAGCACCAAATGTTTGGTCGATCCCTGCTTGGGTAAGTATCCATCTTATCCAGCGTGCGATCGTGGGTGAAGAGACCGGTTTGTGGGGTCTTACGTAGGAGACAAACAGAGGTCCGGTAGGGGCACGCAGTGAGGTCGTGCTTTCCATGTAACAGCGGGTACACCGTGCTATACAGAGGGACGGTCTGTCCGGAAAGTAGGGATAAAAGACTGAGGAGGAATTAGTCTTAGTACGTCTAGTAATCGTAAATTTTACACCGTCCGGTGCGAAGGTCACAGCATGAAAGTCAAAGGCCCGAACGTCCGAAACTCTGGGGAAGGACACCAGGCACAGGAGCAGGGCCAATTTCGCAGAGAGTTGGCGTAGGGATAGAGCCTCGTTAGACGGCCAGGAATCCAACAGCTGGAAAACTTTAGAAATATCCCAGAAGTTGGAGTATTTAGCTGCAGGTGGCCTTGTCAATCGTATGCCCCGTAGGAGTCTGCATACGGATGGGTGTTTCCCAACCAGGGAATGATCAACAGTGTCGTGGGCCGCCGAAATGGCGGAACGAAAAATATTAATCGTCCGGTATGATTTACCCTGGTCGAAAAGGGATGATAAAAAGTTTAAAATCGGTGAAAGAGGTGCTGAAACGGGATCGAGGTCCCTCTCCAGACACCAGCTGACCCAAACTCGCCATGCGGCGAGGTATGTCCGTCTGGTTCCTGGAGCCCACGAATCCCACAGGAGCGCCTGAGCAGTGCGTGAAAGTCCCGCGACATGCCAGGCTCCCCTGAAACTGTCCAAGCTACCAATTGGAGGTGGCCCTGTAGGGCGAGCGGGTGATAGTCGCCCGTTGGGTTCCTGAGAACCCGGGAAGAGCGAGGTAATAGGATTGGATAGTCTACCGATAGTTCCAGGAGGGTCGGGAACCAAGTCTGAGCCCTCCATAGTGGAGTGATTACCACTATCTTGGCCATTTGCGCCTTGACCCGGTGAAGGGTCCGCTGGATCATCGAGAAAGGAGGGAAGGCGTAGGCTCCCCTCCGTGGCCAAGGTTGTAGAAACGCGTCGACAGCTAGAGACAGAGGGTCTGGTAGCCAGCTGAAGAAATCGACTGTCTGACGGTTCAGACGGGATGCAAATAGATCGAGTGTGAGGGGTCCCCGTAATAAGTGTCTAATTGCCAATCGCTGGCATCTCTCCAGTGATGCGAAAACCAGTCTGCGACTAGGTTGTCGGGTCCTGGGAGATATTCTGCTCGGATGGACAGATTCCTGTCCAGGCAAAATTGATATAGATCTTTGGTGAGATCGGACAATAGTTTGGATTTGGAGCCTCCGAGGCGGTTCACATACCGCACTGCAGAGACGTTGTCCATCCGAAGCACTAGCGAACAGTTGGAAGCGTTCTTTGTAAACCTGCGGATCGCGAAGGATCCAGCAATGAGCTTGAGACAATTTATATGGAGTGCTTGTTCCGAAGGGGACCAGAGACCCCCTGTAGAGGTTTGGGCGCATGTGGCACCCCAACCCAGAAGGCTTGCATCGGATTCCAGGATAAAATCCGGTTGAGATCCGAAGATTGCTTTCCCATTCCAGGCTTCCATGTTGCGGAGCCACCATTGGAGTTCGATGAGAACTTCGTCTGTCAGGGATATGACTTGGTCGTAAGAGGTTGAGCGATGTAAGTAGGAGGTTTTCAACCGTTGCATTGCTCTGTAGTGTAAAGGCCTGGGAAATATAGCCTGAATTGATGCGGACAGGAGTCCCAGAATGTGAGCAAGGTCTCGGAGCCGAGGCCGTTGCGAAGAGAGTAACTTCCGTATTTCTCTCTTTATGTTTTTGATTTTTTGGTAAGGCAGCTGCAAAGTTGCCTGAACCGAGTCTATCTGAAACCCCAGAAATTGGATTAGCTGAGAGGGTTCCAGATCTGATTTCTGGAAATTTATGACAAAACCGAGGTTTTGAAGGAGAGCAGAGGTCATGTCTGTGTGTTTGCGGAGCAAATGTCGGTCTTGGGCCATAATCAGGATATCGTCTAGATATATGATGGAGCGCACTCCTTGGGAACGGAGTAGAGCTATGACCGGTTTCATTAACTTGGTGAAACACCAAGGAGCCGAGCAAAGTCCGAAGGGAAGGCAGGTGAACTGCCAAATTTCGTCTTGCCAGAGAAATTGAAGAAAGGCACGATGACTCGGTGCGATAGGGACCGTGAGGTAAGCGTCCTTCAGGTCGAATCGGGAGAACCAATCTCCCACGCAGAGTAGGTCTCTGAGAAGATGGATACCCTCCATCTTGAAATGACGGTATACGATAAATTGGTTCAATTGTTTTAGGTTGATAATAGGACGATGTTCTCCCGTCTTTTTTTGTACTAGGAAAATATTGCTGATGAAAGTTTGTGGGAAGGGCGAAGGCTCGATCACCTTTTTTTCTAGAAGTTTGTGTAACTCCGAAGTCAAAATTTGTTTGTCTACTCTCGACATCTCGAGAGGTGTCGGAAGACCGTATTGAATGGGGTGTGTAAGGAAATCTAACTTGAAACCCCTGACTGTATGAAGGATCCAGTGGTCCTGAGAGAGCAGTTTCCACTGTTGGAAAAAAAGGGTTAGTCGACCAGCAATTGGTACATTTTTGAAATAAGTAAGGTCCATTACCTGAAGCAGTGCGTCCGCGCAGGGATGCAGAACCACGTCCTCGGAAGGAACCTCTTGCATTGAAGAGTTGTCTGTGGTATGGTCGGGTGGGTCCTGAAGACCAATAGTCTGTGGGGCGGGGTCTGTAGCCTTGGAAGGCTGCCCTACTGGTAGCTCGACCCCGAAAGCGACCAGATCTCCCATAAAAACGACTAGATTGGTACCTAAAAACCCTCCGTAATGAGGATTGGGCCTTATTTAGAGTTGTAAAAACTGAGACATGCTTAGAGAGGTCTCGCATAAATTTGTCGCCGAACAAAAGACCATCGGCTTCTGGCCCCAATTCTTTAGAACTTAAATCCGCCAATTTGGCATCAATCTTATAAAGCGCTGCTTTCCGTCTCTCTACGGACATTGCCACATTGGCGTTACCCAACAGGCATAGAGCTCGTTGAGCCCACTCCCTGACTGTGTGTGGGTCAAATTTTCCGCTAGTGAGCGCCTCATCTGCCAGAATAAAAATTTGAACTATAGGACCGGAAACGTCCAACAGTTTGTCTTGGGTTGTTTTTAACCCTTGTTCGATACCCTTACGAGGGTCTTTGCCAGACTTGTTCAGATAAATGACCAGCATAGGGTCAAATTCAGGGGTAGAGGCAACTTTGCCTGGTATAGTGGGTCTTGGGCATTCCGCCCTTAGTTTGTTCCTAATTTCTTTATCCAGTGGCTTGCGAAGCCACATTTTGCAAAAATTGGCAATATGATCAGGAGGGGCCCATTCTGCAGATCGTGGATGACGAATTGTCCTTGGGTCAAACAAGGGAAGGCCTGAAGCGTCCAAAAGGACGTCTGAAACAGGCTCCTTAGCTGAGGGGCCACCCTTCAAATCTGGATTAAGGAAGGTCTCCTTAACGAACTCCGAAGTTGAGGACTCCTGGGGCACATTCGCCATGGAGTCTTCATCAGAGTACGTTAGGTCGTAATCATTTAAAATACGGCCAGCGAGTCGTGAAGTAGAGCCCTCAAGGGGATCCGTAGGGTCCTGCCCGGTGTGAGGCAGAGAATATTTTAAAACTTTGGCAGGGGCTTTGCCTTTGCCCGCTGTAGCGCTATTCCCTTTCCAGGGTCTTTTGCGCGGGGCGCTTTCTTGGTCGGAAAAATGGGAGTCATCTGAGTCAGAGGGTAGGTGCGTAGAGGGGCGAACCTCTGGGGCAGTCTGTTCTTGATAGGCTGCTAAGGCTTTGGGAATGGACTCCGCAATGGTGGAGAAAAGCCATTCCCGAAGCTCCGCAGAGATTGCAGGGTCCTGGCGGTCTGACATAGTTATGGATGATAATGAGGTGGATTGGCAGATTGACTGAATTATGATAAATTGATTTAGTCTGAAAACCCAGGCAGATGAGGCAACTCAGCTAGGATAGCTATATATATATATATATGAAGAAAGTGGGGGTCACCCACTATGTGGATTTAATCACCAAGGTGAGTAGTGATAAAAATATGTGGGTGTTACCCAGTCAATAAGTGGTGTTCTACCACTGACCTTAAGAGGTAGGTATAAATATATACATACAATAAGAAATTATGGGGGTCACCCACTATTATTGAGCAGCGTCAGAAAAAATAGTAAATATGTTATGGTGATAAGGAGTGGGGGTCACCCACAGTAAAATACAGTAGTGTATATAGATAGATATACAATGTAAAGGTGGGGGTCACCCACAGTAACAAAGTGGTGTCAGCCACAGCAGAAGGTGTTTAATAATAATATTAAAATTCGCATTGAAAATAAATGATTTATTTAGAAAAACAGGGAGGGGATCACCCAAGTTTGAGCAGGCTATCCTTGTGCAAGGTACCTGCAAGTTAAATAAGGAGACAATCAGGCGTCTGAACAAATAAAAAACGGGAATACTATGAGTATTAAAACCCTTAACGAAAGGGTTAAATCTCCGTTTTGTGACTTACCTTGAGACAAGGCGATCGATGCGCGTTCCCTGTCAGAAAGCCGCGGGGTTCGTCTGCAGGAGAGCGATACCGCGATCCAAGATGGCCGCCGCGTTATGAGGGGAGGTGTTGCCGGCCGCAAGGGCGGGAGAAAGAGGCGCGAAAATGCGGCGCAAAGGTAACGGACTCCTGGGAAATGGAGTCCGTCACAGAAATATTCAGAGGGAAGGCAATAAACCGGCGGGCCGTTCTCTGTTACTTACAGGATGGCCCGGCGGAAATTTAAAGGGGAACAAATAAAATACAAGGGTAATTAAACCCTAATGGATAATAACAAAAACGGAAAAATAGACATAAGGAATAAACGAATCCAGGGAAACAAAGTGCTCTAAAGCAACAGGTATTAATAGAAATGGTATTAATATAAAAAATCTTTAAGTTCTGAATAAAAAATACATGACAATAGAATAAAACAATGAATTAGAATAGGCAGTGTTATTGGAATAGACTCACCTGGGAGGCAAGCAGCAAAGAAAGAGGAAGTGGGAGGAGTCTGATAGCACTATATTGTTATATGATATGTTATGATTGGTTGAATTTTTATTTACAACCTGTTAACTATTTCTTTGCTGCTGGGAGTTACAGTAAAGAAAGATAAGCAAATATGAAGCCTCCTGTCTTGCCATAAAATTTATAAATATGTTAAGTAGAAGCGGTCACCACTTACCACTTTTGTCCAGCCTGAAAATTTACCATTAATGACAAATCGTTGTACTCTATCCTTAACCCCTTAAGGACACATGACATGTGTGACATGTCATGATTCCCTTTTATTCCAGAAGTTTGGTCCTTAAGGGGTTAAGCCAATATTCTACCCAAGATCAAGAATATTCATCTAGACCAATTTCTTTTAGTTTGAAGACTAACCAGTTGTGAGGATCCATATAAAATACCTTGGCAAACTCCAAATAGATCACATCCACTGCAACACCCTGATCTATACTCCTACTTACTTCTTCGTAGAATGAAATTAGGTTAATTAGACATGAGCAATGTTTCATAAAACCATGGTGATTATTGCTAATAACAAAGTTCTTTCCAATGAATTCCTGAATATTATCCCTTAATAGCCCTTCAAATATTTTCCCAGTCACAGAAGTTAAGCTCACAGATCTATAATTTCCAGGCAAGGATTTTGAACCCTTTTTAAATATAGGAATGACATCTGCCTTCCTCCAATCCTCCGGTACAATACCTGAGACAAAATAATCTTGAAAGATTAAATACAGAGGTTCACTTATTTCCCCACTTAGCTCCTTAAGTACTTGTGGGTGAATACGTTCAGGCCCCGGAGCTTTATTTACATTAATTTTCTTTAACTTGTAGCACCTTGTCTCGAGTCATCCAATCACAAGTTGAGTTTATTTCAAAGATTACGATATTGTGATCACTATTTCCCTAATGCTCCCCTACTTGAATGTTGGTCAAAAGATCAACATTGCTTGTTATAACAAGATCCAGACAAGCATCCTTTCTAGTTGGTGCTTGTACCAGTTGTGACATGAATGTGTAATTTAACACATTCAAAAACCTGATTCCCCTTGCTGAAGTACTAGTCACTCTATCCCAATTTATGTCCGGGTAATTAAAATCTCCAATAATTAACGTGTTAACCCGATTTGCAGCTTTCCCAATTTGCTCTAACAGCTGTTGTTCCTCATTAATATTTACATTAGGTGGTTTATAACATATCCCAACCAATAATTGATTTCCCTTTGTTTGCCCCAAGCAGATATCTACCCATAAAGCTTCCACTTATGTTTGACAAAGCTCATTTTCGTTTAAATTTCTTTGTCAACAAGCAAAACTGTCATTTCTGGGGTACAGAAAATCCATGGATAATTAATCAATGCCAGTTGACCCTACCAAATCATTGTTAAGTGTGGGTTACCTTGTAGCAAGTGATCAGGACAAAAAATTGAGCACTAGATACTGGGCACTCACCAGTCATCCAGAAGGAGTGTAGGGGAATCTAACTCTTTCCCCGCCACCTGCCCCGAGTTTTGGTTGTTGTTTTTTTTTTCTGGTGTTTGTTTGTGGTTCTGGTAAAAAGTTAACAAAGTTGTGGTCGTTGCTCTTACCCATCATTCTGGTCTCCTGTGTTTTTGTTGGGGCAACGAGATTTGGGGACAGGTCAGCGTTCATCGTGATATTGTATAACTAAATCTTCATGTTATATGAGACGGTGATTTTAAGTGTTTGTGTGTGCTGTTCCCTTTGTGATTTAATTTATCTCTGTATTGTTGTACGTTTAGTACAACAATTAGCCAATTCCAAAAAATTATTACGTTTATTGGGTCTACTTTAACCCCTTAAGGACACATGACATGTGTGACATGTCATGATTCCCTTTTATTTCTGAAGTTTGGTCCTTAAGGGGTTAAGGAAGTGTCACGGTCTAGTAAAATGACACAAAAGACACAGGCCATGCCACTACCATCCAAACAAAAAAAGCTAAATGCTAAATGTTTTACTACCTCCATCTGGACTGCACAGATCAATGCCAGCAGTGCTGGGTCTACTGTTCCACAATTTACTTAAAACTAAATTAAACACTTTCAGAGCCCCATTCATTTAGTATCCTTCCAATAAAGTTCCACAAGGACATTGCATAAAAAATGCTAGAAAACATTCATTTGTTTTACGTTTACTCCCTCTGCTGAGGAAGCTTCGTTCGTAGTTTCAAAACGTCTGTGCGTCCTTTAATTTCCTTTTTGCTGTTTTATCAGTTGTGTGAACTTTTTGTTTGCACCTTTTTGGTCTGATTTTTGTAGGAATGTTTCTTAAAACAGCGTAATTTTTCATGGAAATTCCTCATGGAACTTTAATGGCTTCTACACGAATACGGTTCTAAGCTTTTTACTTTAAATATCTACTACGATGTGACCAATCCGTAAGGTGGCACATAATAGGGCAAGGAGTAACAAGGTTTGAGATAAAAGGATTCTTAAAGAAGATAGATCACACATTTATAAAGATCAAAGTAAGTATAAACAAAGAGAGAAGCAATTATATAACTGATATAGTACAGTGTTTCTGATATATAATAAGCGTGGTCTTTACATTAACAACAAGGGTTCACGATACACAGTAGGATTATAAATTAGGATTTTTAAAATTAGTTCCTGTGCTTGATCTTCTCCTAGTTCAAAGGCTCAGATCTTTGATAATTAATGCAGCCTCAGTTTAACCCATAACATTTCCATATTAAGAGATATTTACAAAACACACTAAGATATCCAGCATTGTCTAATATGTTATGCTATAATACTATTTATTTAAAGGGACACGGTAGAGAATGTAATGGATTCATCTCATTACAGTGGTTATAGTACCTGCAGTCCCCAGGCGCTATCCTTACATTCAGTTTTCATGCTAAACGAAAGTCCCCAGCAGCCCATCCCCTCTGTGCTGCTTGAGCTAATTAGGAAATATTAGCCCGAGCAGCAATGGGCAGCTGTGATTGCTTGAGATTGTCAGCTGACTGCCTTCAGCCTATCACATCACCCATTGCTGGTATGAATCAGTATGACTAGAAGGAAGTGTCCTATCTCTGCCTTAGTCACACGTTCAGGGGTGGGCAGTTCTGTGGGTGGCCATAGACCCTAATTTAGTGTTAAGTTACTTGATGGTTTAACACAGAATGGCTGATCAGCACCAGGGGACTGCAACCACTATAATCACATCAATGAGATTAAATTTAAAACAATGAACAGTGTCCCTTTAAGTGAAAAAAAAAGGAATACGATTGAGCCAAATGGTCTAAGCAGTACACTAATGGCGGGGGGTAACCCCAAGCGAAAGCTGGATAAATCAAACTACCTGCAAAGCTCCCCTTTGACAAGTCAGGTCGGGCAAAACACGCGGGTCAAGGGGTCTTGTCAGTGCTGTTTTTCAATCTCTGCAGACAGCACTTGGACTAGCTACCACGCTCTTATTTTTTTTTGTAAATTCTTTATTTTCAGGTTTTGTAATCATTAGGGTTGGGATACAGAAGGTAAGATAGGGATAAAGGGTCTTGTGATCGAGTTCATAGAGATTACATGACAACATTTGGTTATGGCAATCATATGCTCGAAGTCTATTTGGTGTGTTGTGTTTTATATGTTTTCTCTTAGCTGTGTTTTGGGTATTGCTTTATGTATAACCATTGTTACGTCACAAGTTCTAATGGTTGGGGATAGGGTACAGAATAGAAAGGTTGGGGTTAGGGATTCCTAGTGGGGTCTTCTCCGCCCCCCCACTCGTGTGGTTCTCTCTCACACCACGCTCTTATTTTAACTCACTATAATGCACTTGGCGATTTTGTTGGTTTAGGGATCTAGACAATGTGTCATTCCATTCTATTATGGGAATAGAAGTAGGTGCATTTGAAGGCTCGAGAGTTTTTTTTGCAGAGAGACAAGCATAGTACTTCACTCTGCCTTTGACCCAAGTATCTCCATTTTCATATTATGTCATCCCTTAAGCTCAGTATTTTGACAGATAGATTGCTATTAAAGCACTTGGATTACGGCAGGCACATTACTCAGCATGGGGAATTGAGATAGGTCGTGCACACGAAGGCATGGGGGTCTATTACATTTAGCTATCTAGTTACAATTTGTATCCAGGCAGACTTCAAACAGATCATTGATTGCAACTGTTTTTCTCTTCCCTCTCCTCCTCCCTACTACTCCATTCCCATGTATGCATTATTAGATTATTCCTTTAGGGTTATACATACCATGGTAGTTATTTATATATGTACACTGATATTCTTGAACTTCCTTTGGGGTAACTTTTGCAAATGATCCCTTAGCAGGTAGTTTTATATTTATACACCTTCTTTGATATTTATAGGACAGTATCACCCAGCGCTGTTGATTAGTATTCATCATTTTATTTATACTGACACAGCTTGGTAACTATTATACTACATTTATCTTACACCTGCAGTCACACTAATGTACATGAGCACTACCTCATGTAAGCTTTTTCTAACTATAGGTTAGTTTTTATCGATTTATAATAAAATGTATTTATTTTCTTTATATTGTTACTTCCGAGTCTGGAAGTCAGCTGGTACCCTCTGTATACCGACTGGGTTCCGTTCCTACGACCTGGTCGTGGAACGAATTGGTCAATAAGTGAGGAGTTAAGGGATTCCCTGCTCTGCTGGGTTTTTTATGTTCAGGGAAAAGTCCCTGAACATAGACGAACGCAACAGAGTAGGGAATCTCTCTAATCTATGTTCGGGGAAATTTTCCTGCTATGGTGCGCATGTCTGTGTTCAGAGACATTTCCCCGAACATAGATGAACGCACAAGAGCAGGGAATCCCTTTAATCTATGCTTGGGGAAATTTCCCCGAACATAGATTAGAGGTATTCCCTGCTCTGTTGCGTTCGTCTATGTTCGGGTAAAAATCCCCGAACATAGAAGAACGCAGCAGAGCAGGGAATCCCTCTAATTCCCATGAAGGCTCGCACTTACCACCCCGCGAGAGAGCTGGTCATAACCGTTGTAAAACAGGTAGGTCGCAAACCGAGGACCACCTGTTCTGTATTGCATCTCTTTATTCCAGTTCCCTTAAAGGTACACTATTTCTAGTTCATTTATCCAGTGTCCCTTTAAGTGTAAAGCTAGGTAGGATCACACCATTCAACTTATATTGCCTAGAAGTAAAGTTCTGCTCTGCAAAACTCGGAACCAGCAAAATGAGCTATCAGCTTTGCAGTGGTGGTGCCCATTGGGTCTATTGGGGATGCCCATTGGGCTTTCCAGCATCCATTGCCAAGTTTAAGGCTTAGATCCTCCATGGATCTGAGTGGTGAAGGCTCTGAGTGGGGAGGAAATCAGAGTCGCAAAGCCCTAATAGAAACCGGACCTCTGTGGCGTGGGTTTCAGACAGCGAGGTGTGACTTGTGAAAACAGATATTTTAGTTTGCAATAAATATATCAATAACAAACTGAAATCCCAGGTTAAATTATAAATCCAGACACAGATCTGCAGATATCTACTAAACTGGGACTCCACAGCAGAGTGCACACATAATACTGCTGGTGTGTTAGAATGGTGAGATATGACTAAGGATGACGGCTTATCGTGCAGACAAATGCAAAACTTTTTTTAAAAATTTGTGGCCAAACCAAAAATGCTTTAAAAGTAGTGTTGTGCCCATAGTATCCCTTTAATGTCATTATTTGGGCAACTCTGTTTGTTATTGTTCATATTAATAAAATGTGCATTGTTTTTAATTAATTAATTTTAAAAAATGCTGCTGAGGTCAGTTCAGTTGGTGTAATGGATAAGGCAAATTGAATTAAATGATACAAGTTTTGATTGTCTAATGCATATTTTTCATAGCTGGGAATGAGAGAACGTTCCCTCATTGCAGCAATGAATCATCTGGGTCAGACTAGTTCAGAGTGTACAGGGCAATGCCAAGCATTTGCCAAGTTATAGATAATGACTTGCTCACTGTGCTGCCTGTGGCGTTTAATGATGTTGAGTAGATTGTTAACCTTTTATTATGATAGCCTTCCCCCAAACTGCAAACATGGGATGTAGTGAATTATATGAGTGGTCCCATTCCTGCATGTTATATTCAATTCACAGTAGTTTGTAAATATACTCAGCCCTTTCCAGCTTCTTGTGACCCTTTGCAAGACCCCGTGAGAAACACACTTTCCTGCCGAGTTAAGAAGGTATATAACAATTATAATCCCCATATACGTTCTCCCCTTAATGTAACACATTAAAGATCACTGATCACTGATCTGGCACAGATCTAACTTGCTTTGTTTCCTTAAGGCAGGGGTTCTCAACCCACTCCTCAAGGACCCCCTACCAGTCAAGGATTTAGGGATTACCTGGTTGTGTCTAAGGTGTTTAGGGGGGAAAAAAACTGTAACGGAATGCAGTATATTAGTCCACGATATCCGTTGGTATCTTCAGGAAATCCACAGTCAGAGTAGAAAGCAAGGCAATATCCCCAATCCTCCCAATAACCGGACGAAACACAGTTTGGGAGTCAACTAACTCGGTTTATTCACAAGCAGCGTATTTATGCAGTTCCCCATGCAAGGGGTTTCCATACAGATATTCCAGGGGATTTCTCCCAACATGCATTGTGACTTTCCCAACAGGCATCGCTGCACGAGAAGGATACTCCCACTAAAATGGACGATTAAGTGGATTATCCCCTCGTGCAGCAAAACCGACAATTGACATTAAAATACATAATTCCCGTAATATTCGGTACTTTAGAATAACCGAACGTTCGGTAGATAGCTGGGGTCGGGGCGCACACTTTGTGAGAATACCGCTCCGATCCCAGCTGAATTGACCGAACGCCGCACATAATACATTTAAACATCAAGGTGAGTTTAAAAGTACCGAATAAGTACGGGACACATAATGTACCGAACGCGGTACTCCCGAACGCTCTGGAAGTCCAGCGGTGTTCGGATCACTGAGTAGCCGTTTTCAGTTCCAGGCTCTCGACGACCGAACACCGCTGCAGAGACAAAGGATCCAAGATGGCCGACCGCCGCATGGTCGGTAGTGGGTCGACGGCCACCTAGGAGAGCCCTTAATTACCGATTGCAACAATGTTGCAATCGGTTAATTGGTGCCACACGACCTGTGAATGTGTGGTCTACCTGGGGAGTCCACATTCGTACGGCGAACGGCCAGGATAGCCATGTTTCGTCGTACGAATGCTTTGTATGCTGGCGGCATACGGCTGCCAGCATGCGAACGGTCACAGTACGATACACATACAGTCAACGGAACACGTTATACATTCAGCCTACGGACAACCTGCAATGAATATAGTTCAGAAGTGGCTAGGTTTGCCACAATGCTCCCCCAGAACCAAGCCGGCATACACAGTCTGATCCCCACGGATCGGCTTGGGGATGTCCGGGAGAGTACTCACAGATCACTTCTCGAGTTCAGTCTGTCTGGATAACCCGTCAGCGTTACCGTTTTGTTTTCCTGGCCGGTAATGGATAGTAAAGTCAAAGGGCTGCAGCGCCAAACTCCAGCGCAGCAGCCGGGCATTGTCTCCAGACACACGGTTTAGCCACACTAACGGGTTGTGATCTGTGAGTAAGGAAAAAGGTTGTCCGTACAGATATGGCTGCAACTTTTTAAGGGCCCACACCACGGCCAGGCATTCTTTCTCAATGGCGGCGTAGCTCACTTCCCGGGGTAGTAGCTTGCGGCTTAGATAGGCTACGGGGTGTTCTCCGCCATCGGCTCCCACTTGGCTCAGTACTGCCCCCAATCCAAACATGGAAGCGTCTGTGTGAACAAGAAATCTTTTAGTTGGATCAGGAGCAGTTAACACAGGAGCATTGGTGAGAGCTGTTTTGAGTTGTTGGAATGCCTGCTCACACTCTGGGGCCCAGACAACCAGTCGGGGAAGGTTCTTTTTGGTCAGGTCCGTTAGGGGTTTGGCCAGGGTGCTATAGTCGGGGACAAACTTCCTGTAATAGCCTGCCGTCCCTAAGAACGCCAGCACCTGGGTCTTAGTCCTGGGGGTAGGCCACTTTGCTACGGCCTCAATCTTGGCTGGCTCAGGCCTCTGCTGCCCACATCCTACACGGTGGCCCAGATACTGTACCTCGGCCATACCTATGTGGCACTTGCTAGGTTTTAGTGTTAACCCAGCCTCCCCAATGCGATCTAGGATCGCCCCTATGTGGTGTAGGTGGTCTTCCCAGGTCTGGCTAAAGATGGCTATATCATCTAGATAAGCACAGGCATACTCCTGAAAACCGTCCAGTAGCCGATCTACCATCCGCTGAAAGGTAGCCGGAGCGTTTTTCATCCCGAAAGGCATGACCTTGAATTGGTACAAGCCAAACGGGGTGACAAACGCCGACTTGGGGATGGCGTCATCGGCTAGAGGAATCTGCCAGTACCCCTTACACAAATCAATGGTAGTGAGGTACTGGCCCCGTGCCATCTTATCTAACAGCTCGTCTATCCGGGGCATCGGGTAGGCATCAGACACCGTTTTGTCATTTAGCCTCCGGTAGTCGACACAGAATCGGGTGGTGCCATCCTTTTTAGGTACCAGGACTACCGGCGATGCCCAGGGGCTATCGGAGGGTTCGATAACCCCTAGCTGCAGCATTTCGTCTAGTTCGGCTTTCATATGGGTACGGACTGATTCCGGAACCCTATATGGAGCTTGGCGCATAGGTAGCTGTCCCGGGGTCTCTACTCGGTGGGTGGCTAACGGAGTGTACCCAGGTAAATTGGAGAAGGTAGTCCCTTTGGCTACAATCAGCGCCTGTACCTGGGCACGCTCCTGGGTGCTTAGCCGCTCCCCCAGCTGGACTCCCCGGGAAGGCTCTATCTGTTCCTCGGGTTCTAGTAGGTCAGGTAAGGGTAGGTTCTCCTGATCCTCTAAGGAGGAGGCACAGATTGCCGTCACATCCTCAATCCTCTCATGGTAGGGTTTGAGCATGTTCACGTGGAGCATGCGTCTCTTCCCTACCCCTGAGCAGGGGCCGATCACATAGGTAGTGTCGCATCGCTGCTCCACTACCTGGTATGGGCCTTGCCAGATGGCCTGCAGCTTATCGGTGCGGACGGGCTTTAAGATCAAGACCTTCTGTCCCACCTGAAAGCTGCGGTCCCTGGCTCCTCTATCGTACCAGCGTCGCTGGCGTTGTTGGGCCGCCTGGAGGTTGGTGTGTACAGCCTGAGTTAGCGCCTCCAGACGGTCCCTGAACTCCAGGACGTATGATATGATAGGGGTTTCGTTAGTGGGACTCTCTCCCTCCCAGTGTTCCCTAATCAAATTCAAGGGTCCCCGCACCCTCCTCCCAAATAGTAGCTCAAACGGGGAGAATCCTGTTGACTCCTGGGGAACCTCTCTATAAGCAAAGAGTAGGTGAGGCAGAAACCTCTCCCAGTCTTTGTGGGTCTCCCCGAACGTCCGAAGCATCTGCTTCAGCGTCCCGTTGAACCGCTCACATAGCCCATTGGACTGGGGGTGGTAGGCGGAATTAACTATTGGCTTAATGCCACACACCTTCCACAGATGTTGGGTAACTTCGGCCGTAAATTGGGTACCTCGGTCTGAGATGATCTCTTGGGGAAACCCTACTCGGGAAAATACCTTCATTAAGGCTTCCGCTACGGTCTCAGCGTGGATATTAGAGAGAGCTACAGCTTCGGGGTACCTGGTGGCGTAGTCCACTATAGTTAGGATATATCTTTTGCCAGAGGGACTGGGTTTTGGCAAGGGCCCTACGATATCCACCGCTACTCGGCTGAAGGGTTCTGCAATGATGGGTAGGGGACATAGCCTGGCCTTGTGGCGGTCCCCTCGTTTACCTACACGCTGGCAGACGTCGCAGGAGGTGCAATACTGGCGCACATCCTGAGAGATCCCGGGCCAGAAGAAGGCATGGGTCAAACGGTATCGGGTACGGGTCATCCCTAGGTGTCCTGACAAGGGAATGTCATGCGCAATTCTCAGCAGCTCCTGTCTATATTTCTGGGGTACCACTAGCTGTTTATTAGTTAAGGTGACAGACCCCCCCACATCTTTTGCCGTGACACGGTATAGCAACTCTTTCTCCCAGATGAACCGCTCCCCCTCTAGCCCTGCTTGGTCTGTTTGTGCCCTGTCCCTATATACTTGGAGGGTGGGATCGGTCTGGACTTCGGTCGCAAAAGTCGTCGGGGTATCCCAGGACATGGGGGTCAGTTGGGGAACAGGGTCTCTTACCTGAGCCTCAGAGTGTATCGGTGTAGCCGTGGTGCGAGCCTGTTGTCGGGTGGTTACGGGGTGTGCCTCCTGGTACGGAGCCTGGGGAATAAAAGCGGAAGTCATTTGGCCCAAGTCATTCCCCAGCACAACATCTGCAGGTAAATTCTGCATCAGCCCCACTTCCACAGTGCCCTCTCCCACACCCCAATCCAAATGAACCTTGGCAGTAGGTAGCCGGTATACTGCTCCCCCTGCCACCCGTAATGCCACTGAGCCGCCAGTGTGGGTTGCGCCTGGTACCAAATGTGGTGCAACCAAAGTTAGAGTGGCTCCTGAATCCCGGAGCCCTTGTACCTCCTTCCCCTCCAGGGTTACTAGCTGCCGGTGATGTTGTCGGTTGTCGGTGGCCCGGACCGACATTACCTCATGCAGCACCCCTAGAGGCTCCTCAATTTGAGCACTCAGCAATTCTTGGGTGGCGGGGGCTACCTGATAATGGTGCGCAGCAGCCCTGGGTGCCAAATTTTGTCGCACTTGATTCCAAGCTTGCCGGCTCCTGTTTTGGGTGCACTCTCGAGAAATGTGCCCCCACTGTTTGCATGTGTGACACTGAATGTTAGCCCGGCCGTTGTATCGGGAGGGGGGTGGTGGAGTATTCAGTGCTGGCCGGTGCAGGGGTACGGTAGGGATAAAATTATTGGGTGTCCCTGTAATACGAGGGAGAGTCTTATTTTGGGCACCGTGATGCCTCCTGGCATCAAAATGCTGATCCGCCAATTTAGCGGCTTCGGGTAGGGTGAGTGGTTTACGGTCCCTCACCCATTCTTGTGCTTCCGGGGACAAACCATTAAAAAACTGTTCCAGCAGCATTAACTGCCTCAACTCCTCCATGTTTGTAGCGTTGCTGGCCTGTATCCAGCCTAGTGATGCTTGGTCCAGCTTGTGCGCCCATTCTGCATGTGAATCTTTCTCAGGCTTGCGCAAGCCCCGGAATTTCCGCCGGTACGCCTCTGGGGTAATAGCATACCTCTCTAAGATTGCCCTCTTTACCTTAGGGTAATCTTTGCTGTCCTCTCGGGGTACAGCACGGTAGGCTTCAGCTGCCCTACCCGATAATTTGCCTGCCAGCAGCGGCACCCATGTGGCGGGTTCCAAATCGTGCAAATCGCACAGCCGCTCAAAATCCTGTAAATACCCATCAATTTCGTCCTTTTCTTCACAAAACGCTTTAAATGCGTGATGTGGGACTTTGGGCTTTACCTGTCCGTAGGTGGAGGCAGTAACAGACTCTGCCCTAGGCGGTGTTGCTGGTGTGCTGGTTGCCATCAGATAATCCTGTACATCCGATATCATCACGGTCATTATTTCCAGCGGTAATGGTTGTGGTAGGAACGCCAACCTGGTTCGTAGCTCTTTTTGGAATGGGGTCTCTTCCATGGCTGGTGGGGGTGTAGCGCTGCGGGCTTGGTCTCCCTCCATCAGTTCTGCGATCAGCACAGCCTTAGATTTGTTGCTGGCTATCTTACCCCTGGCTTCCAATAGTTCTTTTAAAGTCTGTCGTTTCAGTATGGTATAATCAATCTCCATACGAATTGCCCTTGCTTTCCTTGTTCGGTAGTTCCAGTTTACACGAACGCTGCTTTTCGGCTGTAAGGTTCGGATCCCACCGCTGCCACCAATTGTAACGGAATGCAGTATATTAGTCCACGATATCCGTTGGTATCTTCAGGAAATCCACAGTCAGAGTAGAAAGCAAGGCAATATCCCCAATCCTCCCAATAACCGGACGAAACACAGTTTGGGAGTCAACTAACTCGGTTTATTCACAAGCAGCGTATTTATGCAGTTCCCCATGCAAGGGGTTTCCATACAGATATTCCAGGGGATTTCTCCCAACATGCATTGTGACTTTCCCAACAGGCATCGCTGCACGAGAAGGATACTCCCACTAAAATGGACGATTAAGTGGATTATCCCCTCGTGCAGCAAAACCGACAATTGACATTAAAATACATAATTCCCGTAATATTCGGTACTTTAGAATAACCGAACGTTCGGTAGATAGCTGGGGTCGGGGCGCACACTTTGTGAGAATACCGCTCCGATCCCAGCTGAATTGACCGAACGCCGCACATAATACATTTAAACATCAAGGTGAGTTTAAAAGTACCGAATAAGTACGGGACACATAATGTACCGAACGCGGTACTCCCGAACGCTCTGGAAGTCCAGCGGTGTTCGGATCACTGAGTAGCCGTTTTCAGTTCCAGGCTCTCGACGACCGAACACCGCTGCAGAGACAAAGGATCCAAGATGGCCGACCGCCGCATGGTCGGTAGTGGGTCGACGGCCACCTAGGAGAGCCCTTAATTACCGATTGCAACAATGTTGCAATCGGTTAATTGGTGCCACACGACCTGTGAATGTGTGGTCTACCTGGGGAGTCCACATTCGTACGGCGAACGGCCAGGATAGCCATGTTTCGTCGTACGAATGCTTTGTATGCTGGCGGCATACGGCTGCCAGCATGCGAACGGTCACAGTACGATACACATACAGTCAACGGAACACGTTATACATTCAGCCTACGGACAACCTGCAATGAATATAGTTCAGAAGTGGCTAGGTTTGCCACAAAAACCATCTTTTTCTAAACACCTTAGACACAACCAGGTAATCCCTAAATCCTGGACTGGTAGGGGGTCCTTGAGAAATGGGATGAGAACCCCTGCCTTAAGGTTTCGGATGCCTTGTTACATATCATATGCTGGATTATGATGTCATTTCCTGGTTCCATGACATCACCAGGGCGTCGAAAGGTAATGATTGAGCGGAGTTCAACAATTGCAATAAGTTATGCACCTCTGGCTGCACAGTCTCAGATCTCTTCTCCTTACGCATTAGACTAGTAGGTCATAACCTGGTTCTCAAGGCAGAGAAGGTATTTTATTTCTAGAACTGTAAATATCTAAATTTTGGCCTGTTGGTGTGGCTGAGGATCGGATTTGGAGGCACTGTTTTAAACCACCAAACATGAGATAGTATTGCTTATTAAAGGGGAACCGTTACATCTCTGGGATCTACACCATTAAAAGGATACTATAAGCATCAAAACAACTATAGCATAATATAGTAGTTTTTGTGTATAGATCATGCCCCTGCAGTTTCACTGCTCAATTATTTGCCATTAACAGAGTTAAATTGCCTCGGTTTCTGCCCATGTAGTCCTAACAACACCTACACTGGCCGTGAATGATACAGCTTGCATGGAAAGAATTGTATCATTTTCAATCAGAAGTTAACTCACTTTAGAAGATGTTATCTCCTGCTGCATTAATGAAACTTTATTCACACTCAGGAGGCTCCTGAAGGGTCTAGAATGCTATTAACAGAGCCAGAGATCAGAAATTGTAAATTAAATACACTGTGCAGTAGTTTAAACATTAGATCTCTCTTTACAGGAAGTGTTTAGGTACTACCATTTTTATCAATGGGTAGCTACCGATTGGCTTAGAGTGTCAGCCTACTGCTCTAGCCAATCAGCTGCGCCTCTGCCAGGCGGCATTCCGTGCTTTTGAAAGTCCATTTCTGAAGCCGGATGCCACAGGGGGAACTGAAAAATCAGAGCTGGAGGCAACCTTTGGGGTTAACTCGTTCAAGAATAGTTTACCCCCTTAAGTAAGAAAGCACTTGGCGACCTCCGGCCATCATAACAACTCCATTTCTATGAAGTTGTTTTGGTGCCAGGAGTGTTCCTTTAACTATACAGATAAATAAACATAATATTAACAATTCAGTTCCCCTTTAACTATTCCTCCACTGATAGTCGCTAAAGTATATTCTATTACTGACCGGTGTACGGACTGCGATCATGGTTACTCCAGTACATACTGTGCATGCTAATTTTCACTTTGCATGATGGTAAATGTGATTAAATGAATGTGAACCTAACAACTGATTATAAATAATAAATCAACGGCTAATTACTTAACTGATGTCTGAATACAACCCATTTGTTCTCAAAGCATTGCATCCACTACTGTGTATCAAAGAGTTAATACTGTCCTTTATTTTTTTATTTTTTTTTTATTTTTTTTTATAGAGATAACTTCATCAAGGGTTGGGGAGGGAGCACAATCCTTTATATTAACAATATTATACAAAATAGTCTTTTTCTTTAATCAAATTAGGGCCATACAAAGACTTATTGAGGTCTATATCATACTTATGAGTTATCAGCTGAGCAAGAGTGGGTTAAACATTGCAACAGTACAGCAGCTCCAGTATTTAACATCTAAAATATATATATATATATATATATATATATAGAACATGGGGGGGGGGGGTGGTTGCACTCACCTGAACATGCTTAAATGGGGTGCTGCTGGGGGCCATATTATACAATAAACAATACACAAGATCCAGCGCACTATCCTATCTACTAAACAGCAACTTCAATGTTGACAGATTGTATTAGTTTTTAAACGGTTTTATTTAAAAACACCTTATCTAGGCAAAAAATAATGGGGATTTAGTTACATTATATGATCATACATTGCATAAGCCTGCCACAACGTCAATGTACCCCATCTTTGGCAGGTCCTACTCTCACAGTCTAATGTCTGCTCTTATGAGATTAACCCACTTACTTGGGAAAAAAATTCCATCTGAGGCTCTCTGCAGTACAAGGCTAAATAGGGACCTGAGATGAGGATATATATATAAAAGGCCAAAGTGTGATCACTAAATTGACTGCAAAAAAGCAACGTATAATTGGTTCCTTAGTCAGGTTTAATCATCTTTAAGATAACATTGTGACACACAGAGTTTTCTGGAAAAATAAATAAATCTGAATCTATTGCTCCGCATCAAAAAGATTGGTTTCAGGAATTTCAGCTAATTATGTTTACCTGTCTGATGATGATGGTACCATAATTACTATAGAAACAAAGAGACATCTGACAGTTGTCTCACTAAACAGGCAGTAGTTATAAATGGAGAAAAAAAAAAACGTGATTTTTTTTGGGGGGGGGGGGGTTACCATGGTAACATCATTATGCCACCCACAAAAATCCTAATCTTAACCCATAGAGTGCTGGAGGGGATATGCCATAATGGGACATCTTCTTTTTTAATTATTATACATTATTTGCATAATAAAAGGTTAGTTAAGAGTAGCTTTGTTATAAATGATTTCTTAGATTTGCACCTTTTTTTTATGTAGCCTCATTAAAATTTTTGTGCCACCCAAGCATTGCCTGCCGCAGTTTCTCTCCATGCTAAAGATCCTAGATTTTCTCCCACCTACTCGGGCTATGTTGTGTGGGAGGAAAATCGTATAATCTGCTTTTAACCCTAATGATGCCAAATGACTCTGTTGAATATTACAGCGATTATGCACCAGAGAGGCTGGTGGCTACTTGGAGTTAAAGGTTTAAAGAAGCGTGCTTTGGACATAAGTGATGGATTAAATAACAGTCTACTCAAAATAAGGAATAAAGCACATTCTGGGTCTATAGGGAAATGCAAATTGTACGCTATAATAACTGAATATGAAAATGTCTAAAGTTTAAAAAAACATAAAAATAAACTAAAAGTCAATTTTAGTGAATGAAACTCTATTCAACAAAAAGTATTTCTTAAAAATATAACTACAGTGTAGATATTTAATATTGTGATTAACCTGTATCACATTCACGTAGGTCATTTTCTAATTGGGCTGTAATGGATTGGATTTAATTAATTTCTAGAGCCGATACAGGAATATTCTGTGTTCGCGTTGCTAATCTTCAACAAACAAGAGTTTTCTTTAAATCTTATAGCTATATCCATCTGCTGATTATCTGCTGTGTTTCTGTAAATTGCAATCATTGCGGGAGACGTTTAGAGATGTGTCATTTCAACCAAGGCTGCGGAATAAAGTAGTCTATAAAAAAATGTAGATGAAGGTTGAAATAAGATTTGTTTTGCAGAGAAGTGGCTTATCAAAATCCAAATCGATATAACTCATTCTATTCATTTTATATTTATAACAGATATGCATCTACACTTACCCTCACATGTGTATATGGAGCCGAGCAATACCAAACATTTGGTCATATAAACATGCAGACGTATTTTAAAACACAGATCTTCAAATATTTATACAATGAGGCGACATGCATGTATACGAGCTGTGCCCGTTACATGCTTATAAACATATACACTCACCCTTATTTGCTCATGCATATATATATAGCCAGCTTCATGCATAGACACATACTTGGCACATATATACAAACAGTGACTTTCACAGAGGAATTCAAAAATGCACATGCCCTCATACATGTAACCAACCCCATATACATTCATCTTCGCATGGCTACCTCCTCTTACATGCATAAATACATACATCTTGTAACACGTGCATAAATCTCTTTACATACATATATACATACATTCCACCCTCTTGTATGCATGTATACATACACTTGCCTTTATAAATCAAATCATTGCAGACTTGAGTCTTTAGCACAGTAATTAAAGGGACACTATAGTCACCAGTACAACTTTAACTTAATGAAGCAGTTTTGTTGTATAGCGCATGCCCCTGCAGGCTCACTCCACTCCATTCTCTGCCTTTTAGGAGTTAAATCACTTTGTTTATGCAGCCCTAGTCATACCTCCCTGCATGTGACTTACACAGCCTTCTTAAACACTTCCTGAGTCATCTAATGTTTATACTTCCTTTATTGCAAATTGTGTTTAATTTAGAATGTATCATCTTCTGCTGTGTTAAAAAATATCTTGCTAGACCCCACAGGAGCCTCCTATGTGTGCTTAAAATTCAATTGACAGAGCAGCAGAGGAAAAACTTTTAAAGTAAGTTACATCTGATTGAAAATTAAACCATTTTGTTTTCATGCAGTCTGTGCTAGTCACAGCTAGGGGAGGTGTGGCTAGGGCTATAGTGACTATAGTGTCCCTTTAAGGTGTAACAGTGTTAACAAATAGTACATTTTAAATTAGTTTGGAATGCACATCTTCAAAAATACAACCTTCCTTGTCTATTTCTTTCTGACTCTAAATAAAAAAATAAATGTTTTGTACCAGAGGATTATGGGTGTTGTATTAAGCATTATTACTCAAAAACAGAACCATAAATACAACAATCTCATACGTGACAGTTGCTCTTTAAATGCTGACAATTATCAGCAAAATAAATGAGTCTACAGAGCAAAACTTGCAACCGGAGCCAATCTCAGTGGAATTGAAGGATGATTTGCAGGTTACAAGAGGGTTATACATGATGAAAAATGCCAGGTTGAGGCAATATATGAGAATAGATGTGACAGACATTACATGACAAAGATAACTTCTGGAGACCTTACTTGGACAGATTTTGTACGGAATATTGCAAGAAATGTAACATTGCAAATGGATCCAGTGTAACAATATTGGCTTGTATATTAACTAAATATATTCAACAGAGCAAAGGCTGAGATAACAGTAATATTTGTCATAGAGTTCTTAAGATATCAAGTTCTGATACTCCATACAAAGACCACCCGTGACATTCCATATCTCGTGTAGACAGAGTAAACCTTGAAGCTTGTTCCTCTATACACATGAAGATCCTAAATGAAGTTTAGTAATCAGCCGCCGAGAGCCATACTAAGATTTTTTTATCACATCCTGTATATGATGTCTAATCTGTAACGAATGGCAATGAGGCTAAAATCACTCTGTTCCATATCTAAAATGTCATAATAAACCTGGAAAGCGATTGTATCACAGTCAGATCAGAAGCAATAAACAATACAGTAGACACATCTTCACATTAGCATTTTGATTAGGTTGTTGGGCTGAAAGGCGTTAGATATGAAGACTTACGAATGTAAGAATTCACTAAGCAAGCACCATAAAACCCCACGTGAATTGTGTTTTCGTTGATCAAGAAAAGGTATTTTAACATCATTATGTAGACATCATCTCCAAAGACCTAGCGAAGCAGCAAATGTTCAGACAAAATGAAAAGAGGCAATTACTATCTCTAATGATTTCTAACAACAGACATTAAGAATAAACTGACTTCTGTTGGCCGCGATGGAAAATTGCATGGTGTGAGCGGGTTTTGCTTTGGGTAAATACGTGACTAATGCAGTTTGAAAAAACACTCACACTTTAGTACAAATGTGAATTTTACAGAAACATAAACATCTTAGAATCATTAGTGTGTACCATGTGTGTTCAGACTTGCAAGTATAGCTTTCCAGGGTGTTGATACAAGTATCCACATGGAGGCCAACCTCCTGTTTTCAAAACAAACCATGTCAACACTCTCCCACGCCCCAGATTACTTTCAAATAATAGGGGATATAAGCACCACTATTTGGCCATAAAGTGTAAGCTGAACTGCCAAAAGAGACAGACACACTACTTTTCAATTTCCTATTTCTATTGCTAGTAGATTGGGATTAAAAACTGCAACTCATACAGCCACCTGTGAGTGGTGGGAGTTTTTGTGCTGACTAATATGAGTGTTTACATCTGCACTCACAGAGAGCAAGCAAATACAGCAGCTAATTAATAGAACAACAGATTAATTGCAGGAACAATCACTAAAAAAGGCAACTCACTCAGTAGCCCAACAGTGAACACAAAAGCAAATACAATAGGATGTGCCCCATGTCAAATATGTCATATGTTCAAGTAAAAAAATAGAAAAAAGTCCAATGGACGCAGTCCAGAATTTTCACTTTCTGCCAGATCGTCTTGCTTCTTATGGTATGTGAATATTGTGTGGGTACATGTGGAAAGACAGAAAGAGAAGAACCAATGGTGCAGTAAAAAAGTTTGAATATCCACTCACATGTAATGGAGCTTCAAGCCAGCTCTGGACTTAGTGGAGTGCAGTGGTACAATCCAGTTCCTCTCTTATTTAAATATTCACAGGGATGCATGTGTAGGTGATGTTGTTGTTTTTTTGTGTGTGCTGAATACTCTAGTCTATGTAGCCACTTGTGAGTGATGGGTGTTTGAGCATAGCGCTAACGTGTGTTTTAGCAGGAAGTTCCACAAAAAAGGAAGATTACTGCCGTTTTCGGAGCACCATTATGTCATAGACGGATATTATGCTCCTGCGTGGTCTGGTGTTTCTGTATCTGAAGTTCAGCCTATGAGAAGCCTTCCTTTACTGTTCTTTCTCCTTTCAGCCTTAAATGATCCTGTGCCTCTTATCTGGCTGCCTGTTTCCCAGATTACTTTGCCGACCGTTGATGCCTGTCCTGCCATTTTTTAACCAAAGTATTCTGCTTCAAACTCCTAACGACTTTGATGACTTGGTTTCTGTTGCTTCCTAGCGAAACACAGGAAAAGTTGATTTAGTGTTGAGGAAACCCTGGTAGGATAAAGGATGGCAGCTCAATGGTTCAATTTGTAATCTCTGTAATGCAGTAAAAAAAGATAAGAGTAGCACAGGAGTAGAACTATTTAGTATAGTATGTCACGGTCAAATAGAAAGAGGATAAAGAAATGCATTACACTTTTATCGAGCTATAAACAAGCTCCACTTCATGCTCTTATGGAACGACCTCCCGCACAATTTAAAATCTTCCCTAAGCCTAAAGTCCTTTAAGAGATTCCTCTCTACATACCTCCCAACAGAATGCACGTGTCATGGTTGATTATATATTTCCTACCTGTTCTATGTTAAATTTTGTATTTATTGTTTTTGTATTTTATTGTACCCTAATTGTAACAATGCAATGATTTGTGGACCCAGTACATACTTGAAAACGAGAGAGAAATCTCAATGTATCTTTCCTGGTAAAATATTTTATAAATAAATAATTAGAGGTGTGTTTCTTTGTCCGAGCTTGGTATCTCATGGAATATGTAATAAGGCCAATAGAAAGACATCCATATAGTGGATCATTTTAATTGGCTTAATATCAGATCAGTAAGTAGATATAAATGCCCCTGTGCTACTCTTATCATTTCTTATAAAAAAAAATCCAAGGACATTCCAAGGCGCTACTTCCATCTTCTCCTCCAATACATGTTTTAGAACTGATCCCTGACCTCCATTCTTCAAGTTATTTCTTTCTCTCCTTTGTTATGCCGTGTGTTTTAACTTGCTCCCAGAGTACTTTTCCCACTCACAGACTATCACCAGCAGTAATGTGAAGAAGGATGTGGAGGTTCCTTGAATACTGCGTCTAGTGTTCTCACTTTGACAACGTTCTTAGAATACTTCTCCTTGTGTCTTCAATTCCTGGAAACCCCTTTGGCTATTGTCCTCAGCTCATTATTCTTTCAGTTCGAGGAATCGCACCTCTTATTCTCTCTAATTATCATCTTCTCAGTTCAAAGAATCTTGCTCTTTAACCTCTTCTCTGTCTTGTCCTTGCTTCCTTTCCTCTCTTCACAGGATCCCCGACATAATGCCTGTGTTCTAGATTTGAAATATCTTCTCCCGTGTTTAATAGTGTTTCATGAGGCTATTCATGTTAATCCTACTGGTATCTGACATTCCATATTTTGTGTGTCTTGTTCTATACAGAGTTTTCATGAATAACCTGATGTCGTTTTTTACTTTACCGTTATGAAATGATGTACCCAAAGCTGCTCCAGGTAAGACAGACAAACACCATAAGAAGCATGACCAAGAGTAATTATGTGGCTGTAGTTGTAAAAGTAGAGAAGTTGCCAAGGAAACCAATCGAATCTTCCCGCTAATTGCTCCCCTTTTAGAACTTTGCCCCAGATTTACTATTTCTACATAACCGCCATCTACAGTTTAAGCATAATATATAAAGGTGCAAATGGCAAGGACATTGCCTGTTTCAATGTTATAATTTGAAGATGTTGGACCACAAAGTGTAGACTGTAGACCAGGCTTCCCCAAACTCTGGCCCTCCAAATGTTGCTGAACTACAACTCCCATGATTCTCAGCCAATCTATTTAATTCATAGAATCATGGGAGTTGTAGTTCAGCAACATATGGAGGGCCGGAGTTTGGGGAAGGCTGCTGTAGACTGTTCGTTGAGCAGCATCCTTCTCTGTCTCTGTGACATCTGTGCAACTTATGCAATGTGACAAGATTCACTCTTTCAATGTTGAATTTAATGGATTCTTAAAATATTCATTTGTCATTAACATATATCTGAGGTTTTTAATGCAATACCTTCTGGTAGGGGCTGGTGAGACTTTATAAACCCCAAGACCATTTAATTAAAAGCCCCCCCTCCAGATTAAAATTCCCCAGTGCGTCTGAGAGAAGCATTTAGAATCGGCCTGGAGACGTGTCTCAAAACTAAGAATGAAATTAAATACATTTAACAAGAAATCAATTGAGGATCTGACTGGAGCTTAGGATTTAAAGCATACAAGTGTTTAGAGACGAGGTGGAAAGAAATACAATATATTCTCCAGTTAAGAGACCAGCATCAAAAATGAATTACCCGGTGTTATTAAGATATAAATCTGGTATTTCTAATGGCCTTATTTTCGGACTGGCACCTGGAGTTTTTGCTGTGTGCTGTGTACACTAAGATGCAAAGCCTGACATTGGGGGAGTGGGGAAGCTAATCACTGGAAGAATAAGGAGCTTGTCAAATCTCCATTTGCAGGGTCAGCCCGGATGATTTAACAGATGGCTGGAAGTTTTCACAAGCATAAAATCAAAGTACGAGGAGCAGCTGTGGTTGAGCTGTGCCTCGGAAAGCTTACCCACCACCTTCAATTATTCAGTGTTTATTGTAGTCGGTGGCAGGCAGCATTTCTTATTGTTTTATCAAGCAAAAACCTGCAGTATTACAAGTTTTTTTATTTTATTTTATATTATCATGTTTCTTCACTTCTGAGCTATCCTGTAGAATATTACAATTTAAATGTATCGAGATCTCGGAGACCCACAGGACTGTGCCGTAGGGCTTAATGGCAGAAACTAGATTACTGAGTATGCAAACAAAATGTGCCAAATGGAAATCTTAGACTGTATGTCCTGCACTGCATGCTGTAAGTGTATTTTATTATATATTTTATTTCTTTTTGCAAACTGATCCCTAGTGGGATTTCTGGTGATTTAACATTGATGTCTTGAACACAAATTATATTAGGTCAATGAACAACACAAACTTACTTGTGAAAAAAAAATATTGAGGAGAGACATTAAGAACAAACTGCCCAACGCATTTCACTTGTACACTCATAGGCATGATCACCGCTGGCAATTTTCTATTTCTGCCTTTGTTCTGTATACGATGTGATAAGCACATAGCTAGCAAATGCTTTGATTTAAAAGTCATGAGTACACATACAGATGTATTTATTATTTTTTTAAAATTCTTTATTTGTATTCAGCTCACAGATATAAAGAATGGTAAGTGCAGGAGCGCACAGTGACAAAAAGATATTAACATAATACATAAGTACATGCGTAGGAATAAAATGTACATTATTGACAGATACCTGGAACTGAGGGTTTTGTATTTTGTTCAGTGTGTCAACATTATTCTAATAAAACTGATAAAACTGAGCAGTTGATGGATGTTGGGGACAATCGTTTAGGACTAAGTGGGTACCTGCTTTAGGTGACAATAGGCCAGTGGCCTGTACAGGCAGGGCCACCAGTGGACTGATAATAGAGTAAATATGAAAAAAAAAAAGTACAGGGTGACTGTATAACTACCCGTTGTGGGTCTTATGCCTGTGGTTCGTTTGCAGCCCATATGTGGGGTAGCAGGACCCGACATATGGGTAACTAAGTTGTTTTACGCCTTTAGTGCCTTTAATGCAAGGCAGACAAATTGAGCACTAGTAATAAAAGTAATAAAAAAGTAATAAACATAATAAACAATATAACTATATACAGTTGGATCAGTGATGGGAAAGGCCCATTGAGCGCGAGGAGGCCTCAAATTGTGGCAGCCGAATACGCGTCTGAGAAGGCCTTCTGAGGGACGAATGTGGTGATTGTTGCTGGGAAGTGTCCGCATGAAGGACCAACAGGGTCTGAGAGGGACGTCAGCAAAACCTGATACCATGTTCCCGCAGGAGAGTGGTAAGAGGTTGCATAGATCTCCGTCATTGCCGTGTGCTGCTGAACAGGTGTGCATAAAAGGATAACTCCAGATTCTCAAATTTATACGTTTTATCCTTGATATTTTGAAATTGGACCACCAGGTCCCTGGGCGCTGCGGTCGGGGCCTTCTGTGGTTTGGGTATTCAGAACATGCTGTCCAAGGCAACATTTTTGGTCTGTCTTAGTGATAATAGAGCCACCATTAATCTTTGCATGAAATGCAGAACTTCCGCCGCTGGTATGTTTTCGGGTATACCTCGAAGTTTAAGGTTCTTGAGATGTCTCCTTCCTATCTTTAATGTCTGTGAATCGCTGCTCAAAGATGGTCTGTTGTTTTTTAAGGGCCTCTCATTCAAGGGCTGTGATTTTCTGAGAATGTTTCATGGAAGAGACCTCCATGGCGCCGAGCCTGCCCATCATGCTCTTAAGGTCTGCCCGGAGCAAGGCCACATCAGCCCGGAGAGTCTTCTGCAGGTCCGTGAGCATCTCCCTCAGGGCTGCCTCTGTCACCGTGCCGATTCAGCACTTCAATGGACCGAATGTGGGTGAGCAGGAGTTGTTGTTGCAGTGCTGCCCACCCCCAGCGAGAAGTCCTCTCTGGAATCAGAGTACTCGTCAAGGTTAGCCACCATCTTAAGCCCATGTTTGCCATGTGCTTGGCGGAGCATTTCCTCGATGTTCATACGCGGCCTGGGTTTGTCGGTTTTCCCGGACTGTATTTTGTGCGTTTTCTGATTGAAAATCAGATGAGGAATCGGGAGTTAGTGCTATTTCAACTCGGAGCTGTATACCCAGATGTTTGTATTTTGAATTGCATTGTGATGCAGTAAGTATATTTACTCCCACTTTTTGTTCACCTCTGCTCCAGTGCTGTCTTCGGCTGATTGAAAAACAATTTTTTCAGCAGGGGGTTTCACCAATCACTTTGTCATAATCAGAGAGAACATATTCTGCCTGGCAAGTGGAGGGTCTGCACTCTGCCCAGCAGTTCTGGATGGTAAGATTGGGCAGATGGTCTCCAGAGGCTTCATTTTGACCTTTACACACTAATATGTGCAGTCTGACATTCTGCAAATGGGAAGTAAAACAAGCCTATAAAATTGACCCTGTGTTTTCTACAATGAAGTCAGATTTTCTGTCTTTCTATATTATTCATATGATCTATGGCCACGTCCAACAATGTCTATAATCAATTATATAACAAATGACCAGAACATTAAAAATGGACTTTAACGTTATTCTTTTTGTACCAGTATGCGTCATTACACATCCCTGCTTTTTCATCTCTACCTCTGATCAATGACTACATTTTGTGTAAGAACTGTTAACAAAATAATGTAAACCCCCATTTACAGTATTTTTTTTTTTTTTTACAAATTATTACAATGGAAAAAAAGTATTAATGTTCTGGTAAATGTCTGCAAATCTTAAATTTGCTCCAAAGCCGTATTCACTCCTGCCACTCAATGGTAAAATGGTCTCTTTATATTATCCAATTAGTTTGAAAAAGCATGTGCCCCTGCTGGTACTAAGTGGAAATGCACTGGTTCTTGACTTCCTACAAGTCATTAGCTGGCTTCCCCCAGCAGGAGATAAGATGCTAATCTAATTTCTTCCCATGCCAGCACCCCAGGTCCCAAAGGAGCTAAAAGCCATTAAAATCCTTATTGATTACTTCCTGTCACCCCAGAGCACAGCGGCCTACATAGAAAGTGTCGGTCAATATGGATTACAGAAATCCGAAAAACAAACTTTAAATTTACCAGAAAAAAACTGGGATGCTTCATGCTAAACGCAAAGCTGTATTTGCCATTTCACAGGCTCATTTGACTTACTTTGAAAGAAATTTAGAGGTGATCTTCTCGAACCCCAACGTTTGGTACAGATCAATGGTTTTCCAGTATTTTATATCAGTTGCGACAGTTGAACAACATATGCCACATTTCTTCTCTCATCACCCACAACCAGTTTTTGGACATCAAGTGTGATGAAGATTGCAGTCCAACAATAAGTACAGATCTTCTGGTCACATAAATGGACTTCAAATGCCAACGTCGCTGTCCTGTTTGCAAGGAGAAATCTCCGACATTATAATCGAAATGTCATTGCGTGATCTGAAAATAATTGTGTGCTTTGATTGAACAAACTGTGAATAAGCAGAATAAACAGCCTTTGTGTCTAATGAGTAAACTGACTTGGAAATTGCTGGTGCTGAAAGAACAGCTGCACACAGCCTAGACGACATCTACTGCTATCTGCGGAGTATATTAAATTAATATTGGCTGAATACAGATACCTGGATACATTGTATTCACTCACTAGTTGTCTACTATAGCATCAAAAGAGATTTAGAGATAAAAATATGTGGAAAGGCTCATTAATTTAATTTATTAAGTCTACACATGCAACTGGTTCTTATCTCCGTCAAGAAGCCATCTGTCTATGTTAACCCTAAAATTTAAAATAGAAACACAAATAGCCCGGAAAAGAAAGGCTGGGAGGATATTTATGGACAGTAAAGCAGATATATTAAGTGCTTCATTGATATTTTGTGTCTGTTTTTTTTGTTTTGATCGCTTTTGGTCTTTTCCAAAATGAACTTGCATTGTTATCCAGTCAAATGGAAGTTGGAAATGAGAAAAGTTCATATAAGTTAAGAATTTGATAAGGCTTTGCACACTGTTTCGGGGATGAATGTTCTCAAGTTAATACTGAGTTGGTTTTACAATTTTTGTTTTAGTTACTAAGTTTAGTTTGGGGATATATTGAGAGCAACAGGATTTGGGAGAATGTTAAGATGTAACAACATAGAAACCTAGGCGGCAGATAAGAACCATTCAGCCCATCCAGTCTGCCCAATTTTCTAAATACTTTCATTAGTCCCTGGCCTTATCTAGCCTTATGCCTATCCCACGCATGCTTAAACTCCTTCACCGTGTTAACCTCTACCACTTCAGCTGGAAGGCTATTCCATGCATCCACTACCCTCTCAGTAAAGCAATACTTCCCGATATTATTTTTAAACCTTTGTCCCTCTAATTTAAGACTATGTCCTCTTGTAGTGGTAGTTTTTCTTCTTTTAAATATAGTATCCTCCTTTACTGTGTTGATTCCCTTTATGTATTTAAATGTTTCTATCATATCCCCCCGGTCTCGTCTTTCCTCCAAGCTATACATGTTAAGATCCTTTAACCTTTCCTGGTAAGTTTTATCCTGCAATCCATGAACCAGTTTAGTAGCCCTTCTCTGAACTCTCTCTAAGGTATCAATATCCTTCTGGAGATATGGTCTCCAGTACTGCGTACAATACCCCAAGTAAGGTCTCACCAGTGTTCTGTACAACGGCAAAAAAACAAGAGGTTGGATTTAAAAAAAAATGAGATAAGTTTAAGGAGGGTAGTGTAGCTGTATTATTATCTATTTAAGGAGGACAGTGTGACTAGTTTATAATTAATTTAAGGAGGCTTGTTTATCTAGGTTATACTTTGTTTAAATGTACCAAAGTTATAATTCATTTGATGAGATTTATGTATTTTAGGATAAAACCAGTTCACAAGGTCAGGATAGCTTTTTCATGATTAATTTGAAATCAAGGATATGATTAGTTAAAGAAATTATAAAATAATAAAATTCACTTTTTAGTACATATACCCCCAATTTTTCATGCATGTAGTCATTGAGGGTATATCTAAAGAGCATGCAAATGCAGCATTCCTTATGAAGTGCAGCCTGTAGAAGCCCTCCCCTTCTCCCCCCGGAAGAGACTCATAGTCTCTTCGTAGGGTAATAGCCTTTAAAAAGCCTTCTCATTGAGAAGCCTCTATTGCTATGCTCCCTATACATGCACATGCCTGTTTGTGTGTTTACATCTGCTTGTGTGCGCTCATCCCTGCTTGTGTTCACACACGCATACACTGCACAGCATTCAGAATAAACACTGGTCTGATCTGAGATAGAATACAAAAGGAAAGGATCAGCGCTCTCTCTCTCTAAACAGCACACAATAGAGGATAAATATAAATCTAAATATATGGGTGGCAGCACACCTAAATAATAGAGCTCCCTCACAGGCCCTATAACATAAATGGTACAAGCAATTAAAAGGAAGGTAGTAGATTTATTCATCATTTATCTCATTTAACCCTAGTGGTGCTACCTTCCTTTGATTTTGCTGATATATGGGGGCAGGCATGCGTGCTCATGCAAAATAAGCATTACCACTTCCTTTAGCTCAGGGAAACTAACAGAAGCAGGAAGAATCCTCCCTGGCTGTTTGGATGACATCCAGTGGGGTGGCTCATTATTTATTTATAAAAGTGTCAATTTATCATTTATCAACAATTTTATGAAGTGCCTTTTTAACAGGAAACTCCTCACCCAAAAAGCACTTCACCTGATGGGTACGGAGTGGTCCTTTAAATTTTTTGCATATTTAGTTTTCGATTAGTTCAAAGAGATTAGGGGATCTAAGGTGCAATTAGTTTAATAAGGTTACAGTAACTATTTTATGATTATTAATTATAATTAATTTAAAATTAAGTTGTAGAGAATAGAGATGTGCATGGGAAAAATATTCGGTTCGGCATTCTGAAATTCGGGACTTCAGCACTTCGGAACTTTGGGACTTCTGCACTTCGGTTCGGCACTTTGACACTTCGGAACTTCGGCACCTCGGAACTTCGTCACTTTACAACATAGGAACTTCGTCACTTCGGAACTTCGTCTCTTCGGAACCTCAGGACTTCAGGACTTCAGGTAAGTGAAGGGTTAGGGTAGGGCTAGGGGTGGGGTTAGGTTAGGGGTAGGGTAGGGTAAGGGTTGGTTTAGGGTTAAGGTAGGACTAGGGTTAGAGGTAGGGTTAGGGGTATGGTTAGGGTAGGGTCAGGGGTAGGGTTAGGGTAGGGTTAGAGGAAGGGTTAGGGTAGGGTTAGGTTAGGGGTACGGTTAGGGATGGTTTAGGAGTAGGGGTAGGGTTAGAGGTAGGGTTAGGGTAGGGTTATTGGTATGGTTAGAGGTAGGGTTAGGGTAGGGTTAGGAATAGGGTTAGGGTTACCCGGCACTTCGGAACTTCGGCAATTCATTTCGGTTTGGCATTCCGAAATTCGACACTTTGGAAATTCAGCAATTCAGCACTTTGACACTTGGGACATTTGGAAGCATCCAAATGTCCGAATTTCGGAAATTCGATCGAATTTGCATTCGGAACAAAATTAATTGCACATGTCTAGTAGAGGATAGAGTTTCTAGGTAATGGTCATGTTTAGGATAAAAGCCGGTGCTAGATTTGTGACAATTACAACCCTTTTCCCCAGTACACAGTATTTTGTAAGCTAGTTTTATATTGTAGTATTGTGGTGTCGGTGGTTGGATCCATTCGCTGAGCTCATTTTACAGCTGCCTTGTCCTGTTCTCAATCGCAGGTGTGCGTAAAATAAAATGGATTGGATCACTTGAAATGAATCCAGATTCCTGATACAAAGTGACTGGATGACACTTCAAATGGGAGACATTATTTATGGAGACACCTTCCTGTGCACCAAGCCTTGAATATCATAATTGAGTAATTGAAGTTGATGATGGAAATCAGAGACGTTTGTTTTCGGTTAGTGATGTTCCAGAAATTCATTACAAGAAAATGCAGATTTATAGCTTCAATTAAAAAAAAAAAAAAAACTGCTCTTCTTCCAAATCCGAGGATTTGTATTATTTTTTTTTTTTTTTTAGAAACGAGCTTCACAGTGAGTTGAGCTTTGTGCTATTATCTGTAATAGACTTCAGAAAATAAAATCTGTGACAGAGGGTGTATTATCTCTTCAGAAAATCAGACTGTAACAGAGATGGACCTGCAAGGTTTCATAATAGTAATATACAACAGAACCGGGGATATTGCAAAATAGGCTTTACATTGTCACAGTTATAATGAAATAACACAATTCTTTCCAATTACAACTTAAAAGAACACTAAAGCTCCCCCATTTGTCACATAAAATAATACAATTAAATGTTTTACTTACCTTTTTCCAACACCAAGACTCCCTTGGTTCGGTTTACCTTTGAATATTCTATTTTACTGAGAAAGCATGCAAACAATGTTTAACCCCTTAGTGACCAGGCTGCTTTTTAATTTTCTTACCGTTTGGGACCGGGGCTGTTTTTACATTTCTGCGGTGTTTGTGTTTAGCTGTAATTTTCCTCTTACTCATTTACTATGCTTTTTCAGAGCGATCACATGGGGTCCTAATTTGCAGAGGGGGGACTGTCTGGGCTGATGCTCTGCCTCACTGCCGGGCGCCATGTGGGGCAACCCGGAAGTTATCGCTCCAGGGGAGCGATCACCCGGCGGCCCGGAAGTGAGAAGGAGGGGTATTGCATGATGGCATCGTTGCAACACCATTAGAGCTTCCAGCACTCTAATTAGCCATTGACATACCAGGTACGTCCGCAGTCCTTAAGGACTGTTTTTTTGTCGTACGTACCTGATGCGTCCGAGGTCGGGAAGGGTTAAACATTTGTATAATGTTATCATAGCCTTTCTAAGACACGTCTTTACTAATGTAACAAAATAAGTTTTCTAGCCTTTTTCCATAACCAAAATCTTCTGTTCCTCTTGTAATTTTGTAGACTGCCTTTGCATTTTTTCTGTAAGATGTTTATTTTTAAAACAGGACCTGACAAATTTATTTCATGCTTAGTGGGAAGTCTTACCATTAAGTAATAAAAAAGTAAAGTTATATTTTCCTCACTAGTCTCATGTAATTTAAACATTCATTGCTCTGAATCTCACTCTGCAAATTCAATTCAGATTATTCCCAGTTAGTAATGCACCGAACTGTTCGCTGGCGAATAGTTCCCGGCGAACATAGCGTGTTCGCGTTCGGCACGGCGGATGAACACATGCGCGGTTCGATCCACCCCCTATTCGTCATCATTGACTAAACTTTGACCCTGTGCCTCACAGTCAGCAGACACATTCCAGCCAATCAGCAGCAGACCCTCCCTTCCAGACCCTCCCACCTCCTGTACAGCATCCATTTTAGATTCATTCTGAAGCTGCACTCTTAGATAGAGGAGGGAAAGTGTAGCTGCTGCTCATTTGATAGGGAAATGTATAGCTAGGCTAGTATATTCAGTGTCCACTACAGTCCTGAAGGACTCAGCTGAGCTCTGCTGTAAGGACAGCACCCCAAAAAGCCCTTTTTAGGGCTAGAACATCAGTCTGCATTTTTTTTGAGTAATCTAATTGCAGTTGCCTGCCTGCCTGCCAGCTTATGTGTCAGGCTCACAGTGGATAATGTGCCCACTTGCCCAGTGCCACCACTCATAACTGGTGTCACAATAGCGTGCATTTGAAAACAAAAAACTTGTTTCACTGTAATAGATTAATTAGCAGTTAGTTGTCTGCAAGCGTCTGTGTGTCAGGCCAACAGCGTGTACTCTGCCAGTGTGCACAGTGCCACTCATATCTGGTGTCACAATAGCGTGCATTTAAAAACCCACAAACTTTTTTTTCACTGTAATAGATTAAATAGCAGTTAGTTGTCTGCAAGCGTCTGTGTGTCAGGCTCACAGTGGATACTGTGCCCACTTGCCCAGTGCCACCACTCATATCTGGTGTCACAATAGCGTGCATTTAAAAACAAAAAACTTTTTTCACTGTAATAGATTAATTAGCAGTTAGTTGTCTGCAAGCGTCTGTGTGTCAGGCCAACAGCGTTTATTCTGCCAGTGTGCACAGTGCCACTCATATCTGGTTGCACAATAGCGTGCATTTAAAACCCCACAAACTTTTTTTCACTGTAATAGATTGAATAGCAGTTAGTTGTCTGCAAGCGTCTGTGTGTCAGGCTCACAGTGGATACTGTGCCAACTTGCTCAGTGCCACCACTCATATCTGGTGTCACAATAGCGTGCATTTAAAAACAAAAAAACTTTTTTCACTGTTATAGATTGAATAGCAGTTAGTTGTCTGCAAGTGTCTGTGTGACAGGCCAACAGCGTGAACTCTGCCAACCTCTGCCAGTGCACATTGCCACTCATATCTGGTGTCACAATAGCGTGCATTTAAAACTCAAAAACTTTTTTCACTGTTATAGATTGAATAGCAGTTACTTGTCTTCAAGCGGGTGTGTCAGGTCTACAGCGTGTACTCTGCCAACATCTGCCAGTGCACATTGCCACTAATATCTGGTGTCACAATAGCGTGCATTTAAAACCAAAAAACTTTTTTCTCTGTTATAGATTGAATAGCAGTTAGTTGTCTTCAAGTGGGTGTGTCAGGCCTACAGCGTGTACTCTGCCAACCTCTGCCACTGCACAGTGCCACTCATATCTGGTCTCACAGTAGCTTGCACGCATAGTACCACTAATCCCCCAAAAAATGACAGGCAGAGGCAGGCCACCCCGCAAGGGCCATCGTGGTCGTGGTGCTGTGATTCCCTTTGGCCCTAGAATAATGCCCAGTTTTCAGAAGCCACGTACCCTGAACTTGAAAAGTTCTGAGAACATAGTTGACTGGCTAATACAGGACACCCAATCTTCTACAGCTTCCGCTCGGAACCTTGACGCACCATCCTCCTCCAGCCTAGCTTCGGGCACCTCTCAAGATACCACTCACCCACCTGCCGCCACCACCAACACTAGCTTCACTTGGTATGTCAGAGGAGTTATTTACACATCCGTTTGAAGAAATGAGTGATGCGCAACCATTATTGCCAGAGGATGTGGATAACAGGGATATGTCTCAGGCAGGCAGCATTACACACATGGACTTACGGTGTGATGATGATGATGTTGTACCCGCTGCTGCTTCCTATGCTGAGTTGTCAGATACAAGTGAAGCGGTTGATGATGACGATGCGTTCATGGATGTCACGTGGGTGCCCGCTCGGCAAGAAGAAGAACAGGGCGAAAGTTCAGATGGGGAGACAGAGAGGAGGAGGAGGAGACGAGTTGGAAGCAGGGGGAGGTCGTCATAGGAGCCAGAGGCACAGTCAGACAGCATGCATCGGCACCCGGGGTCAGCCCGACAGCACGCCAATCAATGCATGCTGTGTCCACCACCAGAATGCCGTCATTGCAGAGCTCAGCAGGGTGGCATTTTTGTTGTGTGTCTGCCTCTGACAACAGTGATGTCATTTGCAACCTGTGCCAAAAGAAACTGAGTCGTGGGAAGTCCAACACCCACCTAGGTACAACTGCTTTGCGTAGGCACATGATCGCACATCACAAACGTCTATGGGATCAACACATGAGTACAAGCAGCACACAAACTCAAAGCCGCCATCCTCCTCCTGGTCCAGCATCTTCAGCCACGTTAACCACTGCTGTCCTCCTTGCCCCCTCTCAATCATCCGCCACTCCGTCTCTCGCCTTGAGCAGTTCCCGCTCATCTGCCCACAGTCAGGTGTCTGTCAAGGACATGTTTGAGCGTAAGAAGCCAATGTCAGAAAGTCACCCCCTTTCCCAGCATCTGACAGCTGTCTGAACTATTAGCCCGCCAGCTTTTACCATACAAGCTGGTGGAGTCTAAAGTGTTCAAAAATCTGTGTCTGTGTGTATCAGGGTCCCTGAGGACAGGTGTCAATCCATATCTGCCAAGTGACCCTATGTAGGGGGAACAGTCCCTATTCTGCTCTGTGTCAGTGTGTATCAGGGTCCCTGAGGACAGGTGTCAATCCATATCTGCCAAGTGACCCTATGTAGGGGGAACAGTCCCTATTCTGCTCTGTGTCAGTGTGTATCAGGGTGCCTGAGGACAGGTGTCAAACCATATCTGCCAAGTGACCCTATGTAGGGGGAACAGTCCCTATTCTGCTCTGTGTCAGTGTGTATCATGGTCTCTGAGGACAGGTGTCAATCAATATGTCAGGTGTCAATCCATAGCCATTGTGATTTAGGAATGTTAGGTGATTTATGCCCTCTATGGATTAAAAGCAGACTCTGCATCAACTGTGGAATTTTCCATGGGAGTTTTGCCATGGATCCCCCTCCGGCATGCCACAGTCCAGGTGTTAGTTGCTTTGAAACAACTTTTCCATCACTATTTCGGCCAGAAAGAGTCCCTGTGGGTTTTAAAATTCGCCTGGCCATTGAAGTCAATGGCGGTTCGCCCGGTTCGCCGGTTCGCGAACGTTTGAGGAAGTTCGCGTTCGCCGCTCGCGAACCGAAAATTTTATGTTCGCGACATCACTATTCACAGTAAATGTTATCTGTTAGGGACACTATAGGCATCAAAACAACTGCAGCTTAACCCCTTCAGGACGGAGTCAATAGTACACGTTCTGATCAAAACAAAATGTAAACAAAAACTGCAATTTGCGCTAAATGTCTGTTCAACCGTAATTCACCTCTTTCATATTAACCCCTTAAGACCGGAGGGCGTACTATTACATCCTTTTAAAAGCGGCTCTAAACGCCGCAGGACGTAATAGTACGCCCTCCGTTTTTTTGTAACTTACCCGGTCGCCGGCGATCCCACGCCGGCGATCGCGGTTGGGGGGACTCCCAGGGAGCCCCCCGCGGCACGTCTGCTCTCTTCAGCCCCCCCGGGCCATGTGAGAGTGAGGTCCTTGCGAGGACCTCACAATCACATGGCTGGTATAGCTGGCTGCAGCAATGCCAGCAGGGGGGACTAACTGTAATGACAGTTAGTCCCCCTGCTGGCTGAAAATCAAATTAAAATAAGTGTAAAAAAAATTATATATCTACTTAGATCATATATATATATACACATATATACACACACACACACATACACCGTCTAGGTGTATTTTAATATTAATATATATATAATTATATATATATATATTAATATCAAATTACACGTAGACTGATACTGATTAAATATATATATAATTATTGTTATATATATATTTATATATAATATAAAAAATATATATGTAAATACGTAAAAAAATAAAATTAAAAAAATAATTAAAAATAAAATATTAAAAAATATATAGATGTGTTTTATTTAGTTCTAACTGTATTGTGATATTAATATATATATATTTATATCAAAATACACGTAGAACGAAATAATATATATATCTATATACATAAATATATACGTATATATCACTATATATATACCTATATATAAATAAAAATATTTAAAAAAAATATATATATATATACATATATATACACATATGTATATATATACATATATTAATTCTACACATATATTTATGTAATAATTTTACAAATTAGGTATCCGAATTAATTACAATTAGCGGGACCTGCCTGACAACCCATGCCGAAAGTATAGGGAATTTAATTTGCTAGCACTATATTTAACCCTATAACTTTCCAAGACACCATAAAACCTGTACATGGGGGGTACTGTTTTACTCGGGAGACTTCGCTGAACACAAATATTAGTGTTTCAAAACAGTAAAATGTATTACAACGATGATATTGCCAGTAAAAGTGACGTTTTTTGCATTTTTCACGCACAAACAGCACTTACACGGACGATATTATTGCTGCAATATTTTTTACTGTTTTGAAACACAAATATTTGTGTTCAGCGAAGTCTCCCCAGTACAACAGTACCCCTCATGTACAGGTTGTATGGTGTTTTAAAAAATTACAGCGTCAAATATAAGGCTTGTGTTTCATTTTTTTCACATTCAAATTTGCCAGATTGCTTACGTTGCCTTTATGACCCTATGGTAGCCCAAGAATGAAAATTACCCCTATGATGGCATACTATTTGCAATAGTAGACAACCCAAGGTATTGCAAATGGGGTATGTCCAGTCTTTTTAGTAGCCACTTAGTCACAAACACTGGCCAAATTTGGCGTTTTTTGCATTTTTCACACACAAACAAATACTAACGCTAACTTTGGCCAGTGTTTGTGACCAAATGGCTACTAAAAAGACTGGTCATACCCCATTTGCAATACCTTGGGTCGTCTACTATTGCAAATGGTATGCCATTATGGGTGTACATTTATTTCCTGGGCTACTATACAGTCTCAAAGGCAACGTAACCAATCTGGCGAATTTCAAATGTAACACGCTATATTTGACCCTGTAACTTCCCAAAACACCATAAAACCTGTACATAGGGGGTACTGTTTTACACGTGAGACTTTGCTGAATACAAATATGTGTATTTTATTGCAGTAAAAGCAAACAGTATTATGACATTGACAGTTAAAATGTCATGTAGAACTAAAAAAATAAAAAAAATCGTATTTTCTCCCATTTTTTTCATATTAAATTATGTTTCATAGCTAAATATTTGATATTAAATGAAAGCCCTGTTTCCCCTGAATAAAATGATATATAATAAGGGGGGGTGCATTTAATATGAAAGAGGTGAATTACGGTTGGACAGACATATAGCGCAAATGCCAGGTTTTGTTTACATTTTGTTTCGTTCACAACTTGTACATTTGGCTGCGGTGTTAAGGGGTTAAGTAAACCCACACTTATTGTATATAATTTTGTTCAGGAGAAACAGGGCTTTAATTTTCATGAACTATTCATATATGAAACATATTTTATTCTGAATAAAATAAAAAAAAACTGTGAGAAATTAAGATTTTTACAAAAATGTGTAGTTCTGCCTGACATTTTAGCTGTAAATGTCATAATACTGTTAGCTTTTACTGCAACAAAATGCACATATTTGTATTCAACAATGTCTCACGAGTACAACAGTACCCCCCATTAACAGTTTTTACGGTGTTTTGGAAAGCTACAGGGTAAAATATAGCACATTTAATTTTTCAGTTTTTTCACATTGAAATTGACCAAATTAGTAATGTCACCGTTGAGACCATATGGTAGCCCAGGAATGAGAATTACCCCCATGATGGCATACCATCTGCAAAAGTAGACAACCCAAGGTATTGCAAGTGGGGTATGTTCAGCCTTTTTTCGTGGCCACTTAGTCACAAACACTGGCCAAATATTAGTTTTTTGCTTTTTTCACAATACGCCGCACACTGCATCAAATTGTTCTGCATGGCTGTCATCCCAGAAGCAATCCTCTTCTAAAGATGATGCACAAGAAAGCCCGCAAACAGTTTGCTGAAGACAAGCAGACTAAGGACATGGATTACTGGAACCATGTCCTGTGGTCCGACGAGACCAAGATAAATTTATTTGGTTCAGATGGTGTCAAGCGTGTGGCAGCAACCAGGTGAGGAGTACAAAGACAAGTGTGTCTTGCCTACAGTCAAGCATGGTGGTGAGAGTGTCATGGTCTGGGCCTGCATTAATGCTGCCGGCACTGGGGAGCTACAGTATTTTGAGGGAACCATGAATGCCAACATGTACTGTGACATACTGAAGCAGAGCATGATCCCCTCTCTTCGGAGACTGGTCCGCCGGGCAGTATTCCAACATGATGACGACCTCAACAAACACCTCCAAGACGACCACTGCCTTGCTAAAGAAGCTGAAGGTAAAGGTGATGGACTGGCCTAGCATGTCTCCAGACCTAAACCCTATTGAGCATCTATGGGGCATCCTCAAACAGAAGGTGGGGGAGCGCAAGGTATCTAACATCCACCAGCTCCGTGATGTCATCATGGAGAGGTGGAATAGGACTCCAGTGGCAACATGTGAAGCTCTGGTGACCTCCATGACCATGCGAGTTAAGGCAGTGTTGGAAAATAATGGTAGCCACACATAATATTGACACTTTGGGCCCAATTTGGACATTTGTGTGTGATGGCAGAGAGAGTTAATAGTATAACTGCAGCAGCTGATAATATGTGAAGGTAATAGGGAGGTGATTGGTGTGGTTCTAAACAGCTGAAGGTGCATGCTATATACCGTAGTTAGAAGGAACCAGGGTGGGAAGGTGGGTGGGTAGAGCTGAGTAAAATTAAATGGCCTTCATGTTGCAGGAATGGATGGTTTGGGTCAATGGAAGAGAGATAAGACAGTTACTTTACTTTAAAGGAATTTACAACTGTGAGTGGCAAGCGGGGGGGAGGAGGAATGGAGCAGGCCAGCCATTTGTTATAAACAATTAAATATTTGCTAACCAAAATTCTATCAGCCAGATTATTAATAACTACATGTAACAGTAAGTACGAGAAATTACAGTAGTAAACTATATGTAACAGTGGTAGCATCATTATAGTAAAATAATAATGTAGTAACAAAATGAAACAAAAATGAAAGAAGTCCAGTTGAATATCTTCTGCATCTGTTTGTACCTTTTAAAGCTGCAGTGTTCAAAATTAAATGGCCTTCATGTTGCAGTTATTTTGAGGGGACAGCAAATTTACTCTGTTATACAGACTGTACACTTACTACTTTACATTGTAGCAGAGTGTCATTTCTTCAGTGTTGTCACATGAAAAGATATAATAGAATATTTACAAAAATGTGAGAGGTGTACTCACTTTTGGGAGATACTGTAACGCCTAAATGGCAGAATATTGAGCAGTGAGACTGCAGGGGTATGATCTATACACCAATACTGCTTCATTAAACAATAGTTGTTTTGGTGACTTTAGTGTCCCTTTAACATTTAGACTTTTTTTGCTCTTATGTCCGCATTATGCGCTGCAGAATATATGGACGCCATATAAATGCCAATGATCATGATAATAAAAAAAATAGTAAGTAAGCATTAGCTTATCTGTTTGTCCTATTTCATGGAAGAGGCTGCTAGCAGCACATTGCCCTGATATCTCATAGCTGCAGTGAGTTCTCAAATTAAAATAGACCCGAAGAACAATAGAGTAATCTACATTAGAATAGGCGTGTTCGAAGACCATCATTTCCCTGCCAATTAAAGCTGGTGAGATTTGGGTAAGCAATTACAACAGGTTCTGCAGACATTTAGGTGGCATTTAACCCTTTAATTGCATGACTGCAAAGCACACAATGGTATGTGCTAAAACCTAAGCTTCGGTTTAATCCATTTGAATGTGAATCAAAAATTATTCCAAATATTTTTTCTTTAGAAGCCATCATTGTAGCGTACATGGTTTTTTTTTGTAGCTAAATCATATGAAAAGTTTATTTTCTAGCAGAAGGGAATAATTTCTTATTGAAACTACTTAAAAGGACACTATAGTCACCAGAACAACTCCAGCTTAATGTAGTTGTTCTGGTGAGAATAATCATAGAAAAGGCAGTGTTAATGTTGCCTCTAATGTTGCCACTCCTCAGATGGCCACTTTAGGTGCTTCCTGGGTCAGTGCTGCTGAACAAGCAGCCCTGACGTTCAGCATCCCACGCTCTGCATGGAGATGCTAAATTCTCCTCATAGAGATGCATTGATTCAATGCATCTCTATGAGGAGGTCCTGATTGGCCAAAACGGGATTTGGCCCGCTCCCGGGACGATTTTAGCCAATCCAAAGCTTTCCCTATGGGAAAGCATTAGATTGGTTAAAAATTGGCCATTATGATGATGTCACAAATGGGGTGGAGCCAGTACCGGCAGGCTGCGCGGCGCTGAAAATAAGGTGAATTTAATACTTTTATATAGGGTTTGGGGGGGGGGGGGGGGGCAAGCCACCTAAATGATGGGTTAAACACTATAGGGTCACAAATACATGTTTGTTTTCCTGACCCTATAGTGATCCTTTAAACCAAAGCCTTAATCAGTAATATTTACGTTAAATAATATTACACGAGCAGGTATATTTTAAGACAAAATTGCTAAAACTGAAAAAATTCCCAAGTCAGATAGGTTCCCAATTTGGCACTATTTGCCTAAAACTTGAAATTTACTTTGAATTCTTGACAAATTGCACTTAAGTGAATAACCCTGCTGGAATTATTATTATTATTATTATTATGATATTTATAGAGCGCCGTCAAATTCCGCAGCGCTTTACAATGGGTGGACGACCAAACATGTAGTTGTAACCAAACAGGTTGGACACAGGAACAGAGGGGTTGAGGGCCCTGCTCAATGAGCTTACATGCTAGAGGGAGTGGGGTAAAATGACACAAAAGGTAAGGATAGTATTAGACTAGTGACAGTTGCAGAAGAGGAATCAGTTGGGAGCTATTGACAGTTTAATTACATACATAGTTACATAGCTGAAAAGAGACTTGCGTCCATCAAGTTCAGCCTTCCTCACATATGTTTTTTCATAATTGATACGCTTTTATGAAGAAGTGGGTTTTTAACGATTTTTTTGAAGGAGTGGAGACTGGGTGAGCATCTAACGGAGGAGGGAAGCGAGTTCCACAGGAACGGTGCAGCTCTCAAGAAATCTTGAAGGCGAGCATCAGAGGTGGGAGTACGGACAGAAGATAGACGTAAGTCTTCAGCAGATCGTAAGGGCCTAGACGGGACATACTTGTGTATTAGGGAGGATAGATAGGTGGGAGCAGCATTATGTAGAGATTTGAAAGCAAGAACCAGAATTTAGAATTCTGACTTTATAGTTACAAGTACTCATTACAAGTGTATGGGGCGGGGTTGGGTATCAGAGGTAGGCAACTTTTGGCACTCCAGATATTCTGGACTTCATCTCCCATGATGCTTTGTCAACATTATGGCTTGAGTGGAAATTTAATTCACAACATCTGGAGGGCTTTGTCACAATATCTTACTTTGCTTCAGTGCGCCCGTGTGGTGGGACTCCTATTGCCAACTCCTCCCGGCATCTGCCACCGGTCGCTCTGATCATGTCCCCTTTTATGCGCACCGACGTCATAGCAGCAATGCCATAAAAATTCTAAATATTCAACAACGTTTTGGGGTTGTGGTTTTAAAGCAAAAGACGCTCCCCTATACATAGAGAGCCTTTTGCCTTTGTGGTTCACTTGTTGTTTCCTCTAGAGCTATTGTATTTCCTGATAGTTATTAATGGTATTTGACTTGGCTCGTATTTGGACTATTCTGCTAATCTAGTGTCCTTGACTCGGCTCGTTTTCTCGTTTATCCTCTTTTCTGGTTTCCTGACTCGGCTATTCCTTATCATTATCCTGATCTCTGGTTTTCCTAGACTGTGTCTATTTCCTGAATATTCTCTCATGAACCATGTTAAATCCAGCCATTCTAAGGTCCAGTATTTAAGTTGTCTCTATTTAGGGTAGCATTCTGCATGTTGGGGTCACTTTGTCGTGACAAGCATGTTCTTGAAAAAAACTTGAGGTGAATACATTTTGACAATTTGCCTATTGTGTCTTAAAATATTCTGGTCAATTATCCACAATGTCTGGTTTAATGCATAAACATCAGCGGATATTGCTGACTGAAGTTTTTTAGTTGTTCATATTTAACAAGTTTGTTGCAATAAATGTAAAAATAGCACTGACAGGAGTTCATTTGCGACTACGCCCAAAATAACAGTGTCCGAAGTGTCCTATCATATCATTTTCATATTATGTTCTAAATGAGGGAGAGGAAGATCTGTCTGGTTATTCTCAGTTGCTTTTCTGGAACAGGCATCCAATATTTAGAGCTATTCTTCTTCTTATTAAAAACTATTAAAAAATGACAACATATTCAGCGGTGGTGTACGGTTTGGGGAAAATATATATCGAAATATACAAAGACCAACACAAAGGGGAAAACAGATGCTGATTGTGGAATGAGATTTAGCAATTAAGAGTTTTTATACAAAGTGCTTAGCAAGTCAGCCTGTGAGCTTACAATCTAAAGGTAATTTTTCCACTCTTAGAACTAGACTTGGAAATTAGTTTCACTAGGAATTGCAGTTCAGCAGGATTTGGGACAATGGGGCAATTGGTAGATTCCCTGAACTCCGAGCAGAAATGTATAAGATGATCATGGATCAACCGAACCATGCAATGCCGAGCATGTTTAGTTTAATTTGTGCTCATGAATTCCACCTGTGACGCAAAAAAAAAAAAAAAAACAGTCACTAAATGTTGATTTTATTTTTATATTTACAGGTCAAGCGAGAAGTGACCTAGATTAACTGTATATATTCTATATTTAAAGTGGTTCTATATTTCTGGGGCCTTTGCATTATGTTGCACTGAAACTGACCCTTGTGGCCGCCACCACCACGATCCAGTAGATAGTCTTCTATTTCTCCTCATCCGGTGTCAAAATCTTGGTTCAATAATTCTGCCGATCTATCATTCAGTCAAAATTTGTGTGTCCTGAAAATAATTCTATTGAAAAAAATAAATAAAAAAAAATTAAAAAAACTGGTTCGGCAAAGTAGCATTTATTAGCAGTGTTCAAATCTTTTAAGAACAGAAAAGAAAATAATACAACTAATGATTCATCATACTTCAGAGGGATACTTTCAGATGATATGTTCAATATAATTATTCTCCATGGGTTTTTTTTTACAGCTTCCTTCCCACCCTCCCCTGACCCCCCCCACCCCCACCCCCCCAAAATCATCCCAAATAACTCAGACGTAGCCCAGAATAACTCAAGAATGAATTCCCAAACTGTTCCCTAAAGAAATAAACATTCAGCCCACTTGCTGTATAAGAAGCCAGCTGGCAAAACATTCAAAGTAAATTCATAATGTAAACATTCACCTTCTGGGTCAGAATTAACCTTTAGTCCCTCCATATCATTAACATTTTTAATGTGGAGTGAAACCTAACTACCCACTCCTGGCCTCAATTCCATGCTGTGGTAAATTAATATGAGAGTCCAACAGTTCGAATACTTAGCAAGGGCCACCAATTTGTTGTTCCTCCGATTTCCAATAATTAGTCAATAATTAGAAGAGGTCCAGGAGGCATCCATTCATCAGTAAGAGTGTCGGACTTCCTTTTATTTAAGCAACACTAGATGCGGGAATAAATTAGTAGAGTGGTGGGCTTACGTATGCCACAATACTCCTTATTTATTATAAGTGCTCACTCTTATCTAGTACCTATTCCCCAGGCATGAGGAATGCTAACCTCCCCCCAATAAATTCAATACAAGACAAAGTGCTACTCACTCTGTTGAAACAGCTGTGACCAAAGTATACAATGATCGTATCACTGCTAAATCCTATGGCCACTACTCTATCCTAATTCTCCCCAACCTTTCTGCTGCTTTGACACTGTTGATCATCAACAGCTTCTTCTCATCCTCCATAATCTTGGTCTATGAGATACCGCTCTCTCCTGGTTCTCTTCTACCTCTCCCAGCGCTCATTCCGTGTTTCTTTCTCTGGCTCTGCCCCTTCTCCCAAATCCCTCTCTGTTAGTGTTCCCCAAGGTCCTTGGTCCCCTAATGTTCTCAATCTACACCGCCTCCGTTGGTAAACTCATCAGCTCCTTCTGCTTACACTATAATTTCTATGCAGATGACACGCAAACTTATCTGTCCCACCGGATTTCTCACCACCTCTCTTAACTCGTGTCTCTGACTGCCTGTCTGCTATTTCCAACTGAATAGCTGCTCATGTCCTTAAACTGAACCTGTCCAAAACAGATCTTCTGGTCTTCCCTCCCTCAAGTGTTGCTACTCCCTTGTCTGTGTCCCTCCAAGTCAATGGCACTACCATTCGCTCTACCTCTAAGGCTCGCTGCCTAGGTGTTCTCTTTGACTCCAACCTATCCTTCACCCCAAAATGTCCAATAGTTCGCCAAATCCTGCTGCCTCGATCTCAAAAACAGTGAGCGCATTCAACCCTGTTTAACACCTGATACGGCAAAGGTGCTTGTCAATGCTGCTGTCCTCTCTCACCTTGACTACTGTAACCTGCTTCTCAGTGGTCTTACGTGTTCCCAGCTTGCCCCGTTACAGTCTATAATGAATGCGGCAGCGAGGCTCATCTACACCTCCCACACCTCCACCCTTTGTCAGACCCTCTATTGGCTTCCCGTAAGATATAGGGCTCAATTTAAGATCCTGATACTTGCTTACAAATCTTTACACAATGCTGTTCCCACTTACTTATCCTCACTAATACACAAATATGTCCCATCTAAACCCCTACACTCTGCCAGAGTCCTACGTCTAACCTCTGTTCGTACTCCTACCTCCGATGCTCACCTTAAAGACTTCTCTAGGGCTGCACTGTTCCTATGGAACACCCTTCCCCACTCTGTTAGATTCTCACCCAGTCTCCACTACTTCAAAAAATCTTTGAAAACGTACTTCTTTAGGAAAGTTGTAACAAATTCCAGTACTCCAGCTGAGTACATCCATGAAGAATCTCCCAAGTCCCAAGCGCAGTAGTGATTATAAGTGTGAATATAGCTCCCAATCCCCCAAACATTAGCCTAGACTTCATATAGGGGTAAAATTATCTGTTTAATCCAGGCTCAATGGCCTGCTCATGACTACCCATTGTACTGCATTATGGAACTTGTTGGCGCTTTAAAATAATAATAATAATAATATTAATAATAATAATAATCTATATTGCCAACAAATCCATCACTTTATCCCACTAAGTCAGGCTTCCCCAAACTCCGACCCTCCAGATGTTGCTGAACTACAACTCATAGGATTCTCCGCCTATCTATTTCATTCATAGAATCATGGGAGTTGTAGTTCAGCAACATCTGGAGGGTCGGAGTTTGGGGAAGCATGCACTATGTGATTACGGGTATCTCATCCATTGAACATTGTTATTAACATGCAAGGCATCCACAACCAGGCGCACTATGCCCCCCCTAGTCTGTTGTAAGAAGGGGGCACAATGCTATTATTCTGTAATTCCCACTCCCCATTACAGATTTGATGGTTGAGTGTCTCATTATACGTTTTCCTACACTTACTGCCATTGCCCATTGTGTGAGATAATGGGTTTATAGAAATTTACCACCAGTCCACTCCTGATAATTGTTGGGAAGAGTCCATTTTTATTTACATCTTTTAATTCTTTCTTTAAAACATCGTTCTGTTTCCTATCATTCAATCTGTAAAAAGAAGGCAAGCAGAAATCTCCTTGTGCACCTCCGAAAATCCAGATTCTGTCCTTGTATGTTTTTGATAAATGCCCCAATTCCTATCTTTTATATTAATTCTAATATTTTATTTTGCAGCATTTAGGCATCTAAAAGTCTCTATATGTTTATTATTCCCAAACTGAAATTTAAAGGTCTAATCAGAGATAGCTTTCCTGAGTAACCCCTAATATGTTGTATTCATTAACAAGTGATTTATCTTGGAGCTGTAAAATTGTCACTTGGATTGTATATGCTATCTGATTTTAATATTCAGCAAAGCTAATTTGCTTCTATTTCCAAGTAAGATTTGTAGTCAAACTGTGATAACGTGCTTCATGAAATTGCAGTCGATTTCCAGGTGACATTCTGACTGACACTTATAAGATATATTCAATACATAGATTCTTCTAGTGGACACTGTTAAATGCAACGTGGTTTAGACAGAGAGAAGATATCCAACTGGGCTGGTTAATACCACGGTGATAATTTGTAGAACGATGATCAATAGACTTAACATGTAGAGAGTCAGTCAGGAAGACATAGATACAGACAGCTAAATAGATAGACAATAAATCATGTCCACAGCATAAAAAAGTCTGGGTCAGCGTTGATCCTTCTGTTATTAATGCTCCCATTGTCTGTCTGTCTATATACCTGTATGTCTGTCTATCTATCTATCTATCTATATACAGTCTTTAGAAAAAGAAAGTACAGCCCTTTGAATTCTATTATTTTACATATCAGTGCATAATAACAATTATCTATTCCTTAGTAGGTCTTAAAATTAGGTAAATGCAACCTCAGATAAAAAAAACAACACATGCAATATAAATGCCATATAAAAACAACACATGCCATGTCATGCCGGTGACATGATTCATTTAAGAAAAAATAATGTCAATCTGGAGAAGCCATGTGTGAAGGGGGGCGGAGCAAACATCGCATATGTTCGCCCGCCGTGGCGACCGCGGACAAGCTATGTTCGCCAGCGAACAGTTCCTGGCGAACTGTTCGGGGCATCTCTAAACCTCAGTAAAAACAAATACACAATTACATTGTCTCTCAGGTCCAGGACACTCCCATACAAAATCAGATATTCCCTCATTTGTGCCTGGGAGATAATTGGATCAGGAACTGTATTAATCTAATCCAATTATCTCCAAGCACAGAAAAAACATACTTTTCCCCAAACACCCCAAAAGTACCCTAAAAATAAATATAACCCCACAAAGTTAAACCCCCTGATAGTCCTGATCTGGGTGACCAACATATCCAAAAATCACCCAGATCAGTTCAGGGGTTCAAGAATTTCCTGGAAGTCATTTATTTGACCGACCGCAAGCATGGTGCCATGCCAAAAACAGTTCCAGAGAATCAGGGCTTGCGGTCAGTCTAGTTCAGTTGTTTTAAAAAGTGAACAAACTACCAAATGGAATCCATAGTTCTATCCTGGAGTTTGTTCACCTTATTCAGACGAATGATTCCACCGAACAGTGTCTTCCTAAGTGTTATAAAACTGAACACAGGCGATCATGGAAGTCCAGCGGTGTTCGTGAGTTTCAGTATCCGAAAATAGGTCCATGAACTCGACAACTAAACACCGCTGCCTGCGTTCATGCGAACAAGATGGCCGCCACCTCGTGGTTGTCCATAGGAATTGCGGCCACCCAGACACTTAGAACACTTAGAACACGGAGGTGGAAATTGCTACAATGTAGTGTTAAAGAAAATATTAACTCTCCATATCTTGCCCTGTGCTTAATATCAAATTGATGCTTACAAGCCACATCAAACAAAAGTTTTTCTGCTTTGTTCATCTATTCTGCTTGCGTGCAAAAAGTTAACTCTCAAGTGCTAATTCAGCCACCCAAGACCTGCGAGGCCGAGATAAAGAAACTCAGAGTTGGAGAACGTGCAGATACTTGGATTGGTTAAAACACATCTTCAAAAAGTATAAAGACACTGTTTTATCTGATTGTAGTGCGCGCCAGCTGAATTACTTGAAAGTGCTAAAACTCTGTCACTTTGTTTTGTAATCCTGCTTCATTGTTCAATAATAATCCTTTTAATTTGGACCAGTTGTTTCACGTGCCTTATTTTCTTCAACAGTAGCAATTAGGCTTAACAAGCTCGTGTGGCTGTTCGGTTCCCGAACCATATAGCCCAAATAAACAAACGGAGACTTTTATATCACAGTTTGCAGGGTCCATAGTCTATAGGCATGAGGCTGGCAAGCAGGCTCCTCCAGGAACTTGTGGCAAACTCACTTGAAAAGGGGAGTTTGCCACAGGTGTCATGCTATTATAAAGGCAAATGGAAATCTTTACATATGCAGCTCTGTCATAGCAGCATAATTTCTTGGAAAAGTATCTACCCATGAAATCCATTGTTCATATGCCATGGCTGTGAAGATTTAGGAGCTTTTTTACCCTGCATGTCTACTAAAATTTTTTAAGAAGATTTTGAATGAAGAGATTTATTTTACGGTGTGTCTGTGTCTGGCAGTGAGTGTGTATGAGTGTGTGTGAGTGTGTATGAGTGTGTATGAGTGTGTGTGTGTGTGAGTGTGTATGAGTGTATGTGTGTGAGTGTGTGTGAGTGTGTGTGTGTGTGAGTGTGTATGAGTGTGTATGAGTGTGAGTGTGTGTGTGTTTGAGTGTGTGTGAGTGTGTGTGTGTGTGTATGAGTGTGTGTGTGAGTGTGTGTGTGAGTGTGTGTGTGTGTGTTTACTATGAGAATATTTCAGGAATGCATCTTCTTCTGTTTCATTTTTGTGGAGTTCCTCCATTGGAACACATTTGGAAAGTCCTTGAATCCTGGACTGTTGTTGTTTCTTGAGGACTGAATTCAGAAACAGTGATAGTATACTGGAGTGCCACAAACAATATGACTATATATGAGTGCATCTCTCTTTTTATCCTGCTTTGGGGTTCTTTTAGAACATTTAAAAGGTTTTACATCTTGCCTACGGAAAACATGTCCTGGCTGAATTGTTTATTGGCATGGTCAAGCTAGAGTCTGTTATGTAAGTGTTTGAAAACTGTGGAATAAAAAAAATTATATTCTCACTCATTTATGCTCCGCAGGTAAAATGGGGAAAAAACACTTTGATTTCAGTCGCTGTTGATTTTACGCATATACTTTACAAAGATTATTGCTGCATCAACCACGCACGTTTCAAAATCTAGCACTTCACAGCCTCTTCCATCATTTTGGTCTTCTTTGCAATCAGTTTCCGCGTTCCATTTTCGCCAGTCTTGATTGGCAATCTGTAGATTACCTTACTTTTTTTTTTGTAGTCCCTGAATTACTCCTAGGCTCTCTTTGATTTAAATTATATTATGTAAAGTAAAGAACAAGCCTTTTTTCCTGAAGACATCATGTCTTGATTTTTAAAGTAAACGTACCATTAAATTAACTTAACGAAATGTTCTCCTGGATATATCAGAAAATAAATGCATCTTAGTAATATAAAACTTTGTCTTATTTGATGTTAAAAGTATATTCTATACTAGAATTCCATAATGGAATTTCTATATTATATAATTAAAATTAACGCCTTTAATATGCAACAACAAAAAAATCTGCATGTTTTTTAAGTTCATTTTTGTGTGTGCAAATCCCAGACAGATTACAGCATCGTCCTCCAGGAAGTAGCTTGGCCCTCAAAGTTCTCTTATTATGGAGTCTGAACTGTTGAACATGTTTAACCCACTGATGAGAGGGTTAACATTTAGGGAAGTTTAACAAATTTCGAGGTCTCTGTGCACAGCCTGGTGAGTGGATTCTGGAATGTATAGTTGTATATTTATGAAACCAGTTAGCTGTGTGTGTGTGTGTGTGTGCGCGTGCGTGCGTGTGTGTGTGTGTGTGTGTATATATATATATAAACCCTTTAGTTACTTACTTGATCCCAGCACCAATGTCCCTCGGCGATGGGTCGCGGCTCTCGTTTGACGAGGGTACGTGAATGCTTTCCTATGGGGAAATAGCTGACGCTGGGTCCAAAAGTCCGGCAACATTCCGCATGCGCCTCATTGCAGACTTAGTGCTGCAATGTAAACATTGCAGTTTCTCTAAAGTGCAATAGGGACAGTGCACCCAGTCCACTTCAATAAGCTGAGTGGGGTCTGGGTGCCTATAGCGTCCCTTTAAATGCATGCAGACACTGTAGCAGCAAAAACAAAGCAGAACCGCACGCATGGGACAGATGAGTCAGCATGCTGCATGTTTTTATTTTGTGCTAAAAATTTGGGCTAGCAGTAAAAAATACATCTCATCATTTAGACCAAAAGCTATAAAATGGATAAACGCTCTTGCTGCCGGAGTGTCATTTCTTTCTGTAGTTTTGTTGCCATTTGAGATTTTAATCAGTAATAGGCAGCCAGGAAAATTAGGAGGAATATTCGAAACGTCTGTCGATGGTTTTGGATTTGAGCACCAGATTTGAAACAAAACAATTAACACGTCAAGAAGGGAATTCTCAGCTCTTACAAATACCTATTTGTTCTCTGTTGAGTGAAGCGTCCATTTCATCCGTGACAAATGATTTTGTAATATTTTTTCTTCCACTCATTCACCAGCCTGTAATTACTTCCTTAAATAAAATCAATTGCTATTCAGTATCACCTATTTCTGCAATCAACAAGGCATTTCTTCTCTTCTGTGTTTTATTCCAAACAGTTGAGAATATTACATTCCTTTAACATAAACTATTTACAAAAGACACTCTGTTGCATTCATGCGTCTTAAATCAGTTCCAACAGAATATCTCTTCTGACAGTCTGCCAAAAGCAAACTATCCACTTAGTATCAAGCACTTTCAGTTTTTTCACAAAATGCCCCTGGTGTTATTGCCATTCCCTCCCCCCCCCCCCCCCCCTCTATTTAAAGACACATTTGCACACTGACGACGTTAATGCATTTGATAGGTTTTGGTCTAATTAATACGCTGTTTTTTTTTTTTAATGCTTACAATCTTTGTATTTTTTTTGCAAAGAAAAAAAATGTTTTGCAGAATTTGCATCATAAGCCAGCCCCCTTAGCCACAGTACCTTATTCTAAGAAATTATACTTCCTTATCAGTGTACATACAGAGCACATCGACCGGCAGCACTGCTGAAAATCAGGCAGCCTACAGTACACAGAAATAGGACACTCAATCAGACACAGAGAAAGTACATCACTACATAGTGGTCTATCGTCTGCCTTTCTGTAGAACAAGTGTCGATTAAATAAAACCGATTCATTGTGTACTACAACTGAATAAAGGAAACAGCCAAACATGGGACAAACATTACACCTCAAAGATGTTTGCATGAAAAATCGAGAGTCTGGGAATATAAGCGTTACTGTTGTTTGTCCTGCTCACTGCTTGGACTTACTGCAGTTGTCCTGCTAGCTGTGGAAGTGTCCAGACAAAAGGTAAAAATGCTGCTTTGATTATTATTATTATTATTTTATTATTTATATAGCGCCATCAGGTTCCGTAGCGCTGTACAATGGGTGGACTAACAGACATGTAATTGTAACCAGACAACTGGACGTACAGGAACAGAGAGGCGGAGGGCCCTGCTCAATGAGCTTACATTCTAGAGGATGAAAATAAAGTTCAAGAAAACGCATTTAGAATCTTTATACAAAGTTTTATAAATGCACATTTTTTTTTTAAATAACGCAAGATATGCTAATAATAGATTAGTACATTTGTATCTCGGGTGCCTTTATATGGCTGAATTATTTCAGATTTCAAATTAATTTGATAAGTTAACCACATTCTGGTTAATTTGTTTCAAAGCATAAGAATGTAATCCATTTATATCAAAGCGTAAGTTCTACCACTGTTCTAATGCTATGTCTGTGTTTTTTTGTTTTTTGTTTTTTTCTGGGAAACCAAAATTATGTACAAGGGATTAGCTGGCCAATCCATTGATCACTTGTAAAATTAACTTAGTGACCAATACTTTATGAAACTTAGTAAAACAGATCATTTCTTTAAATTCTTCCTGATGTCAGAGGGATATGCATTGTTCGTCTAGCTGTTGGTGGGATCAGTGTGAAGTGTAAATGATATAGGTTCCTTTTATAATGGCAAAACAGAGGAAAAATCTGTTTGAGAGTTTTCATAAATTCGGATTTGGATGACTGACAAGAGCAGGCTCATTTTTTTTAGATTTTTACCCTAGGCTCGGGAAAACTCAACTCAATACGACTGTCATAACTGTCAATCAACAGTCCTTATCTCTTAAGCAAAGCCCCACCTACCCTGTTCCCATGGAGACCTTCAGTAATTAACATTGCAATACAGCTGCTCCACACGTATTAATTAATAAATCTTGCCCAATAATCATTATACAAAATGGGTATTCTTAATAAATATTTGTCACATTTTATGACTGTGAATTATTATAAACACATTTTTTTATTAATATTTCCTATCTTAAAGGCATTTCATCCGAGCGTATAGAATGCAATAAAATTACAAAACTTGGTCACAAAAAGCCATTTATGCTGCCAGGAATAGTTTAATTAAAAAGTGATACAATTCTGTGGCTGTCGTCTAGCCTTTTCTCCATTCCTCCTTTATAAAGAAATATTTTGTAGGTTATGTGCCCCTGCCTGACTCACATATGAACGTATTGAAATTGTTTTCTACGAGCAGGCTTTATTTCTCTATTGACGGGTATAGGTCTACGAGTTACATGGAAAGTGATGAAAGGTCACAAAATAAATCCCTGTTGCTACGGCAGCCGGATCTCCATTTGATTCAGAGACGTCTTTGGAAAAAATACATATAGATTGCATGTAAGTCATTACAGTCTTACAGTATGCATTTTTCATTGGAATCTCTAATTAAAAGACAAGTATCATAAATTTTCGACTTGTACGCGGCAGGAAAATTTGGTTCGGCTGAACCATTTTTTTCTGAAATTTAAAATTTTGTTTGGGACCGTCCAACACTGGTTCATTTGATGGCTTAGCTTCTCCAAATATCATTCATAAAAAAATATTTGGGAAAATGACAAACAAAAAGGAGTAAAAATGTGCCAATCAGTGTACAGTAAAATATATACATAATATAAATATTACGTACATATTTTTTAGTACACTCATTGGAACATTTTCCCACCATTTGGTTCACAGATCAAGTGAGGAAATATAACAAAAATCTATATTTCTATATTATATATAGAATGTATTCAGCCATTGTTAGTATAACGAGAACGGTTTGAGCGACACTGATGTAACCTGGCAGTCAAGGAGAATGGACTGGAATGTGCATGCGTGAACAATGATGGCTTCACTGTACTAGTCAGTGGGGGGCGCTAGATGCAGTTAAGTGAGCATGTGTACTGTGTGGCCATCGCATTCAAAATAACTGAGCGAGTAGAGCAGTGAATATGCATCAAATAAACTCACCCAGGTGACTCAGCCCCCATACAGCCCAGATGTGGCACCTTGCAACTTCTGTCTTTTTCCCAAAAACAAAATTACCTTTGAAAGGGAAGAGATTTCAGACCATCAATGAGATTGAAGTAAAAACGACGGGGCAGCTGATGGCGATTTGAGCAAAGGATTTTGCATAGTGTTTTGAACAGTGGAAAAGACGCTGGGAAAAATGTGTGAGGTCCCAAGGTGCCTACTTTGATGGGGACTGAGGAGTCATTGTCCCATGTACAATGTTTCTTGTATCCTAAATGTATCTTCAATGTCTCGATTTTTCATATTACAAGGCTGGATACTTTCTGCATAGACCTCGTATGTATTAAATATATAAATACAGAATGTGTTTACTGTTTCTTCGTTTTCCCCACCGTTGGTCACTTCTCATTTGAGCTGTGAATTAAATGAACATTCTGTGACGGTCTCCAGCTATCAATAATCTTTATTCCCATCAATTTGTCTCTTTTTTTGGGGGGCACCAAATGCAGAACTCCAAACTGGCAACAGTTGTTTGCTTGGTTATACGTCTGTATGGCACTTGTCGATACAGAATTTGGCTAAAGAGCTGACTGGCCTAAATTCAGATGTGTTGCAATTTTGCTGAAACCAAATGAACAAGTCTAATATGTTTGTATTATTATTGCAAATAGAAGCTTACATGTGTTATAGCTTCTTTGTGCTTATTTTAAAATGCACATATATATATTTAAATACATAGAAACATAGAAACATAGAATGTGACGGCAGATAAGAACCATTCGGCCCATCTAGTCTGCCCAAATTTTCTAAATACTTTCATTAGTCCCTGGCCTTATCTTATAGTTAGTATAGCCTTATGCCTATCCCACGCATGCTTAAACTCCTTTACTGTGTTAACCTCTACCACTTCAGCTGGAAAGCTATTCCATGCATCCACTACCCTCTCAGTAAAGTAATACTTCCTGATATTATTTTTAAACCTTTGTCCCTCTAATTTAAGACTATGTCCTCTTGTTGTGGTAATTTTTCTTCCTTTAAATATAGTCTCCTCCTTTACTGTGTTGATTCCCTTTATGTATTTAAATGTTTCTATCATATCCCCCCTGTCTCGTCTTTCCTCCAAGCTATACATGTTAAGATCCTTTAACCTTTCCTGGTAAGTTTTATCCTGCAATCCATGAACCAGTTTAGTAGCCCTTCTCTGCAATATTACATTACATCTACTGGATTACCCTTGCGGCATGGTTGTGGCCATCTTTGAAACCTCTTTTATCAGAAGTACTGCTTATCAAACCAAATATTACGCTGGTAACTTAGAGCTAGGGTTTATTCACAAGTCCTGATGTCATATGGAAGTGCAAAAGCATCTTAAAAATGTGATTTGAGTTGACATTCAGATGGCCAAACAGGAATTCAAGATGGCCACCCCCACATAGCTAATGCAAATCAGAAGAATCATCGGAAACAGGTACTTATACATATTCACTACAAAATAATACAGGGCTAGAATACACTTTCATTTCAATGGGGGAAAGTTTTTCAATATCTGTCACATATTTGCCGAATGGGGTGGCAACTTGGATGGGATGGAAAGTGCCCCCCGTGGCTGCTCTTTTTATCTACAGGCAGACCCACACCACCACTATCTAAAAAAGCAATGGTAAATAGGTGGTGGGAGTCAGGTCTTTTCACCAGAGGTCTAGAAAATGCTTGTCATCTTAACATCTTTCACCTACTGCAAGCTCTTGCAAGTCATAAAGTAAAAGTGGTCTAATTCTTGGTTAGCCGAAGTGGGTGTCCAGTTGTAGAGATGGATCTTCTTGGCTTTCCGCTCTGCTATATTCCAGAGAGATGGGGCAATGAGATATGACATCATACCCCAATGTCCTCATTCTGTGATGGAACTTGCCAGACTAGAAATAATTTAGTTGCAATTTGTATTAGCAAGGTCTCAAGGGCTAAGGCACTGGGTCACACTTGCATACCCATTTTTTTTGAATATTACATTGCAGAGCTTGATTTCACAGTGCAGAGCCTGATATAACAATACAGAGTCTGGCATCACATTGCAGAGTCTGATATCACAGTGCAGAGCTGAATATTACATTGCAGAGCTTTATACCGCAGTGCAAAACTTGATATCACAGTGCACAGCCATACATCGCAGTGAAAGCCTGATATCACAGTACAGAGTCTGATATCACAATACAGAGTCTGATATCACAGTACAGAGTCTGATATCACAGTACAGAGTCTGATATCACAGTGCAGAGCCTGATATAACAATACAGAGTCTGACATCACAGTGCAGAGCTGAATATTACATTGCAGAGCTTCATTTCACAGTACAGAGTCTGATATCACAGTGCAGAGCCTGATATAACAGTGCAGAGCTGAATATTACATTGCAGAGCTTGATACCGCAGTGCAAAACTTGATATCACAGTGCACAGCCATACATCGCAGTGCAGAGCCTGATATCACAATACAGAGCCTGATATCACAATACAGAGTCTGATATCACAGTGCAGGGCCTGATATCGCAGTACAGAGTCTGATATCGCAGTACAGAGCCTGATATCGCAGTACAGAGTCTGATATCACAGTGCAGAGCCTGATATCGCAGTACAGAGTCTGATATCGCAGTACAGAGCCTGATATCGCAGTACAGAGTCTGATATCACAGTACAGAGTCTGATATCACAGTGCAGAGCCTGATATCGCAGTACAGAGCCTGATATAACAGTGCAGAGCCTGATATCGCAGTACAGAGTCTGATATCGCAGTACACAGCCTGATATCGCAGTACAGAGCCTGATATCGCAGTACAGAGCATGATATCACAGTGCAGAGTCTGATATCGCAGTACACAGCCTGATATCGCAGTACAGAGTCTGATATCGCAGTACAGAGCATGATATCACAGTGCAGAGCCTGATATCGCAGTACAGAGTCTGATATCGCAGTACACAGCCTGATATCGCAGTACAGAGCCTGATATTGCAGTACAGAGCATGATATCACAGTGCAGAGCCTGATATCGCAGTACAGAGTCTGATATCGCAGTACACAGCCTGATATCGCAGTACAGAGTCTGATATCGCAGTACAGAGCATGATATCACAGTGCAGAGCCTGATATCGCAGTACAGAGTCTGATATCGCAGTACAGAGCCTGATATCGCAGTACAGAGTCTGATATCGCAGTACAGAGCCTGATATCGCAGTACAGAGTCTGATATCACAGTGCAGAGCCTGATATCGCAGTACAGAGTCTGATATTGCAGTACAGAGCCTGATATAACAGTGCAGAGCCTGATATCGCAGTACAGAGTCTGATATCGCAGTACAGAGCCTGATATAACAGTGCAGAGCCTGATATCGCAGTACAGAGTCTGATATCGCAGTACAGAGCCTGATATCACAGTACAGAGTCTGATATCGCAGTGCTGATCACAGGGCAATAACAATCTTTCATCACTCAGAGCTTCTGTGATACTGCTATATTTTCACCATATTTCAGAAACACAAACATTTATCTAAAAGTAAACCCAGACGAGAAGCACATCTCCTGCTTCCACAGCACTGGGAGCTCATCCAAGCAGAAGGTTCCAAGCTGTTCTGGAAGGATTCCATTAACCCTTTCAAGGAAGGAAACACATTCCATCAGTTGCTATAATTAATTCCGGAACTGCATGGAAATGCTGATAGCTACAGTTTTTCCTTCAGTCATTGATTTATATCATGGTAGTCTAATCATTTCATCTTTGCAAAATTCAACATATTTTATTGTTTGTTGATCATACTGGTTTTAAAAATTAAATATAATACAAAGTCCCCACTGACCCAATATACTCATAGCTGAACTCAGCCACGCCTGACCTTCTAATAGGAACCTTTCATTTTAACAGTGACCCCTGATTCTAACTGATAAAAGTAAACCTTGATCAAAACTCTCACACTAACCCCTTAAACCAGCAACTCCTGACCCCAACCTCGAATAGCAAAACCTGACTGTAAGCTCTAAAAGCAAAATATGAGCCAAGCTCTCACACTAACCCCTTAAACCAGCAACTCCTGACCCTAACCTCGAATAGCAAAACCTGACCCAAACTCCAACACTAACCCCTTAAACCAGCAACTCCTGACCCTAACCTCGAATAGCAAAACCTGACCCAAACTCTAACACTAACCCCTTAAACCAGCAACTCCTGACCCTAACATCTAATAGACCAAAACTCGAACGCTTAAACCATCAACTCCTCACTCTAACCTGTAATAGTAAACCCTGACCCAAGCTCTCACACTAACCCCTTAAACCAGTACTCCTGACCCTAACCTCGAATAGCAAAACCTGACCCAAACTTTAATACTAACCCCTTAAACCATCAACTCCTGTCCCTAACCTCGAATAGCAAAACCTGACCGAAACTCCAACATTAACCCCTTAAACCAGCAACTCCTGACCCTAACCTCGAATAGCAAAACCTGACCCAAACTATAATACTAACCCCTTAAACCAGCAACTCCTGACCCTAACCTCGATTAGCAAAACCTGACTGTAACCTCTAAAAGCAAAATATGACCCAAGCTCTCACACTAACCCCTTAAACCAGTACTCCTGACCCTAACCTCGAATAGCAAAACCTGACCCAAACTCCAACACTAACCCCTTAAACCAGCAACTCCTGACCCTAACCTCGAATAGCAAAACCTGACCCAAACTCCAACATTAACCCCTTAAACCAGCAACTCCCGACCCTAACATCTAATAGTAAACCCTGACCCAAATTCTAACAATAACCCCTTAAACCAGCAACTCCTGACCCTAACCTCGAATAGCAAAACCTGACCCAAACTCCAACACTAACCCCTTAAACCAGCAACTCCGGACCCTAACCTCGAATAGCAAAACCTGACCCAAACTCCAACACTAACCCCTTAAGCCAGCAACTCCTGACCCTAACCTCGAATAGCAAAACCTGACCAAAACTATAATACTAACCCCTTAAACCAGCAACTCCTGACCCTAACCTCGAATAGCAAAACCGGACCCAAACTCCAACATTAACCCCTTAAACCAGCAACTCCTGACCGTAACCTCGAATAGCAAAACCTGACCCAAACTCTAACACTAACCCCTTAAACCAGCAACTCCTGACCCTTACCTCGAATAGCAAAACCTGACCCAAACTCTAACACTAACCTCTTAAACCAGCAACTCCTGACCCTAACATCTAATAGACCAAAACTCGAACGCTTAAACCATCAACTCCTCACTCTAACCTGTAATAGTGAATCTTGACCCAAACTCTAACACTGACCACTTAAACCAGCAACTCCTGATCCTAACCTCAAATAGCAAAACCTCACCCAAACTCTAACACTAACCCCTTAAACCAGCAACTCCTGACCCTTACCTCGAATAGCAAAACCTGACCCAAACTCTAACACTAACCCCTTAAACCAGCAACTCCTGACCCTAACATCTAATAGACCAAAACTCGAACGCTTAAACCATCAACTCCTCACTCTAACCTGTAATAGTAAACCCTGACCCAAGCTCTCACACTAACCCCTTAAACCAGTACTCCTGACCCTAACCTCGAATAGCAAAACCTGACCCAAACTATAATACTAACCCCTTAAACCAGCAACTCCTGACCCTAACCTCGAATAGCAAAACCTGACCCAAACTCCAACATTAACCCCTTAAACCAGCAACTCCCGACCCTAACATCTAATAGTAAACCCTGACCCAAACTCTAACACTAACCCCTTAAACCAGCAACTCCTGACCCTAATCTCGAATAGCAAAACCTGACCCAAACTCCAACACTAACCCCTTAAACCAGCAACTCCTGACCCTAACCTCGAATAGCAAAACCTGACCCAAACTCTAACACTAACCCCTTAAACCAGCAACTCCCGACCCTAACATCTAATAGTAAACCCTGACCCAAACTCTAACACTAACCCCTTAAACCAGCAACTCCTGACCCTAACCTCAAATAGCAAAACCTCACCCAAACTATAATACTAACCCCTTAAACCATCAACTCCTCACTCTAACCTGTAATAGTGAATCTTGACCCAAACTCTAACACTAACCCCTTAAACCATCAACTCCTGACCCTAACCTCGAATAGCAAAACCTGACCCAAACTATAATACTAACCCCTTAAACCATCAACTCCTGACCCTAACATCTAATAGTAAACCCTAACCCAAACTCTAACACTAACCCCTTAAACCATCAACTGCTGACCCAAACCTGTAATAGTGAATCTTGACCCAAACTCTAACACTAACCCCTTAAACCAGCAACTCATGACCATAAACTCTAAAAGTGAATCTTGACCCAAACTCTAAAATTAACCCCTTAAGCCCACAAGGCCTGACCCCAATGAGCAATGGTCTCTGAATCTAACCTCAATGAATAACTCCTGATACTAAACCTAAAATAGTAATTATTGGCCCTACCACTTGATTACACTAACCTTAACCTCTGACACCAACCCCACAACAATAACCTCTGGCCACAGGCCCTAGCAGTAACCTATGGTCCTAATCCTAAATCGGTAGACCCTAAAACTCTGCTACATTTGTATCATTGCAGTAAATCTAGTTCCATCGGCTGCCCAAAAAGAAATTATAAACGCTAAATGATAGTAGTTAATAAGTCTCTTTCTATTAAATCTCTATAGTACTGATTCCCTTGGCTTGTATGAGAGCTACTTTAAAATTATGTATTAAAGCAGTTATTTTCAACCTTCTTCTGAAAGGGACCCAAATTACGTCCATGTCGTATGGCTACATTAATTCTTTAATTTGTTCTCGTTACACTGTGGACGTTTGTGTTATTTATTTTGGCCCACATATGATGTCCTTATTCCATCCATTAGGGACCCACTGAAACCGCAAGAAAACTGAGTTCTGGGTCTCGACCTACTGGCATTAAAGACTTTTTTATATATAACATACTGGAAAGATGTGTTCTGTACATCTGTGCTCATTAATTATTGTGTGCATTAATTGAGAACACACTAGTCCCTAGAGAATATTTATTTATAGATTGGACAATCATATATCACTTAATTCTTGGGATACTTATTGAAAATGTGAAAATATATTCTTGCATTAAAAACACTGAAATTTTGTGCCCGGCATATATTATACGCTCTATTTAAAATATGCAGATACCGATTTTGGTAGCAGTAAAAGTAGAATGGTCAGACGATTTCCCTACCCCCCATATCCCACATCCTCTCCAGCCATTTTGACGATGTTACATTTAAATTCCCAAAGTATCAATTCCATCCAACCGGTTCTCTCAGCCAAATGTCTCCATCAGTTGAACAGAACAATATTGATAATGTATAAGTGTAAATTTAGCGTTTTTGAAGGTGAACCTGGTAGGCTATTGGTGTCAGGGAAAACTTATTTTTTTTCCCGATATAGCCGACACAGCCCCTATGGTACCATAACCACTACACTGAGTGGTAATTAGCATGCCCTTTCAAGTTTAGCAATTGTTTATATTGCAAAAGTGATGGTAGGAGCCGCACTCAATCCCAGCAGCCACCCGCTGTGCTCTGGAGAAGGACAAACAGTCCCACAACGATAAGGCAACAAAGAAATTCCTCAGGCAAAGTTTTGAACTCCTAAGTGGTCGTTTTCAAGCTTCAAAAAGACCTCTTAGGAAGTCGAAACGTTGCAGTTTTTTTGTTTCATTAAAACTGCCTGTGGCTTCGACACCTTGAGTGCCTGGAGAATTTCTTTGTTGCCTTAGCAATTGTTTATAGGCATAGGGTTAAAAACAATACACTGTATAAGCTGACATTTTTTTTTCCCTTAAACTCAATAAAAAGTTTGACCTTATAGCTTTATATTAAAGTAGACTTCTGAAATGTGTGAAGAAGATGCATTAAACTGTGCGTGGCATGCAGGACGCAGGTGCTGTGAGAGCGCACAGCACTGTATCGCTCCCTGCGGAAACATATAAGCTGTATTATTGAAACACGGCTTCTCTGCAAACAGACAGAATCGCTATCAAACTGAAATTTTGATCAAGCCTTTGCCAAGCAGTAGAATCACAGTTACACGTAATACTGACATTCACTGGGGACACAAAGCGGCGAGATTTTAATAATTTGTTTTGCATTACAATCCTTGCTCTAACAACAAAACGAAGGAAAGGATTATTGAGAACATCGCGATGAGCAGTCTGTGTGTGAATCACAGTAAAGAGCTTGTGAGACTGGAATATACACGAGATTAGAATATCACATCTGGCCTCTGCGTAGGATGTTATTGTAGAATCACCCGACATTTTAAATATTATCCCTGCAAGGCGACGGTTTATAAACATCCATCCAGTTATAATAATATCAAATGATTTAGCCGATGGATGCCCTTAATTTCCTCTAGTTTCTACAGCCTTATTCTCTGAACACTAAATTTTAGCAAATTAAATAATAAATGCCATGTTTTATTTATTTTTGCAGCAGTTTCTAAAGACTTTGTTGGAATTTCAATGAAATAGAGGCTAGTTTGACTTATGTATTTTTGCTAGGCTTGATAAAACTTGACAAAATGGTGGAGCTGTCACTAGCAAACTTTGTCAAGCCCTCAGCTACCCGGCAAGCAGAACAATCACCACATGGGGGTCTTTGCATTTTGATGCATATTAAGAAGACAGAGCTTTTGAGGAGAAATTCTCAATTTCATCTGTATTCACAGCTGGTCTATTTTAGCCTCCATTTTCTCAAACAGATTTAATTTGATAAAATTCAATGCTTAATGAATGACCTTGTAAGCCCTGTATGTCCTGTGAAAATTATGTCAATAGTACTAATTGTGTTAACCTCAGAAAGATAAAAAGGCTTTATTAAGTTTGCTCAGAATATAAATTCACCGAAAACACTTCACTCAGTTCAAGAGCGTTTAATAAGATGATTATATAGCATTTTATTGGGACTGGTTCTCTTTCCGGGTACAGCAGGCCGGAGATCCAAAATCAGGACTGTCACATAGACGTAAACAAAAACAAATAATAATAATAATTTATACATTTACTAGTCAATAGGCTAATTTAGAAAAATGGATTTCAAGAACCTGTCTTTTTTTAATTTTACATTAAAAAAAGTTTTGTTAGAACAATTTTTTAGAGTGAACTTTGCTAAAGTCTACACTATTGACTCAATGGTAAAACAAATCTCCCACAGAGTTATTCACTAAAATGTGAATTGTCAGGATTTCAGAGGGAATGCAAAGTGAGTTTAAACGCTTGGGTCCAAATATCCAAAATTTTAAACATTCTCCAAGTTTTTCATCTGTTCAGCTAGGCTATTGTGGATGGAAATGGAAAATTCCATTTGAATTTGCAGTTTATTGAATAACTCTGTATGTGTGAAAAGCTGTGAGTGACTAGGGGGTGACCAGCACATATTGCAAGCATCCCAGTGGGGGTTATTTAATAAATAGTAGAGACGTACTGGATACCGCACTCACCAAATAACCCAGGTGCTCTGAAGCCAGGGCTGGCCAGGCCTCCCTTCCAAGATATGCAGAATAAATAACGATTCAGGCACTCCGGGATGATAAAAATAGCAGCTTTATTGGGGCAAAAGCAACAACGTTTAGACCCTTTATCAAGTTTGCTTAAAAAATCCGGTAAGGGGGGGCGGAGCCAGCGCCCGATCGAGCTAGACGTGTCTCCGTGCAGCTCTGAGAGCCGGATCCGAACACCGCGTTTTTTTTGCTGCTTATATCTTACCTGCGAGGGTCCAGTGGGGATCCCTGGACTCCTGAACAGATGGGGAAAAAGAATAAGAAATACCGGGCAGATCCGGGCTCAGGCTCCAGAGATATTGGAGCATATATGAACCCAGCCACACGGCTAGCACCTTCCAAAATGGCGCCGGCGGGGTCCTACTCCTCTGCATCGTCGGACGACGATAGCCACCAGGATCAGCTTCCTGCCTCACCCCAGGTACGCTCTGTGCCCCAAGCACCCCAGGCGGAGAATGATTCTGCTCCCTCCACCAAGGCAGATATACAAGCATTGAGGCAGGATATTAAAGCTATGTTTCAGGCAGATATGGCCCTCATCCGGGAAGAAGTCACCTCACTTACTAACAGAGTGGTATCAGTGGAGGGACACATGGGAAGCACCAAACTGGCACAATCTGCCACAGATGCCACTTTAAGCTCATTACAAAGAAAATGTGATGATCTAACAGCACAAATGGCAAACATGGAGGACAGGGTTAAAGCACGAAATGTAAGAATACGTGGTGTTCCTAACACCGTTTCAAATGCTGAATTGCCCCATTACTGCAGGAGGCTCATCTCCACACTCCTACCGCCAAAACAGGCCAAACAGCTATTAGTGGATACGTGCTTCCGTCTGCCTAAGGCGGCCAAGGCACCCCAAGAGTCTACTATGGATGTATTGCTCAAGTTTGCAAAAGACTCAGACAGAGGGATCCTCATGGGCGCTGTTAAAGGGTCTCCCACGGTACCCTTTGAGAGAGCACACCTGGTCTTTTATAGAGACTTTTCCAGAAGCTCACATGGCGGAGGATGTTCAGACCGGTTACACAACTCCTGCGAGAACACTCCATCCCATACAAGTGGGGCCTGCAACGCTTAATAGCGGAAAGGAACAACAAGACACACATCCTGCTGCATATCTCAGAGGCAACGCCGTTCCTCCAAGCCCTGGGTTTACCAACGGAGACCGTCCAGAAGACCGCACAGCCATCCTGGGCAGTGGAGAGAATTATTCCCTTTGTTCCCAGAAGGGCTGCACCGGGGACTAATGACTCACCTACCTGAGGCATAAGAGGGGGGGAGATAATACTGCCAAAAGCAATATTGTTTATTTCTTTACGTTACCTTTAAGTCTCTCATGCACCCTGGTTCCGTAAGCATTTGCCTTGCATACTAACCTGCTAGTTAACCCCCACCACAAGCTAGAACGAACTAGTCAAGTAGCCCCCTTATTGACGTTCAAGTTTATTAGCACGTTCAGCTTCAGCCCAGAGCCTTTTTATATACCCTCCTGGCCGGAGTCGGCCGGAGATACAAGTTCAGTGGCGCTTTTGTTAAGATAATAGACGACAAACCAGTGCCTTATGCGCAACACGCAGTCAGCACCTCACTATGCCAAGACACAGGCACACAAAGCATTGTACAAGCTCCCCTAACTCACTGTTATAGCATACACACTCGGCATGCAGGGTCTTGCAGCAATTACAAATATAAAAAATAGGTCGTTATTATACTGATGGGATTGTTGCACCACTTATGTAAGCATTGTTGTTTCCTTTTTTGTCCCACAGTTGTGATGTGCTCAGAGGTCAACGCCGACCACAAAAAAAAGAATTAAAAAAAAAAAAAAAAAAATCCGGTAAGGTCGAAATGTTGCTGCTTTCGCACCAACACAGCTGCTATTTTTGTTGTCCTGGAGTGCCTGTACCATTATTGGTTCTGCATATTCAATAAAAAGTGACTTGTGATGAACCCAAAACTAGACTTGCTAAATTTAGCCATAAACCGCCAAGCTGTGAATGTTGATGAGTTTGAAATTCTTCCAACACAGCTGTTTTTAGTTTTAATTCTTCCAAGAAAGCTTTTAGTGCACCAGGATATTGTAATTACATCAAATTATTACATTTTAGTGAGAGCGAAAAACCCACTGAAATAAAGGGACTGCCTGTCAAGAGGAAGGGCGGCCTATATCTTGTATGCTACCTGCCATCTACTTTAATTTCACCTCTACTACAAAAGCAGAACTTAAAAATAAAGCTTAGAAACCCTATAGCAATAGAAAAAAAAGAAAATTTTCACACATCCACGGTTTAAATTATACATTTTTATTACGGTGTAGAAAGGATCACATATCTTCATTTCTATCAAGATATAAAGAACTTTATATAATCATGGCACACTATGATTTAAATCATAAATATGAGTGTTCAGTACCAGCCCACATGTACCATTACAGAGCCCGGGATATATTTGTGCTGGTTATATGGGCAAAATGCTCTTCCCCACGTAGAAAACATATTTCCCCTGTCAAAGATGTTGCTATAAAATACCGGTTTTGTATTGTATTGTATTTTTTTTTTTAAGTCTTTTTTTTTTCTTTTTATGGGCAGACCTTGAGGAACAATGGAAATAAATGAAAATATTGGATTAAATATACAAAAAAATAGAACAAAAAAGCGCAATATAAAATGAAATCGTCTGTATGACACCAAATATTAAAAGTCCAAAGAGAAAATTTTTTAGCTGCCAGGCATAAAAGGTTATTCCGCAAACCCATGTGATAGAATGTCCAAAAGTAGATAAATGTCAGCGCTGTGCAATAGCCCCCAAATAAAGTGTTTGTGGGGAAGATGGGCATTGAGATAAATGTGTATGATTTCCACCTCCACAGCAGTGGTTTAGGAAATTGGAAATGGAAAGTAGGATTTAAACACCATCTTTTTTACTGTGTATGATAATGCCCGCACATATTTAAGACATGTTGGGGATGACAGAGACATCCTATTTCAGGGGGCCTGAAGGACTGTATTCCCCTAAATTACATTACAGAACTGTACTTTGTTTGTGGACGTGATAAAGCTTTGTATCCGGGAATGGAGCATCTACCTTGACCATTCTTTATTTTGACTCCACCATCCCACCATATCTGACAAGTCAGGACAGTGCGCGAGTATTATCCTCAATTACATATGGAGCCTGTGGGCAGTGATATGTTTCTGCATTCATTGGGCAAATTATGAATATCACTAGTCTTGTAAAGACAGGATACTAGCTAGTATAAATGGCGGTAAATATCATAAAACACTAATTCTTCCAAAACAAATTGTATTAGAAGAAATTATGGACACATTGTAGTAACAGGAGTACCCTAGCATATCCAATGCTCCACACAGAACCTTCATTTCAGGTGTAATCGATACAAATTAACCTGGATACAAATTGACTAACTGTAAACATTACATGTAGTACTATCTTCTTTAAAAGGACACTATAGTCACCAGAACAACTACAGCTTATTGTACTTGTTCTGGTGAGTAGAATCAGTACCTTCAGGCTTTTTGCAGTAAACATTGTGTTTTCAAAGAAAATGCAGTCTTTACATTACAGCCCAGGGATAACTCCACTGACCACTCATCAGATGCTGCTAGAGCTGCTTCCTGGGGTAGTGACATTCAGTGTCTCCACCCTCTGCATGGAGACACTGAACTTTCCTTAAAGAGATTCATTGATTCAATACTGATTGGCCAGGGCTGTGTTTGGCATGTGCTGGTTCTGCCCTTTATCTGCATCCTTTGTAAACACAGGCTATCCAATGCTTTTGTGATTGGCTCAGACCATCACTTCTGGTGATGTCAGGCAAGTAGGAAGATCGGGGCAGAGCCAGCAGCAGACTGGAATAAAAGTAAAATTTTACTATATTAAGGGGGGTAAGTGAGGGCAACGGGGGCTAGTTTTAACATTATAGGGTCAGGAATACATGTGTTCCTGACCCTAGAGTGTTCCTTTAACTCTTTGTGCTCTATAATGCCAAACATAAAACTCAATCCTGAGCTGACTGAGGAAGCTCATGAGGAGTGAAAAGCATTTTGGCAAGAGTAGGACGTTCTACTTTTTGTACAAGTATATTTATTGTATTTTATATCATATTTTTAATTTAGTTTCCCTGCAAGTTTGCTTTTTTTTAAAAAACAATCTTTATTCCGGTGAGTCAGATACATAACAGTCAAGTAAACATTAAATCATATGCTTAAATATAGACAAAGCATAAACATATGGGTAAGGCAGATGCTTGACATGAATGTATAGCTTGTTCATTTGGGCATAATCTGGACAATCTGTGCAATATGCGCCCTGCCACTGCAGATGTCGGCTGTGATACAAAATGTTTAGTGTAAACCTCTTTTATTGTTGCGTGGTGTGTTACCAGATCCCATAGCGACTATTTCTGGTGTCTACGCATCACCCTTTGGGCTGCCCCTGGGTTATGAACCGGTCGTGAGCTGCCTTATCTTTGAGGCCTCTGGGTTTTACAGAGTTGCCCAGTGCGTGACTGGAGTGAGGGATAGTAAGTAAGATAGAAGAGAAACGAGAGATAGATAGAAGGTAGAGAATAGCGGGTGAGTTCAAAATAATAGGTATACCCCTATGGGGTGTGATGGTTGGGTAAATGAGTGTGGGTGTTGGCATATGCTGGATGGGGTTCAACACTTGTGGTTTGTGGTATACCAAGTGTTTAACCAATACCAGTGTTTCATTGGTCCTAAGTCAGTGACACCTTGGGCTACTGGTGTTTTCATCTAGTGTGGTCACTCAACCATTCCTCTAATGCGTTCCAAGCACTTCTCCCTTTGTTGGACCTGTCAGAGCTCTGGTGGGCCATTATCTCATATTGCTCGTTAAGGGCTACTTGTTGAACCACTTTGTCAATCAATCAAGAACTGTTTCCCAATTCCTCCTGAGCTCCACTGGTATCTTATTATTTAAGAGTGTCAGTTGTGGCTCCACATCACCCTGGGGGAACAGAGGTGAAGCAATAAACTATAAGTACCACAGAACTGGCTAGCAGTTCTGGATATACCTCAGGGATGTGTGGAAGCTCGGCGGGCACTCCAATGTGGTCACGTTGTGATCAAAGAGGGGGAAATGAAGGGTTAAAATTGTCTATTGCCTTACCTTTTAGTTAATTCACTTGAAAGGGTTAATCTAATAACTGCTGACAAATACTTACTGATTGTGTAACCAAGGGCATATTGAAACTGTGACATATCTGCCAAAGGGAACATTAAAACCATACCATGTCAACGTGACCTAGAACATGCCCTGTTATTATTGCCAGATGTTCTTGAGTCAATACTATCAGGAATGTATATACGTGCTTCTAACCATGCAACTGTACCTTTTGAATTTGTATAAAAACTCTGCCTACAGACATTAAAATTTGAACTCGTTTGGAAACAGCTACCTTGTATGTGTGTCTCCTTACTTGTTCCCGAAGCGCTTTGAGGAAAGCAGGTTCCTGTCCGTCAACCAGAGGTTCTTAGATTGTTCCCCCCAACAGGGGCACTCGTGGATTTCCATTTCCTAGCTAGCAGTAAGTTAGCAGTGATCAATATGTGAAATGTCATGGTTCCTTGTTGTTTGTTCATATGTTCTGTGAGCATGAACAGGAGAAAGAACGCCACAGATGTCTGTATTGGGATTTTGAGATGAACGTCTGAGATGATGTCGGTAATCATGTCCCAGTAGGGTCTAATTATGGTGCACTCTCACCAGATGTGTAACATGGTTCCTCTTTCTGATGCACACCTCCAGAATTTTTCTGATGTGTTTGGGAACATGTGTACTAGCTGTGCCCTTGTAAGGTACCATCTAGAAGCAATTTTCTTAACCAATTCTACATGGGAATTGCATTTTGTGAATGATTTGTGTATGGTAAAGGCTCAGGTCCAATCGATATCAGGAATTGCCAGGCCCAGTTATTTCCCCCAAACTTTAGTATATTTTGGTAAAGGGAGTTTGGCATCCCATAGTAGTGTATCATACCAGTCTGAGATAACCTTCTTGTGTGGTGTAGGACCCATGCACATTTTCTCTATAATGGATATGTGTTGCACTTTGGGTAGCTCAGTTTACAGTGTTTGCTTGATGTGTCTTAGTAGGGATTTTAATTGTAAGTATTGTAAGTAAGTCGTCTAGGGGAAGTTATAAGGCGACCTGAGTTGGGAGTAGTCGGTCAAGCCGTCTCCACTCCATGCCTGGTATAGAAACCGTAGTCCCCTGTCTTCCCACCCTCTACTGTCAAATGTAGGGACAAAGTATTTAAAGCATGTGGCTAATGAGACTGGGTTCCAGGAGGAAAACTTGGCTTTGTGGTCATCCCAAGCATCGTAAACATAATGGGCAGTGTGTCGCGCATCTTTAGACGCAAGGCCCTGGGAATCCACATTAGGTACTGGAACCCCTCAGCCAAAGTCCAATGGGACTCAATCGGCACCCACTGAGGTCTGGACGTGGAGTTGTGTGCACTTATGGCGTGATTGAGGAGTATGTCTGGTCTCCCTACTCCCCTGTCCCCCAACTTCCTAGTGGCAGTGGATTTTGGGATGCAAGCTTTATGTCGGCCAGGGAGAAACCTATCAATAAGTCTTTGTAATTGGGTAAAGTAGGACTTTGGGATGTCCACAGTCAGGGAACAGAACAGGAACTGCAGTTTGGGGAGTAGCATCATTTTGAAGGCCGTTATATGGCCTAACCAAGATAGAAATTTGTATTTTCATTTATCCATATTGGATCGGATTTCAGAGGCTACTTTAACCCCTTAAGGACCAAACTTCTGGAATAAAAGGGAATCATGACGTGTCACACATGTCATGTGTCCTTAAGGGGTTAATGTAGTTTGCGCTAAGCAGCGTCGCCAATGGCTCGAGTGCTAACACATATAGAAGGGGGGAGAGCGAGCAGCCCTGACGTGTACCGTTTGTGATGTCAAATGGCTCAGATATGATATTCCCCATAGAGTATTTTGGCCGAGGGTGCATTGTAGAGTGCTTTAACCGCATATAGGAATGTGTTTGGAAATTTGTATTTCCTCAACACCGCCTCTAGGAAGTTCCAGCCTAAGCGATCAAACGCCTTTTCGGCATTGAGGGGCAGCACGATCCATTTGGTCCCTTGTTTTCGCATGGAATTCATGATGTCCAGCACCCTCCTCGTATTGTCGGTCCCCTGCCTACCCTTCACAAAGCCAGATTGGTCCTGATGGATTAACGTTGGAAGGGCTTTCGACATCCTATTAGCTAGTTGTGGCAAAACCGACCTCGCCACGTGTCCTTGGAGGGGGCTGCTTGCCCGCCTCTTGCCTTTGGACTATGGACCAGACTTTATGTGAATGTGTTAACCCAGATAGCTATACCATGGAGCCTATTCATATAATGAAAGACTTTAGCTCCATGGCAATTGTACTGTGTGAATAGGATCTGCGCGCTATTCGGTAGTTTTGTGCGCTCAGATCCCAGCTATCTGGGGATATGTGAAATGTCTGTGTGTTATGGATAAAAAGTAACTTTCTGTATTTTAAAGTGTTTTATGTCTTTCTGTAACCATGTGGTTAATGGAGTCTGCTTCTAGCCCTGGATAATTGGATTACTTCCCTCTTTGTCTCCAGGATAGAGGCCTATGTAAAACTTGTCTAAACCGGTTTGCCATGCGGCTAGTAAGGGACAAAAGATACTTTTAGTAACTTTTGAACCCCTGGTCGGATTCATGCCATTTTTTAATATGTTGTTCCCCTGAATGGATTGATTGTGGATATGTATTTGTATGTAAATGTGATGTATGGTTTTAGAGTTATGAAAGTTGTGTAAAAAGTATATTTTAAACGGTATGCATAATGGGATTATGTGTCACACTAAGGGGAGGGGATGTGTGGGTTGCACCCGTGATACTATTGGTCATTTTATGCCTCCCCCTGGGTGTGGCCTGTATGTGTGAGATGGAAATAAAAGCCAGGCTGGATGAGCCAGTCCAGAGTTCCTGTTTTACCCTCAAAGTGAAGTGTTGTCTCATTATTGGGGGAGGATTTATTGCATGCTGTTCCAGTTTGACTGCTAGGAGTGCAAACCTATTCGTATGGTTCCTATTCAACTGTCTACAGCATTCAGAGGCTTGAGAGGATTTATATGCTTCTTCGGTTTGGTGATTGTGGTGTCTGCCAGAGTGCTTGGAGTCCTCAGGAAACGCTAGGAGCATCCATTAACGGAGGTACCCAGTCGGGGTGCCAGGCGATCCGTTACACTAGTATTTTGGTGAATAATTTGGGGTCCGAACTTAATAAGGAAATGGGTCGGAAATGTTTACAGTGTGGGGGGGGGGGGGTTTGCCAGGTTTAGGGAGGGTGATCACCGTGGCTGCAGAAGAGTAGTATGTTTAAGATTTGTCTGAGGGGTTACCCGCTCTCCAGATATTGTATAAGTTTTAGGAGTCGAAGAGGGAGTTTAGTTGTTTAGCTAATTTCTGTAATGTTTTGAGTCTCACTGGGGTTTTAGCAGAGGTGGAGTCTAGTGTGAACACAATTGAAGTCAGCCCCCAGGACAAGCACGCCCTGCTGGACACCCTCTATTCTGGACAGGACCTTAGTTAGGAAGTCTCTTTGGTTAGACGTTGGCTATGGTATATGTGACTTCATTGATTAGGGCTGCTAGGATTAAAAATCGTCCCTGCAGGTCTGCGACTCTCTTAACAAAGGAGAATGAGAGTTAGTTACTAATTAGTGTAGACCCGCCTTTTCACGTGGTGTCTGAAGTTGCATGAAATTGATAGGGGAATTGATTAATACCAAACCTGCAGCGATCAGATCTACGAAAGTGAGTCTCCTGCAGGCACACTATGTCACCTTGGAGCATTTTAAGTTCCCTCTATAGGGCATGAAGTTTTAAAGGGGAATTCAGTCCCTTGACATTATGCGACACTATACGCATATAAAGTTGCACTAGGTGGGTGTCAGGGTACCTGAGGCCTCTACCTCTAAAAGAGGTAGAGACTTAGTAGTTTATCCGTCCAAACGAGCTGTTTCCTTCGTTCCTCGCGGTTCATCCAGTCACTTAAACATCGACCGCGAGGAATCCACATCCTTTTCTAGCGGGACGCTCAATACGTGACGTCATGACGCTATCACGAGCGACCTGTCACTCAAGTGTCCGATATCCAATCGGTACTTGTCAGAGGCGTGATTACCATCCAGAGCCAGGGTATTTAAGCTTACTTCTCACTTCAGCTCATTGCCCTGTCGTGGTTCTAGCTTGTCTAGTCACTCAGTGCTCTGGTATTCTAGTTTGCTCTATTGGTTTTGACTCGGCTTGTTGTACTACCCTGCTCTTCTCTGTTATCCCTTGACCCGGCTTGTCTCTCGCTTTTCTGTCTTCTCGTTCCCTCGACCTCGGCTTGTCTCTGACTATTCTCTATTACTCTCGGTACGTTAGTCCGGCCATTCTAAGGCCCGGTATACGTACCTTTCCACTCTTTGTACTCTGCGTGTTGGATCCCTGTCCCGATCCTGACATTACGACAGGGCCAATGGATCCTGCAGGTACAAACAGTCAGCTTGGTTCTTCTGATCCCAGGTTTGACGCCATGGAGCATAGGATGGATCAGATGGCTCTAGCACTACAGGCACTTTTGTCTCGTGCTAGTAACCCACCTGAGGAGACACGTACTCCTTCTATTTCTCCTGCAGTCTCAGGTCTAGAGGTAGCCACTGTAGGTGCTTCTTCCCGTATTACCCCACCAGTACGTTATGGCGGGTCACCGGAGAAGTGTCGTGGCTTTCTGAACCAGATTAGCATCCATTTCGAATTACAACCCCGCTCTTATCCTACAGATAGAGCGAAGGTTGGATTTGTTATTACTTTACTCATTGAGAAAGCTCTGAGATGGGCCAATCCTTTATGGGAGAATGATAATCCACTAGTCTATAATTATAATGCCTTTGTAGCTGCGTTTAGAAGAACTTTTGACCCTCCTGGTAGAAAGGTCAATGCAGCTAGATTACTGTTGCGCCTTAGACAGGACGATCGAACACTTGTGGATTATGCACTAGAGTTCAGGTCCTTGGCGGCAGAAGTTAAGTGGAACGAACAGGCTTATATAGATGTGTTTCTGAATGGGTTATCAGATGTAATTCTTGACGAGGTCGCTACTAGAGAACTCCCTGAGAATTTGGAGGATTTAATTTCTTTTATATCTCGTATTGATGAACGCCTAAGAGAGAGGCAGAACACTCGAGATAGGACCCTTAGACCCTCCTTTAAACTAGCACCTACCTTTCAAAATTCTGAGTTCGAGGACTTACGTATTTCTGAACCTATGCAGATAGGCAGTACTCATCTCACAGAGAGGGAGAGACAGTACAGAAGAAGGGAGGGTTTATGTATGTATTGTGGAGTCAGAGGTCATTTACGCCTAAATTGTCCTAATCGTTCGGGAAACGCTCGCACCTAAGTTTCTCTAGAGGACAGGCCTTGGGTGTTTCTACTTTGTCCTCTATTCACAACTACAAAGAGTTCAGGCTTCTGTTACCCGTTTCTTTAAAGTGGGAAAAGGGAGTAGTCAAGACTATGGCACTAATCGATTCTGGAGCTGCTGAGAGTTTTATAGATCAGGGTTTTGCTGCCAAGCATGCTATTCCATCCCAGTTAAAAGAGACACCACTGGCTGTTGAGGCCATCGATGGTAGACCGTTACTTGAGCCTGTCATTTTCCGTGAGACCATACCGATTAACTTAACTGCTGGCATCCTACATAGAGAGGACATATCCTTACTGCTCATTTCGTCTCCGTCTATTCCCATAGTTCTGGGGTACTCCTGGTTGAGGAGACATAACCCTATTATTAATTGGGAGTCAGGGGAGATAGTTTCATGGGGACAGAATTGTCAAGAGAAATGCTTGCGGAAGGTCTCACCTCTCTGCTTAACCAACACCGCGACTAACTCTGACAATCCTACAGAGACACAAATTCCGTCTCAGTATATAGATTTAAAGGCAGTGTTTGACAAAAAGAAAGCCGATACCTTACCCCCACACAGGTCCTTTGATTGCAAAATTAACCTACTCCCTGGTACCATGCCGCCCAGAGGTCATGTATACCCGTTATCTACGAAAGAGAACTCAGTTCTAGAGGAGTATATTCACGAAAATTTAGACAAGGGATTCATTAGGAGGTCCTCCTCTCCTGCCGGGGCTGGATTTTTTTTTGTTAAAAAGAAGGATGGTTCTTTAAGACCTTGTATTGATTATCGAGGCCTAAATAAGATAACCATTAAGAATGCCTACCCGATTCCCTTGATCACCGAACTCTTCGATCGTTTGAAGGGCTCTACAATTTTCACCAAGTTAGATCTCAGAGGGGCATATAACTTGGTGAGAATCCAGCAGGGACATGAGTGGATGACGGCATTCAATACTCGATATGGCCACTATGAATATACTGTCATGCCTTTTGGGTTATGCAATGCACCAGCTGTATTCCAGGATCTGATAAATGAGATTCTTAGGGAATTTCAGCAGGATTGCGTCATTGTATACCTAGATGATATACTCATACATTCTAGTGAGATTGAGACTCATCACAAGCAAGTCAGGAGGGTTTTGCACAAGCTTCTCCAGCATGGCTTATACTGCAAGTTGGAGAAATGTAGCTTTGATCAAACCCAGGTAACCTTTCTCGGCTATGTGATCTCGGGGGAGGGATTTAAGATGGACCCGGATAAGCTCCAGTCCATTCTAGAGTGGCCTTTACCCAAAGGTCTTAAAGCCGTACAGAGATTTATTGGTTTTTCTAATTATTATAGGCGCTTTATTAAGGGTTATTCTTCAATTATCGCACCTATCACCAATATGACCAAACAGGGGGCTGATACTAAGAATTGGACTACTGAAGCTCTTCTTGCGTTCAAAACTCTCAAGGAACTTTTCGCTTCCGCTCCAATTTTAGTTCACCCCGACACTTCTCTGCCTTTTCTACTTGAGGTAGACGCATCAGAGACTGGTTTAGGTGCTGTTCTATCTCAAAGGTTGGGTGTTGATAAACCATTACATCCATGTGGATTTTTCTCTAAAAAATTGTCTGGTACAGAGAGCAGATATGACATTGGTGACAGAGAATTACTAGCGGTTATCAAGGCTTTGAAAGAGTGGAGACATTTATTGGAAGGTACATTACATCCTGTTACCATTCTAACGGACCACAAAAATTTGTCTTATATCGGAGAGGCCAAGCGTTTGTCCTCCAGGCAGGCTCGTTGGTCGTTATTTCTTACCCATTTCAATTACGTTCTGACTTACAGACCTGGGTCAAAAAATTCTAAAGCCGATGCGCTATCTCGCCAATATGAGCCTTCTGCTTCAGTTGAACCACTTTTGTCCTCCATTGTACCCAAATGCAATATTATTGCTAATACCAGTCTCAAAATCCATTCTCCGCTACTTGACCAGATCTTGAAGTCACAACATCTGGCACCCGGAAACACTCCTGAGGGAAGAAACTTTGTCCCCCCTGAACTCCAACTGGAGCTCTTACAATGTTTTCACGAAAGTAAAGTAGCTGGCCATCCTGGTATTCGCAAGACATACTCTCTGATATCCAAGGATTTCTGGTGGTCTTCACTACGAAAAGATATTGAGGAGTTCGTCGCAGCTTGTGAGACTTGTGCTAAGACTAAACAACCTCATACATCTCCTTGTGGTCTGTTACACCCCTTGGACATTCCTGAGAAACCTTGGTCCTGCCTGTCCATAGACTTTATCGTAGATTTGCCTGCTTCCAAGAGACAGACTGTTATTCTCACGGTGGTGGATAGATTTACAAAGATGGCCCATTTCGTGCCATTACCTAAACTTCCGACTTCTCCTGAATTGGCAGAGATTTTTGCGAGAGAAGTTTTTCGCCTACATGGGATTCCTTCGGAGATTGTTTCTGATAGAGGTTCTCAATTTGTCTCACGTTTCTGGAGATCCTTTTGTTCCCAAATGGGAATCAAATTGAACTTCTCCTCTGCCTATCACCCTCAGTCTAACGGAGCTGCTGAACGCACCAATCAAAAGATTGAGCAGTATCTACGTTGCTTTGTTTCCGAACACCAGGACGATTGGGTCGGTTTGATTCCTTGGGCGGAGTTCGCACACAATAACCTTGTTTGTGATTCAACTCGCTCTAGCCCTTTCTTCATGAACTATGGCTTTCATCCTTCAATTTTTCCTTCGGTTTCCTCTTCTCAGGGGATACCGTCGGTTGATGATCATGTCGCCAACCTGAAGAAATTATGGGATCAGACTCGGCAAATTCTGTTACATAATTCCTCGTTGTTCAAGAGACACGCTGACAAGCATAGAAGAGCGGCTCCGGTCTTTGTTCCTGGCGATAGGGTGTGGCTGAGCACTAAGAATATTCGCCTGAAAGTTCCATCTATGAAATTTGCTCCTCGCTACATAGGTCCTTACAGGGTTCTCACTCGTATCAACCCGGTTGCGTATCGCCTTGCTCTGCCACCTGCCTTACGCATTCCTAACTCTTTTCATGTCTCCTTGTTGAAACCTCTTATTTGCAACAAATTCTCCTCTAAGGTTTCCTCACCTCGTCCTGTTCAGGTGGAGGGTCGGGAGGAGTACGAGGTCAGCTCCATCATTGATTCCAGAATTTCAAGGGGAAAATTGCAATATCTGGTCAACTGGAAGGGATATGGTCCTGAGGAGAGGAGTTGGGTACCTCAGGAGGACGTTCATGCTTCTCGCCTTCGCAGAGCATTTCACCTCCACTTCCCATCTCGTCCCGGTTCCTTCCGCCCGGTGGGCGTATCTGAGAGGGGGGGTACTGTCAGGGTACCTGAGGCCTCTACCTCTAAAAGAGGTAGAGACTTAGTAGTTTATCCGTCCAAACGAGCTGTTTCCTTCGTTCCTCGCGGTTCATCCAGTCACTTAAACATCGACCGCGAGGAATCCACATCCTTTTCTAGCGGGACGCTCAATACGTGACGTCATGACGCTATCACGAGCGACCTGTCACTCAAGTGTCCGATATCCAATCGGTACTTGTCAGAGGCGTGATTACCATCCAGAGCCAGGGTATTTAAGCTTACTTCTCACTTCAGCTCATTGCCCTGTCGTGGTTCTAGCTTGTCTAGTCACTCAGTGCTCTGGTATTCTAGTTTGCTCTATTGGTTTTGACTCGGCTTGTTGTACTACCCTGCTCTTCTCTGTTATCCCTTGACCCGGCTTGTCTCTCGCTTTTCTGTCTTCTCGTTCCCTCGACCTCGGCTTGTCTCTGACTATTCTCTATTACTCTCGGTACGTTAGTCCGGCCATTCTAAGGCCCGGTATACGTACCTTTCCACTCTTTGTACTCTGCGTGTTGGATCCCTGTCCCGATCCTGACATTACGACAGGGCCAATGGATCCTGCAGGTACAAACAGTCAGCTTGGTTCTTCTGATCCCAGGTTTGACGCCATGGAGCATAGGATGGATCAGATGGCTCTAGCACTACAGGCACTTTTGTCTCGTGCTAGTAACCCACCTGAGGAGACACGTACTCCTTCTATTTCTCCTGCAGTCTCAGGTCTAGAGGTAGCCACTGTAGGTGCTTCTTCCCGTATTACCCCACCAGTACGTTATGGCGGGTCACCGGAGAAGTGTCGTGGCTTTCTGAACCAGATTAGCATCCATTTCGAATTACAACCCCGCTCTTATCCTACAGATAGAGCGAAGGTTGGATTTGTTATTACTTTACTCATTGAGAAAGCTCTGAGATGGGCCAATCCTTTATGGGAGAATGATAATCCACTAGTCTATAATTATAATGCCTTTGTAGCTGCGTTTAGAAGAACTTTTGACCCTCCTGGTAGAAAGGTCAATGCAGCTAGATTACTGTTGCGCCTTAGACAGGACGATCGAACACTTGTGGATTATGCACTAGAGTTCAGGTCCTTGGCGGCAGAAGTTAAGTGGAACGAACAGGCTTATATAGATGTGTTTCTGAATGGGTTATCAGATGTAATTCTTGACGAGGTCGCTACTAGAGAACTCCCTGAGAATTTGGAGGATTTAATTTCTTTTATATCTCGTATTGATGAACGCCTAAGAGAGAGGCAGAACACTCGAGATAGGACCCTTAGACCCTCCTTTAAACTAGCACCTACCTTTCAAAATTCTGAGTTCGAGGACTTACGTATTTCTGAACCTATGCAGATAGGCAGTACTCATCTCACAGAGAGGGAGAGACAGTACAGAAGAAGGGAGGGTTTATGTATGTATTGTGGAGTCAGAGGTCATTTACGCCTAAATTGTCCTAATCGTTCGGGAAACGCTCGCACCTAAGTTTCTCTAGAGGACAGGCCTTGGGTGTTTCTACTTTGTCCTCTATTCACAACTACAAAGAGTTCAGGCTTCTGTTACCCGTTTCTTTAAAGTGGGAAAAGGGAGTAGTCAAGACTATGGCACTAATCGATTCTGGAGCTGCTGAGAGTTTTATAGATCAGGGTTTTGCTGCCAAGCATGCTATTCCATCCCAGTTAAAAGAGACACCACTGGCTGTTGAGGCCATCGATGGTAGACCGTTACTTGAGCCTGTCATTTTCCGTGAGACCATACCGATTAACTTAACTGCTGGCATCCTACATAGAGAGGACATATCCTTACTGCTCATTTCGTCTCCGTCTATTCCCATAGTTTTGGGGTACTCCTGGTTGAGGAGACATAACCCTATTATTAATTGGGAGTCAGGGGAGATAGTTTCATGGGGACAGAATTGTCAAGAGAAATGCTTGCGGAAGGTCTCACCTCTCTGCTTAACCAACACCGCGACTAACTCTGACAATCCTACAGAGACACAAATTCCGTCTCAGTATATAGATTTAAAGGCAGTGTTTGACAAAAAGAAAGCCGATACCTTACCCCCACACAGGTCCTTTGATTGCAAAATTAACCTACTCCCTGGTACCATGCCGCCCAGAGGTCATGTATACCCGTTATCTACGAAAGAGAACTCAGTTCTAGAGGAGTATATTCACGAAAATTTAGACAAGGGATTCATTAGGAGGTCCTCCTCTCCTGCCGGGGCTGGATTTTTTTTTGTTAAAAAGAAGGATGGTTCTTTAAGACCTTGTATTGATTATCGAGGCCTAAATAAGATAACCATTAAGAATGCCTACCCGATTCCCTTGATCACCGAACTCTTCGATCGTTTGAAGGGCTCTACAATTTTCACCAAGTTAGATCTCAGAGGGGCATATAACTTGGTGAGAATCCAGCAGGGACATGAGTGGATGACGGCATTCAATACTCGATATGGCCACTATGAATATACTGTCATGCCTTTTGGGTTATGCAATGCACCAGCTGTATTCCAGGATCTGATAAATGAGATTCTTAGGGAATTTCAGCAGGATTGCGTCATTGTATACCTAGATGATATACTCATACATTCTAGTGAGATTGAGACTCATCACAAGCAAGTCAGGAGGGTTTTGCACAAGCTTCTCCAGCATGGCTTATACTGCAAGTTGGAGAAATGTAGCTTTGATCAAACCCAGGTAACCTTTCTCGGCTATGTGATCTCGGGGGAGGGATTTAAGATGGACCCGGATAAGCTCCAGTCCATTCTAGAGTGGCCTTTACCCAAAGGTCTTAAAGCCGTACAGAGATTTATTGGTTTTTCTAATTATTATAGGCGCTTTATTAAGGGTTATTCTTCAATTATCGCACCTATCACCAATATGACCAAACAGGGGGCTGATACTAAGAATTGGACTACTGAAGCTCTTCTTGCGTTCAAAACTCTCAAGGAACTTTTCGCTTCCGCTCCAATTTTAGTTCACCCCGACACTTCTCTGCCTTTTCTACTTGAGGTAGACGCATCAGAGACTGGTTTAGGTGCTGTTCTATCTCAAAGGTTGGGTGTTGATAAACCATTACATCCATGTGGATTTTTCTCTAAAAAATTGTCTGGTACAGAGAGCAGATATGACATTGGTGACAGAGAATTACTAGCGGTTATCAAGGCTTTGAAAGAGTGGAGACATTTATTGGAAGGTACATTACATCCTGTTACCATTCTAACGGACCACAAAAATTTGTCTTATATCGGAGAGGCCAAGCGTTTGTCCTCCAGGCAGGCTCGTTGGTCGTTATTTCTTACCCATTTCAATTACGTTCTGACTTACAGACCTGGGTCAAAAAATTCTAAAGCCGATGCGCTATCTCGCCAATATGAGCCTTCTGCTTCAGTTGAACCACTTTTGTCCTCCATTGTACCCAAATGCAATATTATTGCTAATACCAGTCTCAAAATCCATTCTCCGCTACTTGACCAGATCTTGAAGTCACAACATCTGGCACCCGGAAACACTCCTGAGGGAAGAAACTTTGTCCCCCCTGAACTCCAACTGGAGCTCTTACAATGTTTTCACGAAAGTAAAGTAGCTGGCCATCCTGGTATTCGCAAGACATACTCTCTGATATCCAAGGATTTCTGGTGGTCTTCACTACGAAAAGATATTGAGGAGTTCGTCGCAGCTTGTGAGACTTGTGCTAAGACTAAACAACCTCATACATCTCCTTGTGGTCTGTTACACCCCTTGGACATTCCTGAGAAACCTTGGTCCTGCCTGTCCATAGACTTTATCGTAGATTTGCCTGCTTCCAAGAGACAGACTGTTATTCTCACGGTGGTGGATAGATTTACAAAGATGGCCCATTTCGTGCCATTACCTAAACTTCCGACTTCTCCTGAATTGGCAGAGATTTTTGCGAGAGAAGTTTTTCGCCTACATGGGATTCCTTCGGAGATTGTTTCTGATAGAGGTTCTCAATTTGTCTCACGTTTCTGGAGATCCTTTTGTTCCCAAATGGGAATCAAATTGAACTTCTCCTCTGCCTATCACCCTCAGTCTAACGGAGCTGCTGAACGCACCAATCAAAAGATTGAGCAGTATCTACGTTGCTTTGTTTCCGAACACCAGGACGATTGGGTCGGTTTGATTCCTTGGGCGGAGTTCGCACACAATAACCTTGTTTGTGATTCAACTCGCTCTAGCCCTTTCTTCATGAACTATGGCTTTCATCCTTCAATTTTTCCTTCGGTTTCCTCTTCTCAGGGGATACCGTCGGTTGATGATCATGTCGCCAACCTGAAGAAATTATGGGATCAGACTCGGCAAATTCTGTTACATAATTCCTCGTTGTTCAAGAGACACGCTGACAAGCATAGAAGAGCGGCTCCGGTCTTTGTTCCTGGCGATAGGGTGTGGCTGAGCACTAAGAATATTCGCCTGAAAGTTCCATCTATGAAATTTGCTCCTCGCTACATAGGTCCTTACAGGGTTCTCACTCGTATCAACCCGGTTGCGTATCGCCTTGCTCTGCCACCTGCCTTACGCATTCCTAACTCTTTTCATGTCTCCTTGTTGAAACCTCTTATTTGCAACAAATTCTCCTCTAAGGTTTCCTCACCTCGTCCTGTTCAGGTGGAGGGTCGGGAGGAGTACGAGGTCAGCTCCATCATTGATTCCAGAATTTCAAGGGGAAAATTGCAATATCTGGTCAACTGGAAGGGATATGGTCCTGAGGAGAGGAGTTGGCTACCTCAGGAGGACGTTCATGCTTCTCGCCTTCGCAGAGCATTTCACCTCCACTTCCCATCTCGTCCCGGTTCCTTCCGCCCGGTGGGCGTATCTGAGAGGGGGGGTACTGTCAGGGTACCTGAGGCCTCTACCTCTAAAAGAGGTAGAGACTTAGTAGTTTATCCGTCCAAACGAGCTGTTTCCTTCGTTCCTCGCGGTTCATCCAGTCACTTAAACATCGACCGCGAGGAATCCACATCCTTTTCTAGCGGGACGCTCAATACGTGACGTCATGACGCTATCACGAGCGACCTGTCACTCAAGTGTCCGATATCCAATCGGTACTTGTCAGAGGCGTGATTACCATCCAGAGCCAGGGTATTTAAGCTTACTTCTCACTTCAGCTCATTGCCCTGTCGTGGTTCTAGCTTGTCTAGTCACTCAGTGCTCTGGTATTCTAGTTTGCTCTATTGGTTTTGACTCGGCTTGTTGTACTACCCTGCTCTTCTCTGTTATCCCTTGACCCGGCTTGTCTCTCGCTTTTCTGTCTTCTCGTTCCCTCGACCTCGGCTTGTCTCTGACTATTCTCTATTACTCTCGGTACGTTAGTCCGGCCATTCTAAGGCCCGGTATACGTACCTTTCCACTCTTTGTACTCTGCGTGTTGGATCCCTGTCCCGATCCTGACAGTGGGTGCTTGTGTATCTTTTAAACAGGAGAATAGTGAAGAAAGATTGTTATAGAGAAGGCAGTAGCCGTAAAGAACTGCGTCTCTAGGTAACGTGTGGCTGTTCCCCCCAGAGCCAGCCATTTTCGCCCTCCGGCAAATGAGTTTTGGATTTGACTGTACAGGGTGTGACACCCAGTTCCGTGTGGGGGTCGAGGTGTACTGTTGGGGTGGGATAGTATGGCCTGCCACACCCCGCACAGGCGCATCTGTACATTTAATCTGTCCCAACTGTCCCAACTTGAAATCATGCAGGATAATTGAACTTTGATTCACATAACATCACAAATTAAAACAAAACAGAAGAAAGTACAGTATAGCTTAGAATGCTGTCACTTTTGTGGCATACTCTTCTTTGTCTTTGCTCCCTGGGGTATAAGTCTCTCTGCAGGATTCCCCCCCAGTCATTGCTGTATTTTACACAAGGGGCATCACAGGTGGCTCTAGGAGGGACCTCATGGCTGCTCAACTTTGTTTTTTTATCCATCCCTGGGGGGGGTGGTACCCATATCACTCTGTGGGAGTATCTGAGCTAGTGCCTGCTAGGCGTTGGGGGGACAGGATTGAAAGTGTTGTGTATATAGCTAAAGTATGGCCCCATTCCTCACTCTAAGGAGGTTATGCCCGAGAGCGTACAAGCTAGAGCCCCGTCGTGGTCTCAGACCATACCTTTACCTTGGCAAAAATGCTTGTAAAAAGAGATGAGGACCTGCGGTCAGTTAACACCTAACAACATGTGCCTCCGTGGCCCTGTTGGTGTCTGGAACCCCTCCCAGAGGGAGCACCATAAGAATGTAAAGTTACACCTGCCAGATATCGCTGTCAGGAATTCTTGTAGTATGTCTATAATAGCTAGGTCCAATGTCGCTGGGATCCATGTACCTGCAACGTGAGTTTGTGCATTTGTGAGCTCTATCCCAGCTATAGCGTATTGACTGGCTGAGAGCGGGTGAGCTATGGGTAGTCCCTACGCGTGCCAGCTTTGGCATTATAGACTCTGATATGGTTTCTGTAACGGATCACCTGGCACCCCGACTGGGTACCTCCGTTGAAGGATGCTCCTAGCACTCCAGTAGGCACAATAACCACCATAGACTCGGTCAGAGAGCAAGACCCGAACAAGCTCTTACAAGAGCTTAGTAGTGATAGAGCAAGAGAGTATGACTAGCATAGCAATCCCTTGTAGCAGATTTCCCCAATAAGAGACAGCACTCCAAATTGAGGGTGAAGTAGAACTGTTTAATGGAAGCAAGCACTCACAATTTATACAATTCATCAGGCCAGAGGCACACCCCCTGGACCTCATGGAACACTGGCACACAAAGGACACAAACCAATCAAAACAATACAACAATGTCTGACACACCCAGTCATTACAGCAAAATCCTCCCCTCTGCCTGTGATATAATTACTGAACACAATGGGCTAGCGTAATTATCACAGGCAGGAAAATACACAGTTTTACACAATATTCATAACTTTAAACGTATACATCACATTAACATAAAATGTACATTTTCAGAATACTCCAAAATACAAACATATGTCAAAATCATACAAATTGGTCCAGTGGTTCAAAAGGTAGTCCCTTTTTGACCGACTGCAAGCATGGCTTGGGTGTGGTAAGCCAATTATCTCCAGCATACAGAAAATATCTTTATTCACAACAACAGTAAAAACACATAAAAATACATAATTCCTATTATACTGAATAGAACCCCCACATTCAACTTATCCCCAGATAGCTTGCATCTGAGCGCTCAATATATCCGAACAGCGTTCAGATCCACGAACAGAATAAAATCACCATGGGGTTAAAGTTTAGCAAGGGACATACACAGTCCAATAGAAGTCCATAAGCCCCAAGACTGTTGTTAAAGGGCACAATCTCCCAGGGGCCATAGTCAGAAGGTAGGAGGCGGGCAAACGGGCCCCTCCAAAAACCAGTGGCGAGGTCACTTTCGCCACAGTTTCCTTCCCCATGTGAGCTTTACCTCTATGTGTATGTTGCAGTACGTAGAGAAGTTCTTGTACAGTATCTCAGCAGTGGGCCCCCTCTGCATTGCCTTGATCTCAGTAAAGCCTGTATAGCCCGTAAGTTGTCTTTGTCCGAGGGCTGTTATGTGAAGCAAATTCTGCAGTGGATCAGAGAGTGTGTAGTAGCTGTATATAACTATTTACAAGTTAGTTCCATGTGTAAGTCTAGCGTCTTGTTCTCTTCCATTCTGGTGAGAGCGAGTTGAGTTCGGCAGATACTCTAGGCGTCATTGCTGGTTGAATATCCCATTTCTTCAGGAGCTGTAGGCCTTCCTCCGGAGTTAGTATCAAGGTTGTCTGCCCGGTGTGGGTTATTAAGAGCCGGATGGGGAATCCCCACCTTAAAGGGATTTGATGCTTCCGCAGCGTGGTTGTCACAGAGGTGAAAGACCTCTTTGCTGTCGGCCGGAGATATATTTGCAAAAAATGTGTATGTCTTGGTACACTGTCACTAGAGATTTTGTGCCCATGCGTGCTCTAAGTATCTCCTCTTTTATGTGGTGATAATGGGCTCGGAGCAAGACGGCTCTGGGCACTGAGGCTGGTGCTGTGCGTGCTTTGGCCACTCTGTGGATACGGTCTAGGAGGAGCATTGCAACCGGTACGTCTGGGCAGAGCACTTGGAAGAGGCCTGTAGCAGATGCCTGTAGATCCCCCACCAACACTGCTTCTGGTATCCTGGTGGGACCGTGGCATCGTGGGAGGATATGTTTTTCTCCATCTGTTGGACCTTGACAAGTAAGGAGTTGTGAGTGGTCACCTGTTGGTCCATCTTGGTTTCAAAAATAGCAGTCCGGTCACCAATATCGCAGATTTCTTGTTTCAGCTCCGCAAGTGAGGTTTGAGATTGGGTAATTAGTTGCTTGGATTGGGCATCCAGCATTTTTTGTAGAATGGACGGTGTTATGTGTCCCTTGTCATCTTGTGAGGGAGGCTGGAAGGAGCTCGAGTCCTGACTGTCTCCGGACTCAACGTCGCCATCTTGGAGGCCTGTTTGGATCGCGGCTGTTTATGTAAATTTTTAGCTGTGAAGGAGGACACCCAGTCTCCTTATCCTTTATCTTTGTGGTGCGATATTGGTGCCCACAGGAGCTGACAAGTTGTGCGGGTGAGTAATGAGTTGGGCACTGATTTTATGTCTGCCTGCCGCGGAGCTCCAGTCTCACGCAGCCATCTTGGTCAGCATTCGGCTCCGCCCCGCAAGTTTGCTTTTTAAGCTAATAAATTGTACTTAGCACATATAAAGTCCTCTGGATATCCAGATGTCTTCATTAGGGCTGTGCCATACCCCCAAAAATCTGCACTCTTCCTGGAACCCTCTGAGCCAAATTCCTAAGGCTCTGTAAAAAGTGAGCTCAATACCTATTATCTCCCAAAGAAGGTTGCTTTACATTTTGCACATTGGTCTTCTTTTTTGTTTCTTTCTCCAATTTTGAGTGTTACTACAGACTGAAGGAGAGTTGTGGTGCTGCCCAAAAAGCACAAAGATGTTTTTACAGAGCCAAGATAGTTAGGCTCTGATACATGTGAGTGGTTACATTTTTATTTATATTCCCACACTTGGAATTACCATCTGCAATATATATGTTCTTTCTTTCTTTTTATGTAACCTAGTATGCCTATTTTTTATCCAGTATTAAATAGTAACAAACTTTTTGGATGTTTTCTATTTAGCGCTCCACTCAGGTTATAGGTTTTATCACTTGTACCACTATTATTTATTGTTAAAATGTGGTGTGTGGAGAGGAGGGTTTTCCCACAGGAGTGTATAGAGTTGCTACTGTCGCTTTAAGTCCTTTGGATTTGACACATTGGAGGCTTTATTAGTTTTATAAAACTAATCCAACTATATTTTTAAAGGACCTTAAAGGGTAACCCCAAGCAACTTATCCAAATAACTTATTGTCAAAGTTATGTAGTAGTTATGGTGCGTTACTCGTAACAGATCTACAAGAAAAGCGAGGAGGGAAAGTTTTATTCAGACAGAGGGTACAGAATTAATCAGGTTTCGTTAAAATCAATGAGAAGTCCAAAACTTAAGAGTAGGGTCCAGTACTTCAATAATTTTTTTTTCAGTGATCACAATTCCAATTTATTGAGTAACGGTACATTGTTATATTTTGGGTTCACATCATTAAAATATTTGGACAGCTAAATTGGGGAAGATAGACAACCCGATGACATCAGTAGGAAAAGGGGCAGAGCCTGGAACCCAGAGAATCATCAAAATATCTATGATTTTAAATGTACATCTTACGGTGCCAATTCCTAGCTCCCAAGAGAAACGAGTAGTGGTTGTGGTGCTCAGAGTGTCAAATGAAACTGCGTGTTTTTTTCCTGGCTTTCCACTGCATATCTATCACTGTCTGCCACCAACACTTGAAGCAGCGTGTAGTCATTGTAATAAATTTGCAATTATAACAAATGTCTAGCTACACTGTAATCCATTTTACACTTTTATTACATTTATATTAGAGCGCATTGTAAAAAACACAAAGAGCAACATTTCAGAGATTTACTTTATCCAAGGAAAGTGTTGTGGTGCGTATAAGCAATTCTAATTATGTGAATCATACAGCTCGATTTGAATGTTATTATCACATTAGAGACAGCGTGATAGTTGAGCTAGGCTTTCAGTAGAAGCGTTCTTACAGCAGGGAGAGAGACTGTCATGCGATGATTGTTGTCTGTACACAGTTCAGCTCCCTGTTGAATGAGCATGTTGTAGCGTGAGAGGGTGCAGGTTAGGGGGGATATATAATTCATCACTTCCTTTTTTATTAGAGAAAATGTTGCCAATTTCTGTAGAGCTTGTAGTGGGAGTTGAGTCATTTGGGGGAATCACTGTCTATGTTCTGTAAAGGCAAGTACACAAAAAACAATGTTAATAGCAGTGTTAACTTCAAGGGGCTGATTATTTATAAATATTTAAAAGAAAAAAGAAAACAGGATGAGACACCGTATTCCTGAGTACAGTTTGCGCACACGCATATTTACAAACATTTAGGACTAGAGTGTCCAGAGTACACTCAAAAAGAAAAGGACAAATATTCAGGAGTAGAATATAGTGAACACAAATGGATAGAGCACATGGGACAGACAACATTGTACACGCATCACTAGATTGCACAGAATAGATTCAAATCCCTACAATGCACAGGATAGATGGAACAATAGAATGTTATGGCATGAGCAAGAGCAGTAGACTGCAGAATGCAAACATACATGACATGAACACAGAGTGTACACTAGGTGGAATTCACAAGATACACCAAAAAGAGAGCAAGCATACAGGATAGAAATGCACACGATACAAACAGCAATACGGTGCACAAGCCACAAATACATATGGAGATTAAGGAGGTAAAGAGGTACCCCACTTCTGTACATAGAGTTCTGTACACTGAGTGTCAGAGTGCACCAAACATACAGAACTAGAATACAGAAAACATAAGTGGAGTATTAGAATGCCTAGAACACACATGTAGCACAAGAATGGCTAGAACACACACTTATCATTAGAATGCCTAGAACATGCACACATCATTAGACTGCCTAGAACACACAAACATCATTAGAATACCCAGAACACACACACAGCTTTAGAATGCCTAGAAAACACATATAGCATCAGAATGCGTAGAACACACATACATCATTAGAATACCGAGAACATGCACACATCATTAGAATTCCTAGAACACGCATCGAGCTTTAGAATACCTAGAACACACATACATCAATAGAATGCCTAGAACACACACACATCATTAGAATACCTAGAACACACACACACATCATTGGAATGCCTAGAACACGCACACGTCATTACAATACCTAGAACATGCATCAAGCTTTAGACTACCTAGAACACACATACATCAATAGAATGCCTAGAACACACACACATCAATAGAATACCTAGAACATGCGCACATAATCAGAATGCCTAGAACACACACATCATTAGAATACCTAGAACACATGCACACATCATTGGAATGCCCAGAACACGCACACGTCATTACAATACCTAGAACATGCATCGAGCTTTAGACTACCTAGAACACACACATCATTAGAATACCTAGAACATGCATCAAGCTTTAGAATACCTAGAACACACATACATCATTAGAATGCCTAGAACATGCACACATCATCAGAATGCCAAGAACACACACACATCATTAGAATACCTAGAACACGCACACATCATTAGAATGCCTAGAACACACACACACATAATCAGAATGCCTAAAACACGCACACATCATTAGTATACCTAGAACATACACACAGCTTTTGAATGCCTAGAAAACATATATAGCATCAAAATGCCTGGAACACACACATCACTAGAGTATCTAAAATATGCAAACAGCATTAGAGTATCTAAAACATTCACACTGCATTAGAATGCCTAGAACATACACACAGCATTAGAGTATCTAAAACATGCACACTGCATTAGAATGCCTAGAACATACACACAGCATTAGAGTATCTAAAACATGCACAGTGCAATTAGAATGCCTAAAACCTGTACATAGCATTAGAATGCTTAAAACTCACAGATAGAGCAGTACCTGGAGCTACACAGATCAAGAATGTGCATGAGCTACCAACATGACCCTTAATTATGTTACATATTATAAAGACATATTAAGGGCAGTAATAAGCCCAAAAACAGATGAATGTAGAAAAACAGTATGAACACAAACTACGTCAAGGACAGACACACAATTGTGACAAACAGGAAGAAACACAGGTGGTCTGCTTTCTAAGTGGATTTTACAGAAGTCCTAATAATACCCTCTTGACAGCAACAATGGTGTAAAAGAATCTATCCTTGAAAAAGCTACACATTGAAAGCCATTTAAGAGACTGAGTTCTGGCTAAATAAATGTGTCCGAGCACTGAACATCCTGTATTTCACATTTATGTGCGAGTTTCCTGATATGGGGGCGTTATTCGTATCTATTGGCCCAGAGACTAAATGAACGTAGAACTTTCCTGTTTTCATTCAAAGAATTTATGTTGCCGCAGATTGAGTCTCTAGTGCATCAAAACTTTAATGACTCTTCCCAGAAATGATACAGTGATTACAGCCTAGTAGGAAGAGTTCTTATTACACCCATGTGCATGCATTAACATAAACATGTACAGATTAATATCAGTAAAGACTGTGGCAGAAAATCACCAGATTGATACATCTTACTTACTGGACCCTCTCGGGTCCTCTAACAATGTTGCTCCTTCACCATCCTGCCCTGCCCCTTTGTTATCCTAAAGCCCCTATCTCTATATTTGTCCCCCCACTCAGTTTAATTTATCTGTCCATACTCTATCCCAATAGAGTAAAAAAAAGACTTAGAAAACACATTTTTGGATAAAAGACAGGGAACACAGAGTAGATACTATAAATATAGAATATATAAAACATATATAGTGTAAAAAAAAAGTAAAATAAAATGAAATAAAGAATAAAATACAGAAATTCTTCTAATGGCCTGAGTTATTTTGCAGTCTATTCTGTCTTTATTGGGTGTATATTGCATAGAAGAGAGAGAGAGAGGAATACTGATAGTGTACTATTTAGTATACTGGGTTAATGTAATGACAGACAACAAAGTGCTAATAGTGCAATATTATAACTATGGGCTTCATAAAGTGCCAAAGAATATAAAATGTACGCTCACAAGTAGAGCTTTGTAAGGATCACATAGAACTTTGTAAGGATCATGTAAGGATCACATAGAACTTCCTGAGTTCACTTGTCAACTCTAGTCTTATGTTCCTAATTACAAATCCCAAACCAGCTTTATTCAACCCATCAATCATCCCTCAATGTCTTTACCCATCCATGAGGATTTTCTTATCACCCTTTTGTGTCTTTCCCAATATTATTCCTCCTGTGTCATTCCCAATATCATTCCTCCTGTGTCATTTTCAATACTCCCACATATTTCTATGGAATTTTACTGGGGTAAACTTTATAATACCCTGTGGAGGACATTATGTGGATTCTGACACCAGATATTGAGACTACCATTCTCCGTGATGCTCGAAGACTGTACTATCCCCAAGAGAATGTCAAAGAACTGTAGTTCCGCATGTTCATAACTGTGGAAATACTCCACCCTTTTACAAAGTAAAAAATAAACTCAACAATTCTATAAAAGAGAAAGAAACATTGTTTTCAATACCAATACATTATGCACACCTAATACACAGCTATTGCAAAGAAGTACATGCATGCTGACTGAGTTTAAAGTAATACAGCACTCTGGTGATCAGTTCTACTCTGGGACTGCTTGGTGCTGGTCAGAAAATGGCCAACACGGTTCCAGTCTGATTGTACTGGTGGGATGTGGTCATTTCTGGTGTGACTTACATTGGTTGGTGGTGGTATCTTATCTTCAACAAATTATTGCATGGCAGCAGAATGTTTTATTTTTTTAAAAAGTCCATTTTTTTAAAGGATTTACTTAGCACAACATTAGCATGTTGAAATGTGATTATACTCATCAGAAAACACACGTTGATAATGAGTGTCTGTGCATATTCTATCTTTTCCAGGAAAGATCCATGAGCTGATATAAATGGCCTTAAGAAGACATGTCTATTCATTGTGGAATCAACATGGAAAAGATGTTTGCAATATGTGCAGACCACATTACATAACTATGTCCTGACAAAGATAGCATTGATACCGTGTTAGTAAAGACATTCTTTCAACTGAAAAGTCCAGTGCAACCATGGGAAAACATGTTTCACGTAGGACATGCTGGCCTGCCATGCACACTGAGACCTGGTACGAGCCTTTGCCCATTTCCTGTAGTTGGTGCCTTAGGTAGATCACCATATGGTTTTTATATTTAGATACTCACTATGACTCTGGTATATGATGTGATTTTTTTTTTCCTTATATTAATTTGAAAAGTAACAAGAAGCTGAGGATCAATATCACGTCTATCGAGATTCCAGAAATGGACACTGCTCCAGAGAGCGCAGGGGAAGAGGTGAGATTGTGGAAGGCTGTAGAGAACAGAGAGTCTTCTAGCAAGGAACAAGGATGGATATTAAAGCACAATCATAGTGTTGCATCTGTAGTTTTTAGAAGACAAGACTTAAAGGGTTACTCCAAGCACCATGACCACTTCAGGGATAGAAGTGGTCATTGTACCTGGAGTCCATCAGGGTTATTCACTAAAGTGAGATTTCAAAGTGAATTTCGAATGTAAGGTTAAAATAGCTGAACTAGGAAAATTCTCTTAGTCATCTATGCTTCCAGTGTGGCTACTCTTGGCCTTAAATTTGAAATGTTCTTTGAATGCACTTTGAATTCTGACTTTAGTAAAAAAAATCCTGTGGATGTACAGTATTTCTCTGAAAAGTGCTGCACATACAATGTTTAACCCCTTGACTGCTTGAGTTGTATCTCAATCTCTGGCAGCATCATGGGGCATCATCAGCCAGCCCGGAACAAGAGTTCCGGGCTGGTTAATGTTAATTCTGTGCATATTCCTATGCACAGAATTGCATTCATTGGCAGATCAGTCAGCTGATGCTCTCAGCCAGTAAATGAGGGGCAGGATCGACATCTGGCTTCTGTATCTCTTTAAAATATCAGATGTCATAAACCCACGTACATCGGAGACCCGGCACCACCAGGACTCGGTAAGAGTGCAAATTGTTGTAAAACAGTTTGCCCCATTGCGGGGGGAGCGATGCCAGGGTACTCCAACAGGTTGAAGTAACCTTTTTAAGATAACTTTCAGTCCCTTGCTGCTTATTGAAGCAACTAATAAAGGATGAGAAAAGATGAAAGCCTTGCTGAAAATAGAGCATGCGACTCCTAGATCCTTCAACTTCTCTTTATAAACAAATACAATTAACTAGGCTCTTCACAGTACGAAAACATTTTAATATCAGACAATGCATACTTGTAAATTGTATAAATATTAGATTATCAGGTCTCAAGTCTGTCTTAAAACACAGACAATATGTCCAGAATCTATTAACATCACAATTGGAACTGAATTGAGTAATTGAGCAATCCTAGTCTCTTCCAACAACAAAAAGTAGTGTGGGCATACTACCCTCTTTTTGCTCCATCAACTTCTTCTCAAAAGCTAATTAAGGAAGGTATTCCAGATATCTCCTTCTCATTCACCAATCACATTGCTTTATAGCACATTGTCCTCTATTTGGCAACATCCCATCTGTGACAGATGATTCCAAACTTTTGGAGCCATTTTCTAATATCTTTGCAGATTAAGATACTTTTATCTCTATTATAGTCCTCTCTACCGCATCCCAACCAAACCCACCCATCATGTCATAATAGAATGGTTTAATTAAGACATACTGATCTGCTGACAGACCGATGTTCTCAAAAATAACAATTCTTCCTCTGACGAACCATCAGTTTCAAGAAAAAAAAAAATAAACCTGTACATTTACTAGAAATATTTTTGTAAGTAACTATACCAAGCTAAAAACAAAAGACAAAGTAGTTAATAGCAATCACTTTCCTGTTTTGATATAAACTCATATTACATTTTACAACAGTTTTATATTTTATGCTCCAATTTTCATTGCTCACTTTTTCGATCCGTAAAGATGTATAATTTCTGGTATGTGGCCAAGTGGACCAGACCTGTGAATGTGAAAACAGTACTGTTAGATTCTTACTAATCCTAAAGATTATCCTAAAGATTTGAAAAAACAACAATGTTGGAGGGCATGTACTAACCAGCCACAAATGAAAAACTAATAATAAAATGTAATGGTGTGTGAAAAAAATATAAATAATTTATATTTGCTGTGGCATATTGTAGCTACAGTACAAAATCAATATTACTAAAACATTTGTTGAAATGTATCGGTGACATCTCATGTATATCAATTGCAAACACAGCAGATGTTTACCCATCTCCCTTTTGTCGTCGTCCCCCCAACCCCCCCCCCCAAAAAAAAAAAAACATATTTGTTAAATATATGTGGCACAATTATTGGCACCCTTCTAGTCAATACTTTGTGTTACCTCCATCTTTGCCAAGATAACAGTTCTGAGTCTTCCCCTATAATGCCTGATGAGATTAGAGAACTTTTGGCAAGAGATGAGACCATTCCTCCATACAGAATCTTTGAAGATCATTCAAATTTCGAGGTTGATGCTGGTGGGCTCTCCTCTTCAGTTTACTCCACAGGTTTCTATGGGGTTCAATGTAGGAACCATTTTGTGGTCAGTAAACCATGTGTGTGTGTTTTGATGTATGTTTGGATCATTGTCCTGTTTGAAGATCCAACCATCGACCCATTTTAAGCTTTCTAGCAGAGGCAGTCAGGCAGTTCATTTAATATCTGTTGATAACAAAATGTCCAGGTTCTCTGGCAGAAGAACAGTCTCAAAACATTAAAAGAACCACCAACATATTTGACCATAGGCATGAAGTACTTTTCCATATGGCTACTTCTCTGTGTGTGTCAAACCCACCTCTGGTGTTTATTGCCAAAAAGCTCTATTTTGGGTTCATCTGATCATGGAACCATATCCCATTTGAAATTTCAGTAGAGTTTTAACTGAAGATACTTGAGTTTGCTTTTGGGTGAGAGTAGAAACCTTTACCTTGAAACCCTTCCTAACAACTTGTGGTGATGTAGAGTAATATTATAATTATTATTCTAATGGTGGAAATTGGCATTTTCAATACTTTTGCTATTTTCTTATAGCCACTTCCCATTTTGTGAAGCTCAACAACCTTTTGCCGCACACCACAGCTATATTCCTTGGTCTTACCCATTGTATAAAATGACTACGTGAATTTGGCCTATGTGATGCATCATATTTATACCCCTGTGAAATAGGAAGTTATGGTCAAACAATGTCCTGTTCCTAGTCACCCAGTAAAATATCAATGGGAATACTTCAAATATATTTTTCACATATGAATTCATAGGTGTGCCAATAACTGTGCCATACAGATATTTAACAAAGATTTTTTTTATTTTATTTTTGGATAAATCCGTGGTGTGTTTCCAATATTTACCAAGAGTGCCTATATTAATGGAGTGCATTATGTTTTTATTTTTGTTTGCAAAAAACAATATATATATATATTTATTTATTTTTGTATTTTTTGTATTTGTATTTTTTATTTTTTTTACCAAACAAAAAATATATATTTTATATAAATATATTTTTGTTTGCAAGAATAATATATATATACATATATATATATTAAATTTATGTGGTGTTTTATTTCCATTATTTACAGTTGAAAGATCAGAGTGAACCTCATCAATAACGGTGAATAAGTAGCAGGAATACCCTACCATTGCAGAGATGTGAGAGATCCTGTTTGAAAGAAAATGGAGATTAATAAAACACAGTAAGAATATGTCATCAGACAACTACTGTTTCAAAGCTGAGCTACATCGAGAACTTACAGCTTGTATAATGGCTACAGACTATAGTAAAAACAAACAAAAAACAGATTATCCTTCATTTCACACTGTTCCATCAACAAAGATGTGTAAAATTGCAAATTGCATAGACTTGTATTTAGCAGGATAGGGAAATGCTGTTTAATAATTACAATCCTCTTTCTGATGTCTTCCAGCAAACTCCTGCTCAGAAATGAAAAACAAAACAACAATTTAATAGATATACTTCACAAAGAAAATATGCATGCAGTTGTATTTGCATGTTTTCTTTGGGGTATAAGAAACCATGGCTTGTAATAGCTGCAGATCTCTAGTCTGCAGCATTTGCAAGCCCTCCCCATCTAACCCCGCCCAGACTTTCTGTGGCTGTCCAATCACATACTTCCCAATGCAGCTCAATGAGAAGTCTTTGCAAGGCAGGTACTTTAAGCAATTGCTCTCCCTTAAGTTTAGCTGAACTACCCAACCAGGAAGTAACAGAACCGATGATGTGATTGGCATCCAGGGAGGAGTAACAAGGTCAATTTAGAAAAATGCCAGTTTTCATAACATAAGAAGTGCTGATCTGCTTTATATGTTTGAATTGATCATTTAAATCCTCTATACCGTTTAAAGTTCCTCGATGTCACCAATGAACAGCAATCAATAACTATTAAGTCCATAACTTAATCATGATATTTTTTTGTCAGGCAACTTATATCTGAAACATGCAAAATAAAGCAATTTACCCAACATAGCTTATTGATCTACATTAATCTAGAAAAAGCAAACTTGGAAAATTGTTTCCTCTTTGGCTATTTTGACCACAAAATTTGTGATTTCCTGTGCAATTCCTGAAAGATCCTACATTTTTACATAACCCTAAAAATCGGTGAGATAATGAAACATATCATAGAAATAACATACCATATAGCAGTAAAAAAAAAAAAGGTATAAAAATAAATGAAAAAAACTCAATAGAGAAACATAATATAAACACAAACAAAAACTAAAAATAACTGTTGAATAAAATACTCAGTGATAGTCCACAATGTTGGTTTCATACACCAAGATGGAAAGATAGGACCCTCGACATACGTACAGTCTGGAACTGGTGATTTGTTTTGGGCCAAACTGCAATTTGGTCGAATTTGGGCTGATCTGGCTCTAATCATGTACCAACCAAACAGCTCAATGCCGAACATGTTCGATTCATGTTGTGATTCTGAATTACGATTGTCTCACAAGTCTCCTGTTTCAACAGGCATTCTCAAGTATCTGGGCACTTATATTAACATATACACTATAAAAACCTGACATCTGCCTGAATTTAATATTTTTTGATAGACTTTTCGGAAGATCACAATATGTTAGAATGTTAGAAACGTTTTTCAAATAATTTATGTACAAACATTCCCATAGATGTTAATGGTGGCTTCATTTGAAATTTTTTTTTCCAACAGATTGTGATCATTTGAAAAGCTGATCCTCAGAGTATGTTTCTGGCATCATGAAAATATATGGATTTGGAGATTTGGGACTTAAGGGGACACTTTGGATACTAATACAACTCTATTAATTTGATAATTTTGGGCCTCATTGATACCCTGTACTTTTTGCATGCTCCAATCCTTATAGCTTGTGTATAAAGCAAATAAATGTTTTGCAGAATTCTGCACCATAAGCCGGCCTTCTCGGCCACGCCTCCACACTACAGAAAAATACTTCCTTATCAAAGGTATGAACCCAGCCTCAGTCCAGACTGCAGTGAGTGAGCTGTTTTTAATTCACAGCCTGGTTGCAGACAGTCAGAGAAACTACAAACAGGTAGTAATATTCTTACTATATGTCTTACTGAGTGTCCTCTTCTTCTAATGCATGCTCCTTTGTAGTTCAGATTTAGTACTGTAAGAGACTGAACTGTTTGCATATTTTTAACTAGCAAGCTTTTGTTTTCCGGAGTAACGGGTCAGGCTTATGGTGCAGCATTCTGCTAAACATTTATTTATTTTATGCATAAACTATAAAGATTTGAGCATGCAAGAAACATAGCATATTGATGAGGCCAAAATGCATTAAGTTGTGTCCCTTTAAGGCCAGAATGTGACTAATGTTATATGGAACTCCATGTTTCAGAACTTCAGTCCAGGTTAAAGAGCTGGTGCAGGTATGGACCCTCATAAACTAGTATTCAGGCATATGAGCCAAGGAACTTATCTTACAGAGTCTGATGGATTCCTACTGATAGAACCTTTCTTTTTTCATGTGGAATGGAATGATGTGTTGGACCAACAATGGTTTAGAATGTCCTGTCTCCCAAAAGCAACTGGCATTTCAACTGGATTCAGAGAAACTCTAAAATAAAGCTCCGTGCCTCTCAAATACAGTCTCTTCAGATGTGGAAGAGGTAAAACCTTGTCTGAAATTGACCATGTTATGAGTGAATCTGTTCTATAAGAGTCTGATAGTGTAATCTCTTCTACACACTTTTCTAAGTGTCTACTAATAGAACTATACCTGTAACCTGAATTAATCTGCAGAGTGAGCGTACAGATAGCTACAATAAGACTAACTGCCCAAATGTCCATCCTAAATTGTATATAAGAAATATATTAGCTTCTTCTTTTGACAATCATTTAACATTGATATATTTAAATGAATTACCTTATGTGGGCCGTGTCCGTAAAATTTATCTGTTGGACAAGATATAACACCAGTCATTTGTTTGAATAATTGTAATAGAGCGTGTTACTGTTATACTGTTACTTTAGTATTTAATATATTTGGCAACTAAGTTCACTACACATTAATCAGCGACTATTATGTTAATCAGAGACATTTCGACATTTGTCAGATTGGTATAATGCTACTCAAGTATCTAATACATATGGCAGGTTATATTGTGTTATTTGGATAGCCTATACGTTTTGCATATTGCTGGTGAGTGCTGTTACACAGTAACTCTGTATATTATTACATGTATATGCTGTTACCCAGGAACTCTGTATATATTATTACATGTATATGCTGTTACCCAGGAACTCTGTATATTATTACATGTATATGCTGTTACCCAGGAACTCTGTATATTATTACATGTATATGCTGTTACCCAGATACTCTGTATATTATTACATGTATATGTTGTTACCCAGGAATTCTGAATATTATTACATGTATAATCTGTTACACAGTAACTCTGTATATTATTACATGTATATGCTGTTACCCAGGAACTCTGTATATATTATTACATGTATATGCTGTTACCCAGGAACTCTGTATATTATTACATGTATATGCTGTTACCCAGGAACTCTGTATATTATTACATCTATATGCTGTTACCCAGATACTCTGTATATTATTACATGTATATGTTGTTACCCAGGAATTCTGAATATTATTACATGTATATTCTGTTACCCAGGAATTCTGTATATTATTACATGTATATGCTGTTACCCAGGAACTCTGTATATTATTACATGTATATGCTGTTACCCAGGAACTCTGTATATTATTACATGTATATGCTGTTACCCAGGAATTCTGTATATTATTACATGTATATGCTGTTACCCAGATACTCTGTATATTATTACATGTATATGCTGTTACCCAGGAACTCTGTATATTATTACATGTATATTCTGTTACCCAGGAATTCTGTATATTATTACATGTATATGCTGTTACCCAGATACTCTGTATATTATTACATGTATATGCTGTTACCCAGATACTCTGTATATTATTACATGTATATTCTGTTACCCAGGAATTCTGAATATTATTACATGTATATTCTGTTACCCAGGAATTCTGTATATTATTACATGTATATGCTGTTACCCAGGAACTCTGTATATATTATTACATGTATATGCTGTTACCCAGGAACTCTGTATATTATTACATGTATATGCTGTTACCCAGGAACTCTGTATATTATTACATGTATATGCTGTTACACAGTAACTCTGTATATTATTACATGTATATGCTGTTATCCAGATACTCTGTATATTATTACATGTATATGCTGTTACCCAGGAATTCTGTATATTATTACATGTATATGCTGTTACCCAGGAACTCTGTATATTATTACATGTATATGCTGTTACCCAGATACTCTGTATATTATTACATGTATATGTTGTTACCCAGGAATTCTGAATATTATTACATGTATATTCTGTTACCCAGGAATTCTGTATATTATTACATGTATATGCTGTTACCCAGGAACTCTGTATATTATTACATGTATATGCTGTTACCCAGGAACTCTGTATATTATTACATGTATATGCTGTTACCCAGGAATTCTGTATAATATTACATGTATATGCTGTTACCCAGATACTCTGTATATTATTACATGTATATGCTGTTACCCAGGAACTCTGTATATTATTACATGTATATTCTGTTACCCAGGAATTCTGTATATTATTACATGTATATGCTGTTACCCAGATACTCTGTATATTATTACATGTATATGCTGTTACCCAGATACTCTGTATATTATTACATGTATATTCTGTTACCCAGGAATTCTGAATATTATTACATGTATATTCTGTTACCCAGGAATTCTGTATATTATTACATGTATATGCTGTTACCCAGGAACTCTGTATATATTATTACATGTATATGCTGTTACCCAGATACTCTGTATATTATTACATGTATATGCTGTTACCCAGATACTCTGTATATTATTACATGTATATTCTGTTACCCAGGAATTCTGTATATTATTACATGTATATTCTGTTACCCAGGAATTCTGTATATTATTACATGTATATGCTGTTACCCAGGAACTCTGTATATATTATTACATGTATATGCTGTTACCCAGGAACTCTGTATATTATTACATGTATATGCTGTTACCCAGGAACTCTGTATATTATTACATGTATATTCTGTTACCCAGGAACTCTGTATATTATTACATGTATATTCTGTTACCCAGGAATTCTGTATATTATTACATGTATATGCTGTTACCCAGGAACTCTGTATATTATTACATGTATATGCTGTTACCCAGGAACTCTGTATATTATTACATGTATATGCTGTTACCCAGGAACTCTGTATATTATTACATGTATATGCTGTTACACAGTAACTCTGTATATTATTACATGTATATGCTGTTACCCAGATACTCTGTATATTATTACATGTATATTCTGTTACCCAGGAACTCTGTATATTATTACATGTATATTCTGTTACCCAGGAATTCTGTATATATTATTACATGTATATGCTGTTACCCAGGAACTCTGTATATTATTACATGTATATGCTGTTACCCAGATACTCTGTATATTATTACATGTATATTCTGTTACCCAGGAATTCTGAATATTATTACATGTATATGCTGTTACCCAGGAGCTCTGTATATTATAACATGTATATGCTGTTACACAGTAACTCTGTATATTATTACATTTTATGCTGTTACCCAGGAATTCTGTATATTATTACATTTATATGCTGTTACCCAGGAACTCTGTATATTATTACATGTATATGCTGTTACCCAGATACTCTGTATATTATTACATGTATATTCTGTTACCCAGGAATTCTGAATATTATTACATGTATATTCTGTTACCCAGGAATTCTGTATATTATTACATGTATATTCTGTTACCCAGGAATTCTGTATATTATTACATGTATATGCTGTTACCCAGGAACTCTGTATATATTATTACATGTATATGCTGTTACCCAGGAACTCTGTATATTATTACATGTATATGCTGTTACCCAGGAACTCTGTATATTATTACATGTATATTCTGTTACCCAGGAACTCTGTATATTATTACATGTATATTCTGTTACCCAGGAATTCTGTGTATTATTACATGTATATGCTGTTACCCAGATACTCTGTATATTATTACATGTATATGCTGTTACCCAGGAACTCTGTATATTATTACATGTATATGCTGTTACCCAGGAACTCTGTATATTATTACATGTATATGCTGTTACCCAGGAACTTTGTATATTATTACATGTATATGCTGTTACACAGTAACTCTGTATATTATTACATGTATATGCTGTTACCCAGATACTCTGTATATTATTACATGTATATTCTGTTACCCAGGAACTCTGTATATTATTACATGTATATTCTGTTACCCAGGAATTCTGTGTATTATTACATGTATATGCTGTTACCCAGATACTCTGTATATTATTACATGTATATGCTGTTACCCAGGAACTCTGTATATATTATTACATGTATATGCTGTTACCCAGGAACTCTGTATATTATTACATGTATATGCTGTTACCCAGATACTCTGTATATTATTACATGTATATTCTGTTACCCAGGAATTCTGAATATTATTACATGTATATTCTGTTACCCAGGAATTCTGTATATTATTACATGTATATGCTGTTACCCAGATACTCTGTATATTATTACATGTATATGCTGTTACCCAGGAACTCTGTATATATTATTACATGTATATGCTGTTACCCAGGAACTCTGTATATTATTACATGTATATTCTGTTACCCAGGAATTCTGTATATTATTACATGTATATGCTGTTACCCAGGAACTCTGTATATATTATTACATGTATATTCTGTTACCCAGGAATTCTGTATATTATTACATGTATATTCTGTTACCCAGGAATTCTGTATATTATTACATGTATATGCTGTTACCCAGGAACTCTGTATATATTATTACATGTATATGCTGTTACCCAGGAACTCTGTATATTATTACATGTATATGCTGTTACCCAGGAACTCTGTATATTATTACATGTATATTCTGTTACCCAGGAACTCTGTATATTATTACATGTATTCTGTTACCCAGGAATTCTGTGTATTATTACATGTATATGCTGTTACCCAGATACTCTGTATATTATTACATGTATATGCTGTTACCCAGGAACTCTGTATATTATTACATGTATATGCTGTTACCCAGGAACTCTGTATATTATTACATGTATATGCTGTTACCCAGGAACTCTGTATATTATTACATGTATATGCTGTTACACAGTAACTCTGTATATTATTACATGTATATGCTGTTACCCAGATACTCTGTATATTATTACATGTATATGCTGTTACCCAGGAACTCTGTATATTATTACATGTATATGCTGTTACCCAGATACTCTGTATATTATTACATGTATATGCTGTTACCCAGTAACTCTGTATATTATTACATGTATATGCTGTTACCCAGATACTCTGTATATTATTACATGTATATGCTGTTACCCAGGAATTCTGAATATTATTACATGTATATGCTGTTACCCAGGAGCTCTGTATATTATAACATGTATATGCTGTTACACAGTAACTCTGTATATTATTACATTTTATGCTGTTACCCAGGAATTCTGTATATTATTACATTTATATGCTGTTACCCAGGAACTCTGTATATTATTACATGTATATGCTGTTACCCAGGAACTCTGTATATTATTACATGTATATGCTGTTACCCAGGAACTCTGTATATTATTACATGTATATGCTGTTACCCAGGAACTCTGTATATTATTACATGTATATGCTGTTACCCAGGAACTCTGTATATTATTACATGTATATGCTGTTACACAGTAACTCTGTATATTATTACATGTATATGCTGTTACCCAGATACTCTGTATATTATTACATGTATATGCTGTTACCCAGGAACTCTGTATATTATTACATGTATATGCTGTTACCCAGATACTCTGTATATTATTACATGTATATGCTGTTACCCAGTAACTCTGTATATTATTACATGTATATGCTGTTACCCAGATACTCTGTATATTATTACATGTATATGCTGTTACCCAGGAATTCTGAATATTATTACATGTATATGCTGTTACCCAGGAGCTCTGTATATTATAACATGTATATGCTGTTACACAGTAACTCTGTATATTATTACATTTTATGCTGTTACCCAGGAATTCTGTATATTATTACATTTATATGCTGTTACCCAGGAACTCTGTATATTATTACATGTATATGCTGTTACCCAGTAACTCTGTATATTATTACATGTATATGCTGTTACCCAGGAATTCTGTGTATTATTACATGTATATGCTGTTACCCAGGAACTCTGTATATTATTACATTTATATGCTGTTACCCAGCGATCACATGGCCCCATATAGGTGGCTGTGGATCTGCCAGCAGGGGGACTGTCTGAAATGTCAGACAGTCCCCCTGCTGGTGGGATCTATAAAAAAAAAATTATACATGTTAAAAAATAAAAATAAATATATTTATAAATATATAATATATGTATATTATATATATTTAACGTCATACATAGTGTATTTTAATACTAATATAAGTACATATATTAGTATTAAAATACACTTAGAATGACGTTACATATATATAATATACATATATTATATATATATATATATATATATATATATATATAGATATATACACATATATTATATATATATATATATATATATATATATATATATATATATATAAATACGTATAATTACAATAATAAATAAATAAAATACCATTTATATATAAAATATTGAACCAAAATTTAATATAAATTATATATTCATATGTAATTTCATTCTAACTGTATTTTGTTATTAATATATAAATATTGGTAACAAAATACACTTAGAATGACATTCTATATATATCTATCTATATATAAAATGCAAATAACCGCAAATATATATAGAGAGATAAATACATATAATTACATAAAAGATTACATTAGTATACACGTAGAATTTAAATACCTATAAATGCATATATATTAAAATTCTACGTGTATATTTAAGTAATCTTTTAACATAATTAGGTCATTTGATTAATTAAAATTTGATTGACATGCCTGACAACACAGGGAGAAAGTGCAGAGAATTTAATTCGCAAGCACTATATTTGACCCTGTAACTCTCCCAGACACCTTAAAACCTGTACATGGGGGGTACTGTTTTACTCGGGAGACTTCGCTGAACTCAAATATTAGTGTTTCAAACTGGTAAAGTGTATTACAACGATGATATTTTAAGTAAAAGTGAAGTTTTTTGCATTTTTTTACAAACGAAAGGCACTTTTATGGACTATATTATTGTTGTAATATGTTTTACAGTTTTAAAAACACTAATATCGGGGCGGAGCCAGCACTCAGCCCGATCAGTCGCATCCTTGCAGCTCTCCGACGATCGGACGACAAAACACCCCCAAAAACGACTAAAATAGCGGCATACGACCCGAAACCAAGCCCACTGGAAAGCTGCAGCGTTTGTGCACCCGGCGACACCCAAATCGGGACTCGGCATGCCCGAAAACCGCAGTGGCCGGCTCGGGCCTACCGGAGGAGGTGAGGGGGAAGGACGGCCGCCTTCCCGCCCGACTCAGCGACCCACAAGCGTATGGCAAAGGCTTCCCCCCCCCCCCCCCCCCTGTGGACCGGTGGGGGATATCCCGGTCCCCGCCAGGAGGGAGATCTCGCACGTCACACCAAGCGATGGCCCCTGCTAGCCCCTCATGTAAAGTGGCGGCGACGGTCTCCAAGATGGCGGCGCGGAAAGACCCAGCAGCACGAAAGATGGCCTCCCAGCAAGGGAGAAAGACAAAGAATACAGACAGCTACAAGCCCCACCGCTCCCTGGACACCCTAGACCGGCTGTGCCTGAGCCTCTGCATGACACTGCGGAGCAAGGGGGTACCCTATCGGCAAGCAGCTCAACTAGTGGCCACATGGCTTCGACCTATAACCCGTCGCCGCCACTACGATCTCCCTTCCCGGGCTTTCCAGGCGGCAACCCGACAACGCAGAAACCGAAAGCCGGCATTGCGAGCAACAAAGCCACATGACCTGGGCCCACACACTCGCTATTATCCTCAGAAGTGCGAGACAGCCGGGCAGGCCCCAAGTACTCCATCCAAACACACAACACTAGAAACGGGCAACCCATCTGACCTGCACACTCGAGCCCTACGCAGCGCGGCACCACGCTCCCTAACAGCAGCGACGAACCAAGAAACCACACGGGAGAAGGTACCGCGACACCCCGCAGGCCTAAACGATATACCCATGGGCCTCAATCCATCACCAAACGGCCGACTCTCACCTCGGCAGGAGGAACCGGGCCAAAGAATGGACTACCTGTTCAAGCACACTAACGGCATCGGGTGAAGGTCTGCAGCAGAAAGGACTCTTAACTGCAGCTGAACTCAGTTTGCATTCATTATATTCATTTTTCGTTTATTGACTTGCTTTTCCCTATTCATGTCTCAACACTGCAGTCTTTTACAGTATATGCAGGGCCAGCCTGTAATGGGTTCACTGATCATTTGTCTTATTATTGCATTGCTCGTTATTTGCTATTGGTATTTTCCCACCTTAGCTTAAGCTAACAGATATCCTACTCTGATTTTTATTTTTATTTATTTTTTCTCTTTTTTATAGCATGGTTATAGCATCGGTCTAACTCACTTATAATTTCTTATATATGTCTAAAGCTAAGTGTTTACTAACTTACTTATATATGTCTAAAGCTAAGTGTTTACTAACTTACTTATAACTACTTATATATGTCTAAAGTTAAGTGTATGCTAACTTACTTATAACTACTTATATATGTCTAAAGCTAAGTGTTTACTAACTTACTTATATATGTCTAAAGCTAAGTGTTTACTAACTTACTTATATATGTCTAAAGTTAAGTGTATGCTAACTTACTTATAACTACTTATATATGTCTAAAGCTAAGTGTATGCTAACTTACTTATAACTACTTATATATGTCTAAAGCTAAGTGTATGCTAACTTACTTATAACTACTTATATATGTCTAAAGTTAAGTGTATGCTAACTTACTTATAACTACTTATATATGTCTAAAGCTAAGTGTATGCTAACTTACTTATAACTACTTATATATGTCTAAAGCTAAGTGTATGCTAACTTACTTATAACTACTTATATATGTCTAAAGCTAAGTGTATGCTAACTTACTTATAACTACTTATATATGTCTAAAGCTAAGTGTATGCTAACTTACTTATAACTACTTATATATGTCTAAAGCTAAGTGTATGCTAACTTACTTATAACTACTTATATATGTCTAAAGCTAAGGGTATGCTAACTTACTTATAACTACTTATATATGTCTAAAGCTAGGTGTATGCTAACTTACTTATAACTACTTATATATGTCTAAAGCTAAGGGTATGCTAACTTACTTATAACTACTTATATATGTCTAAAGCTAAGTGTTTACTAACTTACTTATATATGTCCAAAGCTAAGGGTATGCTAACTTACTTATAACTACTTATATATGTCTAAAGCTAAGGGTATGCTAACTTACTTATAACTACTTATATATGTCTAAAGCTAAGGGTATGCTAACTTACTTATAACTACTTATATATGTCTAAAGCTAAGTGTATGCTAACTTACTTATAACTACTTATATATGTCTAAAGCTAAGTGTATGCTAACTTACTTATAACTACTTATATATGTCTAAAGCTAAGTGTATGCTAACTTACTTATAACTACTTATATATGTCCAAAGCTAAGGGTATGCTAACTTACTTATAACTACTTATATATGTCTAAAGCTAAGTGTATGCTAACTTACTTATAACTACTTATATATGTCTAAAGCTAAGGGTATGCTAACTTACTTATAACTACTTATATATGTCTAAAGCTAAGTGTATGCTAACTTACTTATAACTACTTATATATGTCTAAAGCTAAGGGTATGCTAACTTACTTATAACTACTTATATATGTCTAAAGCTAAGGGTATGCTAACTTACTTATAACTACTTATATATGTCTAAAGCTAAGGGTATGCTAACTTACTTATAACTACTTATATATGTCTAAAGCTAAGGGTATGCTAACTTACTTATAACTACTTATATATGTCTAAAGTTAAGTGTATGCTAACTTACTTATAACTACTTATATATGTCTAAAGCTAAGGGTATGCTAACTTACTTATAACTACTTATATATGTCTAAAGCTAAGGGTATGCTAACTTACTTATAACTACTTATATGTGTCTAAAGCTAAGTGTATGCTAACTTACTTATAACTACTTATATATGTCTAAAGCTAAGTGTATGCTAACTTACTTATAACTACTTATATATGTCTAAAGCTAAGGGTATGCTAACTTACTTATAACTACTTATATATGTCTAAAGTTAAGTGTATGCTAACTTACTTATAACTACTTATATATGTCTAAAGCTAAGGGTATGCTAACTTACTTATAACTACTTATATATGTCTAAAGCTAAGTGTATGCTAACTTACTTATAACTACTTATATATGTCTAAAGCTAAGTGTATGCTAACTTACTTATAACTACTTATATATGTCTAAAGCTAAGGGTATGCTAACTTACTTATAACTACTTATATATGTCTAAAGCTAGATGTATGCTAACTTACTTATAACTACTTATATATGTCTAAAGCTAAGGGTATGCTAACTTACTTATAACTACTTATATATGTCTAAAGCTAAGTGTATGCTAACTTACTTATAACTACTTATATATGTCTAAAGCTAAGTGTATGCTAACTTACTTATAACTACTTATATATGTCTAAAGCTAGATGTATGCTAACTTACTTATAACTACTTATATATGTCTAAAGCTAAGTGTATGCTAACTTACTTATAACTACTTATATATGTCTAAAGCTAAGGGTATGCTAACTTACTTATAACTACTTATATATGTCTAAAGCTAAGGGTATGCTAACTTACTTATAACTACTTATATATGTCTAAAGCTAAGTGTATGCTAACTTACTTATAACTACTTATATATGTCTAAAGCTAAGGGTATGCTAACTTACTTATAACTACTTATATATGTCTAAAGTTAAGTGTATGCTAACTTACTTATAACTACTTATATATGTCTAAAGCTAAGGGTATGCTAACTTACTTATAACTACTTATATATGTCTAAAGCTAAGGGTATGCTAACTTACTTATAACTACTTATATGTGTCTAAAGCTAAGGGTATGCTAACTTACTTATAACTACTTATATATGTCTAAAGCTAAGGGTATGCTAACTTACTTATAACTACTTATATATGTCTAAAGTTAAGTGTATGCTAACTTACTTATAACTACTTATATATGTCTAAAGCTAAGGGTATGCTAACTTACTTATAACTACTTATATATGTCTAAAGCTAAGTGTATGCTAACTTACTTATAACTACTTATATATGTCTAAAGCTAAGTGTATGCTAACTTACTTATAACTACTTATATGTGTCTAAAGCTAAGTGTATGCTAACTTACTTATAACTACTTATATATGTCTAAAGCTAAGTGTATGCTAACTTACTTATAACTACTTATATATGTCTAAAGCTAAGGGTATGCTAACTTACTTATAACTACTTATATATGTCTAAAGCTAAGTGTATGCTAACTTACTTATAACTACTTATATATGTCTAAAGCTAAGTGTATGCTAACTTACTTATAACTACTTATATATGTCTAAAGCTAAGTGTATGCTAACTTACTTATAACTACTTATATATGTCTAAAGCTAGATGTAGGCTAACTTACTTATAACTACTTATATATGTCTAAAGCTAAGTGTATGCTAACTTACTTATAACTACTTATATATGTCTAAAGTTAAGTGTATGCTAACTTACTTATAACTACTTATATATGTCTAAAGCTAAGTGTATGCTAACTTACTTATAACTACTTATATATGTCTAAAGCTAGGTGTATGCTAACTTACTTATAACTACTTATATATGTCTAAAGCTAAGTGTATGCTAACTTACTTATAACTACTTATATATGTCTAAAGCTAGGTGTATGCTAACTTACTTATAACTACTTATATATGTCTAAAGCTAGATGTATGCTAACTTACTTATAACTACTTACATATGTCTAAAGCTAAGTGTATGCTAACTTACTTATAACTACTTATATATGTCTAAAGCTAAGTGTATGCTAACTTACTTATAACTACTTATATATGTCTAAAGCTAAGGGTATGCTAACTTACTTATAACTACTTATATATGTCTAAAGTTAAGTGTATGCTAACTTACTTATAACTACTTATATATGTCTAAAGCTAAGGGTATGCTAACTTACTTATAACTACTTATATGTGTCTAAAGCTAAGTGTATGCTAACTTACTTATAACTACTTATATATGTCTAAAGCTAAGTGTATGCTAACTTACTTATAACTACTTATATATGTCTAAAGCTAAGGGTATGCTAACTTACTTATAACTACTTATATATGTCTAAAGTTAAGTGTATGCTAACTTACTTATAACTACTTATATATGTCTAAAGCTAAGGGTATGCTAACTTACTTATAACTACTTATATATGTCTAAAGCTAAGGGTATGCTAACTTACTTATAACTACTTATATATGTCTAAAGCTAAGGGTATGCTAACTTACTTATAACTACTTATATATGTCTAAAGCTAGATGTATGCTAACTTACTTATAACTACTTATATATGTCTAAAGCTAAGTGTATGCTAACTTACTTATAACTACTTATATATGTCTAAAGCTAAGTGTATGCTAACTTACTTATAACTACTTATATATGTCTAAAGCTAAGTGTATGCTAACTTACTTATAACTACTTATATATGTCTAAAGCTAAGTGTATGCTAACTTACTTATAACTACTTATATATGTCCAAAGCTAAGGGTATGCTAACTTACTTATAACTACTTATATATGTCTAAAGCTAAGTGTATGCTAACTTACTTATAACTACTTATATATGTCTAAAGCTAAGGGTATGCTAACTTACTTATAACTACTTATATATGTCTAAAGCTAAGTGTATGCTAACTTACTTATAACTACTTATATATGTCTAAAGCTAAGGGTATGCTAACTTACTTATAACTACTTATATATGTCTAAAGCTAAGGGTATGCTAACTTACTTATAACTACTTATATATGTCTAAAGCTAAGGGTATGCTAACTTACTTATAACTACTTATATATGTCTAAAGCTAAGGGTATGCTAACTTACTTATAACTACTTATATATGTCTAAAGTTAAGTGTATGCTAACTTACTTATAACTACTTATATATGTCTAAAGCTAAGTGTATGCTAACTTACTTATAACTACTTATATATGTCTAAAGCTAAGTGTATGCTAACTTACTTATAACTACTTATATATGTCTAAAGCTAAGGGTATGCTAACTTACTTATAACTACTTATATATGTCTAAAGTTAAGTGTATGCTAACTTACTTATAACTACTTATATATGTCTAAAGCTAAGTGTATGCTAACTTACTTATAACTACTTATATGTGTCTAAAGCTAAGGGTATGCTAACTTACTTATAACTACTTATATATGTCAAAGCTAAGGGTATGCTAACTTACTTATAACTACTTATATATGTCTAAAGCTAAGGGTATGCTAACTTACTTATAACTACTTATATATGTCTAAAGCTAAGTGTATGCTAACTTACTTATAACTACTTATATATGTCTAAAGCTAAGTGTATGCTAACTTACTTATAACTACTTATATATGTCTAAAGCTAAGTGTATGCTAACTTACTTATAACTACTTATATATGTCTAAAGCTAAGGGTATGCTAACTTACTTATAACTACTTATATATGTCTAAAGCTAGATGTATGCTAACTTACTTATAACTACTTATATATGTCTAAAGCTAAGGGTATGCTAACTTACTTATAACTACTTATATGTGTCTAAAGCTAAGTGTATGCTAACTTACTTATAACTACTTATATATGTCTAAAGCTAAGGGTATGCTAACTTACTTATAACTACTTATATATGTCTAAAGCTAAGTGTATGCTAACTTACTTATAACTACTTATATGTGTCTAAAGCTAAGTGTATGCTAACTTACTTATAACTACTTATATATGTCTAAAGCTAAGTGTATGCTAACTTACTTATAACTACTTATATATGTCTAAAGCTAAGTGTATGCTAACTTACTTATAACTACTTATATATGTCTAAAGCTAAGGGTATGCTAACTTACTTATAACTACTTATATATGTCTAAAGTTAAGTGTATGCTAACTTACTTATAACTACTTATATATGTCTAAAGCTAAGGGTATGCTAACTTACTTATAACTACTTATATATGTCTAAAGCTAAGTGTATGCTAACTTACTTATAACTACTTATATATGTCTAAAGCTAAGTGTATGCTAACTTACTTATAACTACTTATATATGTCTAAAGCTAAGGGTATGCTAACTTACTTATAACTACTTATATATGTCTAAAGCTAGATGTATGCTAACTTACTTATAACTACTTATATATGTCTAAAGCTAAGTGTATGCTAACTTACTTATAACTACTTATATATGTCTAAAGCTAGATGTATGCTAACTTACTTATAACTACTTATATATGTCTAAAGCTAAGTGTATGCTAACTTACTTATAACTACTTATATATGTCTAAAGCTAAGTGTATGCTAACTTACTTATAACTACTTATATATGTCTAAAGCTAAGGGTATGCTAACTTACTTATAACTACTTATATATGTCTAAAGTTAAGTGTATGCTAACTTACTTATAACTACTTATATATGTCTAAAGCTAAGGGTATGCTAACTTACTTATAACTACTTATATATGTCTAAAGCTAAGTGTATGCTAACTTACTTATAACTACTTATATATGTCTAAAGCTAAGTGTATGCTAACTTACTTATAACTACTTATATATGTCTAAAGCTAAGGGTATGCTAACTTACTTATAACTACTTATATATGTCTAAAGCTAGATGTATGCTAACTTACTTATAACTACTTATATATGTCTAAAGCTAAGTGTATGCTAACTTACTTATAACTACTTATATATGTCTAAAGCTAGATGTATGCTAACTTACTTATAACTACTTATATATGTCTAAAGCTAAGTGTATGCTAACTTACTTATAACTACTTATATATGTCTAAAGCTAAGGGTATGCTAACTTACTTATAACTACTTATATATGTCTAAAGCTAAGTGTATGCTAACTTACTTATAACTACTTATATATGTCTAAAGCTAAGGGTATGCTAACTTACTTATAACTACTTATATATGTCTAAAGTTAAGTGTATGCTAACTTACTTATAACTACTTATATATGTCTAAAGCTAAGGGTATGCTAACTTACTTATAACTACTTATATATGTCTAAAGCTAAGGGTATGCTAACTTACTTATAACTACTTATATGTGTCTAAAGCTAAGTGTATGCTAACTTACTTATAACTACTTATATATGTCTAAAGCTAAGTGTATGCTAACTTACTTATAACTACTTATATATGTCTAAAGCTAAGGGTATGCTAACTTACTTATAACTACTTATATATGTCTAAAGTTAAGTGTATGCTAACTTACTTATAACTACTTATATATGTCTAAAGCTAAGGGTATGCTAACTTACTTATAACTACTTATATATGTCTAAAGCTAAGTGTATGCTAACTTACTTATAACTACTTATATATGTCTAAAGCTAAGGGTATGCTAACTTACTTATAACTACTTATATATGTCTAAAGCTAAGTGTATGCTAACTTACTTATAACTACTTATATATGTCTAAAGCTAAGGGTATGCTAACTTACTTATAACTACTTATATATGTCTAAAGCTAAGTGTATGCTAACTTACTTATAACTACTTATATATGTCTAAAGCTAGATGTATGCTAACTTACTTATAACTACTTATATATGTCTAAAGCTAAGTGTATGCTAACTTACTTATAACTACTTATATATGTCTAAAGTTAAGGGTATGCTAACTTACTTATAACTACTTATATATGTCTAAAGTTAAGTGTATGCTAACTTACTTATAACTACTTATATATGTCTAAAGTTAAGGGTATGCTAACTTACTTATAACTACTTATATATGTCTAAAGTTAAGTGTATGCTAACTTACTTATAACTACTTATATATGTCTAAAGCTAAGGGTATGCTAACTTACTTATAACTACTTATATATGTCTAAAGTTAAGTGTATGCTAACTTACTTATAACTACTTATATATGTCTAAAGCTAAGTGTATGCTAACTTACTTATAACTACTTATATATGTCTAAAGCTAAGGGTATGCTAACTTACTTATAACTACTTATATATGTCTAAAGTTAAGTGTATGCTAACTTACTTATAACTACTTATATATGTCTAAAGCTAAGGGTATGCTAACTTACTTATAACTACTTATATATGTCTAAAGCTAAGTGTATGCTAACTTACTTATAACTACTTATATATGTCTAAAGCTAAGGGTATGCTAACTTACTTATAACTACTTATATGTGTCTAAAGCTAAGTGTATGCTAACTTACTTATAACTACTTATATATGTCTAAAGCTAAGTGTATGCTAACTTACTTATAACTACTTATATATGTCTAAAGCTAAGGGTATGCTAACTTACTTATAACTACTTATATATGTCTAAAGTTAAGTGTATGCTAACTTACTTATAACTACTTATATATGTCTAAAGCTAAGGGTATGCTAACTTACTTATAACTACTTATATATGTCTAAAGCTAAGTGTATGCTAACTTACTTATAACTACTTATATATGTCTAAAGCTAAGTGTATGCTAACTTACTTATAACTACTTATATATGTCTAAAGCTAAGGGTATGCTAACTTACTTATAACTACTTATATATGTCTAAAGCTAAGTGTATGCTAACTTACTTATAACTACTTATATATGTCTAAAGCTAAGTGTATGCTAACTTACTTATAACTACTTATATATGTCTAAAGCTAAGTGTATGCTAACTTACTTATAACTACTTATATATGTCTAAAGCTAAGTGTATGCTAACTTACTTATAACTACTTATATATGTCTAAAGCTAGATGTATGCTAACTTACTTATAACTACTTATATATGTCTAAAGCTAAGTGTATGCTAACTTACTTATAACTACTTATATATGTCTAAAGCTAAGGGTATGCTAACTTACTTATAACTACTTATATATGTCTAAAGCTAAGTGTATGCTAACTTACTTATAACTACTTATATATGTCTAAAGCTACGTGTATGCTAACTTACTTATAACTACTTATATATGTCTAAAGCTACGTGTATGCTAACTTACTTATAACTACTTATATATGTCTAAAGCTAAGGGTATGCTAACTTACTTATAACTACTTATATATGTCTAAAGCTAAGTGTATGCTAACTTACTTATAACTACTTATATATGTCTAAAGCTAAGTGTATGCTAACTTACTTATAACTACTTATATATGTCTAAAGCTAAGGGTATGCTAACTTACTTATAACTACTTATATATGTCTAAAGCTAAGGGTATGCTAACTTACTTATAACTACTTATATATGTCTAAAGCTAAGTGTTTAAGTCTGTTTAAAAAAAAAAAAATTGTGCCTATCATTCTTGTGCCCCACATGTCAAGCGTGGGAAAGGACAGAGGATTGCTTTTGGGGCACCTCTCGCCACTCTGTACAATTTGCGAGCACAGCAAAAATAAAGAATAAAAAAAAAAAAAACACTAATATTTGTGATTAGTGAAGTCTCCCGAGAATAACAGTACCCCCCATGTACAGGTTTCACGGTGTTTTGGAAAGTTAGAGAGTCACATATAAGGCTTGCATTTCATTTTTTTGACATTGAAATTTGCCGGATTGGTTATGTTGCCTTTGAGAGCGTATGGTAGCCCAGGAATGAGCATTACCCCCATGATGGCATACCATTTGCAAAAGTAGACAACCCAAGGTATTGCAAGTGAGGTATGTCCAGTCTTTCTTAGTAGCCACTTAGTCACAAACACTGGCCAAATATTAATTTTTTGCTTTTTTTCACACAAAAACAAATATGAGCGCTAACATTGGCCAGTGCTTGTGACTAAGTGGCTACTAAAAAAGACTAAACATACCCCACTTTCAATACCTTTGGTTGTCTACTTTTTCAAATGGTATGCCATTATGGGGGTAATTCTCATTCGTGGGCTACCACACCGTCTCAAAGGTAACATTACCAATCTGGCAAATTTTAATTTGAAAATGGAACGTTCTATATTTGACCCTGTAACTTTCCAAAACACCATAAAACCTGTTAATGGGGGGTACTGTTGTACTCCTGAGACATCGCTGATTACAAATATGTGCATTTTTTTGCCGTAAAACCTAACAGTATTATGACATTCACAGCTAAATTGTCAGACGGAAATACAATTTTTTTTTTAAAAATCTTATTTTCTCACATTTTTTTTAATTTTATTCATAATGAATTATGTTCCATATATGAATAGCTAATGATAAATTAAAGCCCTGTTTCCCCTGAACAAAATGATATATAATAGGTGTGGGTGCACATAATATGAAAGAGGGGAACTACGGGTGAACAGACATATAGTGCAAATTCCAGTTTTTGTTTACGTTTTGTTTTGATCAGAACGTGCACTATTGACTCCGTCCTGAAGGGGTTAACTGAGGTCCCTCTCCTTCATTTTCATCTGTAAATAACGAACAAAAATATTCATTGAGGCAGTCAGCTAGACCTTTATCCTCTTCTACATACCTTCCTTCTTTTGTTTTTAATCTAACTAATCCTTGTTTTACTTTTCGTTTCTCATTTATGTATCTAAAAAAAGTTTTGTCCCCCTTTTTTACTGACTGTGCTATTTTTTCTTCTGTTTGTGATTTGGAAGCTCTTATAACTTGCTTAGCCTCTTTCTGCCTAATCTTATACATCATTCTGTCTTCCTCACTCTGGTTTTTTATATAATTACTAAATGCTAACCTTTAGTTTTTTACTATTTTGGCCACATCTGCGGAGTACCACAGTGGTTTCTTGAATTTATTTCTTTTACTGACAAGCCTAATGCAATTTTCTGTTGCCTTCAGTAGTGCAACTTTTATATAATCCCATTTCTCTTGGACGCCATTTAAATTGCTCCAGTCTGATAATGACTCCTTTACATATATTCTAATTTTAGAAAAGTCTCTTTTTCTAAAGTCTAAAACTTGTGTTTTTGTGTGGTGTGACTCAGTCACAGTTTTTGTGTGGTGTGACTCAGTTCTTATATTAAACCACACTGATTGATGATCACTGGATCCTAAACTTTCACCTACAGTAATATCGGATACCAAATCTCCATTTGTTAACACTAAATCTAGTATGGCCTCTTTACGAGTTGGCTCCTCAGTAGGGACAATCCCAGTAGGGAGTTTAGAATATTTGTGCTCCTGGCACAAGCAGCTATTTTTGTTTTCCAATTCACATCAGGAAGATTAAAGTCACCCATGATGATAACTTCCCCCTTCATTGTCATTTTAGCTATTTCCTCAACTAGTAGATTGTCTAACTCTTCAATTTGTCCTGGGGGCCTATAAATCACACCTACACGAATTACTGTGTGATTACCAAATTCTAACGTAACCCAAACAGACTCTATGTTCTCCTCACTAACTTTTATTAGGCTAGATTTTATGCTATCCTTCACATACAGGGCCACCCCTCCCCCTTTCCTGCCTTCCCTGTCTTTTCTATATAAAGAGTACCCTGGTATTGCTATGCCCCAGTCATTTTTCTCATTATACCATGTCTCAGTAACAGCGACTAAATCTACACTATCAGTTGCCATTATTGCCACAAGTTCATGGATCTTATTCCCTAAACTGCGAGCATTTGTAGACATGACTCTAAGCTTATCATTTTTTTTTTAACACACTTGCTTCAGGCACCTTCTGTCCTTGTTTTTGGGGAAAATTGGATTGATGTTTTATCACCCTTTTGCCCCCCCCCCCCCCCCCCAGTTTAAATACATCCTAGCAAAACCTCTGAACTGCTCACTGAGAACATTTGCTCCCTTTTGAGAAAGATGCAAACCATCTTTTTGTACAGTTTATTTCCATTCCAAACAGAGCTACCATGAGAAATAAAGCCAGATCCTTGCTCCCGACACCATTCACCAAGCCACAAGTTAAAGTCCCTAATACGCATCCGCCTGTCGTTCTGAGTGTTATGCACAGGCAGAACTTCAGAGAATGACAGTGTGGAAGCAACCTGCCGTATATCATTGGCAAAAACACTATATAGTTATATGCCATTACACAGGTACTCTGTATATTATTACAGCTATATGCTGTTACTCAGATATTCTGTATATTATTACATTTATATGCCCTTACACAGGTACTCTGTATGTTATCACAGTTATATGCTTTTACCCAGATACTCTTTGCATTATTACAGCTCTATGCTGTTATCCAGATACTCTGTATATTATTACAGTTACATAGTTACATGGGCTGAAAAGAGACATGTGTCCATCAAGTTCAGCCTTCCTCACATTTGTTTGATGCTGTTGATCCAAAAGAGGGTAACAAAACCCAGTTTGAAGCAGTTTCAATTTTGCAACAAAATAGGGGAAAATATCCCTTCTTGACCCCAAAATGGCAGTTAGATTTATCCTTGGATCAAGAAGCTATTACCCTACAGTTGAACAATTATATAATTGAATATTTTGTTTTTGCAAGTATGCATCTAGTTGCTGTTTAAATATCTGTATAGACTCTGATAAAACAACTTCTTAAGGCAAAGAATTCCATATACTTATTGTTCTTATGGTAAAAAACCTTTCCTTTGCCTTAGACTAAATCTTCTTTCTTCCAGTCTAAACGCTTGACCTCGTGTCCTATGTAAAGTCCTGTTTGTGAATAGATTTCCACACAATGGTTTGTATTGGCCCCGAATATATTTGTATAATGTTATCATATCCCGTCTGAGGCGCCGTTTTTCCAAACTAAAGAGATTTAAAATTTTTAACCTTTCTTCGTAACTAAAATGCTCCATTCCTTTTATCAATTTTTTAGCTCGTATCTGCACTTTTTCCAGTGCCATGATATCCTTCTTTAGAACAGGTGCCCAAAATTGCACAGCATATTCATATTACCAGTGATTTACAAAAAGGGAAATTATATTTTCATCCAGATAATTTAAGCCCCTATTTATACATGACAAAACCTTACTGGCCTTAGCAACTGCAGATTGACATTGGATATTGCTGCCTAATTTTTTGTCTATAACAATTACCAAAACCGTCTTGTGTGTGGTTATTCCTATTTCACTACCATTTAGGGTGTAAGTTGCTGGTGCATTCTTGACCCCGAAGTGCATAACTTTGCATTTCTCTACGTTAAATTTAATCTGCCATTTTAGTGCCCAGTCCCCCAATCTATCTACATCCATCTGCAACAAAGCAATATCCTGCTCACATTTTATTACTTTACAAAGTTTTGTGTCATCTGCAAAAACTGAAACTTGACTTTCAATGCCTATTTCAAGATCATTTATAAATATGTTAAATAGAAGCGGTCCGAAAACAGAACCCTGAGGGATACCATTTACCACTTTTATCCAGCCTGAAAATTTACCAATAATGACAACTCATTGTACTCTATCCTTAAGCCAATGTTCTACCCAAGAATAAGAATAATCATCTAGACCAATTTCTTTTAGTTTGAAGACTAACCTATTGTGAGAAACCGTATCAAATGCCTTGGCAAAATCCAAGTAGATCACATCCACTGCAATACCCTGATCTATATTTCTACTTACTTCTTCGTAGAATGCAATTAGGCTTGTGTGTGACAGTTAGCTTGTCTGTAGTGAGCGTGTGTGCGTCAGTGAGCTTGTCTGTAGTGAGCATGTGTGTCTGTGTGTGTAACAGTGAGCTTGTTTGTAGTGAGCTTGTGTGTGTCATAGTTTGTGTGTACTAAATTTGTGTTTGTGTACCAGTAAGCTTGTTTGTATGTTTCAGTGAGATTGTCTGTCAGTAAGCCTATTTGTGTGTATCAGTGAGATTCTGTTTTATGTCAGTGAGATTGTCTGTGTCTGCATGTGAGTATGCTGTATAATTGAATTACCCTGAAAGGACCAATATTTTGAATTGTAAAAAGAAATATAACAATAATATGCATGGCTATGTCTGGCCACCCCCAGAGAATTGAGTAATTTATAAACACATTAAAAATATATATATTACACACACACTACATGGTGCAATGACTTATCAACATATATTCAGAGATCTTGAAGTATGGTTGTGGGTTTTACTGTTATCCCCATCTCCAAAGTAATCACCTCAATTTTAATTACCTCCTCCATAGCCTCCTCCATGGCCTCCTCCATGGCCTCCTCCATGGCCTCCTCCATGGCCTCCTTCATTGGCTCCTCCATAGATTCCTCCATGGCCTCCACTATTGGATGTATTTTCATATCCATATTCGTCATCTCCTTCTCCTTCCTCTTCTCCATCTCCTCCTTCATTTCCTTCTCCATCTTCATCTTCATTTCCTGTTCCATCTTCACCTTCATTTCCTGTTCCATCTTCACCTTCATTTCCTGTTCCATCTTCATCTTCATTTCCTGTTCCATCTTCATCTTCATGTCCTGTTCCATCTTCATCTTCATGTCCTGTTCCATCTTCATCTTCATGTCCTGTTCCATCTTCATCTTCATGTCCTGTTCCATCTTCATCTTCATGTCCTGTTCCATGTTCATCTTCATGTCCTGTTCCATGTTCATCTTCATGTCCTGTTCCATGTTCATCTTCATTTCCTGTTCCATGTTCCTCTTCATTTCCTGTATCTGTACCTCCAGATTCTCCTTTATCTACTTCACCTCCCTCTCCACCTCCCTTTTCATGTTCTCCTGCATGTCCCACTTCACCCCCCTCTTTATCTCCTCCACCTCTCGTTACATTTCCTGTTTCATTCCCCTCTTTACCTCCTTTATCCCCTCCTTTATCCTCTCCTTTATCCTCTCCTTTATCCCCTCCTTTATCCCCTCCTTTATCCCCTCCTTTATCCCCTCCTTTATCCCCTCCTTTATCCTCTCCTTTATCCTCTCCTTTATCCTCTCCTTTATCTCCTCCTTTATCTCCTCCTTTATCCCCTCCTTTATCCCCTCCTTTATCCCCTCCTTTATCCTCTCCTTTATCCCCTCCTTTATCCTCTCCTTTATCCTCTCCTTTATCTCCTCCTTTATCCTCTCCTTTATCCCCTCCTTTATCCCCTCCTTTATCCCCTCCTTTATCCTCTCCTTTATCCCCTCCTTTATTCCCTCCTTTATCCCCTCCTTTATCCCCTCCTTTATCCCCTCCTTTATCCCCTCCTTTATCCCCTCCTTTATCCTCTCCTTTATCCTCTCCTTTATCTCCTCCTTTATCATCTCCTTTATCCCCTCCTTTATCCCCTCCTTTATCCCCTCCTTTATCCTCTCCTTTATCCTCTCCTTTATCCTCTCCTTTATCCCCTCCTTTATCCCCTCCTTTATCCCCTCCTTTATCCCCTCCTTTATCCCCTCCTTTATCCACTCCTTTATCCACTCCTTTATCCACTCCTTTATCCCCTCCTTTATCCTCTCCTTTATCCTCTCCTTTATCCTCTCCTTTATCCTCTCCTTTATCTCCTCCTTTATCCCCTCCTTTATCCCCTCCTTTATCCCCTCCTTCTTTATCAACTTCTCCATGCCCTCCATTACTGTCTTTGTCTCCTCCTTGATCCACCCCTACATCATCACCAACTTCATTTTCATCTTCTCCACTGCCTTCACCTGATTCATCTCCTGATTCTCCTTTATCTTCCTCTCCTTCTTTACCATTCCCTTTATCTTCATTTCCAGACCCCTCTTTTTCTCCTTTGTCATCACCTCCCTCTCCTCCATCTTTGTCTCCACCTTTTCCGTGTCCTCCACCTCCATCTTTGTCTCCAGGGCCTTCACCACTACCATCCTGAAATAAAATAAAGCGTAATTTATTTTAACAAGTGATGCTTATAAAAAAATATTTTTTACAAGTCTGAATTAAAATCTTTTTTTCCTTGTACCCTAATCCTCAAAGCAACCAACTGGACCCAATCCACTGGACCCATCTCTGTAGCTGAAAGATCTAAATGCCTCTGGCCATTTACGTACGATAAAAGGTGCTTACCTTATTTTTATCTTCTGGTCCGTTTCCTGTTTGAAAAAATATTTCAAATACAAATAAATTTCTGAGCATATTTACAAAGGCACCTTGTGCTCATAAAGAAAATAACACAGATGGATACCATTTAAGATAAATAAATTTTAAAAAATTAAAAATCTTTCATTAAGGAAAACTCAAGGGTGGATGTACTACCAATCTTTCTATGCATTATACAGATGCAATGTTAATGTATTTTATTTTTTTCTTACATGGAAAAAGCATCTAAATAAAATAATTTAAAAAAAAATACTACCTGGTCTCTCATTTTCAGCAATTCCTCAGAATGCTCTCTTTAACCAAGAAATGGCCAATCATGTTTCTCCACCAGCTTTGTGATCGTGTGTGTGTAAAAAGCCACTCTCACCGAGGCTTAAAGAGCAGGGCCGCCATCAGGGGTGACAACCATAACGGTTGTCACGGGCCTGGCGGCCCTGGGGGGCCCGGCCGCCCGGGCCCCACGTGGAGCGGCGAAACTGCCGCAGGTGTATCTGCACCGGGGCCCATCAGGTGGCCCAAGCATTTAGGGCCACCCGATGGGCCCTATATCTTCAGGGGCCCGGTCAGCGCTGCGGCCGGATAATTGCGCGACCGGGCCCATTTAAAAAATAAATTGCGTTTACATCGCAAGTGCTACTGGGAGGAAGTGACGGCAGGTCACTTCCTCCCAGCTTACTCCGCGCAGGGGAGAGCAGAGGAGAGGGAGAGCAGAGGACACCAGAAGCATCCACTCCCATCATCCCCAGCCACCCTCCTGCAACTTAAAGGTAAGAGGAGGGTGGCTGATAAATGAAGTGTGTGTGTGTGTATGTATTTGTCTGTGTGTATGTCAGTATGTATGTCTGTGTGTATGTGTGTATGTATGTCAGTATGCATGTATGTCTGTGTGTATATTTATGTCAGTATGTCTATATGTATGTCTGTGTGTATGTCAGTATATATATATATATATATATATATATATGTCTGTATGTGTGTCAGTATGTATGTCAGTATGCATGTATGTCTGTGTGTATGTATGTGTCTATCTGTATGTATGTCTTTGTGTATGTCAGTATGTATGTCTGTGGGAATGTTAGTATGTAAATCTGTGTGTGTGTCAGTATGTATGTCAGTATGCATGTATGTCTGTGTATGACAGTATGTATGTCTGTGTGTATGTCAGTATGTATGTCTGTGTGTATGTCAGTATGTATGTCTGTGTGTGTGTCAGTATGTATGTATGTCTGTGTATGTATGTCAGTATGCATGTATGTCTGTGTGTCTATCTGTAGGTGTGTGTGTATGTCAGTATGTATATATGTCTGTATGTATGTCTGTGTGTATGTATGTATGTATGTCAGTATGCATGTATATATGTGTTTATGTGTGTATGTATGTTTGTGTGTGTATGTCAGTATGTATATATGTCTGTGTGTGTCAGTATGTATGTGTGTATGTATGTCAGTATGCATGTATGTCTGTATGTATGTGTGTATGTCTGTTTGTGTGTGTATGTCTGTATCTCTGTGTGTGTGTATGTCAGTATGTATGTGTGTATGTATATATCTATCAGTATGTATTTCAGTATGCATGTATGTCTGTGTTTGTGTATGTCAGTATATCAGTATGTACCTGTGTGTGTGTGTGTGTATGTATGCCATTATGTATGTGTGTCCGTATGTGAGTATGTATGTACGTCAGTGTGTGTGTCTGTATGTCAGTATGTGTGTGTATCTGTATCTGTGTATGTGTCTATATGTGTGTATGTCTGTTTCAGTATTTGTGTCTGTTAGTACGTGTGTATCTTCCTGTGTGTGTGTCTGTGTCCTTTTGTGTCTGTGTGTGTGTATTCCTGTGGGCGGAATTTGGAGGCGGGGCTTGGAGGCGGGCACCCGGGGGCCCAGACCTTGAGCTATGTTAGGGGTCCCACAATTTCTGATGGTGGCCCTGTTAAAGAGACACTATAGTCACCAAAACAACTTATGCTTAATGAGTGTGTACGTGAGGACAGCAGTGTGTGTTAGGGGGCAGTGTGTGTGTGTGCGTTGCAGTGTGAGTGGGGGCAATGTGTGTATGGGGGGAAGTTTGTGTGTGGGGGGCAATGTGTGTGTAGGGTGTGTGTGTGTATTGGGGGCAGTGTATGTGTGTGGGAGCTGTAGTGTATGTGTATGGTGGGCAATGTGTGTATGGGGGCAGTGTATGTATGTGGGGGCAATGTGTGTGTATGGGGTAGTGTATGTGTGTGGGAGCAGTGTGTGTGTATGGGGGCAGTCTATGTATGTGGGGGGCAATGTGTGTGTGGGGGGGGCAGTGTGTGTATGGGGGCAATGTGTGTGTGGAGGCAGTGTATGTATGTGGGCAGTGTATGTATGTGGGGGCAATGTGTGTATGGGGGCAATGTGTGTGTATGGGGGCAGTCTATGTATGTGGGGGGCAATGTGTGTGTGTGGGGGGGGGCAGTGTATGTATGTGGGGGCAGTGTGTGTGTATGGGGGCAGTCTATGTATGTGGGGGGCAATGTGTGTGTATGGGGGCAGTCTATGTATGTGGGGACAATGTGTGTATGGGGGCAGTCTATGTATGTGGGGGGCAATGTGTGTGTGTGGGGGGGCAGTGTATGTATGTGGGGGCAGTGTGTGTGTATGGGGGCAGTCTATGTATGTGGGGGCAGTGTGTGTGTATGGGGGGCAGTCTATGTATGTGGGGGGCAATGAGTGTGTGTGTGTGGGGGCAGTCTATGTATGTGGGGGGCAATGTGTGTGTTTGGGGGCAGTCTATGTATGTGGGGGCAGTCTATGTATGTGGGGGCAATGTGTGTGTGTGTGTGGGGGGGCAGTGTATGTATGTGGGGACAATGTGTGTATGGGGCAGTCTATGTATGTGGGGGGCAATGTGTGTGTGTGTGGGGGCAGTGTATGTATGTGGGGGCAGTGTGTGTGTATGGGGGCAGTCTATGTATGTGGGGGCAGTGTGTGTGTATGGGGGGCAGTCTATGTATGTGGGGGGGCAATGTGTGTGTGTGTGTGGGGGCAGTCTATGTATGTGGGGGGCAATGTGTGTGTTTGGGGGCAGTCTATGTATGTGGGGGCAGTCTATGTATGTGGGGGCAATGTGTGTGTGTGTGGGGGCAGTGTATGTATGTGCGGGCAGTGTGTGTGTATGGGGCAGTCTATGTATGTGGGGGCAGTGTGTGTGTATGGTGCAGTCTATGTATGTGGGGGCAATGTGTGTTTGTGGGGGCAGTCTATGTATGTGGGGGGCAATGTGTGTGTATGGGGCAGTCTGTGTATGGGGGCAATGTGTGTGTGGGGGCAGTCTATGTATGTGTGTAGGGTATGTGTGTGATAAGGATGGGGGCTTTTTTTTACGTTTTTTTTTTTTTAATTTGATAAAATGATTTATTTATTTTTATTTAAAATATACATAATGGGGGGCGGGGCCGGGCCGCCGAGCTGAACGGTCGCAGGAAGGACGAGCTCCTGCAAACCACATACAAACAAGCCTAAAAAATGGGTCTTTTGGCAATTTATATGACCCACAACTGCGACCATCGGTGCTGAAGTTGCCACCGGAGCCGAGGAGAGGCTTACTCCAGGAGTTTAAGTCCCTCGGGGGAGAGATATCTGCCATGCCAAGCGAGACTTGCCCGGCGGTGAGTGGAGTGGACGGCCGCCACTCCACTATCCTGCCCTACGGGGCCCAACAGAGAAGCTGAATCGTTGCGGGCCCTGCCCCGATCCCCCCCCCCCCCTCTGGACCGGGGGGGTTAACCGGTCCTCGCCCCATAACGGCGCTCGGAGGCAATACAATACCGCGTCACCAAGTGAGCCCAAGACCCAAAACAAAATGGCCGCCAGACCTGCACCCGCTCCTCTGAAGGCCTGCTTACAGCCTACCCACGTGGCGGACCCGCTGGGTGCTGACACTCAACAGTTTAAAGATGGCTGCCGGCACCACCCAACGACTACACATGAGCAGAATACGCTCCTTGCAGCCTTTGACCGCATATGCCGGCAACTTTAGGCACAGCTTGGTGCACAACGATTTTCCTCTCCTCCTACCAAATGAGCAGCAGCTCTCTGGAGCCAACCTGTCCGGCGATACCGATTGATAAAGCTCCCCCAAGGGGACAGGGCACCAAAGGAAGCAAAACACCAACCTAGCACTGCACAGACTTCCGGGGTATTAGTGCAATTCCACACATACAGTGCTGCCATAGGGGACCTCAGATCCAAACACTCCAGCCCCCTGGAAACGCCTGCCTGACAGTACATCACCAGCAGTGGAAGACCTTTGGAGTTCGGGCACCCCTCAAGGACTTGAGCTGAAGGTATGGAGACAACCGACCCACTTTAACAACAGGAAGCAGGACACTCACCTACCCCCGACACCCAGCATGGGAGAGAGTGGGAGAGCTACACCCTAAAGCATCATACTGCGGGACTGTATCCTGCCCCGAACAGGCATCGGCTGAGGAGTGACCGATGGGACCTCAACGTGGTCCTCTTTACGCCAGGCATCTCTACCCTGTAGAGAACTGCGGGGATACCGTCTACCCTTATTATTCTTGGCATCCCACATCTTAATGTTCTAACCTTTGATGTTATAGTTCAGTGTCTTGTGTTCTGGACTCTCCCAATCATAAAGAGAACCCTATGGGGAGGTGAATTCATGTTGCTGCTGAGCTCGGCTAGTTTAGCTTGTCTCCCCACCTACTAGGCACTGTTATGCTCCATTAATCTGCTTTGTTTCCTCTTAGCACCCCCTTCGCATGATGTTGATCTTGTCTTATTGCGGGTTTTACGTTACTTTCACTTGCTTTCAGCCTATGTCCTCTTGTGGGGTGAAGGTCCCTATAGTGTTGAGCTCTCATAATCATAATAACTCTCTGCATGTCCTGAATCTATAATGTACCTGGGCACCCTATATCTGTCCTCCCTATTGATGTGACAAGCTTCCAGTTTAGCTAAAGGATATACATATCTAGCCTGTATTACTTTTATTATGCTAAAAATGTGCAAGTATATCAAAGCTATGACACTGTTACATATATGATATTTTAGGCTTGTAGAGCCAAATTAATCCTACTGTATAACTATGCACACAAAAAATAAAGAATTATAAAAAGAAAATATATACATAATGTCCCCCCTACCTTCTTACCTTTGTTTAGGGAGGAGAGGGGACATTTCTCGATCCCTGGTGGGGAATCCCTGGTGGTCCATGTGGTGAGAGTGACGGTCTCCAGGGCTAGAGTTCACTCTCGCGAGATCCACGGCCACGCTCCGTGCTCGCGAGAGAAGGACCTGGAGGAGCTGCAGACTGAGCTCCCCCGGGTCCTCTCTCTCACCCTCCTCTGTGCCTGCGGACCGGAGAGGGAGATCTCTGATCTCCCCTCCGGTCCATGAAGGCATATTGCACCAGGCGCCAGTCCTGCACATGGCAGGGGAGGGGAGATGGAGGGGAGATGGAGAACCTCGCATTCTCGGGGGGGGAAATTGCCCCGTTCCCCCACCCTGGATCTAAATAATCAAGGGGTGTAACAAGGTTCATCATATATAACTGTCAATTTCAATTAAAATCTGCACTTTTTGAAAACAACATTTTTAAAAGGCCATATTCTTAAAGGGACACTATAGTCACCCAGACCACTTCAGCTCAATGAAGTGGTCTGGGTGCCAGGTCCTTCTAGACCCTAGAGGGACCTGGCACCCAGACCACTTAATTGAGTCTACGGTTAACCCTGAATGCTGTAAACATAGCAGTTTCAGAGAGACTGCTATGTTTACATTTGGGATTAAGCCAGCCTCTAGTGGCTGTCTTCTGGACAGCCACTAGAGGCGCATCTGCGACACTGGAGGCATATTATGCCTCCATCATGCAGAGCATCCATAGGAAAGCATTGAAAAATGCTTTCCTATGGACACTTTGAATGCGCGCACGGCACTGCCGCGCATGCGCATTCCGCTCCACTGACGTCAGATGGGGGAGCTGACGTTAGCAGGGGAGGAGAGGTAAGGGAGCCCGGTGGTGAAAGAAGGTGAGTAACTGAAGGTGTTTTAACCCGTTTAGCACCACGAGAGGGGGACCCTGAGGGTGGGGGCAGCCTCAGGGTACTATAGTGTCAGGAAAACCGATTTGTTTTCCTGACACTATAGTGATCCTTTAACACCTAAGGCATTTGATCAAGCTGCAGTGACTTAAAGGTTTTGGAGTGTCTCTTTAATAATGACCACATTTCGTCTGACTTGTTAAAAAAGTCATCACAATCTTATATCTTTGAACGCTAGGAGGTATGCAAATCAGGATGGGTAGGCCCAAGATCGGGCATCACAAGTGACGCAGCTCATGTCACTAATGACGGGCATAACTGAAGGGGCCTGTCTGTTCGGCCCCCAGACAGGACATTGCATTAAGCGCTGTGCACAACATGAGTGTATGTAATGATACTCGTGTTGTGCTTCCTAAGGTTTGTTCTCTGGTGTCTCACATTCTGACATCAGGACAGCACCCCAACATCGGGACTCTTGTGCCTCCTGCAATCTTTTCAGAGTTTGATAAAACTATCTAGACAAAGAATGTCATATTTCAAAAAGGGATTGCCATTAAACAAAACTTAAAACAAAAAGAGGGAGAAATTGATGACACACAATCTGAGAGACAGACAAAACAACAGGACAATAACATGTAATATGACAAAGAGACAGAGCCCTAGATAGACTGTGAAATAATTTGATTCAATAATGAGAGACTCAGATAGAAACAGAGATAATAGGTGCCCAAGATTAGATACATATCTTCACATGTAAGCATATATTAGGGATGAATGGGGGACTGACATTGATGTATACAGACAGGGCCGGTGCAAGGATTTTTGGCTACACAGGCGAAGATGAATTTTGCCGCCCCCCCCTCACACACGAATAAGATGTATCTTTAGCGGTGTCTCATATCCAGCCTTTTGAAATCCCCATGTAGTGTATTGTACCCCCCTTTAGTGTGTCTTACACCCCCTTGTATAGCTCTTAGAACCCCCATGTATATCTCCTTCCCCCCAGCCCCTTTGTGTGTCTTTCTTTCCCACAGCCCTTTTCTGTGGGTCTCTCCCCTCAGCCTGTTTTTTGTGTGTCACTCTTCCCCTCAGGCCCCTTTGTGTAACTTTTCCCTGCCAAGCCATATAGACATAGATATATAGCTACACACACATCCAGGCACATAGTCACAGAAATATGCAAGCACACAATCAAACAAACACAGCCATACAGGCACACAGTCATACAATCAACACATACAGGTACCCAGAAATACAGTCATACAGACACACACAGAGACATGCAGACACTGGTATATAGATAAATAAAGACACAGTTATACAGACATACAGAGACATGAAGATGCAGGCATACAGAGACATACAGAACAAGGCATACAGATAAATACAGGCATGCAGAGACATACTTACACAGGCATGCAGGGACATATATACACAGACATAGTCACACAAATATGTACAGAACAAGGCATACAGAGACATATGGATACGGTCATACAGAGACATACAGACACAGGCATACAGTGACATTCAGAAACACACGGACACAGTCATATAGAGACATACAGACACAGACATACATACACTTTCATACACAGACAGACATAGTCATACAGAGACATGCAGACACAGGTATACAGAGCAGGGGCAGATCCAGAACCTAATCTTGGGTGGGGGGGTTGGTAGTGAGTTTTAGTGGGGTAATAGGGGCTCTAATTGAGGAGTTAGGGGCTCTAGTAGGGGGACAGGGGCTGTAGTTGAGAGTTAGGGGCTGTAATTGGGGGCTTAGGAAATGTAGTGGGGAATTGGGGCTGTAGTAGGGGGTTAGGGACTGAAGTAGGTTGATGGCTGCAAGTGGGAACAGGGGCTGTAGTGTGGGGGTATGGGCAGCAATTGGGGGAGAGGGGCTGTAGTGGGGGTAAGGACTGCAGTAAGGGAATAGGGGCTGTACTGGAGTTATGGGTGTAAAAGGGAGTGGAAGGGATGTGAAGTAAGGGAGTTAGGGGCTGTGGTGGGAGTAAAGGGGCAATGTGGTTGGAAACGGGCAGTATGGTGGGAAACAGGGGCAGTAGAGGGGGACACAGGGGCAGTATGGTGTGAGCACAGGCTGTAACGAGGGACACTGAGGCAATAAAGTGGTGTCACAGGGACATATGTTGGGGGTAAATGGGAAGTAGGGGGGGCAGGGGCTGTATAGGGGGGTAGGGGAAGTAGAGGGGGGAGACAGGGGCAGTAGAGGCGTGTGAAAGGGGGGCAGAGGCAGGGGGCAGGGTCTGTAGAGGGAAATAGAGGAGGCACAGGGGATAAAGAGGGGGGCACAAAAGCAATAGAGGGGGGACATGGGCAGTATAGTGAGGACAGGGGCTGTAGAGGGAAAGAGGGCTGTAGAGGGGGAGCATGAGCTGTATAGGGGCGCATGGGCAGTATGGTGGGGCAGAGGCTTTAGAGGGAAATAGAAGGGCTGTAGACAGGGCAGGGGCAGTATAGGGAAATAGAGGAGCTGTAGAGGGGCAGTATGGTGGGGCAAGGGATATGGAGGGAAATAAAGGTGCTGTAGAGTGGCACACAGGGCAGTAGAGGAGGACAGGGTCAGTATGGTGGGGGCAGGGACTATAGAGGTGCTGTAGAGGGGCACATGGGGCAGTATGGTAGGGCAGGGGCTATAGAGGGCCTAGAGGGGACATGGGCAGTATGGTGGGGCAGGGTCTATAGAGGGAAATAGAAGTGCTGGAGAGGGGCACATGTGGCAGTACAGGGGGGTTGGGGCAGTATGGTGGGGACACAGGCTATAGAGGGGCTGTTAAGGGGCAGAGGTAGTATGGTGGGGCAGTTTGGTGGGGCTGTAGAGGGGGGCAGGGGTAGTATGGTGGGGCAGGGGCTATAGAGGGGGCAGGGGCAGTATACTTATAGTAGTAGTATCATATACTGATACTAATAGTAGTAGTAGGGGCATAGAGGGTCAGTAGAGGGGGCAGGGGCACTATGGTGGGGCAGAGGCTATAGAGGGGCTGTAAAGGGGGCAGAGGTAGTATGGTGGGGCTGTTTGGTGGGGCAGGGGCTGTAGAGGGGGCAGTATGGTGGGGGAAGTGGCTATAGAGGGACATAGAGGGGCAGGGGCTATAGAGGGGCTGTAAAGCAGGCAGTATGGTGGGGCAGTGGCTATAGAGGGAAATAGAAGTGCTGTAGAGGGGCACATGGGGCAGAGGGGATAGGGGCACTATGGTGGGGCAGGGGCTGTATAGGGGGCAGGGGCAGTATGGTGGGGAAGTGGCTATAGAGGGACATAGAGGGGCAGGGGCTATAGAGGGGCTGTAAAGCAGGCAGTATGGTGGGGCAGTGGCTATAGAGGGAAATAGAAGTGCTGTAGAGGGGCACATGGGGCAGAGGGGATAGGGGCACTATGGTGGGGCAGGGGCTATAGAGGGGCTGTAAAGGGGGCAGGGGTAGTATGGAGGGGCAGGGGCTGTAGATGGGGCAGGGGTAGTATGGAGGGGCAGGGGCTGTAGAGGGGTGCAGAGGCAGTAGAAAGGGGCTGCAAAAAACGTTTTGATTTAAAAAAAAAAAATTAACATACTAAAAGTTCATCCCCCACCCCCTTCTCCTCCCAGGGGCTTACCTTGGACCGGGGAGGGGAGAGCCTTACCCCTGGTGGTCGGCTGGGAGGGGCACTGGAGGCTGGAGCTGCAGTCAGGACCGCTGGGAAGTCTGGGAGAAGTAGAAGTCCCGCCCCCTTCTGACATCATCAGAGGAGGACGGCTGACTTCACTGCCCTGCTCCTGCTGTGTGCTGGCTGCAGGGAGAGAGGTGAGTTTACAAATCCGAGTCTCCAGCCAGAGGCAGGGGATTCGGATTTTTGCGCCCCCCTCCTCTGGCGCCCTAAGGCGGCCGCCTGTGCCGCCTTATGGACGCGCCGGCCCTGTATACAGATATAAAAAAAAAGGCTCTGGTTTGTATCACACCCCTGTGTCACCCGAATCAAGTGTGCAACACACACACACACAGTCGTACTTAACTTTTGTGTAATTGATGCAGCTTCCCAGGTGGTTTTCCCAATTTACCACCCCTCTTAACAGCAAAATATACAGGAAATTTGGAATTCAGCTATGCATCTTCAATAGCCTTAAAGGGACATTCCAGGCTGAACTCACAGTTTCTTAACCCCTTAAGGACACATGACATGTGTGATATGTCATGATTCCCTTTTATTCCAGAAGTTTGGTCCTTAAGGGGTTAAAGGGACACTATAGTCACCTGAACAACTTTAGCTTAATTAAGCAGTTTTGGTGTATAGAACATGCCCCTGCAGCCTCACTGCTCAATCCTCTGCCATTTAGGAGTTAAATCCCTTTGTTTATGAACCCTAGTCACACCTCCCTGCATGTGACTTGCACAGCCTTCCATAAACACTTCCTGTAAAGAGAGCCCTATTTAGGTTTTCTTTATTGCAAGTTCTGTTTAATTGAGATTTTCTTATCCCCTGCTATGTTAATAGCTTGCTAGACCCTGCAAGAGCCTCCTGTATGTGATTAAAGTTCAATTTAGAGATTGAGATACAATTATTTAAGGTAAATTACATCTGTTTGAAAGTGAAACCAGTTTTTTTTTCATGCAGGCTCTGTCAATCATAGCCAGGGGAGGTGTGGCTAGGGCTGCATAAACAGAAACAAAGTGATTTAACTCCTAAATGACAGTGAATTGAGCAGTGAAATTGCAGAGGAATGATCTATACACTAAAACTGCTTTATTTAGCTAAAGTAATTTAGGTGACTATAGTGTTCCTTTAAACAGCGTGGATAAAAAAAAAAAGGAAAAATGGCAACCATTATATCTGAATCTCACTTATTTACTGCAAAGTTGCAGCTTCTAAAAGCCCCAGGAAGTGGCAGATATTTCTCAGTCAGTCCTAATCATATTGTATTAGTTGTCCCGTTAAGTATATCTTGTGTCTTGCAGTGGTTTAAGGGACACGAGATATACCACTGCAGGACACGAGATATACTTAGCAAGACGACTAAAACAATATGATTTTCTTTATTTATTTTCTTATCCACACTTTTTAAGAAACTATGAGCTCCAGCCTAGAATGTCCCTTTAAGGTTATTATAGATGCATAGATGCATGTTTTTATAAAAAGTTTTGGTAGTGTGCGAGAAAGCCAGAGTCTACAGTAAGTCCTTTATTTCTGGTGTTAAAATGTGTCATCATTTTCATCTCAAATGTCTTTCGTTCATCAGAGTCTTTCGAATTCCCTTTAACAAGTTTAAAGGTCACTCCATCCAAAACCTCAGGATTAAAATTCTTAAAGGGAATTTCAAAGACTCTCATGAACGGAAGACATTTGAAATGAAAATGATGCCGCTATATACTTGCATGCCCCGCATTGCTGCCTTTTTTTTCTCTTTTTAGCTAGCTTATTGAGATATCCTCTGTTTATTTACCTTTTTCTGGCTATTCTCAACTAACCTGCACCTTTCACTTTCAGGCACATCTTCTGTTATTTATGACACCCCACTCACCCTCCTCCCTCCCCTTCTCTAACATCAGTTGTTTTAAGTGTTAAACTCTATCAGATTGATCAGTATTGCTTCAGACCTGAGGAAGAGAGGAAAACTCTCGAAGGCTTGTCTTTGAAATATTATGTTAGTCCAATAAAAACGGTATCATTGCATACAGTAACACTCTAGTATTTTGGCATCTTGTAAATATATATGTATATGTAAATATGTGTATTTTATTATATTGGCTTAAACATATTTTAACTGAACATCACTGGTTTTCCCTTAGAAAAGTGTAACTGGAAGTGCAAAATAGTGTATTAGTTTTATTAAAATAAATTATTAATATTAGTTAAAGTTATAAAGTTACAGGCATAGAATTATTCCAAGAACACACATTTAAAAACTAAAATTTTGCAAATGTGATCTTGATTAAAACATTGTAGAATGGCATGTTTAAGTACATATATATACGTTTCCAATATTAATAAAACTATTTTTCTCAACTTTTCGAAACATAGTTTGCACGCTACTTGGATTTGATACCTTGAACGATTCTGTTGAGGCCACTGCCACCAAGTGGTCAGTTCTCTAAGTGCTATCTATTTATGTATTTAATAAATCATATAGAAGATATATGTATTTATTTATTTATTTATTTATTTATCAAATATTTTACCAGGATGGATACATTGAGATTTTTTTCATTTTCATGTATGTCCTGAGTCCACAAAACATTGCATTGTTACAATAGAATACAATGTTACAAAAATACAATATACAAACTATATATATCGCATATATATATACAAACTATATATATATCGCATTTAATTTTAATAAATAACAGGTAATAAATATATTCAACCATGACAGGTGCATTCGGTGCTGAGGTATATTGCCATAAATCTCTTAAAAGATTTTAGATTAAATGAAGATTTGACTGTGTCCCTGAGGTTATTCCATAATTGCGGTGCTCTGTAGGAAAATGAGGATCGAGACACTTTATTTTTGTATTGCGGTATGCTAAATATCATGCTAAGACTGGATCGGAGGTTATAGGACGTGGGAACAGCTGTGGAGAGCATTCTACTCAGGTAGGGTGGGAGCTTCCCAGAAATGCTCTTATGCCCAAGGCTGGAATGATGAAGAATGCGTCGGGATTCCAGCGATAGCCAGTTTAGCTCTTTAACATGTCACAGTGGTGGGTAAAGTAATTGCATTCTAGTACAAAGCGGCAGAATGAATTATATAACGTATTAAGTTTATTATGATGGGTTGGCGATGCAGGTGCATAAACGACATCCCCATAATCAATGACCGGCATTAGCATTTGTTGCACTATCTGTTTCCTTACTGTAGGGCTTAGGCAGGATTTGTTTCTGTACAGGGCACCAAGTTTTGGGTAAAGTTTTGAAGGGATTTTTTCAATGTGAAGGCCAAAGGATAGATCGGGGTCTAGCAACATACCTAGAAATTTAAAAAAGCACTGCTCTCAGTGTGCTATTTGAATTTGTTCTGATACACAGCTGTTGATTTTGTAGTTTATGTAATTTAGGTACAGTTCCAAAGATCATTGTAACGGTTTTGTCAGTGTTTAGGAAGAGTTTGTTTACTGCTATCCACCTTTCTACCTGTGTGAATTGGTTTTGGAGCACAGCCTCAAACTGCAGTAGTCGTCTACATACATGTGTACATTCGAGGATTTGCAGACATTAGGCAGATCATTTATAAATAATGTGAATAGAAGGGGGCCGAGTATGGAGCATTGGGGAACACCACACGTGACTGGAAGAGGGAGGGAGGCGCTATCAGAAATGGCCACATATTGCAATCGGTCTGAAACATATGATCAAAACCATTTTCGCGAACGATCACCAATGCCTGAGATTTTAAGTTTTTGCAAAAGAATGCCATGGCCGACTGTGTCAAAGGCCTTGGCAAAATCAAGGAAAATAGCTCCAGTTAGGTCTCCTTGTTCCATGCCAATTTGGATGTCATTGCAAACTTTTAGGAGGGCAGTCAAAGTTGAGTGATTTGGACGAAAGCCTGATTGATCAGGGGTCAGATAATTTGATTGTTGATAATATTCACATAGTTGCGTGTGGACGCATTTTTCCAAAATTTTTGACAATACTGGGAGCAATGGTATCGGGCGATAGTTAGATACCATATTATTGTCACCCCTTTTATGGATAGGCACTACTCAGTCTTCCAAAGTTTGGGTATGTATCCAGACATCAAGCATTCGTTAATAAGCGTTGTGACAGGTTTAGCAATTGCTGGCGCACTGAGCTTCAGCAACATTGCTGGGATTTGATCTGGTCCACACTGGTTTTTAATTTTTAAATTATTAAGATGTTTATTAACGACACTAACAGGCACAGGTCTAAAATTGAATTTCTCTATACATTAGAAGTACCGTATATACTCGAGTATAAGCCGAGTTTTTCCGCACATTTTTTGTGCTGAAAAATCCCAACTCGGCTTATACTCGAGTCAATGTCTGTATTATGGCAATTTCCAGACTGGGGGCTGGCAGCGAGCGCTTACCTCTCTTGCAGCTCCTGTCAGCTCCCTCCTCCTCCGCGCCGGTCCGTTCAGCACCTCTGTCAGCTCCCAGTGTAAATCTTGCGAGAGCCGACACTATGACACACTTACAGTGTGAGCTGACAGAGGAGCTGACCGGACCGGCGGGAGGAGAAGGGAGCTGACAGGAGCTGCAGGAGAGGTAAGCGCTCTCTGACAGCCCCCCTCCACTGAACTGCCAATGCCACTGGACCACCATGGAGTGAGAGCCCCCCTCCCTGGCCAGCTAACAAGCAGGGAGGGGGGACGAAAAAAATAAATATATTAATAATAATAAAATAATATTAAAAATAATAATTTAACAAACATTTATTAAAATCGTTTTTAAAAATGCCCACCCCCCACCAAGGCTCTGCAACATACACACACACACACACACACACTGCACTCATACACACACACTGCACTCAAACACACACTGCACTCATACACACACAGCATTCATACACACACACTGCACTCATACACACACACTGGACTCATATACACATACCCTCCACTGCATTCATACACACACTGCACTCATATACACACGCTGCACTCATACACACACACTGCATTTATACACACACACTGCATTTATACACACACACTGCACTCATACACACACTGCACTCATACACACTGCACTCATACACATACACTGCACTCATACACACTGCACTCATACACACACACTGCATTCACACACACACACTGCATTCATACACACACACTGCATTCATACACACACTGCACTCATATACATACACTGCACTCATATACACACACACTGCACTGCATTCATACACACACTGCACTCATACACACACGCTGCACTCATACACACACACTGCATTTATACACACACTGCACTCATACACATACACTGCACTCATACACACTGCACTCATACACACACACTGCATTCACACACACACACACTGCATTCACACACACACACTGTAAATAAATATTCAATTAATATCATTTTTTTAGGATCTAATTTTATTTAGAAATTTACCAGTAGCTGCTGCATTTCCCACCCTAGTCTTATACTCGAGTCAATACATTTTCCCAGTTTTTTGGGGTAAAATTAGGGGCCTCGGCTTATATTCGGGTCGGCTTATACTCGAGTATATACGGTAATAAAGTTATCCATGTGTAAATATAATACAATCACTAAGTACATAAATCATACATTCTTGTTTAATGTGCAAACATTTTCAACGTACAGGGAGTCAGACTACGATGAGGAGGACTGAAAGAGACTGGTGGGGAGACTGACTTATTAAATGGAGGGTTAACACACTTCTTGGGGCTTTCTACTCTTTCTAATAATATTAAAAAAACATGCATAATCTTCAAACCGGCTTAAATTGGGTTAGTTTAAAAATGTTATTACGTTTTTGCCTGTCCTTTAAGGCTATATTTCATACAATTTGATAATAACATGTTGATGCTGAACTGAAACATAAGTATTGTGGGAATGTTGGAACAAGATAGCAAGAAAATTGCAAAACATTTTTTTAAAAAAATCAATAGTCCTTACCTTTTTCAACGTCATGGCCCTTTGGAGGCTGTAAATTTAGCAAATGAATTAAAAGGCATATTGAGTATAAAATAGCAAACAGTAGCAACAAATCATGAGTGGTTGACAGAAGATACACACTAGATAGAAAATATAAAAATATCCTTAAATTAACCCCTCCAGTCCTTGCTGGCAAATCTATAGACACACAACCAATAACCCGTCTTAGTTTATGGCTGATTTAAAGAGACACTCTAAGCACCAAAAAAACTTTAGCTTAATGAAGCAGTTTTGGTGTAAAGATCATGCCCCTCATGTCTCACTGCTCGATTCTCTGCTATTTGGGAGTTAAATCTTTGTTTATGCAGCCCTAGTCACACCTCCCCTGGCCATTTCGCTCATGCTGATGTTCCACCTCCAGATCAGCAATTCCAATAGCAATCGTGCATGAAAGATAAGTATATTCCCAAATTGAGTGGTTAGCAATTTTGTGCCTTAATGCCTTTGATTTTGTGGAACAGGGTATATTTGTTTTGGTTATTATGCTCCTTCACCATTCAGCAGTTGTTGAAGTCCTTGGACTATGACATTGCACCCACTGACTTCAGATACTGAAAGGGGTATTGCTAGGTTCCATAAACAACTGGGAATTGAGCCCAAATTAAGGTTTGATGACACCCTAGATGACATATCCCCACCATTTTATCTTATATCCCCTCTTTTCTACCTATAAACAGCATGCCTAGGATACCCTCCGGGATCTCAATGACAGGACAACCAGAAACAAGCACATTATGCACACTCAGATTTTCAATTCAATCCAGCCAGTTTACCTAACTCATAGAGAGGTGTACATGATGTCACCTAGGGGGCACCAACCCCTCCCTCTAAGTCACTAGACGGAGCACTGCATTTTTTATTTTATAGTAGTTGGATGTTTGGAGAAACAGCTGCCTAATGTAAAATGACAGCTAAAAAAACTCTGCTCTTTCCATCACCTGCAAGGATCCAGTGCTATAAATCCCTACAACAGGGGCTTCGGCTCCCAAAGTCCCGCCTAGCAATGCCTTTGGATACTGTGAATTTGATACTACAGTCATGAGATGAGATGGAGATATCTGAATTTTTAAATGCAGAAAAATCAACGTTCCCTTTTCACTGACCACCAATAAATGGCCTCCGATATCCACCAAGTAAGAAGAAAACAAAATCTGTTTCTAGCACATTAACGTTACCTTAATGGTTCCACCACTACGTTCTATCTCATGAAGCACGTTTTTTGCTAAATTAACATTGGAATCATCAGGATCCAAACTTTCATTCCATACCTCCAAAGAACACATACATTTGAGAAATGTAAACTCTCAAGTAAACCCTTTGAGATCAAAATTTAAACTGTTCCTCCCTATAAACTAAGACGGTTATTTTCAGAGACAATTGTTTTGGGGGAAAAAGTTTGTAATTAGGAGGGAGCAAATCATTTCAATTTAAGAATAGATTCCATTAATCACCTTGTGTCCTCCTGTCTCATAACATAATCCTGAAATGATCATATATTATTATATTGTATTTAATCTAGTGTATGTTCATAAATAAATATAGTTCAGTGTAAATTATTATATTGTATATAAATTTTATTACCGGTCATAAGACAAGAAGATTATTAAACGGAATACAATTAATTATTACAATCTTACCGGTTCAGGTATTACTACAGGACCTGTGAAAGTAAGAAAGTTGTTAAAAGCTAATTTTGTTTAAAGCACATCTATCATGTTGGAGATTAGAAGCTATCATGTTGGAGGACCAGGGCTGTTTTTACATTTCTGCGGTGTTTGTGTTTAGCTGTAATTTTCCTCTTACTCATTTACCGTTGTCAGGGTATTTATATCGGCAGACATTTTGTGCTATGATAGAAATACAAAGTATATATTCTGAAGTCAATTTGAACAGACCAGACTCCATTTTGTTACTTTCAAGCTAACAAAAGAGACACAAAATTTATATCCTTTCTCTAAAACTGACCGCTTTGCCCGAGCTGAATGGAATGTATAATATAAACAAACCAAGTGATAAGAGACTGTCTAGGTGCTAATGGAATATAAATAAATTCTAAACCCAGACATAGGTGACAGAGAAGATTAAATAATTAAATATTACTTTCTATACCTAACAGATTCCCATTGTATTTTTGAGTTCATCTGTAGTATTACAAGCTGTCATATTAGGAATTACTACAGAAAATGGAGACGCATAGTCTGGATAAAACTGAGAAAGACCCTTTGAAGTGAAAGGATACTTAAAATTATAGCCACCATATAGATAACGTAAATGACGTCAAAAATAGCCACCAGGAAAAGTTAACTCTTTCCTGGATAGGTATGTTTAGTGGGACAAGACTGCCATCTAGAGTCCAAATACTAAATGGTTACCTGGAAAGAAACCACACCCACATCTGCTATTGGTTCTCACTTAGAGGAATTTCCCCTTTAAAAAGTGAAGACAAGGGAAGAGAGGGGCATTCAAAGATTGAGGAGAGAGATCCAGGGAGAATCGGACACTCAGAAAATCAAGACACTCCATGCAGAGCAAGAGAGAAACATTCCTTGACACTTAGCTACCTGAGAATATCTGATGAGAAAATATCTACTTAACTGGTAAATATACTGGTTTCCATTAATTAATTAAAATTAATTAAAATTAATAGCATGATATATGACTGGATAAATCATGATTAGATTTCATATTTAGAAATCTTATTAATAAGAAATACATTATTACACTTTTTACTCTGCAGGTAAAAACGATAACATTGTATTTATGTGACATATCACATGTTAGCATATCAACATTTATCCAGCTGTATTGATTGGCTCTAAAATAAGATAAAATATCTATTTAGACAAATTAATTAAAATATCAGCTTATGGTACATGTAGGTCTCATTGGATGGATCAAGGAAGTGATTACTCACTAATGACTATGATTGGTTTAAACGTTATTTTATTTAAAATCACACAAGAGTAGATCTTAAATCCCTAGAAGAGGTCTAGCCAGCATTGCAAGGGTTATTTCTAACTGCCAGCTGAAAGTTTTTATGGCTTTACGCTGAGGAATTCTCTTCTCCCCGTGAAACTTTCTTTGTCTCTGTGAAAGGGTCGTAAATCAATCTTGACATCTAATGCTATAGATTCTATACCATTAGGAGATGTTTGTTTATATTACCATATTGTATTGCATACTCCTGTTATACTGAATTTCCATTGATTATTATCATGCATGTTACTTATATTATTATCATTTGAATATAAAAATAAATATTATCTATTTTTATAACAAATCTGTGACTTAATTATATGGTTTACATTTCACTTATAACGATAACGACTTTGGGATCTGAGAATTAAAAATAGTGGGTAATTCTCTCTGTTTACAAATTATTATCCCATAAATATCCCCACACCGTACCCACACATATTACATACTGTTTATCTCGCCATTAAATGGTATTTCTAAAGATACCATTATTTTACTATAAAAGAAATTAGAAATATGATGAAGAAAAAAAAAAAACTTTTTTAACTTTGACCCCCAAAATCTGCTACGCATCTAAAACCGTCAAAAAACACCCGTGCTAAATAGATTAAAAATTTTTTCCTGAGTCTAGAAATACCCAATGTTAATATGGATCTTGTTTTTTTTTTTTTTAGGTTATAGGGCTATAAGTACAAGTAGGACATTGCTGTTTCAAAATATATATATTTTAAAATGTATCAATAGTGACATTGTAACACTGTTAACTGTCATATATCTCTGAATCACACCTCACATGTACATATTTTATCAAAGTAGACAACCCAGGGTATTCAATATGGGGTATGTCCAATCTTTTTTAGTAGCCACTTAGTCACAAACACTGGCCACAGTTAGCATTTATATTTGTTTGTGTGTTAAAAATGTAAAAAACAATAATGAACGCTAATTTTGGTCACTGTTTGTGACTAAGTGGCTACTATTAAAAAGACTGAACATACTCCATTTGCAATACCTTGGGTTGTCTTCTTTTGCAAATGGTATGCCATCATGGGGGTAATTCTCATTCCTGGGCTACCATCCGTTCTTAAAGGCAACAAACCAATCGGGCAAATTTTAATGTAAAAAAAAGGAAATTCAAGTCTTATTTTTGACCCTGTAACTTTAGAAAAACACTATAAAATCTGTACATGGGGGGTACTGTTATACTCAGGAGACTTCACTGAACATAAATATTAGTGTTTCAAAACAGTAAAACGTATCACAACAATGATATCATCAGTGAAAGTGCCATTTGTGTGTGAAAAATGCAAAAAACTTCACTTTCACTGACAATATCATTGCTGTGATAGGTTTTAATGTTTTGAAACACTAATATTTGTGTTCAGCAAAGTCTCCAGAGTAAAACAATACCCCTCATGTACAGGTGTTATGGTGTCATGGAAAGTTACAGGGTTAAATACAGTGCTAGCAAATTAAATTCTCTGGACTTTCGGCCTGGGTTGTCAGGCAGTACCCTCAAATTGCAATCAATAAAATTACTTAAAATTATGTAAAAATATTACATAAATATACATACATACACACACACACACACATATATATACATTTAACACATAACAGGTGATAAATATATTCAACCATGACAGGTGCATTCTGTGCTGAGGTATATTGCCATACATCTCTTAAAATATTTTAGATTGAATGAAGATTTGACTGTGTCCCTAAAGTTATTCCATAATTGCAGTGCTCTGTAGGAAAATGAGGATCGAGCCACTTTATTTTTGTATTGTGGTATGCTAAATATCGTGCTAGTACTGGATCGGAGGTTATAGGAGGTGGGAACAGCTGGGGAGAGCATTCTACTCAGGTAGGGTGGGAGCTTCCCAGAAATGCTCTTATGCACAAGGCTGAAAAGATGAAGAGTGCGTCAGGATTCCAGCGACAGCCAGTTTAGCTCTTTTAACATGTCCCAGTGGTGGGTAAAGTAATTACATGCTAGTACAAAACGGCAGAACGAATTATATAACGTATTAGGTTTATTAAGGTGGGTTTGTGGTATGGGTGCATACACGACATCCCCATGATAAATGGCGGCATTAGCATCTGTTGCACTATCTGTTTCCTTACTGTAGGGCAAGCATGTCAAACTCGCAAGTACATGCTGGTGTTTCCCCATATTGCAGGTGCCTACTCTGCTAAAACATACCCGGCCGGGAGGATGGGACGGTGGAAGCAGCGAGGGAGCTCAGTGTTCCTGCTCCTCACTGCTCCCTCCCGCGTGCGCAGTCTGTAGTGAAGCCGGGCGCCGGAATATGACATCATATTCCGGCACCCGGCATCACTGATCTGCGCAAGGGAGCAGTGAGGAGCAGGAAGGAGATCTCCAGATAGAAGATCCCCACACCAGCTCCCAAAGGTAGGGAACAATAAATTAAATGATATGAGTGCAAGAATGTGTAAATGTGTGTGTGTAAATCTGTTTCTGTCAGTGTGTGTGTCTGTCAGTGAGTGTGTGTGTGTGTGTGTCTGTGTGTGTGTCATTGAGTGTGTCTGTGTGTCTGTGTGTTTCTGTCTGTCAGTGAGGGTGTGTGTGTCTGTCTGTCAGTGAGGGTGTGTGTCTGTCAATGTGTGTGTGCCTGTGTGTGTCTGTCAGTGAGTATGTGTGTGTCTGTCTTTCAGTGAGTATGTGTGTGTGTCTGTCAGTGAGTATGTGTGTGTGTGTGTGTGTGTGTGTCTGTCAGTGAGTATGTGTGTGTGTCTGTCACTGAGTATGTGTGTGTCTGTCAGTGAGTATGTGTGTGTGTCTGTGTCAGATCAGATTTGGCACAGGGTGGTGGAGGGGGGTGCTGTAGTTTAGTAGAGGGAGGGGGACTGGAATTTAGTAGAGGGAGATGCTGTTTTTTTTTATACTGTACTTTTTAAAATAAACCTACATTTCTATGAAAATTTAAGGTATTTATTTTTTTGTGGACCACATAAACTTAAACCTTGTTTATGGGGTCCGTGCCAGACTTTGAGTTTGACATGCTTGCTGTAGGGCTTAGGCAGGATTTGTTTCTGTACAGGGCATCAGCTACTTTTGGGTAAAGTTTTGAAGAGATTTTTTTCAATGTGAAGGCCAAAGGATAGATCCAGGTCTAGCATCATATCTAGATATTTAAAAGAACAAACTGCTGTCAGTGGGCTATTTGAATTTGTTCTGATACACAGTTGTTGATTTTGCAGTTTACGTAATTTAGGTACAGTTCCAAAGATCATTGTAATGGTTTTGTCAGTGTTTAGGAAGTGTTTGTTATCCGCTATCCACTTTTCTACCTCTGTGAATTGGTTTTGGAGCACAGCCTCAAGCTGCGGTAGCTTGGGTTTACTAGCGTAGATTACAGTGTCGTCTGCATACATGTGTACAGTTGAGGATTTGCAGACGTTAGGCAGATCATTTATAAATATTGTGAATAGCAGGAGGCCAAGTATGGAGCCTTGAGGAACACCATATGTGACTGGAAGAGGGAGGTAGGCACTATCAGAAATGGCCACTTATTGCTATCGGTCTGAAACATATGATCGAAACCAACGATCACCAATGCCTGAGTTTTTAAGTTTTTGCAAAAGAATGCCATGGTCTACAGTGTCAAAGGCCTTTGCAAAATCAAGGAAAATAGCTTCAGTTCAGTCTTTTTCCCTAATGCCAATTTGGATGTCACTGCAAACATTTAAGAGGGCAGTCGAAGTTGAGTGATTTGGACGAAAGCCTGATTGATCAGGGGTCAGATAATTTGAGTGCTGATAATATTTACATAGTTGCGTGTGGACGCATTTTTCCAAGATTGTTTACAATACCGTGAGCAATGATATCGGGCGATAGTTAGATACCAAAGTATTGTCAGTACAGTTGTTTTTTTTATTTACTAAACATTAATTATTTTTTTATTTTACAGATTCAATAGCGATCAGTCAGTTCAGGCAGTCCCCCTGCAAGCAGGGATGCCTATTGCGGTCATGTGATCGCTCCAGTTTGCCGAGGGGGACTGTCTGGGCTGTCAGGCAGTCCCCCCAGACCTGGAGTAACACCGGCGGGGGAACGGCGGCGATTCGGTAAGTAATCCATTTGCGCGGATTTACTAGGTACATCCGTGGTCCTTAAGTACCGTTTTTGTCGGACATGCCTAGTAAGGAGTTAATATAATTCTCTCACAGTTCTTGTTTTGCAACTTGGATAGGAAGATTTGTGATCTGTCATTATTAGTCTTGCTTCACTATGTGGTTGTGATCCTCACAATTGGTTTGCTATTGCTAGAGAAATAAGGTTGATGTCAAGTGAAGGTACGATTGAGTAAAATGTGGATTCCACCTTGCGCGAAGAGAACACAGTTCACAGAATTATGGAAAATGTAAACAAATTTGTACAAACTACAGGGCAATGCCTTGGCAGGCTGATCATGTGAAAGCGTACTCTTCTTTACTATTTATATCTTTTTTTTTTTCTTTTTTTTTTTTTTTAAATAGCAGCAAGATAAAGTATACTATTAAATCTCTGAGCTTTTAATCTTTCAATATTTCTCTAAAGGATGAACAAAAAGTTTTACATATCTTACATAATTATATTTTCTAAGGTATCCCTGGAAAGCAATCTATACAAGCAAAACATCCAGTGTTTCATATAAAATGTTATCCTTTTTTACTATTCTGTTATGTTATGTTATATTACATGTTATACATTGTTAAAGGACCACTCTAGTGCCAGGAAAACATACTCGTTTTCCTGGCACTAGAGTGCACTGAGGGTGCCCCCACCCTCAGGGACCCCCTCCCGCCGTGCTCTGGAAAGGGGAAAGTGTTTAAAATGAGCTGCGCGCGCATTCAGACGGTCACATAGGAAAGCATTCATAATGCTTTCCTATGTACGCTTGCGTTCTCTCACTGTGAAAATCACAGTGAGAATCACGCAAGCGCCTCTAGCGGCTGTCAATGAGACAGCCACTAGAGGAAATAGGGGAGGCTTAACCCATTCACAAACATAGCAGTTTCTCTGAAACTGCTATGTTTATGAAAAAATGGGTTAACCCTAGAAGGACCTGGCACCCAGACCACTTCATTAAGCTGAAGTGGTCTGGGTGCCTAGAGTGGTCCTTTAACCCCTTAAGGACACATGACATGTGTGACATGTCATGATTCCCTTTTATTCCAGACGTTTGGTCCTTAAGGGGTTAATAATGTATTTTTCTAAAATTGTTCCGTAAAAATACTTCAAAAAGAAAGAGTGATGAATCATCAGTGTCTCGCCTTTTCAGTTCAAATACTGGCTTAGGGTTCTCAGTATTCCATTTAAAAATGTTGTCTTTCACCTTTAAAATGTTATAAAACTGTAATATCATCTCTAATGAACTGGAAGATTCCAACTCTATCCCTACAGTCCTGTGATAATCTTTAGCTGATCCCTGCTTGCAAATGTAATCCCTTTAATTTTCGTTACAAAATTCCTATAAGGTAGAGATAGGAAAGCTTACCCAAAACGAATAAACTTCTTTAGTAACAGTAGATCCCCCTTATTCCACCTAACACACCTTGTCCACGGGTACAATAGAATGTGACGGCACATAAGAACCATTCGGCCCATCTAGTCTGCCCAATTTTCTAAATACTTTCATTAGTCCCTGGCCTTATCTTATAGTTAGGATAGCCTTATGCCTATCCCATGCATGCTTAAACTCCTTTACTGTGTTAACCTCTACCACTTCAACTGGAAGGCTATTCCATGCATCCACTACCCTCTCAGTAAAGTATTACTTCCTGGTATTATTTTTAAACCTTTGCCCCTCTAATTTAAGACGATGTCCTCTTGTTGTGGTAGTTTTCCTTCTTTTAAATATAGTCTCCTCCTTTACTGTGTTGATTCCCTTTATGTATTTAAATGTTTCTATCATATCCCCCCTATCTCGTCTTTCCTCCAAGCTATACATGTTAAGATGCTTTAACCTTTCCTTGTAATGTTGTCCCACAGTCTGTTCAAACTGACCTGTGCACCCTTAGTCTGCCTATGGCACATTTTACAGTTTAAATAATCCTAAAACTAGTCTTTATTCAAGATATATTTTACTTTTTAATTCACAATTTTTGTGAAGATTTCCTTTAGCTATAAGCTTATTCTGAGGCAGGTGCATCCCACCTTTCCTTCCCGTGTGACTAATGTGTTATATTCAAACATTGTACCGAGATAGGTATCTTGTTAGTTTATAATAAATATAATAAAACTTAATTCACAGTAATTATTGAAATACGATTTTAAGCTTTCAGATTCTTTCTCATATTGCCCGTTTGGTAAACTGTGCCACCTTCTCTCTTTTTTTGGCAGCAAAGTACAACAGGTATCTGTGGTTTAATTGCAATTGATATTAGATATATACAGTTCTTTAACATCATATGCACACATTTTTGGACATTTTCCCAATTTAGTAATAACTCTCTAGATAAGTGGATTGCAACCACTCACGTATAACATTCCTGTGTATGCTAGATTGTAAAATCTATTCCCTCTATTGTACAGCACTGTGGAACATGTTGGACCTGTATAAATGCCAAATAACTCATACATTGTTATATAGATATAACTCATGCATTGTTATCTCCTAAATTAAAGCCCTCCTTTGATTTCAAGAATACACATTAGATTAAAGAATTGACTTACCTTTCTTAGGTTTTGGACGTTTCTAGAAAAACAAACAAACAAAAAACCTAAAGGTTAAAAAGATTATACATAAAGTATATGTAACAGTATATGTAATTTCCTTTTTAAAACGAATTAGAAAACTCATTAGTACTTGGACAGTAAAATAAGATATTAAGTAACTAGAGGATTGATGGATCACCAGTGGTCCACAAGCTGCTGTGAAGGACACTTGTAGTCCAAGAGCTGGCCATGTTTTGTAGGAGTTGTATCTCAGCAACAGGTAAGGGAACATGCTGACCACCTTTAGAATAGGAAGCTAAGCCCAAGGGTGGAGCAGAAAAGATACTGTTTTTAGATAAAATGATCAGATATTTCTACACCTATCTAGAGATGAATACATACTTTTTTGCTTCGTGAGTTTACATCTGTAACAGCGAGACATAGTAGACAAAATACAAGGGTCCATTTAATGTTCATGATGAAATTAGTTTAAGACATCCCCAATGAAGGAATATGACGTCCGAACAGGGCTTTTTATTCTCCTAACCTGGAGCCAAGATGTCTATAATTTCCCAGTAAGAGGAGGGAACTTGGCAAAGATTGTTCTGGTGTATTCTCTTTGCTACACAAGCTTGTCAGGGAGTCAAACACCATCATTTATCAACGAGGTAAATTCTTGCAACCTCTATCTTTCCACAAATCGACAAACCAAGACAAATTATCATCCCTGGCACCAAACAACTATCAACCATTATGCTGTAAAGTAGGAGGATTCCATACAATATAACCATTACTAGTACAAATATACCAAGAGATTAAACAACTGTTTAGGTTCTCTGTGACATTTATGGCTCGATAAATTTATATATAGCAACTTATATATAGGATTTATATATAGGAACTTATATATAGCAAGGTTACATTGCTTTATTAATTATAAATAAACAGACTAACAGTTACATTTACGTGTGAGTTTGGGTATAATGGAATCTTTTGACGGTTCGTAACTCACAATGTTTTTTTTTTTTTCGTAGAGACTCTAAAATGCACTCCATGTACTGTATCTCCAGTAGTTTCTAAGTTTTCATTGAAGAATATGAGGAATTATAGGGCTTTAGGCTACATTTCGATGTTTGTTTGATAAATGCAGCGAAAGAACTTATCCCATTGTATTGGAAACAGACAAAGAGTCCCACTGTGAAGGAATGGTTAGGTAGAATTAATAGTATTAGAAAGATAAAATATTTAATTAATAGGGGACACTACATGGATATTGTAACCTTGACTCAGGAGGAAACAGAATTTTGAGAAATGCAGTATATATGATAACTGGTTGTCCAATGGGATAGCAGTGGGTAAGACCTAGTTCATCTGTTGAGGAGAGGGAAAGAGATAAACCCTATTACCCCTTTTTTTCCCCCTCTAGGTGTGGATTATAGGTTGGGAAGTACCCCCTTTGCTCTCCACTCCAGCCCCCCATCCTTTATAGAAGGGAGGGGCTGTTAGAAAGTAGAAATTGTGAAGATGAGATAATTAGGGGTTAAAAAAGAAAAATACTCTTGGCTCTGACTAAATTAGCCATTTTGCTGTTGTTTTGGTTGTTTGTTTGTTTTTTCAGTCTTTGTATTATTGAATATATATGTGCTTTCTGTTAAAAAATGGATATTATATTGTGGCCAAGTGTCAAAAGAAAATAAAAAAAAAAAAAAAAAAATATGATGGATGGCATATAATTTATGAGTTGCTCTGACTAGGTTAGATGCTCATTAGCTCCATTTTGTACATGATACAGTCATTATTTACAGTGAGGGCAGTAAATGTCCCGAATCCACTCTCCATGAGAGTATATGGCGACAGGTTTGGTGGATACTCTGAAGTCATTGTAGGGTACATTATTGATAGAGAAAGACATGTGGTGGTGTACAGAGGTTTACATTATAATTATTTGACAAACAATTTTCCTTTCCTCATCAATGACATCCCTGAAAATAGCTTGAGGACATAGCTTTTATTCTTCATGTGCATGGGCAAAAAATTAGTTTAGGAAATTCAGGTAAGTAAATTCAAAAAAGCAATTCAGACCAATGGCATTCGATTCGTCACTTCGGAACTGCCGAACGTCGTCACTTCGGCACTTCTGAACTTTTGGCACTTCGGACATTCGTAAGCATCCGAAACCCCCCCCCCCCAAAAAAAAAAAACAGGAAAGGGTTCATTTGTAACCATTTTATTTTACATTATCAATAATTCCAACATGACTTCTGAATAAATGTAAAGAATGTTTACCCCTATGAATGAATTACTAAAGTAAAACTAAAAAGCATAGATTTGTGTTCATGTACCTGTAACCGCTGGTTTACCAGTTATATTATTTTCTGCTATCATGCTCTCTAAAGACTTTGAATTGGTATATTGATACAGCAACTCTGTAAGGTTGTGATATCACTTTGTAGGTGAACCATTCATTTTAAAATAACACTAGCTTTTTATGATGGCATAGATTGACCAAAAAGTCTTCATATGTTGCAGAACTACACATCCCATGATGCTTTGCCAGCCTTCAGGATGGTATATAATCATGTTAACAGTCCTAAAAGCATTGAAGGATCTATCTTTTGGTCAATGCTAGTTTAGAGCAGTATCGTGCTTAACGGGTTAAAGGATCAGAAATATTTAAGCTGAGTGGCATGTACATGTTCCTTCTGAGCTCCTCAGAGTTATGTCAATAAAAGAATATCGGTCATATTAGTCATTGGTCATATTGTGTCCAAAGACAGAGTCAGCTCGTTATTGTTCTTTTACAGAATAAGGCATTGTTAATTGTGCACTTGTGTCAAACTAACCTCAGACAGAAAAGTTTTAAGCCCTTATCTACGTTGCTTTCATTTTGGAAATCAAGAACAAATGACAACAGATTACTTTCTACCCAAAAATATATCCCTGATGTCCACATTAGGAGTTATTATGCAACTCCAACTACCAACTCGAGGTTGGATGTATCAAACAAGAACACAAATATACTTTTCAAAAAAAGTAAGATCCGACAGATGTTGCAATGTATCCAAATAGTTACCACAATTTATAACTTGATAATAATCTCCACAGAAATGAGTATCGATAGAAATTATTCTGAAATAAATCTTATTGGAAATAATACTGCGATTGTCCTGAGGCCACTTTTAGTCTGTTCATGGCCGTGGTGTGTCAATTAAAACTGTAACTGTCTGCACTCACAAACTCACTGAGAGAGGGATCGACCACTCCAAAAGAAAAGAACTTGCCTTAAATGAGAAAGAACCAGTCTGTGTGTATTTTCATCTGCTCCTGTAACAAACAAACTTTTCAGCCCTCAAACAATGCTTTTCAACGCATACACTGACCAGCAAAGGCGGCCCTCAACGTGTAGAGGGCACCGGATCCAGGGCGAGGCTGGCTCCATGAGTTTTAGTCCCCTGGAGGAGAAATCTACACCATTACAGGTGGGGCCTACTCCGGCGGTGAGTGGAGCGGTCGGCCGCTGCTCCAGTATCCTGCCTAACGGTGCTCGGAACCGAGAGGAACTTGCCCTTTCCCCCCCCCTCTGGACCGGTGGGGGTGATCCCAGTGCTCTCCCTGGGGCCCCAACTACAGCAATACATCCCAGGCCCAACTATGCCTCCATCCCGATCCGCAACCCAGGCACTTCACTCAAGATGGCGAAGGCCATGTGCGCCAGCGCTTAGGTCAGAGGGGTCGGAAGATATATCCCTGCACTCACAACAACCAGCGCGGAGAGCAGGCAAAGGCTGACCAGGTACCCACGACAGCCAGTTCTAAACAGGCACTCCAAAGCCACCACACAACACTTACCTCAGAGGCAGATCCAAAACAGGCGGGAGAAAGGGAGATACAGGAGACCAGTGCGAGCTAAACGGCACAGACCGCCAGAATTACACACGCGACACCCTACTCTCCAGATCCACCGGAGCTCCGGCTCCCCAAGCCAGAAGCCACACACCAATCTCGGGCTGTCATGCAGCCACCCCCAATCAGCCCTGCAGGAACCGCTGCACTCCCAGCCAATCGGACAGCAGCGGGAACACGCTATGCCCACAGAAGGCATAGGCTAAACAGGGACTTCCGAGGACACTTCCTCTGATATGACAACTCAACCATATAAATCCTACAAATGTGGAGCAGTGAGGGGTCCAGGGGTGAAAACCTAAATCAAAGACAAACTAGAAATGTTTTAATTAATGCCTTACCTAACCTAATATGTCATAGCAATGTATGCATGTCTACCTTACTCGGCTAATCCTTACACCTAACCCTAAGACACACTAGCAATGTTTAACTCAATGCCTTACCTAACCTACTATATGTCAAACTACTCTCACTATTCTCACGCTAAACTCGTTAGTAATACTACAAACGTTAATTTTTATACAGCAGTGAGTTACTAGATGCACCTACATATATTCTTACCAATTCTCTTGCAGATGATATAGGCAAATGTTATAAGCAAATGTTACAACTTTATTCCACCTTGCAAGACGCATTCCCATGTTTTCTGCTGCCCTGGTTAAGCTCCTATCTGCCTCTCAAAACACATCTCTCATAACACTGATCCCAGCAAGCTCTCATGGTATCTTTATGTCTTGAATTCATACACAGAGCTATATATGTCTGCTTAACCCTCGATAGATGCAGATAGCATAACAAAGAGCCAATAGGTACTAACAGGGAAAACGTATAATGCATGTTGAGTGTGCTGCAGTATCATTCTATAGACATAGCTACACTAGCATAATGCTTTGCTACGCCACATAAAACCACACTGTTAGATCAATAGCAATTGCCTGTCTACCTGACTAACGACGTATACCTGTAGATGTGTGCCTGTATCAATCGTGAGAAACTAACCTAACTCAAGCTCTGACCAAACATGTATGTAGTATAGGTGTAAACGTACAGTCGAACCTACGATGCTGACATGATGCTTATACTCTTAGACCATATTTATAATCTACTATGGTATTCGTATGCTTAAACCTGTTTATAATGTAAAATTGTGCATGTTACTCTTGTGCCCCGCATGTTCCGCGTGGGAAAAAGCTGGAGGACTGCCTTTGGGGAACCTCTCGCCTGTTTGTGTCACATCTATGCACTACAAAAAAAAAATAAAAAAAAAAATAAAAAAAATTCTAATATAGTGTGGATTTGCTATATCACTAAACCAAATTGCTATATTGTACCGGCTGTAAAATTAGCATGTTTAGGTTAATAAAATAAAATAGGCTCATGCAGTCAGATTATGTGGCAGAATACATTTCAATACATCCTCACTGTTTTTTTTTATGTTAAACAGAATGCCAGAGATGGAAGGCAGAGCTACTGCCAACGTTTTTATTTAAACTGTGTACGTGGTTATCCTGGCAACCAAATAGCTTTTTGCCCTTAAAGGGCAGTGTCACCTGAATATTATTGATCCATAAAATAGTTTACGAGAATAATGCAAATAGATCAATATTATTTTTTTATAAAAGCAAGGTATTGAACTTGGTGGAATTGACATTTCTTATTTGACATTTTATCAGTGTGGAAGCAGCCATCTTTAAATTTTGGAACCATTTTCAGTCCTTCAGTGACATTTACCAATAAACAGACAAGGCTGCAGAGAGCGTGTGATGTTGGCAGCCAGTCTGAACCTATGATTTGCAGAGTGCCTCCCAGTTCGCTGGCTTTTGTTTGTTTTTTTGAATTTTCTGGTAATTCTCTGATGATACCACAATTCCTAAGGTTAGTAGGATATCTATTAATTGAAATTTGTATTTAAAAAAAAAACAGCACAAGGACAGACAGTTTCTAAAATGCAATGCAATGATTTATAGACTTATTTTGATGATAACAAATATTTTATTAGGTTTTTTTAGGTGCTATGTACACACACACATATATGGATTACTGCACTGTTGCATTAATGCTATCAGCAAGGGAACAGGCACTCAGCACAAGATCAATAGAGTGGGGTCTACCACACCAGACAAGACCCAATGTGCAGACTATGCAAAGAGGCCTCTGAGATAGTCCAGCACATGGTATCCGGGTGCAAGATGTTAGCTGGAAAAGTATACACTGAGAGGCACAAACAAGTTGCTGCTCAGAATATGAACTGGACCTGCCTAAGTCCAGATAGGAGATACCAAAAAGGGTAGTTGTGAATTACAGGGCTAAGATCCTTGTGGTACTTATAAGTAGTACAGGAAAATTACAATTCAGGGTTGATAACCGATCAATCATTTTGTGACTTTTGTCCACAATTGCAAGGTAGTTTTAAAAGTAATTACAATCCAAAATTCATTTTTAGTATTGCCGCGGCGGTCCGAAATTCATTTGGTATCACAATATCACAAGTTTAATGACAAAAAAATTAAATTTGTGCCATTGTATGGTTTTATCACAGGCACAGCTTGTAAACAGCCAGGCGTATGAATGACGCTAGCAGGTGATAGGTGTGTGATTAATACATTATGTTGAGTGTGTGTTTATTTTTTGTAAGAGGATCGTGATCACAGAAACCCCTTAACCCCTTAAGGACCAAACTTCTGGAATAAAAGGGAATCATGACATGTCACACATGTCATGTGTCCATAAGGGGTTAATGTAAGATTTAGGGCCCTTTTTCACAGAACTGATAACGGCGAAAATAGTGCCCAAAGGTATAAAAATTGGTGTAATTGTGTATGCTTTGACATCTGACCATTGAAAGCCATTTTACCCATAATCTGAAAACATAAAATGTCATCACTGTCCTTCAATTGCTCAACATAAATAATGGCACTTCTCTACTTAGTATTTGTAACTGTCATTGTACGTTTTGTGATGCAATTTGTTTTTGTTTGTTTGTTATAATCTTATAATAATCTAACTGAACGGTGCAAAAAGGGACGATTGATCCAACATAACTTTGCACTATATTGTGCTTTCAAATTAACAACGGCTCAGGTCAGCCAAAAATTTTTTTTTTCTCTTCTTTCAACAATCTTTGCACCAAAAGTAGAATGTGAATGCCATACACACGTCCATTTCAACTACCAAGATTTAATATCCAATAGACTTGTTTTACTTTCAAATCAATTGCAAATTCAGAATTTTGGACCATTGAAGATTTGTCTAAAATTCCAAACTATATGGACAAATTATGAAACAAACAAAATTAACAAAAGACAAACTGTTTTGTTTGTTTAATAATTTGGAGTTCTCTCCTTAAAACCCTGAAAAATAGATGATGGATGAAAAAGATGATTGATAAGTAGGGGATAGCCGCTAAATGTTTTATTCACAGAGTAAGTGAGAACTGACCAACAGTGGAAAAATATGAAGGAGCAATATAAAATTCTATATTTAATAAATATATAATGCTTAAATATATTATAAATTAGCAAATTTAGTTTGTCCCCAATCGATTTTCCAAATTGTTTTCCCCAAACTGAAATACCATATGGACCAAACACGAATCCCCCAGAACAATTTTTTTCTCCGGACGAGTCAAATCAGACAAACACAATTTTTTCGTCATACATAATTTTAATATACACAGTTACAGAATTTCTCTCATTCTATGAATTTACAATTTTTTTTTTAACAATCAACAAATAGAACAGAATCAACCCAAAAATAAGAGTATTTAAAGAGCTTCCTCTTCATTTTCATTATTTGTTATGATTTCTTTTTAATTGTCTATAAATTTTGTTTTACTATTTCAGATTTTTTTTTACCTAGTTTCTCAATTGCCTTATTTCAGTACTAAACGCTGGCGCTTATAAAAGTACTGAGAATCTTTTAATGCATCAGCATATTTTTACATATTGTTCACATTCCATTAAAATGCAAGTTTCTTATAAAATCTTAAAACTGCCGGGAGCATTTTTTTTTTAACAATGTACATTTCAATTGTGGCCAACTACCATTTCTCCCTCTTCTCTTTACTTAATTGTTTCTCAACTTTAGGCAATTTTCGTCTAAAACCCTCTATTTTCTTACATACTTCAAGAATTTCATCATCATTAAAATATCGTAAGGCAGTGAGCGGTATCTACAAAACTCTTTAAAATCAATTGCTTGGCATATGAAATGCTAGCAATATGCTACACATGAACAAAAAAAAAATCAAAATTAAAACATTAAAATTGTTTACTTTAAGGTGATACAAGTTACTTTGAAGTGGAAGAGCTCAGCTACCACATTATATTAAACAGAATAAATACTGTGAAATATGTATGAAAAATAAAGTACACATAATGATTTGTAAAATATCATTTTAATTGGTTCTCAAGCTTCGATGTGTGTTCCTGGATCTTGTATCCACATAATTATATACTTCGGTTATGTTTTTGGTTAGTAAAGGTTAGGTGTAAACGATCGCTGGCCGGAGGTTGGGTTTTAAAATACCCATTTAGGAAAAAAACAACCGATTTTGGATTTAATTTTGATATTCATGTTATACAATAATGCTATATGGTGTGCAATATAAAACACAGGTTCATTTTTATGAATTCTCACAGCTTGCCTTAGAGCTGCCTTCTAACACACTAGTAGATTCTTAAAGGGACACTATAGTCACCAGAACAACTACAGCTTATTGAATTTGTTCTGGTGAGTAGAATAATTACCTTCAGGCTTTTTGCTGTAAACACTGTATTTTAAGAGAAAATGCAGTGTTTACGTTACAGACTAGTGATAACTTCACTGGCCACTCCTCAGATAGCTGTTAGAGATGCTTCCTGGGTCATGACTGACTAAAATGCATCGAAACATTCAGTATCTCCTCCCTCTGCATGCAGACACTGAACTTTCCTCATAGAGATTCATTGATTCAATTCATCTCTATGAGGAGATGCTGATTGGCCAGGGCTGTGTTTGAATCATGCTAGCTCTGCCCCTGATCTGCCTCCTTGTCAGTCTCAACCAATCCTATGGGGATGCATTGTGGTTGGATCAGGCCACCACTTCTGATGATGTCAGCAGACAGGTTTTGACTATTCTGAGTCAAACAGCATGCAGAGCAACAGCTTCAGGCTTAAATAAAAGTAAGATTTTGCTATTTTTAGGGAGGCATGAAGGGCCATGGTGGGGGTAGATGGTGGTTTTAACACTATAGGGTCAGGAATACATGTTTATGTTCCTGATCCTATAGTGATCCTTTAAAGGTTAACTTTACTTCCAATTCCATAGATATTACATTAGCCACTCCCACCACCGCAGCCACTTGCTTCCATATGTAATTATGTGATCCATCAAAATTAAGAATGAGAGATAAGCATACATTACATACCACCAAATATTTACAGATTAATCATACATTATTTTAACATACGATGTTTGTTTAAATCTCAGAAAGTGAAAGAGTGTATAAAAGCTACATTAAGAGATTTTTTTGTTTTATTTAAACCTGTACTTAGCTTATTAAAACATCACTGCGAGTTTAGCTGATCTTGGAGCCTGTTGCTAATTAAGGATGCGTGACTTGACAATTAATATGCATCGCAGCAGTTATACAATCTGAAAGGTACATACAGTACTGAACAATATGACACCGTACTTTAATTATAGTTGATGTGCCCCGATAAAATATAATTCAGAGGTATTTATAACCCTTGCAGAAGTATTTATACTCCCACAGAGATTTATGTAAATGTTATGAATATAAACCTTTAGAAATAAATATATATATATTTTTAATATTTACACTGCTCCTGTAACACTTTCAGATACAGTAAAGAAGGAAAAATTAAGCCCACCGCCATATTAATGTTCCATGGCTGACAACATATTCAAACAGCTTATGTAAAACTATCATTCCTTCTTATAAAATAAGTTTGTAATTAAGGGGGCAGTCTAGGTATCATAACTACTACATTCTGCTGTAGTGGTTATGGTTATGGTGCCCACAGCGCTCAGTGCTGTCACATTGTAAGTAGACAAGCCAAAAATGATTGGGGGAACACGTTCTGCAGTAATGGTGCTGCCTAATGACCAATATTCATATATAATACAAATTAAATTACAGCGCACACATAAAAATACACTTGTAAATCTTATCAGGCTTCTTAAGATCGCCTAATAAAACAAATATGGGGATTCAGTTCCACCATATGGCCATATTTAGCACTAGCACTTTTTTATTTGTCTCCCACATTAGTGTGGGACCCACCGATATTGGGGAACTGTGAAGTAGTGGTGGGCTCAGTGGCGGATCCAGGTGGGGACAATGGGGCACCCTTGACACACACCCTGCCCCCCATACAAATGCACTGCACCCCTCACACACACTACCTTCCATACACACACATGCACTGCCCCCATACACACACCTATTGCACCCATTATACACATTGCACCACACACCAACACACTACAGCCCTATCCTCTATTACTGCCCCTATCCTGGCCATCTTTAATAAAGAGAACTGGTGGAACCCTGTCCAGTCTGTGTCTCCAATAACAGACTCCCCAATACAGCTCAATGAGAAGTCTTTGCAAAGCAGGTGCTCTAGGCAGTTGCTACCTCTTGAGTTTAGTTCCACTAACATGACTGGCTGTCAAATTGACAGCATGGGGTGTAACAAGGTTAATTTATAAAAGTACCAATTTATATTGAAATGAGCACTTTTTGTAAAATAAAAAACAAAAAAAAGACACTCTTCATACATAAAGCACTTTAACAAGCAGTCCTTTAGGGGTCTGGGGTGTCCCTTTCACGTTAATATACTCGGAAAGGGCCACCAGTCATTGTATCATTTAGTTGTCCCTGTAACAGGTAAGCACTGGAAGAATTTCAGTCATTACAGAACCCAGCAAAAGTGACCTAAGCAAAATAATAAGGTTGGTGCAGTACCCAAACACCACATTATGTATACATTTGAAAAAAAGAAAAGCGATTGCATTGTTATAAACAATACATAAATTCCATCATTGTGTCTTTGAGTCCCGGGGCACAGTGTCCCAGTGAGTTTGAAATCGTGGGAATCAGCCATCTGGGGAACAGCTACAGGAAGTGATGAAATGTTGCAACATATTCTATGCCATCTGATATATATTAATGCTACTCTCAAATTATCCCGTTTGGTGGATTTATTTAGATAATGTTTTGGACTTTAAAAGTTATTTTAATCACTATCATCTGGTCTATTTTCTAAAGAAAAGGTTAAATTGTAGTATTTTGTCCCTTAAACGTGTATTTGTAATAAGTACACTCTGTTTATTAGCAAAAATAGAATACCTAAAAATAGAAAATTTTTTGGACACCGAATTTCGTAAGAAAGTCCATTCAGATCAGCAGAATATCTAAACTGAATCAGAACAAAAAAATGGTAAGAAAATAGGTCAGGGTGTAGTGAATATATATACATCATATGTATGTATTTTGCATTATGCTGGTAGGAGCATTTTCCTGCATGAATATAAGTAACCAAAATAGGGAAAAACAGGCAGAGCAAAAACAAATAAATCTATAATTATTAAAAATATATTTCCCTCTCTCTCTCACTTCTCACTTGATCTATGAATACAATCCCCATTTAGTGAATGCCTTCAAGCAATTAATCATCTTTTTTCCCCATCAATCATCTAATTGTTTGGCACAACTTAGAATCACTAACCGAAATGGACATGCTCGGCCGTTGCGCTAGTCGTTTGGTTTGTGATTCAGCACATTATGGTTTAGAGTTCAGAAATTCGACCGATCGCCCAATTGGCCCAAATCTACACTCCAGGGCATCTGTATAAACTCTCCAAAGACTAACTGTACCTTTACTAGTTAAACACTTTGATTAGGTTTTTTTTGCTGACTATTGAGACTTCACTTGGAATATCGTGTTCGGGAGACCCTTTCATCTGAAGGATATAAATAATTAAAAAGTCAAAGAGAGAATAGGAATTAGGAACGGGGTATTACAAACAAAATTTCCAATATTTTAACATATACTCCAGGAAGGAGAGATGGGAGTGAAGAGACGTAAAAGAATGATCTAAATGCATCAAGGGGTTAAATAAGGTTGAAGAAAGGAGCATTTGTAATGAATGGGAGGCAAACTTTTCAAAAGTGAAGACTAAGAAGTAGTTTGAATAATTATTACTTTACTGAAAGGTTCATGGAATGGATCACAAAGTTAAATAGTTAAATGCTTAGTATCAAGAAGCAGCATCCAATAGCTGAAAGCATTAAACGGCCTCCAAGAGCAATACTGCTACCTCCAATAGCAGAGAGTGGCTTCAAAGCAGAGAGATAGAGGGATTGCAGAGAGATAGATGAGACGTGTCTGTGAACTCTGAAGGAAATTGCATTGTAGGAGCAGTTATTGTATCACTTCCCAACTACCACTGCTAGCTGGATTCAGAAGAATGGAATGTCAGGTCACTCACACATCACTAGGTGGCAGCACCCGAAGAAGTCTTCAAAGAGGTCCAGGCAGCAGAATTAAAATATAAAAAGAGGGATTGGTTTAAAAAAATAAATACAAAAAATTCCGAAACAAAAATAAAAACAATCCGCGAACTACAGAGCTGTAAAAAAAAACAAAAAATAATGTATAACGTGTCTGCTGAATAATTATATGATAAGCAAAGGTAAAATAAACATACCTGCAAAATAAAAAGTTTTTAATGAGCGAAAAAATATTTTTTGCAATAAATTGCACTCGAGAAAGTAATAAATAATAAATTCCATATACTAAATTAGGCAATTGGAGCCTTTGCTCATTAAAAATTTTGTTTGTCATTTCTATAAAGTATTAGGTCAGGGACACTCATCGTGGGACGAGAATCTAATCGAGATGTATTCTAGAAAATATTGATCCTTTATGGAGACGGGTGAATGCCCCCATTTCATAACTTTAGCTACATTTGATGCCAAGAAGGATGCAGTTCCTTAGTAAAATTTTGACTAAACTTAGGGTAAGGTGTCTGGAATATGTAACATATCAGCTCACAGTGAAACATTTACTAAGGAAGACCTCAAATTGTTAAGTATAATTAACATGCTTGAACTGTTGAACATATAATGAATAATACTGTATTCACTAGAGTACAGTGTTAATATTGCACCATTGAGACGTGCATAGTTAGAGTGCAGATTCCAACAGTCTAACTGTAATCTCTGTGAATAGCATTATTACCTACAATCAAGCCCTAACCCAATTATTAACCTCCTACCCCCACAATGGACATGGGAATGTGGAATCTGTAACACCCATAACACCTAGAACATGCTCTGGCAGGCTGCGAATGGTGGGAAGCGACAGTTCAGTGCATCTTGAATACAGCGCCATGCCATTATGCTGAAGTGGTTATGGTGCTTAAAGTGACCTTTTAAATGTGATCTTTCTCCTTCAATCTGACCAAAAAGCCAGCATTAACTTATTTTTTGTTGGAAATATTCTCAATGTAGATAAAGTTATCAAAAATAATGTAAACATTTGTCGGACAGACTTTATTTTATACTCATTTTAATACCCTTGTCTATAAATTAACTTTATGGGGTGCCTTTAACAGGAATGGAAAAATCTTGCTGAGATTCAGCGCCCAGCACGGAAGGAACAAGTCACTAGTACAATCAGCTTTCTACTTTTAGAAATATGTCATAGTCTGCTCGTCTGATGGAACTTTAAGATCATCTTAGGTGGAAATTTGCAGCTCAGTCGTTCATTAGAGGAGTGATAAGGCTTTCATGGTATGCCACCCTATTGCTGATAGCCAGAATTTCCTACTTGAAACCAGCAAGTCTTAAAGGGACACTCCAGGCACCCAGACCACTTCTGCCCATTGGAGTGGTCTGGGTGCCAACTCCCACTATCTTTAACCCTGCAACTGTAAATCTTGCAGTTTTCATAAACTGCAATATTTACATTGCAGGGTTAACGCCTCCTCTAGTGGCTGTCAACTAGACAGCCACTAGAGGGCACTTCCTGGTTTATAGCACAGCTATAGCGTCGCTGGACGTCCTCATGCTATGTGAGGACCTCCAACGTTGCTGAAATCCCCATAGGAAAGCATCTTTAAATTGCCGCGCATGCGCATTAGGTCTCCCCCGCCGCCGGCCACGCATGCAAAATAGGTCTCACGCGCCGGATGACGTCGGCGGGGGAGGAGCGTGGGCGGACCCTTAACCAGTGCCAAGGGACATCGGTTTTAACCCCTTCAGCAACCTGGGATGCGGGGTAGGAGGGAGAGGGGAACTGCATTGCCAGGAAAACTGATTGTTTTCCTGGAACTGGAGTGTCCCTTTAACCCCTTAAGGACCAAACTTCTGGAATAAAAGGGAATCATGACATGTCACACATGTCATGTGTCCTTAAGGGGTTAAGCAAGGGAATTAACCAGAGTATGAAGGAATAAGAAAGCATGAATTGGCTACATCAAATTGAAATAGAAATTGATTGCATCAAATAAGGCAGTTCCCCTTTAAAGAGAAACACAGGTTAGTTTTTTTCTAGGGTTTTTGATTTTGTCTCCATCCTGTGAGCATATCATTGGCTTACTATGTAACTATGTATGAGTGTATAACAGAGCCCCAAAGCAATCATGCTCCCAGTAATGTGTCTTTAAACTACAATAAGTGTGTTTAGAAATCAGTCTGTGTAAATAGGATACATTGTTTGTGTTCTAGATTACATTTTGAATCAACTGTTATTAGTAAGTTACCTAAAATGTCTTTAATCAGCCCCCACCCCTGGCCACACACCCCTAAATTTAAAGTGTCCCTCTATCTCCAGTTGAAATGCAGGAAGCTACGCAACAGTCACGTAGTCCTCTGATAATATCACATTATTAAACTGAATGGATTGAGGGTGGCTGGAGTTAGACTTAGTAGATAGAATAAAAGACTTAGTAGATAGAGTTGCTCACAGTTGTTACAGCAGAGTCAGTGTTAATAAGGTTATGGTCACCTTGTCACAGGTCATAGGACAGTGATGACAACTCTGTTCTGCCATTAATTTATATGATAGACTGGTATATGACTGGTGGCATGTGTGCCAAATGCCCATTGATCTCACAATATTAATAATGAGCACAGATTCCTTGTGTAAAAAGAAAGGCTTATTATTACAAAAAAAGTCCTACAGTATAGCATTGATTTTATAATGATACTCCTGGCTGTATGTAAGCTGATTTGTAATGCATTATCTACATTAAAAATATATCGAAAGAAAAATACATAAAAAAAATAAAAAATACCACACACAAATTAGGCATGAAGCAAATCTGTTTGCAGCTTCTGTATTGTACTTTGTCCAGACCTGAAAATGGCTCAATCCATCAGAATGTTCAATGAAATTCGAACACTATATATACACACGTTATTTTAATTGTTATTGAACTTTACTTTTAGGTTGTTTTATTTTTCTTATTTAATCAGTGATTTATTCAGTTGTCTTGGTCTGCTAGGCTCAGACTAGTATATGCCACATATTATTGGCACCTTATTGCAAACTCACCTGTAAAAAGATATATATATACTGTTTAAACAGTTATGTATATATGTAAAAACTTACCTGGTAAGTCTAGAATCCAGACTCAAGAATGTTCATACGATTGCATTACCACTCTATCAGCGAACAGCTGGAAAGGCAACGACTTGAGGAAGAACAACAGCTACAACAGTTGTGAGAACCACTTCAGCAAGCATGATCAAGGTAACAGTCTGATACATCAAGTCCTATTATATATAACATATATATATATATATATATAACAATCTAACTCCTCATCTAGTGAAATATATATTGTATATTAGCAGGAGGTACAAGGATAACTAACAAATCGAACAAATTTTCACTACAAAACAAGACACGCAGAGCTACATTAAACATAACATTACACTTGAGACTTGTGCAACAATGAATTTAAGGTGGCACAAACATGTCAAATTTCTGTTAATCTAAGCCTGAACAAATCGATCCATACAGGATTTAACTGTAGAGTCTTATTCAATAAATAATAATTGTCTCCAAAAACACTATGGGTTGGTTGCACCATATCGTTCAGTTTTTAACTGTAGGGCCTGGGTAACTGTTATTTTTGTATAATTCTACAACAGAAAGTAGTGGGCCATCAAATACTGCAATTTCTTTTAGTAGTTAACCCCTTTGCGACCAGACCGTTTTTCAATTTTCAATTTTTTTTTTCAATTTTTTTCAATTTTCTTACCGTTAAGGACCAGGGCTCTTTTTACATTTCTGCGGTGTTTGTGTTTAGCTGTAATTTTCCTCTTACTCATTTACTGTACCCACACATATTTTATACCGTTTTCCTCGCCATTAAATCTCCTTAAAGATACCACTATTTTCATCATATGATATAATTTACTATAAAAAAAGATAAAATATGATGATTTTTTTTTTTAAACGCACGCATTTTCTAACTTTGACCCCCAAAATCTGTTACGCATCTACAACCGCCATAAAACACACCCATGCTAAATAGTTTCTACATTTTGCCTGAGTTTAGAAATACCTAACATGTTCTTAGCTTTTTTTTTGCAAGTTATAAGGCAATAAGTACAAGTAGCACTTTGCCATTTCCAAACCATTTATTTTTCAAAATTAACACTTATATCTGTCAGGAATCCCTGCATATGAATAGTGTCCAGTTGGATCCCCAAAGATTGCATGCTAGTGTCTGGACCCAAAGTCTTGTGCGGGGAGACCGGGATAGTGAGGGATTCAAACAGAGCCAACATGTTTTTTAAACTACTTGGGGGGAGTGTATTATTCTCAATCGTGAGGAAATCGTCCAGGTAGTGAATAACCGAAGGACATTTACACACATTAAGTAAAAACCAACACAAGGATTCTGCAAACGTGTCAAAAATTCTTGGGCTGCTTTTGGACCAAAAGTGAGACGGGTGAAGAAATAAAACAACCCCTGCCATTTAATGCTGTGTAGATGCCATAGGGAAGGGTGCATGGGAAGCAATTTGAAGGCATTTATCACGTCAGTTTTGCTTAGCCATGCCCCTGTGCCAGCCTTTAAAATGTCCCCTATGGCATGATCGATAGTGGCATAGTGTAATGAAAATTCTTCGGAAGGTATGAGTGAATTAAGGCTGGGGACAGTGGAGGAATGTGGTGCAGAGAGATCAATTATCAGTCTAGGTTTGAGTGAAGTCTTCCCTGTGACAACCCCTATGGGGTTGGTTCTCCAGGATGTGAAGGGAGGGGAAGAGAATGGACCCAACCAAAACCATTGTTTCACCTCGGTCATGATAAGTGTGTGAACTAACTGTGGATCATCTAATGTGGATTGTAGATTATCACATTCTAGTGTACCAGTAGGTAAGTGTACCGACCCGGTGTGAAATCCCTCAGTTAGTCCAGTAATAAGGTAGTCAACGAAATGGTGTGAATGATGTCATCATAACAGTGTGGTCAATAATGTGAGGTTTACGCACGTGTGGCATGGTTTTGGAAAAGCTTTATTTGGGCACATTGTCGTAGAATGGGCCCTGAAACAGTGGGAACACACATGCATCAGCCTACAGGAGCTGAAATACAATATCTCTACCCAGTTTGTCCTTCAAGCCTCTAGTAGGTCTTTGGAAAATTTGCTTACTAAATTAACATGTATAATTGTCCAAAAGCATACTTTGTAATAATTAAATTCCAACCAACCTAGAAAGAAAACACAATTTGATACAGATGTTAGTAATCACAATTTTTTGGAATCCGAAAGTATGCAATCCTTGGTATGCTATCAGTTTGTAACATCCAGTCTTCATCACCTATATATTAACCCCTTAGTGGAATTCAAATTACTGTAATATCATCTGTTACCAGCAGGGGCAGAAGTTAAATTGGCAAACTAGGTGAAATTCGTGCCTATATCATGAGTCTGGCTGTAATCACCGAAAGAAAAGAGGGATGCATGAACAGTTGAATCATACGAATGAATGCATCTCCTACGTGCCGTTCGAATACCGAAAAGATTAAACAGTAGTATGTGAACGAACGGTCGCGTCCGTGTAAATAAACGATGTGAAACATGCATACATAGACAGATATGCGTACGGGAATTAGCCGAACGGTGTGAGAGTATAAAATGCATGAAAGTATAAGCTGAACGCTCGTTTCAAACGAACGGAGCCCCACTGTGAAAGCTAGCGAGTTTGCGGCTGTTGCTTTACGGTGGGGCCAGACTTACGGTTTATCCCAGTGTTAGAGCCGAGAACAGTCTGTGCAGATGCCCGCGATGGTTGGCAGAAGCTGGGAAGCACCGGACCAGGAGACCACGAGGAATACAGGTAACTGAAAATCCAAAATGGCGGTCTGAACTGGAAGTAAACGTTTCAGACTCGCCAGGCCAGCAACGGTAAGGTGAGAGCGGATTAGCAGCCCTTTTAAAGGGGATTCAAGCCCCTCCCACAACTACAGGCCAAGACTTTAAATATATATATATATATATATATACACACACACACACATATAATACGTGTGTATGCAATATATATATATATATATATATATACACATACATACATACACACACACACACACACACTTTTATTTCATATATATGTAGAATATATTATAAAATAAAGTATTTGATAATATATAATGCATATATATATATATATATATGATTACATTATGAGTGTATTTTGAGATATATGTGTATATATTTGAAAGTACACTTATAATGAAATCATATATATGCATTATATATGTATAATATATTATAAAATGCTTTATTTTATAATATTTTTATTTTATTATTAACTTTTTAGGTGTCAGGGGGACTGCCTGACAGCTCCATAGACTCCTATTGTGGCCATGTGATCACATGACACTGGAGGACCGCGGCGGCCAGAGCTGCTGCAGTGGGACTGCTGGGGTCTCGGGCAGTCCCTCCCGACCAGGATCGCCGCTCCAGGTAAGTCCAGGGCTCCAGTTTGCAGCGGACGTACCAGGTACGTCCAAGGTCGTTAACTACCGTTTTTTGACGAACGTACCTGATATGTCGGCGGTTGAGAAGGGGTTAATACCGTGATATTTACAATGAAGACTATTTGCAAAGTAGCATTGCGCCTTTAATCATAAAGGGTTACTCCAAGCACCATAACCACTAGTTATTTTAAGTAGTCATAGTGCCTGGAGTCTGTAGGTGTAGCATTTCGCTTATCATTCATTGGCTGAGAACGTTTAGCCAGCAAGTGAATGAGCAGCAGGATCGCCAACTAGCTTTTGCAAAAGCTGGATGTCATTACAACTGTTGTCATTCAGGAGGAGAGGGCCCTCGTAGCTCTGCAGGACCATGTAAGGGCACAAAAACATTGCTAAATTGTTTGGAGTTAGGATACTCCTGACATAATTACTACAGGAGGCTAGACTATGCATTGTGCAGGCAATTCAGCTAGTAAACGTATGGATTGGGGGAAAAACTATTTAAAATAGGTCTATTTTTCAGCATAGACGCTACGCCGAAGAACTGATGGAGAAGGGAGAGCAGAAAAGACTTCTCACAGAAGTTCATTCTGCTCTCAACACATAGCAACCACAGCGCATGCACTTACTTATGTCAGGTCTGAGCAGTTGCATTCATTGGCTGAGATCTCCGACAATGAAAGGCCAGCTCTGCACAAGCTGGATGCATTTTACCAATAAATAAAAAGATTTCTAGAACTAGTTCAGAGTCTCTGTGGCAGCTCAGACTTCCCAAACCAGAGTCTCTTCCTTCTGGCCCAAGCCAAATATAGAAAGGGAATGCAGGAAAGCAGCGTCTTCACAAGTGTCCCCAACTCACATAAAGACAGAACGATATGCAAAACAAGAGGACAAATAAAACTGAATATGGTGTAGTATTTTTGATGTTGGTAACTATAAAAAAAGAAAGGAAATGCACTTACAATCTTCTGGAGTTTGAAATTAGTTCCAGACATATGCACTTGTGCGGTACAATCCCAGTCTGTGGATATGCTGATCTTTGTCTTAACCATATGTGGAAAGGTAGCCGTAGGCTGGTCAACGTTTGTAGAAGTTACATAGGCTAAAAAGAGACATGTGTCCATCAAGTTCAGCCTTCGTAACATTTGTTTTTTGCTGTTGATCCAAAATAAGGCAAAGAATTTTTTAAAGCACTTCCAATTTTGCAACAACCTAGGAATAAAACTCCTTCTGGACCCCAGAATGGCAGTCAGATTTATCCTTGGATCAAGAAACCCTACAGTTGAGAAACTATATCATTGAATATTCTGTTTTTGCAAGTATGCATCTAGTTATGGTTTAAATAGCTGTACAGACGCTGATAAAACCACTTCTTCAGGCATAGAATTCCACATCCTTATTGTTCTTACGGTAAAAAACAAAACAAAACACCTTTCCTTTGCCTTAGGCTAAATCTTCTTTCTTCCAGTCTAAACGCATAACCTTTTTTCCTATGTATAGTCCTGCTTGTGTATACATTTCCATTCAATAGTTTGTATTGACCCAATATATATTTGTATAATGTCATCATATCCCCTCTGAGTTGACGTTTTTCTAAACTACAGAGGTTTAACTTTGTTAACCTTTTTTCATAGCTAAAATGTTCCATTAATTTGGTAACCAGTCTCTGCACTTTTTCCAGTGCCAGAATATCCTTCTTTAGAACAGGTGCCAAGAATTGCACATTCAAGATGTGGTCTTACCATTGATTTATATAGAGGCAAAATAATATTCTCATCCTGAGAATTAATGCCCTTTTTTATACATGCCAATATCTTACCGGCCTTAGCCACTGCTGATTGACAGTGCGCATTGTTCCCTAGTTTGAGGTTTATAACAATTCCCAAATCCTTCTCGTGTGTTATCCCTAATTCACTACCATTTAGGGTATAAGTTGCTTGTGCATTCTTTACCCCGAAGTGAATAACTTTGCATTTTCTACAATAAATTGAATCTTCCATTTGAGTGCCCAGTCCCCCAAAATCCCTCTGCATCAAAGTAATATCTTGCTTACATTGTATTACTTTACAGGAGTTTAGTCACCTGCAAACACTAAAAATTGACTTCCAATGCTTATTTCAAGATCATTTATAAATATATGTTATATAGAAGCGGTCCCAGAACAGAACCCTGAGGGACACCACTTACCACCTCTGTCCAGTTTGAAAATTTACCATTAATGACAACTCTCTGTACTCTATTTTTTAAGTCAATGTTCTAGACCAATTTCTTTTAGTTTGAAGACTATCCTATTGTGAGGAACCGTATTAAACGCCTTGGCAAAATCCAAGTATATCACATCCACTGCACCACCCTGATCTATACTTCTACTTCTTCTGACATGACCTATGTTTCATAAAACCATGCTGATAACCATGTTCTTCTCCATTAATGCCTGCATATTAACCCCTAATAACTTTTTAAATACTTTCCCAACCAAAGAAGTAAAGCTCACAGGTGTATAATTTCCAGGCAAAGATTTTGAACCCTTTTTGAATATAGGAGCAACACCTGCCTTCCGCCAAGCCTTCCTGAACAATTTCTGAAAGAAAATAATCTTTTAGATTAAAAATAGTGGTTCACTTATTTCCACAATTAGTTCCTTATGTACTCGTGAATGAATGACGTCAGGGCCTTTAACTTTGTTTATTTTATTTTTTCTTTAGTTGCGGCAGCACCTTGTCTTAAGTCATCCAATTACAATTTTCCTGCATGTTTTTGTAGCAATGAATGCATATCTATATCCATGGGTTCTTCCTTAATATATATATTGAGGACAAATAGTTATTTAAAATGTCTGCCTTTTCCTGGTCTTCATTAACAAACACCCCCATCCCGGGTTTCAGTGTACCTACACTTTCATTTGTTTTGTTTTTTTTAGAATTTCTGTACATGAAAAATACTTTGGGGTTACTTTTGCTCTCTTTGGCTATCATTTGCACATTTTGTAGTTTAGCAAATCTAATCGCCTTTTTGCACACGTTATTGCCTTTATATCATATCTTTTATAGGATGCCTCTGATTTAAAGGCTTTAAAATACCTTTTCTTATTTTTAATTTCTTGATTTACTTTCCCACTAAGCCATATTGGTTTTGATTTGTTTATTTTACATACTGATAAATGTAGCTTTCTTATTTGAAGATGTTCCATTTATCCTCAGTGGTTTTTTTTTGACTAAAGAGTTTATGCCAGTCAATGTATTGTAAAGCTGCTATTATCTTACTGAAATTGGTCTTTTTAAAATTATATTATGAATCAGTATACCCCATGAGCTTTTGTTTTTTTGGGGTTTATTTATAAGGACACTATATTGTGATCGCTATTTCCCAAGTGTTCACCTTCTTGAATGCTGGTCAAAAGATCAACATTGTTTGTTAGAACCAGGTCCAGACAAGCGTCCTTTCTAGTTCATGCTTGTACAAATTGTGACATGAATGTGTAATTTAACAAGTTCAGGAACCCAATTCCCTTTGCTGAACTACAAGTCCCTCTGTCCCAATTTAGGTCCAGGTAAAGCCTCCAATAATGTTGCCCAGATTTGCAGCTCTCTCAATTTGCTCAAACAGCTGTTCTTCCTCACCAATATTAACATTGGGAGGTTTATAACATATCCCAACCAAAAACTGAATTCCCTTCTCTTGAATTCCCCAAACAGATATCTACCCATAAAGTTTCCACATCGCATTCCACTTGCTTGAGATTTGGCTTTAACTCATGATTGACATACAAACATACTCACACCACCTTTCCTGTTTTTCTATCCTTCCTAAGTAGTGTGTAACTATGTAAGTTAATTGCAAAGTCATGTTTCTCATCCCACCATGTTTCTGTTCTGCCTATTATGTCATATTGTTTTTTGTATGCAACTGCCTTGAGTTCCCCCATGTGATTATTTAGGCTCCTTGCATTAGTAAGCATACATTAAATATCACGAGTCACATGTATTTTATGTGAATTTTTATTACTATTACATACCTCCTCTTCTGATCTCAACACACCCTCTTGTACTGAGCTAAAGCCCATCTCTGTCCCATCTTCTTTTTTGCAGATTATTATTCTGCTCCCCCCCCCCAAAAAAAAAAATCTCCTCCAACCTTCGAGCCATACGGTCATTGGTACCAACATGAACCATGGCCCTCCCAATAATACATGCACTCTGTCAGCAACATGCCGGACCCAAGCACCCGGGAGACAGCAAACGGTCCAGTTGAGCCGATCAGAGCAGCAGATTGCCATATCTAGTCTCTTAATAATAGAGTCCCTTACCATCCAAACATGTCTAAGCCATCCTTTCATTCTGATCCCCACCCGTACTAAAAACAGCAAGGTTTGTTTAATCAAAATAATAAAACCAAAAAGTATAGTGTAACCTTCACACAGGTTTTTTCAAAGTGCATGTTACTGGTCATTAGTGAATTCTCTGTGCCTGGTGGGGACCCAGGTGAGAGTGCTAAGTGTCACAAAATGGTTTTACCAATTACTAGGATGAGGGCTAGGGTACTCCCAGCATCATAACCACCATAGCAGCCTGGTTTAACATTTTGACCCACTAAGCACATTTGCTCTAATCATCTACTATGCATAAACCACGTCACAAGCCAATTGTGATTTGCTTGACTTATTCTAAGTAAAGTTAATCTATGCTGGCTTTTGTCTTGCACGTTACTACACTATAAGTTAGCTGTGGTATTTGCTTTCCAAAGGGAAGCCTTTAGTCGTTATGGTCAGACTTACAGACCTACAGTACCAGATTTCCTCCATACAAATGCCTGAGCAGAATCTAAATAAAATAGTGTAATAAGACCGTTGCGCACCGACGGCCTCCCTCCATTTAATGGCTTCTTCCCCAATACTACATATATGAACAACTCATTGCCCTTACAAAGTATTACTTCATTCTGTAATATCCACATCACAGCAGGAGTTATAGGTTTCTGCAAGGATTAACATTGTGTACTATATGACGATTCTCAGATAAGCAGGGGTTAACATTGTCCTTTAGGGGACAGTACGGGTTAAAGGACCACTATAGGCACCCAGATCACTTCAGCTCAATGAAGTTGTCTGGGTGCCAGGTCCATCTAGGTTTAACCCTTTTTGCTGTAAACATAGCAGTTTCAGAGAAACTGCTATGTTTACACTAGGGTTAATCCAGGCTCTAGTGGCTGTCTCATTGACGGGTGGGGGCACCCTCAGGGGAGGAAAAATAGTTTGTTTTCCTGGCATATAGTGGTCCTTTAATGAGGACATTAAATGATCGATGCAGAGGTCAATACGGTTATCTGGATCACAGCTAGCAGCAGTGCAGGGGTTAACACTAGTTACTAGATGGACCCAGGCATTTTATGAGTTATGCCAAACTGCTCTTTTCCCAGCACAGCAGGTGTTACCGCGGACCATAAGATGGCAGACCCAGCTTTGAAGGGGTTAACGCGGTCCAATGCGAAGACAGACCCAGCATTGAAGGGGTTAATGCGCTCCATGAGACGACAGACCCAGCATTGAAGGGGATAACGCGGTCCAAGGCGAAGACAAACCCTGCATTTTAGAGGTTAATGTGCTCCATGAGCCGACGGACCCAGCATTGATGGGGTTGATACAGTATACTGGGTGACAGCTCACAGCTTAGTATGGGTTTATGTCGACCACCATTCTGGTTACCTAGGGTTAATGCCCCCCTCCCCGTGGTAATTGAGGGGTTAATGCCCCCCGTGGCCCAGTAGTTGAGGGGTTAATCTCCCCGTGGCCTGGCAGTTGAGAGGTTAATCCCTCCTGTGGCCTGGCAGTTGAGGGGTTAATCCCCCCCGGCCCGGCAGTTGAGGGGTTAATCCCCCCGGCCCGGCAGTTGAGGGGTTAATCCCCCCGGTGGCCCGGCAGTTGAGGGGTTAATCCCCCTGTGGCCCGGCAGTTGAGGGGTTAATCCCCCCCATGTGGCCCGGCAGTTGAGGGGTTAATCCCCCCGTGTGGCCCTGCAGTTGAGGGGTTAATCCCCCCGTGTGGCCCGGCAGTTGAGGGGTTAATCCCCCCCGTGTGGCCCGGCAGTTGAGGGGTTAATCCCCCCCCGGCCCGTGCCGGAGTCCTGCCGCCGGTAGTGCCGTCATTTCCGGTGCTGCTGGAGGAAGATGGCGCTCACAGCTGGCAGCGGCGGCGGGGAGACCAGGCGGGGGAGCCGGACCTGGCACTGAGCCCCCCCAGCCCAGCCCCGCCGGACCCCCGAGTCCGCTCCCCGGACACCCCGCGCCCGCCGCCAGGGGAGCCAGGTAGGTCCGGGCGCTGACAGGGGCCCCGGGGGAGGCGGGAGGCGGTGGCCGGGGGAGGGAGGGCTGGCCCGGGAGGGATATGGGGGGGCTCGCGGTGTACCCCGACATTCCGTCATGCCCGGGCCGGAGTATTGGGGGGCTCCCGGGAGGAGCAGCTAATCGCGGGAACGCGCATTGCTCCCCTCAGCCCTGCGCGCCCCCGCGGCCCTATTTCCCTCTCAGACAGTATAGCCTTGGCTAGCCCCGCCCCTCCCACTGACTGACACGAGCTGCGGCCTATAGAACGCTTGCAGATGGAGGGGCGGGGCTAGCGTGCTGGTCAGTGTGAATGGCTGTGGGCGGAGTGTAGTCAGGGGGCGTAGTTTCAGGCCAGGTGGGCTAAAACGGTGCAGCTGGAAGGGGTCTGGGAGTCAGGTTCCTGCTGTGTGAACTCTATCAGGCTATATATAGTAATACAGCCCATGTACCAGCCTGGCCTTATCAGTGAGCTCTATCAGGGTATATATATAGTAATACAGCACATGTACCAGCCTGTCCTTATCAGTGAGCTCTATCAGGCTATATATAGTAATACAGCACATGTACCAGCCTGGCCTTATCAGTGAGCACTATCAGGGTATATGTAGTAATACAGCACATATACCAGCCTGGCCTTATCAGTGAGCTCTATCAGGGTATATATAGTAATACAGCACATGTACCAGCCTGGCCTTATCCGTGAGCACTATCAGGGTATATATAGTCATACGGCACATGTACCAGCCTGGCCTTATCAGTGAGCTCTATCAGGGTATATATAGTAATACAGCACATGTACCAGCCTGTCCTTATCAGTGAGCTCTATCAGGCTATATATAGTAATACAGCACATGTACCAGCCTGGCCTTATCAGTGAGCTCTATCAGGGTATATATAGTAATACAGCACATGTACCAGCCTGTCCTTATCAGTGAGCTCTATCAGGCTATATATAGTAATACAGCACATGTACCAGCCTGGCTTTATCAGTGAGCTCTATCAGGGTATGTATAGTAATACAGCACATGTACCAGCCTGGCCTTATCAGTGAGCACTATCAGGGTATATATAGTAATACAGCACATGTACCAGCCTGGCCTTATCAGTGAGCACTATCAGGGTATATATAGTAATACAGCACATATACCAGCCTGGCCTTATCAGTGAGCACTATCAGGGTATATATAGTAATACAGCACATATACCAGCCTGGCCTTATCAGTGAGCTCTATCAGGGTATATATAGTAATACAGCACATGTACCAGCCTGTCCTTATCAGTAAACTCTATCAGGGTATATATAGTCATACGGCACATGTACCAGCCTGGCCTTATCCATGAGCACTATCAGGCTATATATAGTAATACAGCACATGTACCAGCCTGGCCTTATCAGTGAACACTATCAGGGTATATATAGTTATACTGCCTGGCAGCCACAGTACATGTAATAGTGAGCAGGGCACCACATCCAACTGTGCAATGTGAGCCAGCACCTGGCATTTACCTCAAGTGAGCCAGCCCCTGGCAGTAACCCCATAGAGAGCCAAGTCTTGGCATTAACCCATGGTTGGGCAGACTGGATGGGCCGAATGGTTCTTCTTTGCCGTCATAATCAATGTTTCTATGTTACTGAAGAGCCAAGGTCTGGCATTAGCCCATGAAGAGCCACAATTTGGCATTATCTCATGGAGAGACAATCTGTTATTTCTCACAAGAATGACAGCATAGCAAGTCCAGGGATTATTTAACCTGTTGCTTTGCATGATACAACATTATTGAATGCTGCTTAGAGTTGTCAGTTACACCAGGCTGATGATCCGGATATGTTTTTTTTGTTATATATAGCTTTCTATAAACATGCTGCAGGATTACTTTTTAATTATAACACTGATTTGCATTCTACATGCTGCAGGACTTTTTATAAGTGCAGCCCAGCAAGATATATATATGTAATATGGGTTCTGGAAAATATGTTTGACCTGTCAGTCATTTGTTTCTGAGTTTTAACCTGCGTGTATACTGTCACTTTTAATTCAGGAAGGTTTCCAAAGGTACATCACACAGGTTTTGTTTAGTTTTTGGTGAAATAAGATTTTTTTAATTTTTTTTTATGCTGACAAGCATCTAGTAACGTGCTATCCCAGCACATTGGGGGATATTTGTAAATATGACTATAGAAGTATGGTGTAAAGATCTAGCACAGGGGTGGAATGCCAAATCCACAACTTCACCTGCCAAAATGCTTCAACAGCTAGGTATCTATCCAGCCCCATTTCGCAAAGTTGAACAGTCACCACTGAAACAAAATGTTTTATTCGTTTCCAGGGTGATTGCACTAATCCTATAACTCACACTTTTCTCATATATTGTAAGTCTGATCAACCTGTCCGTTACTCTTAAAATGTATTTCTAGTGATTGGGTGACCTTTGGGAATGTATTGGCATCTGCGGATCTTCATGCGCCTTTTCTTGCGTGTACGATAAACTCACAGTGAGTTCACATTGAGTTCAGTGTGCAGCTCTCCAGAAGATTCCCTTGGTGTCATCCATCAAAGAGTAAAATATGGGTTAAAGGGCAGCAGCAAGGTGAGGTAGGAATTTTAATGTTTTTGACTTGTCTTGTTCAATGCTAGGAACAAAACCAGTTTGCCTTTTTAGAACTTTTAAATGAATTGGATTTTAAAAAATACTTTACGTGGTTTCCAATAAAGTATTCGAATTTAATAAAAAACTAAAAATGACAGGTGTGCTTTAAATCCACTTATCATAGCTGTTAACTTTATTAAATCTGGTAACATTTCTACAACTACATGCACCTTCATTGTATGACATCAGAGGTGCAGCATGAACTTGTGATGTCAGACGTGAAGTATAGCTTTTTGCTTTACTTGCATGGAATCTTTTGTGCTGTGTGACCTGTATAGAATCTCGTGTTCTCCGAGAGATCCTGTACAGCAGCTGTGTGACTGCAAGTAGCCCAATTAATGAAACATGTGAGCGAACCAACAATGCAACTTCAGTAGTTTCATTCATGCAACTCCATGAATAAAACTACCTACACATTGGATCATTTCCTGCTGTGGGATATGAACAGTGCTTCCAATGAAAACAAGGAGGGGTTAATGATTGACCGAGAGAGAGAGCATTTCCTGGTCCTTCCATTATTTATGGGAAATTGGCTATGAATACATTATCTTTTTATATTTGAAATGTGTATTTCACAAATTTTTCTAAGTATGTCAGGGTTTGTTTCCCCATTTCTGCTAATGTCCCCGATTATAGGCTCCATGTGAAATCGAACAGAAGTTCGTGCCGCTTTGGCCTTGTACCAACTCAACAGCTGTAAATTCTCCATATTTCGGGGGCTACGTGTATAGTGCTGTCTAGCAATATTTAGAATTAATGTGGTGCCATTAGTGATGTATTCATAATTGCAGTTTCTATGATATCCTGTTAAATTAAAGTGACTTCCACTTGAATCATAATTGTGTCCAGTCTTGCAGTACTGGCACAGTCAAGGCACACAGTGCATTGCAGAAGTAGAAATATTGGGGGAGATGTATCAGTGTTCTTTAAAAGGTCTTTTTTTTTGTGGTGGGTTAGACCTTAAACTCTTCATATTTACAAAATTGTTTGAAAAATGGTCTTGAAAGTTAACTTAAGTGCCACCATTTTTCAGAGAAATAGTCATTTCAGAAATACCCACCAAACCACAGATTTAAATTGTAGCATAAACAAAAAGCTAAGATTGCAAGATAATCAGGTGTGGATTTCTATATTTAATTTTATTTTCACATCTCACAAATAGATATATACTTAATAAAAGATCTTGGGAATGGACAAGTGTCCTCTAAAACGGGCTGAAAGTGTTTACTCTGCAAAGTCAACATTCAGACTCCGACGTCGCGACGTGTAATTCTAGTTTCTTCAAGCGGCTTCTCTCACCACCATAACATATCTGAGTATTTAATAAAGATAGAAGTGATTAATTTCGTTGGAATTTCATTGACAACCCAAAACAGTCAAAAGATATCAAGACAAAGTATTGACAAAACATTACAAAAAGTGGAGCTTCTGCCGTCTAGTTCTGTCAAAATCTCACAGGTGTCATACATACCTCCCAACATTTCAAAGAGGGACACATCCATTGTGGGGTGTGAGTGTGGATGTGGCCAGGAGCAAGGCTGCTCTGAGACATTTTAGGTGACTTATAAACAGTTTATACAACTAAAATGTATTTTAGAAACAGAAAGATGTATCTTATTTAAACAGACTGATTTCTAAGCACATTTATTGTAGTTTAAAGACACATTACTGGGAGTATTATTGCTGTGGAGCTCTGTGATACACTCAGACACATTACTGGGAGTATTATTGCTGTGGAGCTCTGTTATACACAGATACATTACTGGGAGTGTTATTGCTGTGGAGCTCTGTTATACACTCAGACACATTACTGGGAGTATTATTGGTGTGGGGCTCTGTTATACACTCAGACACATTACTGGGAGTATTATTGCTGTGGAGCTCTGTTATACACACAGACAGAAAAGAGTACAAGTTCCTATAAAATAGAGACCGAGTGATATGGGTCAAAAATAGGGACTGTCCCTCCTGAAGAGGGACCATTGGAAGGTATGTGTCACTAGTAATCATGACTGTGCGAAGCGGCATATTTCTGCGCAATGCACAAGTTGGGCTGCGTAGTATATTGATTTCAGTCTTGCAGAATCCGCCAACAGTGACGTGAGATCGTGAAAGATAAGTGCTGCTTCATGTAAGCATGAACAATTCATCTGCAACCCCTGGGGCCGCCACACTCCTAGTGGGGATGTTCCTTCAGTGGCCGTAGCAAAATATGCACACATAAAAACCCCCAAAAGTTGACAAAGCTGCTTTAAAAATTTAATTTATTACTTAAAAATGTTGTTTAAACATATTTAAAATTTGGTAACAGACAAAAATAATAAAATGTTATCTGTTTTGCTAATAAGGTTTGTTGTGCTTTGAACAGTCACCTGCTTGTGACATCATACAAAGATACAGCACAGTACTTATATTAATCGTAGATTTGCTATATATTGAACAGAAACAGGACCAATATGACAACTTACTATGAGAACCTTAGAAAAAAAAAAAATAACAGCAGATTTAAATTCGGAATATTTTATTATTTTTAGGTAGCATTTTAAACCAAACCTTTTCCTTTAAGGAAAAAGTGCTCCGCAGCCCTGCATTTTTTTCAAATGCAAATATAATCCGTAAACTGACATATAGCTGAGCGTCTGGGCCTGCCTATACATTTTTAATAAGAGTCTGTTATGGATGGAAGATTTTTCTGCAGAGAAACATGGAAAGAGAATATTTTAAATTATACATGTGACTCATCTGAAGCCATTTGCAACATTTTGCAGCAATCTGTATCTGATGTTCAAGGTGTCTTAAACGGACACTATAGTCACCAGAACAACTACAGCTTAATGTAGTTGTTCTGGTGAGTATAATGGCTTCCGTCAGGCATTTTCATGCAAACACTGCCTTTTCAGAGAAAAGGCAGTGTTTACATTGCCCATAGGGACACCTCCAAGTGTCCACTCCTCAGATGGCCACTGGAGGGGCTTCCTTGCTCAGGGTTGCACAGTAAACAGCTCTGCCGTTCAGCGTCTCCACGCTCTGCATGGAGACGCTGAATTTTCCTCATAGAGATGCATTCTTTTAAGTCCTGATTTGCCAAACTTCCCCTATGGGAAAACATTGGGTTTGCTAAAAATCGGCCATTTTGATGAAATAAGGGGAGTTTAAAAATAGGGGGGGGGGGGGCAAGCCACTTAAATGGTGGATTTAGCATTATAGGGTCAGGAATACATGTTTGTGTTCCTGACCATATAGTGAACCTTTAAAATAAAATAAATACTAAAGGAAAATAAGCTTTAAACAGCAATATCGTACATAGTGTCATAGTTTGATACGTCTGTTGTAGTTTCTCAGCATGTATTTCATCATTTTACCGTTCCAGTCTAGTCCTCTTATTGTTGAAAAGAGAGACTAGACTAAACACTAAAGTGTATCTGTGAAGCATAACATGTCTTGGATGTCTCTCTAAGTAGCATAGAACTGAATCTGTGTATTCTGCTAGAACCCAATATAGTTAACTGTAGTGGTTACAATGTTTGGAATGTCCCTTTAATTTATCCTAAACTAGGCATGTGCTCGATGTTCATATTTGGACCTAGATCTTAGTCTGGAGAAAACATTGTATTAGAAAGTTAACGTTTGGATTCAAAGGGACACTATAGTCACCAGAACAACCACAGCTTATTTTAGTTGTTCTGGTGAGTATAGTCAGTCCCTGCAGGCTTTTTGATGTAAACACTGCCCTTTAACCCCTTAAGGACACATGACGTGTCTGACATGTCATGATTCCCTTTTATTCAAGAAGTTTGGTCCTTAAGGGGTTAAGAGAAAATACAGTGTTTACATTCCTTACTAAGAACAGTTCAGTGATCACTCCTCAGACAGTCACTAGAGATGCTTCCTGACCTCTAGTCATGCTTTGCATGCAGATACTGAACTTTCCCAATAGAGATGCATTGATTCAATGCTTCTCTTAGAGGAGATGCTGATCGGCCAAGGTGGCATTTGGATCTGCCTCTGCCACACCCCCTTGGCTGTGATCATCAGAATTTTCTATCTCATCAAGCTTTCTTTTGGGATCATCAATTAAAAGGAGGCTGATCGGGGGTGGAGCCAGCGCCAGCAGACCTGCATGGCTCTGGAAATAAGGTGAGTTTTCTAGTTATTTAAAGGGTGTCAGAATATTTATATCGGCAGACATTTTGTGCTAAGATAGAAATTCAAAGTGTATATTGCCAGAGTCACTCAGAACAGAGCGGACTCCATTTTGGATTTCCTGAGCTAAGGAATGCATTATATAAACAAGCCAAGTGATAAGCAATGAAGCAGGGGGATGGAAGGCTCTGTCTAAATGTTAATAGAACAGAAATAATTTTAAACACAGACACTAGTGACAGAGAAGACTAAGTAATTCATTTTACTTTCTAAATTTTACAAGGTCCCATCGTAAGTAAGGGGTGAAATTGAGTTTAGACATGTCAATCCTAGAAATTCCGATCAAAGTCGTTGCCACAAAGACTGAGGAAAGCTCTTTGAACTGACAGCAAATTTAAGTTAGGGTAGTCGTTTTAGATAAGCCAGATGATGTCAAAGTCGTCAGCAGGAAAAGTTAACTCTTTCCTGGATAGGAAAGTTTAATTAGGCAATTGCGCCCTCTATGGACGAACAATTTAAATTGTGATCTGCAGGTTGACCACACCTTCAGTATCCTATTGGTTCTACCAACCTAATGACGTACAGAGAGTCTGGCCCTTTAAAAAGTTAGGATGAAGGGAAGAGAGGGGTTAGTTTAGGCATTCAGATTCGGACATTCAGAGATATTCAGGACACAACTCAAGAAACACTCCTTGACACTTAGAATTTTACTCTTACTTTCTAACCAACATCACTTTTCTCTATTACTTACACACCTCCATACAACCAATCATACTCGCATTCAAGTTCCTGGGACTACCTACTCATCTGATGAGAACATCTACAAAACTGGTAATTATGCTGGTTTTATTTAATTAATCTAAATTAACTAAAATCTAATAGCATGATATATGACTGGATAAATCACGGTCAGATTTCAATATTTAGAAATCTTAGTTAACTAAAGAATATATAGTTATAAACATTCCATTCTGCAGGTGGAATTAAGAATAATGATATATTAATGTGATATTATAACGTGTTGGCATACCGCTGTTTTTATCCAGGTGTATTGATTTGCTCTAAAATAAGATAAGATATCTTTTTAGGCAAATTAAAATTCTGCTTTTGTAAAATCTGGTAGATTATTCTTATTGGATGGGTCCAGGAAATGATTAATGAGCTGGTTTGAATGTTATTTTAATTGAAAATTACATGAGAATAGGATACTATATGCCTAGGAGGATCTAGCCAGCATTGAAAGGGTTATTCAGTTGATCTAACTGTTAGCCAAGGTTTTACGACTTTTCGCTGTGCTGTGTGAAGTTTAGCTTTTAGTGTCTGTGAAGTACCCTCATAAATCAGTTGATGCTGTAGCTTTGTACTATGTTTAGCCATTACCATTGTATACGACGTTATACAAAAAATATTCACTGATTATTATCATCCATGTTGCCTAATATTATTATTATTTTATTTGTCACAATAAATTATAGCTATTTTTATAACAAATTGTGATTCTATTTGTATGGAATACATTTCACTTACATGATAACGATCTAAGATAATTGAAATAGTGGGCAATTCCCAACTGTATAATATTATCATCCCATAAATATCCCCACAAGGGACACTCCAGGCACCCAGACCACTTCTTCCCATTGGAGTGGTTTGGGTGCCAACTCCCACCACCCTTAACCCTGCAAGCGTAATTATTGCAGTTTTCATAAACTGCAATAATTACCTTGCAGGGTTAAGTCCTCCTCTAGTGGCTGTCTATCAGACAGCCACTAGAGGGACTTCTGGGTTCTTAGAACATGAAAAGTGTTTTAAATGATGCTGGACGTCCTCACGCTATGCAAGAGGACCTCCAGCGTCGCCAGAATCCCCATAGGAAAGCATTGAATAATGCTTTCCCATGGGGAGGTCTAATGCCCGCGCGACCATTGCGGCGCATGCGCATTAGGTCTCCCTCACCGGCTGACGCCCCTGACGTTTTAACCCCTTCAGCAACATGGGATAGGGTGGTGGGAGGTGGAGGGGCACTGCAGGTTCCTGCAGTGCCAGGAAAACAGATATGTTTTCCTAGCACTGGAGAGTCCTTTAAGGTTTTTTTTTAACACTATAGGTTCAGGAATACACGTTTGTGTTCTTGACCCTGTAGTATTCCTTTAATCTCATTTAATTTCAGCCATTCCCAAATTGCATAGGTATATACCCAGGGATGTCAGTCGGCTTTGCAAGACCTTTTCATCCTGTGTTAATAAGGGAGATAACGGTATACTGTAAAGGTTCATGGAGAACTAGTTGGCTAAATAATAGGTTACTCTGAGTTAATATATCAATTGAGTCTCGTAACAAAATATGTAACCTAATGGTAGGTCTGCGGTTTTTATTTTTAATTGTAACAAAAACGAGTAGAAAAGTAACAGAGCAATAGTAATGTTTTTACCTATACAGTTTTTGTATAGCAGTTTGCAAAAAGTATCACACATGTAAGATGGGGTTAAAACTGGTAAAACTTTTTTCCCAGGAAAAATCTGTTCAAGAATGAATTAATTTTTTTTATATCCATTTTTATTTTTTCAAGTGTTTTTTTTTACTTAGGGATTGTGTGATATGCAAATAAAATATTGTGTACATAAAGGTAAATGTCACCTTTATATTGCAGACACAGTGAAATGTAAAGTGCTGAGTAGAGGTTTTTTATTGTATATTTCTTTGCAAGGTTGATGGTCCCTGAAGTATGAATTGTTCATTTCATACTCATGTTAATTTTTGGCCAAACTAGTCAAATTAAAATATTCTCCAAATCTGCTATGTGCTTGAGTTTGAAGGGAGACGGCCTTGGTCTCCATAGATTAGATGAATAATGGCTCTCCCCGACTGTCCTTAGTTCACTTTTTGTGGAGTACATTTTGAATAATGCTCTTTCCGTCTGTAGGTCCTCCTATAAATATAGCTTATACGTTTACGACTAATTCCAGGCGTATGCAGACAATATTTCCCAGGATGATTAGCTGTTTCACAGAAAGACCAAAGCATCGATTTAGTTAACGTCAACGTGCTCCACCTTCCCATGTACTATCATGGTTAATACAATCTCCACCTTTTACAATATTTGACCAAATGTCCCCACATGCATAAGCAGTGGTCCCCATTGGTTTGATGTGTTTTGCTTAATTTTCGAATTTCACTGTAATTGTAATAAAATGTGTATAAGACTATATTTCTGTAAAAAAAAAAAAAAAAAGAGAAATGAGGCCGTAATAACTTATTTTACACAATTACTCAAAATTTAAAGAAAAAAGCAAAATCAATTTCCTTTTGCAAAAAAATAACCTTTGAAAGTGTTATGTGTGAAATATATTGACTACTAGGGTCTCGGTTAAAATAACTTGTAATATTTTATAACCAAAAAAAAAAAAACCTGCAATACTAAATTGTAAAAAAATACTTAATTGTCTGAAAAGGAAAGCTAAATTGTTGTTTTCGGCAAATAAATCTTGAACTTAATAATAAGCAGGTGTGACACATTTTTATTCGCTACACTTTCTATATATGAGTAAAATATTATATAATGGTCACACTGGCTATAATTTTCCTTCCTGACTAGTAAATGTCCCCCAAGTGGCAGAGTCTCGGTGCTAAAGGTACATGCCAGGACCCAGAATACAAGCAGTAACACATGGCTGTGGTGGGGTCAGGAAGTAGTGAAGGTGTTGATATACTGAAAGCATCCTGTGTGAATTTGCTCTGCATTGTCAGAATCATTTGTACAGGAAGGGGGCTGTGCGTGTACCTCTGTTTGGTGTAACGGGGGGTCCCTACAAACAAACATTTCATTCACTCTACACTTATTGAAACAGATTCCAATAATTGGTGCCCTCAGGAAAGCAAGGTATTGTGGGAGTGAGAATTTCTATAGATAGGTTCTAGAATCTAGAGACTTGGCTTTTGAGGAACAGATAGTAGAACAGTTAGAGTAGAATGCAAGAGATCAGATACAAACAGCACTGTGTATAGGGAAAATGTACTTTTGATAAGTTGTGCAATATCTTACTTTCTGCTACTTTGTGAAGTTGAAATGGCCATAGCCTTTTAGTATAAAATATATTGGGATGTAGTATTTTCCCTCCCTCCAGTGTGAGTATGCTACAGACAGCAGTTAATGTCTCTATCCCCTTAGTATAACATGTATTGTGGTTTTGGTTAATTGCCTTACCTTCAGTGTGCGCTACTAGGTACCTTTCTACAGACAGCACTCTAAGCTCGTTGTAGTTGTTATGGTGCCCTGGCACCTTTCCCAATGTGTAAGGAACCAAACCGTTTTTGAATGGTTTTCTTCTTACGTGGAGTCTACTACATTACATCCGACAATAAGCCATAGGTTTCTGCTTGGGTGTTTTAGTTAGACTCAATATACTCCATCCCAATAAAGAATAACAGCTCAATTGTTTCACATTATTATTATGGGATTTATATAGCGCCAACAGATTTCGTAGCACTTTGCAATATTATAGCTGGAGGACGGGGGGATTTAGCTATAAATAGGACAATTACAAAAAATTACAGGAACTAGGTTAATGAAGACCCTGCTCAAAGCTTACAGTCTATGGCAAGCACGTCAGACTCGCGGCCCGCGGGTCACATGCGGCCCACAATTAATATTTTTGCTGCCCGCGAGCTTGACATGCTTACTAAAGCAGAGTAAGCACCTGCTCTCTCCACATTGCAGGTGCCTACTCTGCTCATTTACCTGGCCGGGGGAGAGGTCTCTGGAGGCAGCAAAGGAGCTTAGTCTTCTTGCTCCTCACTGCTTCTTGCGTGCGCCATCTGAAGTGAAGACGGGTGCCGGAATATGACGTCATTCCGGCATCACTAAACTGTGCGTGCGGGAGCAGGGGAGCAGTGAGGAGCAAGAACGCTGTGCTACCAAGAGAAGATCAGGGAGAGCTCCCACACCAGCTCCCAAAGGTAGGGAGCAATAAATAAAATGATGTGAATGTGTGCAAGAATTTTGAAGTGTGTGTGTGTGTATGTGTCTGTCTGTCAGTGTGTGTGTGTGAGACTGTCAGTGTATGTATCTGTCAGTGTGTGTGTCTGTCTATCAGTGTTTGTGACTAACTGTGTGTGTGTCTGTCTGTCAGTGTGTGTATTTTTGTGTCTGTCAGAGAGAGTGTGTGTGTGTGTGTGTGTATGTCAGAGAGTGTGTGTGTGTCTGTCAGTGTGTGTTGGTCAGTGTTGCGTTGGCCGCGGCTAGACAGTGGAGAACCTGGCAGGGCACGCAACGCCACATTCTGACGTGACGTTAACGTGCTCCACCTTCACAGGTTTTCAAGGAGTAGCAGGAGGATCCGTTTGGCACAGGATGCGGACGGCGCCATTGAGGGGTATACCAGAGGTTGGACTCCGGAGTCGCATACTGGCAGCGGCAATGTGAGTGGAGTCAGCTTGTTGGCCAATATATTTTTTTTTAAAAAAACAAGTGCTGGGGTTTACTAGAGGGGAGAGTGCTGGGATTTAGTACAGAGGGGGGACTGTGAATTAGTACAGAGGGTGGGCTGTGAATTCGTATAGAGAGGGGACTGGTATTTAGTACAGGGGGATGCTGTTTTTTTTATACTGTACTTTTTACACAAACCTACGTTTCTATGAAAATGTAAGGTTTGGGTTTTTTTTTGCGTCCCACATAAACGTAAACCTTGTTTATGTGGCCCGTGCTAGCCTTTGAGTTTGACATGCTTGGTCTATGGGATAAACTGGGCTCTCTTGGGACCTGTTGTCCGTCCCCTCCTTGGCCACATGGATCATGACTACTTAACATTTTAATTTCATCCAACCTGGACACTGATGATTGGCTTGGAGGCTAGGGAGTAGGCTAACCCAATTCTTAAAGCTAATCCATGCTGTCCAGATTGGACGGAATTAAAGTTGGTAACACAGTGTCAATTAAACATTATCATTGCGGCCAGTCTCCAAGGGGTAGGAGAAGCCCTGGTTTATGCAAACTTTTTCTACACAGTGGGGTGATACCAGGACACTGAAAAAGTTTTAGTGGTTGTTGTTGCTTAACCCCTTAAGGACACATGACATTTGTGACATGTCATGATTCCATTTTATTCCAGAAGTTTGGTCCTTAAGGGGTTAAAGTGCACCATTTAATTAAAGCCAGCATTTTGTTGGTTAATGATGTGTTTTGGCAGCTGCAATAGAAGGAGTTTGTGGAGATCAGAGCTAGTGGTTGAAAAATTAAGAAGACAGCCTTTCTACTGTGTACTTTCTATGGCTTAAAAAAAAAAATACATAATTGGAACTATTGCAAAGTATGCTGATGCTGTACAGTGTGTGTGTAGTGCTTATTTTTATAGAAGAGTTGGATTCACTGCATTCGATTGGCTGATTGCAGAAACTGCATCAAGAAACATCTGATTGGTTATAAATAATCATGATTGATGACTTCACTGTAGGATGATTGGTTACTGCAAAGAGACTGTCCTGGTGTGGGATAAAGGAAAGTTTGATGGCTTTGTTAATTAATTAAAAAATCAAACAAGGTGCCCAGTACTCTCCAAAGGTTAAAGAGGACTTCTAATCAAACATGATCTGCCAATCTCTGGTTATGCCGGCCACTATCACCTTGTGGTTCCCAACCCAGTCCTCAAGTACCCCCCAACAGTCCAGGATTTAGGGATTACCCAGTTGTGTCCATGGTGTTTTTATTAAAAAACAAAAACAAAAAAACATTGTAGACACAACAGGGTAATCCCCAAATCCTGGACTTCTAGGTGATACTTGAGGACTGGCTTGGGAACCCCTGACCTAGACTAAAGTAAAAATGGTACCATGAGATAATATCAGCTGCTTCTCAAAACATACTCAAAAACCATCAGCAGCACAGAAATTAAAGATAACCCATCTCTTTTTTTCCAATAGTAATGGGACCACCTGCAGGTATTCTGTAACTATACCCCACTTCTCTTAGAGTGTAAGCTTATTTGAGCAGGACCCCCATCATCTTCTGTCCTATACATGCAACCTGTCTTCTTGCAACTTTTTTTCTAGTCCATTTATTAAACTGGGCTGTAGAATATGTTGGTGCGGTATGAATAATATGGCCTTCTTCACCTCTTGTCACTGTTATACTCTGTAAGTAAGTATGCCCATTTAATAACTGTGAAGCGCTGCGGAATGTGTAGACGCTATATAAATGTGAATTATAATAATGCCGCCGCTTCCCTTTGACATGGCTATACTGACATCTTTCCCCTTGATTTGCTTGTCAAGCAAACACATTGAATGAGCAGACCGATTAGTTTGCAGGAGGTGGGGTGTTGGGGGGAAATAGGAATAGACTTGGTTGCTGGAGAGGCAAGTTCAGAACTGTTTGCAAAGGAAGCAAAGCATTCCTAAGCTTTGTGAAACAAGAAACAGCCAATGCTACATACCATAATCTGTCCGTAACCTCTGTTCACATCTTGCTTATGGCTAAAGCACACCTTCTGTATCTCAGGTTTATTTTTGTATTTTTAGAAAGAAAAATGTGTAAAACCATCATGAGACTGTTGAACACCTGCTTTACAAGTGGCCACTTACATCATTTGTAAGTTGAGTTACATTTTAACATAGATGCATTTCTTTCTCTTGCGTCCAGGGCACAATGAGTGAAGCTAGCAAGGAGTGTCGGGTGGCCTTCGGCCCTTCTCTTGGGGACATCGTGAGGGTGAAGAGAGAAGTTGGCTCCCCTGTTGGAGAGCAGAGTTACAGCCAGCTCTGGTGAGACTGGTCACATGAACTGTCCCTTTAAGAATGCATTAACTCAGGGCCATACAAACTGCTTTTAGATATATGAAAGGCATGAAAGAGTTCTTCCCCCCAACTTTAAAGTGTAAAAAACCACCCACAAGTTTTTCTTTAATGTTTTCAAGAATTTATTGAATGCATTTGTAAACTGTATGTTAGAAAGAGTTCCCTTAAGGCCCCATTAGAAACTACAGTGGAGTCTAATAATGGTTCCTGGGGAGGGTTCTCTCTAACACTCTAGCCCCCATTCACAATATAGTATTATAGCATAGCTTTCTGCTTAATTACTGCTGCTGGCAGGCTGGATGCTGTGGCAAGCTGGCTTCCTGCAGTTGCTGGTTGGCAGGTTTGCTGCTTTGGCTGGTTGTCAGGCAGGCTGGCTGCTGTGGCTGGTCAGCTGGCAGGCCTCTTTCTTCTCCCAGCAGACATCTGTTTCTCTCCCAACCCCTTTGTGTGTCTCGTTTTCCTCTCCCCCTCTGTGTGTCTCATCCTATAGCCCTTCTTTGTCCCCCCCAGCACCTATGTGTGTCTTTCGTCCCCCAGCCCATTTGTCCGTCTTTCTCCTCAACCCCTTTGTGTGTCTAGTTTTCCCCTTCCCCGCCCCTCTATGTGCCTTTGTACCTCTCGTGTGTCTTTGTGCCCCCAAGGCCCTCTTTGTGTCCCCCAGTCCCTCTGTGTGTCTTTATGCCCCCAGCCCCCTGGTGTGTCTCTTTGTGCTCCTTCTTTTGCCCCCCTCCTGTGCCCTTCTTCTACCCCCTCCCCTCCTGTGCCCTTCTTTTATCCCCTCCCCTCCTGTGCTCTTCTTTTACCCTTGTGCACTTCTTATGCCCCTTTTACTCCTGTGCCCTTTTTTTGTTCCCTCCACTCCTGAGCCCTTATTTAGACCCATTCCCTACTGTACCTTCTTTAGCCCTACTCCTCTACTTCACTTTTATTTAGCCCCCTCTCCTCCTGGGCCTTTTTAAGCCCCCCTGCCCTTCTGTGCTTTTATTTAATCCCCCTCCCCTCCTGTGCCCTTTTTAGCCTACCCTCCCCTCCAGTGTTTTTATTTAGGCCACCTGCCCTGTGCCTGCTCAGACTTACCTGGGTCCGCATTGGAGGAGCCTCGGTTCCCTGTACCTGGTCTGAGAGGTAACAGTTCTCTGCTCTCTGTGAGCAATTCCTGTCAGACTTAGTAGGGGAACAGAAGCTCCTCTACCGCTGCCTGCCTTCTCTGCCTAGCTACTCGCTCTTACTGGCAGGAAGGGAACGCTAGGCAGTGTGCTCTCCGGGTTACCGGGAGATCATATCCTCCTGGCACACCCCAAGCAGTGGCACCCGGGACGGACCTCCCTCACCCTGCTTAGTACGCCACTGGTTCTCAATGCTTAATTCTCAATTTAGGAGTTAAATCACTTTGTTTGTACAGCCCTAGTCATAATTCCCTGCGCATGACTTACACAGCCTTCCTAAACACTTTGTGTAAAGAGTCATCTAATGTTTATACTTCCTTTATTGCAAATTATATTTAATTTAGAAATTCTTATCCACTGCTCTGTTAAACAGCTTTCTAGACCCTGCAGGAGCCTCCTGTGTGTGATTAAAGTTCTATTTATAGAGCAGGAGAAGAAAACTTTGAGAGTATGTCATTGAAAATGAAACAATTTTTTAAATGCAGTCTGTGTCAGTCACAGCTAGGGGAGGCGTGGCTAGGGCTGCATAAACAGAAATAAAAGTAATTTAACTCCTAAATGGCAGCGAATTGAGCAGTGAGACTTCAGAGGCATGGTCTACACACAAAAACTGTTTTATTAAGCTAAAGTTGATTTGGTGACTATAGTGTCCCTTTAAGTGTACAGTAGTTCCTATTAAATTATTGTGTCTCCGCTCACTTCTCCCATTAACGGGAACATTCACCATTATTTGTATCATGTTCTGATATCTATATCTCCTCTGGGGCAGTCCAGTCCCAAAAATGCAATTTCAGTCCCATCTGAACACATTTTTAATCTCCCCCTTAGCAAGTCAGTGAAAAAATCTACAATTTATCTATTTTCCATTTCCATTCTGGAATAAAATGTACAATTCCCTTATCAGTTAACAAAAATCCAGTGGATAAGCCGCAGGCTATTTTAAAGTGGGTATGTCACCTCAAACTTTTTTCTCCTACTGTTTAACACTCTGTTTTTCTTTTCTTCTTTTCTGATCTATTTCTCAGACATAAGAGTGGAGATTAAGGCTTAAGAAAAGCCCCACTTCTATGAGAGAGCCTTGCTACCTTACTGTCTCTTTCCAATCTGTTTTATGCCTTGCCCATTTCATAGCTAAATCCCATCCCACCAGAACGATTCATCAAGATGGGTACATCAGACCAAAGTTTTCAGGCAAACTTTAGGTTACCTAAAAAAAGCCTCTACTAATAATGATATTTTTTTGGTCATCCTTAGCTCTGTGGGGTCCAACTCTCGCTGCATGGACCTCGAACATAAAAGGGCGAAGGAGAAAAGAGGAACTGCTTTGTCCAAAAGCCTTCAACAGGTGGATTTCTGGTGTAAGTCAATCTGGCCTGTTAATTAAATGAGACATCTTAGGAGAAAGCCACAGCCACAAATCAAATGTCCTTAATAATTCTGAACCTGTATAATATAAATTATATTAAACTGCATGTGCTACTCTTTCAGTATAACAGGGGAACCGATTCTTGTTTGCATGGCTGTGGCCTCTTGATCAGGAAGAAGATGAATTATAGTAAAGCTATTTCTTCTTTCAGTTGAAAACTGCATCCAATAAAAATGGATAGTCATGGAGAAATAACTTAGACTTTCTAGTTTGATAAATTCACACTAGTTTGTCTCCATGCAGATGCAGTATTTTTAAGGGGCACTATAGGCACCCAGACCACATTAGCTCATTGAAGTGGTCTGGGTGCAGCGTCCCTGTCCCCTTAAGCCTGCCATGGTAATTATTGCAGTTTCTGAAAAACTGCAGAAATTACCTTGCAGGGTTAAGACTGCCTCTAGTGGCTGTCAATCAGACTTTTGGTGATCACATCCATCATCTATTCATTTCCCATATGGGGAGGGCCTAATGCGCTTGAAGTGTTCGCCGCGAATATGCATTACTCGCTGTCGGGTGACGCTTGGGGGAGAGCAAGGTAGCTATAGTGCTAGGAATGCAACTATGTACAGTTGCAAGAAAAAGTATGTGAACCCTTTGGAATGATGTGGATTTCTGCACAAATTGGTCATAAAATGTGATCTGATCATCATCTAAGTCACAACAATAGACAATCACAGTCTGCTTAAACTAATAACACACAAAGAATGAAATGTTTCCATGTTTTTATTGAACACACCATGTAAACATTCACAGTGCAGGTGGAAAAAGTATGTGAACCCCTAGACTAATGACATCTCCTAGAGCTAATTGGAGTGAGATGTCAGCCAACTGGAGTCCAATCAATGAGATGAGATTGGAGGTGTTGGTTACAGCTGCCCTGCCCTATAAAAAACACACACCAGTTCTGGGTTTGCTTTTCACAAGAAGCATTGCCTGATGTGAATGATGCCTCGCACAAAAGAGCTCTCAGAAGACCTACGATTAAGAATTGTTGACTTGCATAAAGCTGGAAAGGGTTATAAAAGTATCTCCAAAAGCCTTGCTGTTCATCAGTCCACTGTAAGACAAATTGTCTATAAATGGAGAAAGTTCAGCACTGCTGCTACTCTCCCTAGGAGTGGCCGTCCTGTAAAGATGACTGCAAGAGCACAGCGCAGACTGCTCAATGAGGTGAAGAAGAACCCTAGAGTGTCAGCTAAAGACTTACAAAAGTCACTGGCAAATGCTAACATCCCTGTTAGCGAAACTACAATACGTAAAACACTAAACAAGAATGGATTTCATGGGAGGATATCACAGAGGAAGCCACTGCTGTCCAAACAAAACATTGCTGCACATTTACAGTTTGCACAAGAGCACCTGGATGTTCCACAGCAGTACTGGCAAAATATTCTGTGGACAGATGAAACCAAAGTTGAGTTGTTTGGAAGACACACACAACACTATGTGTGGCGAAAAAGAGGCACAGCACACCAACATCAAAACCTCATCCCAACTGTGAAGTATGGTGGTGGGGGCATCATGGTTTGGGGCTGCTTTGCTGCGTCTGGGCCTGGACGGATTGCTATCATCGAAGGAAAAATGAATTCCCAAGTTTATCAAGACATTTTGCAGGAGAACTTAAGGCCATCTGTCTACCAGCTGAAGCTCAACAGAAGATGGGTGTTGCAACAGGACAATGACCCAAAGTGTACAAGTAAATCAACAACAGAATGGCTTAAACAAAAGAAAATACGCCCTCTGAAGTGGCCCAGTCAGAGTCCTGACCTCAACCCGATTGAGATGCTGTGGCATGACCTCAAGAAAGCGATTCACACCAGACATCCCAAGAATATTGCTGAACTGAAACAGTTCTGTAAAGAGGAATGGTCAAGAATTACTCCTGACCGTTGTGCACGTCTGATCTGCAACTACAGGAAACGTTTGGTTGAAGTTATTGCTGCCAAAGGAGGTTCAACCAGTTATTAAATCCAAGGATTCACATACTTTTTCCACCTGCACTGTGAATGTTTACATGGTGTGTTCAATAAAAACATGGCAACATTTCATTCTTTGTGTGTTATTAGTTTAAGCAGACTGTGATTGTCTATTGTTGTGACTTAGATGATGATCAGATCACATTTTATGACCAATTTGTGCAGAAATCCATATCATTCCAAAGGGTTCACATACTTTTTCTTGCAACTGTATTTCTAGCACTATAATATTCCTTTAACCCCTTAAGGACCAAACTTCTGGAATAAAAGGGAATCATGACGTGTCACACATGTCATGTGTCCTTAAGGTGTTAATGATAAATACTTAATATAATTTGTGTTCCCAGTTATTTTACTTCTTGGAACAGAAGTTCCTCTTTAAGGAACAAAATTAGCAGTGATGCAATTCAAAAGACCAACTACTTTTGTTCATCTATACTTTTTTTTCTTTTTGAAATGGCTGTATAGATGAAAAGACATTTTAACATTTGTGTATAGATCTCTATAGCTCTTGGCATACCTACACATATTCCTTCTGTGCTGGTAATACATTTGTGAGACTGCCTTGACAACGCAAAGCCACATTACATTGTGGTATTTGTAGACATGAGGTCTAGTCACCAAACAACGTACTGTAGTAAATTTAAAACCGAATTGTGCGTTATTTTAATGGACAAAATGGATGATATAGAAAAATTCTTCAGCTCCACTAGAGACGCAACATGGCTAATTTAACCTGATTTGCAATTCCGTTTTGAGTTCACCACCATTAACTGTTAAGTTAATAAACTCTTAAATGTTTCAGTCGTTTTCATGCCTTTCTTTACTTTTGTTTTTGTATGCCATAGTATAGCTGTATTATTTTAAATATGCAATGTATATTCAGTCAAGACTATATTTTTCTTCTCCAGTATAAAAGTTTTTTATTTTATTTTTTTGTATTGAATGCGTAGCTGTCCTGGCACGGCCAGAGCATGCCATTCAAATTAATTTAATCGTCACTGTGGTGACGTGTTCGTACAGTATTTCTCTTTATGTTGCTCCCAGGGCATGATGTGAAGATGATGTCATTGTAGACTCAAATGCACTTGTTTTTTCTTACCTCCCATGTACTTTGACCTCTTCAGTAGCATTTATTGGTGTGAGGGATTGAGGAAATGTTACTGAGAACTGATATTTCCTTTTGTAATTATTTTAGTTAAAAAAAACAAAAAAAAAACGGAAATTAATTTAAAATATGAATACTGATGGAACCTTTTATTGGACTCCTGGGCAGGTATTGGTGACTCTCCTCTCTTTCTTTTTGTTCATCAGTCTGCGAATCATGCCAGGAATACTTTGTGGATGAGTGTCCCACGCATGGACCTCCGATCTTTGTACCTGACACACAAGTTCCCATTGGCATGACGGATCGGGCAGTTATGACTGCACCACGTGGTATCGAAGTGGTAAAGGACACCAGTGGTGAAAGTGAAGTACGTTGCATCAACGAGATCATTCCCAAGGGCCACGTCTTTGGGCCATACGAAGGGCAGATTGCCACCCAAGACAAATCTTCAGGCTTCTTCTCATGGCTGGTATGTACCTACTGTACAATGACATTAGTTTTCTCATTGGTCATTTTCATCTCTATTATAAACAAATACAATCTGGAGTGCGGCTGGGGTGTGCAAAGCTTCCTGCTCTAGCTTCTAATTCCAATAAGGTGTCTTATGTAGATGTCATAAATGTATCATTGACCTCTTGCTGTGTTGTACAATTTTAATGTGCACCTAAGCAAAAGCTCTGTTTTGGACTAGGCTGATGTCTCTGTGCTATATAGTGTTCATTTAGCAGATTTTTAAGACCTTTAAGCAGTGCCACATTCCGACAAAATGTGAGTCTCCAGCCACTGTCGACCTATTCTGAAGTGCTGGTTCTGCCACATTTTGCTCTTCCTTCCTAAAATCAGGCATCTGAATAATTTATTTGAAAAGTAGTGTATTTTTTTTTCTTTTATTGTGATATATTATGAATAGCTCTGGCTTTGGCTGTAACTAATCCACAGTAAGTATCTTTCTTTTCTTTCTTTTTGTAGATTGTGGATAATGACAACCGGTATAAATCTATCGATGGGACAGATGAGGCGTGTGCTAATTGGATGAGGTAAGATTCTGTTGCACAATTTAACCAATGACATTTTGTGGCTCCTCAATCCATGTGTCTCTAATCTGTTTTTATTTAACTTGAGGGTGTGTGCAGGTGATTAATAATAAAATGACAATCCATTCCAGTTGAACAAGAGAATAAAATATGTCGCACAGGATAAACATTAGCTGACCTGCCAGCACATCCTGGAGACCCACAATCCAGTCTTGGCAATGGGACAGGAACAAATAGAAGAAACCCAGTCACCCGGTCACAGTATGAACAAGTGGACTTGGAATATTTTGAAACTTCAAGTATGTCTTTGTCCAGCCCAGATAGGCAAAAATACACTTAAAGGATTTGAAACATGCCTTCTATTTGGTGGAACCTTGAATAACCATGTTCACACTGAGGCCTAGCTACTGGACTCCTTCTAGTTTGTTGTTGACTGGGGAGCTTGTGAATTAAAGTCCTTATCTCATGCACCAGCTGCAGGGAAATTCCTGCATAGAGCATAGTGCTCTTAGTGTCTGGCTTAGTACACAGACCTCTGAGCCGGAAAGTAATTGTGCTGCGTGCCTGATCACCCCGTACAGGTAATTGTATGGCTCAGTGGGAGGACCTACACTTCCTCACATTATGTCAGTGGGAAGAGGGTGGAGCCTGAGTTCTGGACCTGATGAGGAAGACGGCAAAACAATGAGAATTTAAAAGGTACGTTTTAAAGGACCGTATCTTCTTAGCACTATGACTATTAAAATACATTTTTACTCGTACTTCTTAAAGTTTTGCAAACTATAAAAAAAAAAATAAGTGGAGACGAACATGTGGTATATAAGGAGCTTCTAATAAAACACAAAGATAGTACAGATTTCACACCATTATATTGAGAACCGTTGTACTGAAAGACAATTGCTGAATAAATACTGTCTAGCTTCCTCTTACACGGGCAGTGTGGGCCAGGGTAAAAAATGTTTGTAAATAATGTCAACCAGCGCTTGCTTTTCCTGGCATTATATTTAGTTTTTTTTCTTTGTATGTATATGGTTGTGTTTGTGAATGTGTGGGTGTAGGTAGAAGTGTGTTTGTGAATGTGTGGGTGTAGGTAGCAGCATGTGTTGTAATCTGTGTAATAGTACGGGTAGCACTGTGTGTCTGACAGTGTGGGTATTAGTGTCTGTGATAGTGTGGATGTGGGTATTAGTGGATGTGTGTGTAGCAGTGTGAATGTGTTTAACTGCGTGTTTGTAACAGTCTAGGTCATTATGCATGTGTCCAATGTGAGAAGCAGTGTGTGTAATAGTGGTGGCACTGTGTGTAGCAGTGAGAATGTATATGTACATGTCATGCTTTATTGAGGTGCTCATTTTAGCCACAGTGCTCTTCCCTCTCTCCCTCTGCTCTGCTCTGGGAACAATACAGAGACCAGGCTCCCTCAGAACTCAGTGATCCCAGATCCTGCATTTTCAGCTAATGCAAAGCACCACTGGCAGAGTAACCGGCAGCGTAGGAACCTATGGCACTATTAGGCATGCGCTTGTAGGCAGGTACCTGGAAATCCAGCTCTGTCACCAAGACTGAAATAATCAAATGGTAAAGGTTCAAACAAGCTTGAGACCTAAATGAGATTGTTTGTTTATTCTCAGTGCTCTCTCTCAGCATTTTTGTTGTTAATTTGCATAAAAATACAGCCAGCTCCAGTCTGGCTTCTCCGTTTAAAAGCTTATAAAAAATATAGATTATTAAAATGATCCCTTATCAGTTCAGATAGACTTACTATTCGGAGTCCAAATATTGACTTTACAGAGTAAACACTTTCAGTCTTTTTTAGAGGGCACTTGTAAATTACCAAAATGTTTTCTTAAAGCGTTATTATAGGCACCAAAACAATTCTAGCTTAATGAAGCCGTTTTGGTGTATGGATCATGCTCCTGCAGTCTCACTATTAAATTCCCTGCCGTTTATGAGTTAAATCTTTAGAATTTCATATCTGCTGCTCTGTTAATAGATTTCCAGGCCATGCAGGAGCCTCTTGTGTGTACTGTATTTTTCGCTCTATAAGACGCATCTGACCATAAGACGTACCTAGTTTTTAGAGTAGAAAAAACAAGGGGAAAAAAAGTGTTCCTTACCACACACTCCCCTTCCCTGTCCCATAGTGTTCCTTATCACCCACTCCCCTTTCCCACAGTGTTACTTATCACCCACTCTCCCCCCTCCCCTTTACCTACACCCCCCTCCCTCCCCTATAGTGTTCCTTCACCCACTCCCCCCCCCCCCCCCCCTCCACCTTTCCCTTAGTGCCCCTCTCTCTCCACCCCCTTGGTCCCCGGTAGGTCTCCTACCTTTATGTAGCGTGGCCGAGCGGAGCAGTGCGCACAGGGAACCCGGCCGGGGGGAAAGGAAGTGAGCACTTAGTGCTCACTACCTTTCAGTCCGGCCAGGTACAGGAAATGTTGGTTACATATAAGCCTTCTATATACAGAATTTAACTTTCATGTATATTTAATATTTGGCTCAAATTTGTTTTTGTGTGCTGTTACGAGTCCATGCACGATCAGAGATTACCTTAGTTAATCTCAATGTTACCACAAACAATTCCATTCTATGTAACTTGCATGTGGTCTGTGAGTATAACATTGGGTGGTTTGAATTCAGTCCAGAGCAGCGATTGAGGCCTCGCAGGGTCATAATGAGGGGAATGCCTAAATATAATCCAGATTAGCTCCCCAGACAATTTAGAAATTGGAATCATCCTTGATATCATCTCAAACTGGCAGAATCCCCAGACCTGCTGGCCTTCCTTACTGTATTGGAAAGCATTTCTACTTCCTACAACCTTTCAACTCTATGACCTCGATTTAACAAGCTTTCCAAATGATCTAATACTGTTAGAAAAGATTCCAAGAGATTCATTTTCAGATGTCGCCAATAAAGTGTATGGGAACCTTTTGTAAATAAATTATTTTTAAATTGGTCTAACGGTGTCAAATCATTTTAAAAGGTTACTTAATTAAGGCCAACTTACACCCACAGATTTGTGTCAACACAGGCACCTAACCAAACGTTCCACCCGCAGACCTGTGCAAACACGGGCACCTACCTTTTTAACAATTTTCTATAGAATCTAATAAGATAACCTATTTAGACAGAGAATTCCAAATCTTTATTGTTCTTACTGTAAAGGCCTTTTCCTTTGCTGTTGTGGCGGAACCTACCTCGCCACTGGGCATTGGAGGGGCCTGGCTGCCTGCCTCTTACCTGCTGACTATGGCCCCTGGAAAATTGGTACAGTTAAAGATTTATATTTGGGCATATTGTACTGTATATTGCTGCTACTGGCCCTTTTAACAGCATCTATGGACACATTGGGACTTTTGGGACTACTGTCCCTTTAAGACTGTGAAGCATGTTCTAGTGTGCTGCCTGTAATATTGTATATGTATTCATGTGTTAAGTTTAACCTGGGTGATATGTATGCAGCATTCATCTGATTGTTCGGTAGAATCACTCCATTCATTATATTGAGTGAAACTACCGAACAACCAGACCACCCAGGAATAAGTGTGCCTCCAATTACAGTTTGCAACAATGTTGCAAACGGGTAATTGGCAATCATTGTAATATATTCTTTGTCCTCTGGGTGGCCGCCATTCGGGAAACAAACACGTGGCGGCGGCCATCTTAAACTACCGAACAGCGGTGTTTTGCCGTCGAGTGTCTGGAACTAAAATCGGACACTTGACTAGGCAAACACCGCTGAGACCTCCATACTCCCAGGAATTCGTATAGAAACTACCGAATGACCCGCCGTTCGGTAGAAAGAACCCCACAAACAAGGGAATTCATTCAAACCCTCTCTAGGCTCTATAACACAGGCAATTCGTCTGTTTTCATTCCCTTGTTTGTGACCGACCGCAGGGCCAAAATGCATGGAACTGTTTTCGGATACTTTACCCATGCGGTCGGTCAAATCTTTGGAAACCCATATCTGCCGAACCATTCATCCGAATGACTTGAATTTTGAGTATGTTGTCCCCCTGAATAAGGGCTATCCAGCGATGCTGGATTTAAAGGTGTACCCCTTGTTTTTGGGGTACATCCAGGAATTGGGGAAAAGTGTGTACTGTATAATTGGGTTAAGTGTTAATCTAAGGGGAGGAAATGTGTGGGAGGTACATCCATGTGATTGGTCAATTTCATCCTCCCCTTGGGAGTGTCCTGTATGTACCTGTTTGTGAATAAAAGCCAGGCTGGATGAGCCAGTCCAGAGTTCCTGTTTTAACCTCAAAGTGATGTGTCGTCTCATTATTGGGGGAAGGATTTATTGTATGCTGTTCCAGTTGACTGCTAGGGGTACAAGCCTATTCGTATGGTTCCTATTCAATGGTCTACAGCATTCATACGCTTGGGAGAATTTAAAGGTTTCTCGGATTCGGTGATTATGGTGTCTGCCAGAGTGCTTGGAGTCCTCAGGAAGCACTAGGAGCATCCATTAACGGAGGTACCAAGTCGGGGTGCCAGGCGATCCGTTACAGCTGTAAGTGAAAATACTTTTCTTCCAGTTTCAATGGATCACCTCTTGTCTGTTTTATATTCCTGCTTATGAACAGCAGTTTGTTTTGACCCTGTATATATTTACAGATTACAAAGTGCTATCATATCCCCTCTGAGGTGCCTTTTTTCTAGGGAAAACAAATCCAGTTTTGTAGCCATTCCTCATAATTAATGTTTTTCATGCCCCTTGCTAATTTTGTAGCTCGCCTACAGAGGTACCCTTCCACCCACAGCCCTGTGCAAAAACTCGCACCTATAAACCGTTTCACCTACAGCCATGGCCAAAAACACAGCCATCAACTACCCACAGATGTGCAAGCACAGGCACACCTTAATCCTTCCATCCACAGACACTTCCATCCAACCAGAAACATCTGCACTCACCAACACAGACATACATGCACACACTGACAAGCCTACCCTAACAAAAAATACAGCCTCCACATTCCTTTCATTCCTCTGCTCCTTTCATGACATTAACCTGCTGCTAAAACCTTTTAGTTCTGTCGGCTCTTACAGTCTCATGTAGTGAGATGCCTTGGAAATAGTTGCCACATGCAGTTTTGTTTGTTTTAGATTTGTCTACCAGATGGATTCCATGTGGAAGTCTTTTGGTCCTGGCAGTATGGAAACTCGTAGACAGGCTAAGTGTTGCTTCATAGAAAGGATTAGATTTGGGGACGTGTACATTTTTTCTTTCTATAGAAATGTCCTAGAGTGCTCTGAAAATAATGGAATTGTAATAATATTTTAGATTCAATGCTCCTTTAAAACAAACTCACGGGGGGGGTTGGGCCTAGCAGCCGAGCTGGCCAGACGTGTGTGTGTGTCTCTGTGTCTCTGATAAAACTAAGCTAAAACTTGGCAATTACTGGCCATAATCGTGAATTCTACAGCCCTGCACCATGACTGATTATTACTGAACCGAGTGGGAGCTTGTGGATACAAGCACTGAATACTTCTGAAGAGATAAACCACGCTCCTCACATGCGGCCTAGCACAGAAGGCGACCTCATGACAGGGAGAGGCGGCCAACCTCCCAACATGTGGACCACTTTGAGCAGTGGCCCTGCTGATACCCCGCATCCCCCCCCTCTGGACCGGTGGGGGTTATCCCGGTCCCCACTGGGGAAACCTCCATATCTACAGCACTCCGAACCGCTGCCGGAGCGAAGCCTGCAGGCCGAGCCCAAGATGGCCGCCGAATCCCAACCTGAGCAATCTCGAGTGGGGTCAGACATCCAAGCATGGAAAAAGAGCTTCGAGGCCCGATTTAATCAAATCTGTCAAGACTTCTGGAGGCGTTTGGAACGCAGACCAACCCCCCAGGACTTACCTGCTACACAGAAGATTGCAGCTGAAACTGCTGTCCGCAGATCCGACGCCGGAGCGCACCCGCCATGCCGAAAGTCACACCGGAGGTCTTACAAGGCGCCGGAGAGGAGAACAACATAACACCACAGTAAGACTGCCTTGCCGTCCCACCCCTACTTGCTGGCTAGGCGCCCTGGGGAAAGCGGAAAACACTTGACTAAGCCGCTCCGTCGGGTGATTCCCACCTGGCAGCGCAGACCAGGAGCCCAGAGAGGACTCAGAGGCCTTAGCCAGATATCTGAACTGAGTTGCTCGACGGCCGGGACAGTATGGGAGCTCATTCGAGGGCTGGCCGTATGGAGTGATGGACTTGGGTGTCTCAGTCCTAGCAGCCCGCCATTAATGGGCATCGGATAAGCAGCCCCACACGAAGAGCAAAGAGCCCTTGGAGTACAGCCTGCTCTCAGTGCCGAACGGGCTTGATTACAGGGGAACTTTTAATTTTAATTTACCAACTCTTATGTTTATATGCCAGTTAATATTAAATGCTACTCTCTACACCTAACTACTGATGGCAAATATGCAATATTACCTGTGTGAGACGAGCCTGAAGGTCTTAATCCATAAGATATGACTGCCTAAACATCCCTTTTGCAGCGAAACTATGCCCCACTGTTGAAATGTAGTGCTCCTTACTTTTCTCCCACAGCATGACTAGAGCTTAGCTCGTACACACTGGGAAACACTAGCCAGATTGATCAAGGCGAGATACCTCCCTAGGAGGCAAACATCCCAGAGCACACCGGCCTAACCGACAGCTTCCCCTCCCGCAGCCGCCGATCCATCTAAGCTCGGTGTGGGCATGCTATTTCAATCCACAACCCACAAATTGCTTCTTAAACATGCTCCATCCCTAGAACTAGTACCCGGCAGATATTAAGCGACAGAACAAACTAAAGATTAACGTGTTACACTGGAATCATATTTTGTCTGACGGTATTAAGTTCAGCCTACCCAGTATGCCTTGATAATGCCTGATGCCTTTGCATTGTCAGACATAACTTGTTTTAGCCTGTTTACCCGAGCTCATGGTTAACCTTATAAGCTACTCACCTCAGCTAGACTTACCTGGCATAACCCTAGTGTATTTTGTGTTCAACTCAACATATATACCGTAAGTTGTTATGTACACTCATGTTAAGCCTGTTCAATTATCACAAAAAACACTGATTCACCTGCATACTACGCGCACGCTGTCGTGGCGTTTGTTTATACAATGTACTTACCTGCACAACAAAAAATAAAGAATAAAAAATTTTTTTTCCAAAAAACAAAAACTCACAGGAAGCAAAATAGACTATCTGGGACAAGAAAAGTTACTAATCCATCCAATGTTATGTCTACAGAAGGGCAGACTTTTTTGTTGCTTTGTGTTTGTCTGCATAGACGAGCCAGCACATTGCAAATTATCTGTGCAGAGACTGTAATTTGTAATCTCAGGGAGAAGCCTACAAACTCCAGATTTGAAGTATCTGCTGCTTTGATCATCAGTATCACTCACTCCACTTTATAAAAATGATCTATTATCGGCATACTGTCGAAGCACGTCTCCATTTAAACACAGTAGCAATGACACAATTTGCCTCACATTGGAAACCGTTTTTTATACCATTTAGGGATTTCAAAGTCTTAATCTGATTTGCTCCTACTGGGATACAAAGCAGTAAAATAATCTTACAATTCTTCGATGAAAACAGGAAACAAGTAGTCTGAATAGACACTGGTATATGCAATACAATACAATGTATATATGAATACAAACTTTTTAAACTGCAAGAATACTTTTTAGGGCTTACTGTAATTTTTGCTCATTCTGTCTTGAAAGGTGTTTTATAGATTTAGAATGGCTGATGTAGACTACAGAATAAATGAAAGAAGTATTCTAAGCTAGCATGGTGCTTATGCTGCCAATCGTTTCTGGGGCACCAGTTTGACAAAAAAACACGGCTCTTCCTGACACCCAGACTGACACCCAACTGCCTTCTCAAACGGATTGATAATGCAGACTGTAAACTTTAAACATTTTCGATTTAAATTTCATATAAACAGGATGGTAGTGAGTTGCTGATAGTTAAATCTATATTAATATTGCATAGGTGTAAATACTGCTTTAGTATTGAATCCGAGGAGTGGGTGTACTCTGGGTGCCCAGGATGAGCAAGTTTTTTTTTTTTTTTTTTGTAAAACAGCTTAAAAAACATTTGACAAAGAACTGGGAAGTTGAACTCGGAGACATGTGGCAGCATAGCCGCTAATTTAAGTCGTAGCGGTTATGTTGTTTAGATTGTTGCAGTGTTACATATGTGTTGAAACTTGCCGTTTTAAAAACAGGTTTGTGCCTGGATATAGCTGAGATTTTGACCTCGTTTGATGAACGTGCAATGCTGCCCTGTAGAAGCAAGAAACCATTGACAGAGCTTTTTAGTAGTTGTGAGGATCATGCTTTATGTTTGCTGTGCTTGCTTTTTACTTTTTCTATGGCAATATGGGTGAATTACCTTGAAATGCCATCAGATAGCTACATTTCAAAGTGCTTTAGATAATGTGATGCATGGTTGGGTGTACAGGCCGACAGGCAGATTTATTTGTGAAATCTTTGTTGATTCAAATTTCTTATTTTTCCTATCGGCTGCTTAGAGCAGTGGTAATGTCACTAGAATCGGGAAGCTCATGTTTGAATCCAAGTGTGCCTGGACAAGACACCTAGCGATATATACCTACCTACATTCATTGCCTCTTCCCCTTTTTTATACTGTAAGTTTAACATGCTGTAGAATTTCTCTCCGCTATATAGTATAATAATAATGGCAAAAATGGCACAGTCAATGGTGGATTTATAGCTGGTATTGGACAATGTGTCAGGCAGAAGATGATGGGCATTGACTGCACTGTGCAATCTTGTATTTGTGCAGACGTGGTGGATATTATTTAATGTCTTTCAAACTGAGCTTTTAAAACTTTTGTCAAATTTGTGAGAGGTATTAGGACTGTCTCACATGGACTGTCTTCTGTCCGTTTGACTGATCAGTTTGCATGAGATTCTAAAATCCTAAAGAGGGGCAATTGGGAAACCCCCATATGACTTCCAGAATCCACTAGACAACCTGCAAACATTCTGAGACTACTTCTAGAGAGCACTGTTAGTTTTTCTTTTTTGAATTTGCCATTTATGCAAAGTAAGCCATTATCTTCATCTGTAAGAATTTTTATATCTTAGCGTATCTCGTCTTTTCTAACTCTTAGGTATGTGGTGATCTCCAGAGAGGAGAGGGACCAGAATTTAAAGGCTTTTCAGCACAGTGAGAAGATCTACTTCCGTGCTTGCCGTGACATCCAGCCCGGGGAGAAGCTGCGAGTGTGGTACAGCGCTGATTACATGAAGCGACTGCACAGTATGTCTCAGGAGACCATCAACCGGAATCTCACCAGAGGTATCTAGCATCTTTCTGTCTACTTAAGCTGTTAACTCAAATTCTCCATCACTGCTAATACTTTGTGTATGTGGTTCAAAAAAGCCACATTCGTTGGGACATTCATTATTGTATCTCTATCTTTCTACGAGCCTTATTTTTCCCAAGAATCTTTACAACTGAATTAGTGTTTATGCACCATGTGTTCCCAGCTATTTTTCTATATAGGTGTTTTTTGTTTTTGTTTTTTTGCATGTATATTTCCGAACACTTCTTAAATTATTGCAAAGTTCAACATAGGTTAAGGAAGTTCATACACAGAAAAGTCAGCTCCTTAAAGGAAAACCATCAACTCCTGCGGTCATTTAAATAATCCGGTCTGGAGCAGCACTTAGCAGACTGAAGATCGCTCTGCTCTCCCTAACACAGTGTATGTGCCTGGCGATGACAGCTGATGTCATCACAATGTGAAATATCTATGCAACAAAGCAGCGTAACTCTCGGTCAAGCAAGCTCTGCTCCTGAGCGAGAATTACTTTAATGGTCGCGCTTAGGGGAGGAAACGCCGCAGGAGATTCCAGTTTTCCTTTAAATGCAATAGAGCTGGGCATTGCATGTAAAGGGGTCTATTTAATAAACACTGATTTACAGTGAAACGGTTCTTCAAGTTGAAAAATGTTGTCCAAGTAAAAAAAAAAGTTAAACTTTTTCAGAGTTTGTGATATTGTAAAAATAATGTTTACATTTTATTTATTTATGAATTCTTCAGTTTAGCTTTTTTTGCCTAATTTTAGGAACGTGGTTATTTTCTCACGACAATTCAATGTCTAGTAAAAAAAATAATAATTCATTAATAAAAATAATAAATACATGTGTTTAGGCCCAGTCCCAGTTTACTCCTATAATTTGTTCCGTAAATGTAAACTTTGATTTTTGAGCCTGAAAGTTGTATATAACATATTCCTGTTGATAAAAATATTTAGTTTAAAAGGGGAGGGATTAGAGCATGTAGTGGAATCATCTTTTTCGTAGTGAAGTTTTGTTACATTGGACCGTTTTTGTCTACGTGTATCAGTCAGTAGACAGAGTGCACTGCAAGGTATCTCCAGAACGACATCTTATAGTATACAATTCTGCTACAAATGGACATTTGCATTTCAGCATAAAAGATATTTACTGCTTTGCAATCTTACTATAGGTATATCTCCTGCAATTCCAGGTAGATATATCTGTTGCATCTTAATCCACATCTTTAGGTCTGGTAAGAAACGTAAGATCGTCATTCAATGCACAAAGCATAGAAACATAAAATGTGACGGCAGATAAGAACCATTCGGCCCATCTAGTCTGCCCAATTTTCTAAATACTTTCATTAGTCCCTGCATGAGCTCTCAACAGCAACAGCATGTATCAGGGCTAAAGAACACAAAATGAGGAGGTTGGTGCAAATCACAACTCTGAAACATCATGCACTTAAACAGCAGAGCAACTGAAGACCATATTAGACTTTGGAACAATCTGAACATGTGACCCTTTTCCAGAGCCTCCTCCTTTAACCTTTCAAATTGATCTTCTTCTATATTTTCCTTAAAGTCCCCTCTTTTTGTTTTTATACTTTTATTTTTTTTGTACAGATTCCCAGTACTTGCCCTGTATATGCTGCATAAATCCACAGATTGCATCGTATTGTTTTTCCCTAATTCCCCAGACTCTGAGGCATCACATTTACTTTTGTTTTCTTTAATAGCAGTAATTATGTGTTTGATATTAAACAAAAAAAAACTGAAACTAGGACTGTTTGTTAACGTGCCACATGGTAGCTCAGAGCTGATGTAGTTCACTTTGCAGCTAAAAGTTTATCTTCTGAACTGAACATATTTTTGCGTAGGTGCAAGTTCTAACCTTCAAGTGAATTATGCACGTTGTTCCAACACAATCTGTTCTTATATTTAAGAGTATTTTTATAATATCCAGAAACATTTACATCAAAGCCTGAGTTATCTAGAAAAGTGTGGCCTCTAGAATATGTAGACACTGCTTTTCAACGTGGTGGGCAAAGCTCTACATTTACGAGAAGAATACACTGTGTCAAAGCCAGTGCTTGGATGTTTGTTGTTTTTTACCACTGGTACTGGTTATTTGGTTACCATGTGTGTGGCTATTTGAACGTAACTCAGAAACCCAAAAGGACAAAGACGCGTAGTCGTGTGTCATTGATGAACATGGAAATACAGCCTATGTGAACAATGAAATCTGCCCTATAAACTGTGATTAAGAAACAAAGTGAAGATTCATTAAGCAGCCATGCTCATTATGGACTTCTAAACCTGGAGTTAAATATATTGAAACAAAATCTCAGCTTTTTAGGGCCTTTATCTGTCTAATGTATAATACATTAGTATGAAATGGGTTAATGCAGGGGCATTGACTACTAGTTTTCTGTTGTAGCGTACAACGGAACATTGGAGCTGTAGGTGTCCATAGTTATTCTTCTGTGTTTGAGCTATGTCTACATTTTCCATTTTGTAGAATAATTGTGACCAGGTTGCGTATTTGTTACTGAGATGAGCGATGAGCTGCCCAGGTCTTAATGGGAGTATCATGCGGATGAGCCTACTGGTCACAGTGGAAGCCACATACTAACAAGCTACCCAGACCACAGAGAGCTGCATAGTGATGGTTTCCTACCATAATATCCACAGCCACTGAGGGAGGACCATATACAATCTGGAAACAGTGTATTCGTTGGTGCCATGGGCCACATAAGAGCTGGTACATTGTATCTGTTTTGTTTGAATAGCACATTATTGGTTGCTTCCTGTAATATTTGTCAATGGAATATATATATATATGTCGTTTGGAATGGTGCGGTAAGCTTAACTGAAAATTCCCTATTGGAATGGTGGTATCCTATTTGTGAACCTGCTGATTTAATACTGGCTAGCTTTCACCAACTTTCTAGAATGATGGGGCTTTCAGCACCATTTCCAGAATGTACTTGTTTTGGGGCTCAAAAACAGATATGCAGCTATTCAGTTCCCTTTATGTGTATTAGGTTACAGTTTTTGAAAAAGTACAAAATGATTATTATTCTAAAATATATTACCCATAATTTATAGATAATCCCGTCCTCCCCCCAGGGCAAGGTTTTCCAAAGCCTCCTGTGTGCCACATTTACTATGATAACTTGACCAGGATGTGAGGTCTATTCTTTTGGACCCAAATACACTGACACACCTCCACAGATATGTTTGGCCACCAAATTACTGCTTACCTACTGTAGTACTCCTTGTCCAGCATTGGAAGGCAGAAACATAATGAATACTTTTCTGGAAATTCAGAAACCTGTTTAGGCCTCTATGGTGGCACTCCCCTGCATTGTCATTGGCTGGGACTAGTTTAAGCCAATCACATTGCAGCTATAACAAACCTCTGCGTGCCTTTTAAGATGTTTGCTAATTCAAGAGGTGTTGATATCTCCACCTCTAGTCGCATAGGAGTCCTGGGGACCTCAATGACATTTTTCAAGTGATAGGATTTGTTTTAGAGGAAGGACTTCACTCATTGAGCAGATGGAATAAATCGGGCAAAAATGCTATCGGTTCCTTTAAAAAAAAGATAAACATAAAAGAAAAACTACTTAACGTATTTTAGCAGCCTGCATGTTTACTTAAAAAAAGGGAATTACCTCCGCCTGTCTTCTTTCACAACAAAGGTATGTATATATATATTTTTTCTTGCTAAGTTTCCTGAATACTATATTATAGAGGAAAATGTGCCACGTTGTCAGCCATATAAAACTGGCCCGAGAATGAATACCAGTACTTCCGTTACAGTGTAGTTATATATTTTAAATTCTGGGCTGATAGCAAGAAGGGCTATCTAATTCATATGCCATTTTTCCTTCTGATCTGTGCACCTATTAGCAGAAAACATAGGCAGATTTCTAAGCTGTACATTCTTGTCATAACTTTTAAGATAGTTTTTTTTTTTTTCTTTTTCATTTGATTCAAGTGCCCATTTTAAGTGTGTATTTTTTTTTTTAAATCTTACTACGGTGTGTAGGAAATTTAAATGACAATCTTAAACACTATGTCAGTTCCTAATGTTTTCTTTTTCCCGGGGATCATGTGTCAAACTGGTAACACACCTAATTTTCCTTTCTAGGAGAAAAAAGGGTGTTTATTGAAAAAAATGACAAACTTTTGGAAAACCAAGAAGACGTGAAAGGCACCTTTCCGTTGACAAGCTTTAAACAAGGGAAGAGCCTTTACAAGCGGAGTTATGAGGAGGGAGACATACACCCTCAGACCAAAAAGAAAAAAATTGACCTTATCTTCAAAGATGTCCTCGAGGCTTCTCTGGAGTCTGCCAAAATGGAAGAGTGTCCTTTGATGACCAGTAGCCCCATCACAGTAAAAAGGTCTTCTAAGTACCAATATGAAGACCATGGCGAGAGGTGCAAAGGAAACAAACAGTGTTCTCCTACCCCAAATCAGACACGGACCCAGATGGAGTGGAAAATTCCCCAAGCTTCCACTCTAGGTCTCGAGAGGGAAGCCAGTCTGCCAGATGATGATGGGGAAAATCATTTGTCCATTAAAGCAGAAAGTCCTGCTGAATCTTCCACAGTAGGTGATCTAGAAGAGATCCCTTCCACCTCTTTCTGTCCAAACTGTATAAGGTTGAAGAAGAAGATAAGAGACCTTCAGGCTGAGCTGGAAATATTAAGGTCTGGCAGGGTCCCAGAAACTCCCCCATTGCCCCATCATATAACTGAGGTCCCAGAGCTTTCTGATATATCAGGTAAGAGAAACCAGAATGAAAGATAGAAATTAATTATTAACACTAGCTTGGTGACACAAGTAATCTAAAGTTTACTCTGTTCATGTATTACAAATAAAACTTAAACGTGTTAATCTTGGTCCTGTGGTTTGCATATCTATATTAAGAATTGAATGTATAGAATTGAGAGCAGCATTTTATTATATAACTTATATTAAATGTAATTTAGAAACATTTGCAGATGGAACTGATTCTGAAACTGATTGTGATGTCTGAACTGCTAACAGGAGCATCACAGTACAGTGGTGTCTGGCTCTTTAAGATAAAAACTGTTGATTTAAAAAAATATTTTTTTTCCTTATATTCAACTTTATGTATGTCTTTTTTTGTTTTGTTTTTTTTTTGTTTTTGTTTTTTATTATTGTTAAATTATTACTAAGCTATGTGTTAAAAAGTGAACGCAGCTTGTTACAGATTGTTCAAAATTTGATAAACCAAACGCAAACATAGTTTCTTGCTCTGTAGGGTCACATGGTGCATAAATGTAGCTGTGCACACGCCTTTCTGTCTTCTATCACATTCTCTTGTTTGCTATTCAGCATTTTATTTAAATGTTGATGTTTGAAGTCTTTTTAAAAAAATTCCCCATTTGTTTTTTTTTTTGTTTTTTTCCCAGTTCCAGAAAACATGGTCATAGCTCCCACCATGATGGAAGATGATGACCAGGAAGTAGACTCCGCTGATGAATCGGTTTCCAATGATATGATAGCCGCTACTGATGAGCCTTCCAAGATTTCAGCTGCCACTGGCAGGCGAATACGTAGATTCAAACAAGAATGGCTGAAAAAGTTCTGGTTTTTGAGGTACTCGTCCACATTGAACGAAATGTGGTGCCATGTATGCAGGCAATACACCGTGCAGTCGTCTCGGACTTCTGCTTTTATTATCGGTTCAAAGCAATTTAAGATACACACCATCAAACTCCACAGCCAAAGCAATCTCCACAAAAAGTGTTTGCAGCTCTACAAGTTGAGAATGCACCCGGAAAAGACAGAGGAGATGTGCAGAAACATGACTCTTCTTTTCAACACTGCATACCACTTAGCAATGGAAGGTAGGCCTTACTATGATTTCAGGCCCCTGGCTGAGCTATTGAGAAAATGTGAACTCCGAGTAGTTGACCAGTACATGAACGAGGGTGATTGTCAAATCCTGATCCATCATATTGCCAGAGCACTTCGTGAAGACTTGATAGAACGTATTCGACAATCACCATTCCTGAGCATCATCTTGGATGGACAAAGCGAAGACCTGCTCACTGATACAGTGGCGGTATATGTCCAATATACTAGCAGCGACGGACCACCTGCAACAGAGTTCCTTTCTATTCAAGAGCTAGGCTTACCTACGACTGAGAATTATCTCCAAGGAATTGACAGAGCTTTCTCAGCCCTTGGGATCAGACTGCAAGATGAGAGGCCAACGGTAGGCTTGGGTGTTGATGGTGCCAATATCACTGCTGGGCTTAGAGCAAATATGTATATGACAATCAGAAAAACCTTGCCTTGGTTACTGTGTTTGCCTTTTATGGTACACCGACCTCACCTAGAAATTTTAGATGCAATTAGCGGAAAAGAGCTTCCATGCCTCGAAGAATTAGAGAATAATTTGAAGCAGTTACTTAGTTTCTACCGGTACTCTCCTCGACTTATGTGTGAGCTACGACTCACAGCTGCAACCCTTTGTGAAGAGACTGAGTTTTTGGGTGACATCCGTGCTGTAAAATGGATCATAGGTGAGCAGAATGTCCTAAATGCGTTGATTAAGGACTACCTGGAAGTAGTGGCACATTTGAAAGATGTCAGTGGACAGACTCAAAGAGCAGATGCTTCTGCTATAGCACTTGCCCTGTTACAGTTTCTCATGGATTATCAGTCAATTAAGCTTATCTACTTCCTGTTGGATGTGATTGCGGTTTTGTCACGCCTTGCCTATGTCTTCCAAGGTGAATACCTTCTTGTGTCCCAAGTGGACGAGAAGGTGGAGGAGGCTATTCAAGAAATCAGTAGGCTGACTGATTCTCCTGGCGAGTACCTTCAGGAATTTGAAGAAAATTTCCGTGAAAGCTTCAACGGTATCGCTTTGAAAAACCTACGTGTGGCAGAAGCTAAATTTCAGTCCATTCGGGAGAAAATTTGCCAGAAAACCCAGCTCACATTGGCCCAACGGTTTGATTCCCGCAGCCGACTGTTTGTTAAATGCTGCCAAGTGTTTGATTTATCTGCATGGCCCAGGAGCACAGAGGAGCTCATAAGCTACGGTGAGGAGGAAATGTTACAGATATATAACCACCTAGAGAGTATACCTTCATTTCTCACAGATTTGCCCAGGGAAGCCTCTGATCCAAGGGGAAGTATGTTGATGGAATGGCGAGAGCTCAAAGCAGATTACTGTATAAAAAATGGTTTCAAAGATCTGATCGGTCACATTTGTAAGTACAGGCATAGATTTCTGCTTTTAAATAAAATCGTTCAGATCTTAAAAGTCCTTCCGACTTCAACAGCCTGCTGTGAAAAGGGACGCAATGCTTTGCAGCGGCTACGCAAAAACAACCGTTCAAGGCTGACGTTGGATCAGCTAAGTGATCTCTTGACCATAGCAGTGAACGGTCCCCCCATTGCCAACTTTGATGCCAAGAGAGCTCTGGACAGCTGGTTCGAGGAAAAGTCTGGAAACAGTTATTCTTTATCGGCAGAGATGCTCAGTAAGATGTCTTCTATTGACCAGAAGCCCATGCTTCAAACAATGGAAGTTGGATCAGAGTATTATCAGGACATTTAGGGTTCTGCAGCCCTGAACTGTAGTATACTTTTTTCTATCTATACTCTTAAGTTTTGGTATATTATTAAAAAAAAAATTATATAAATATATAAATATATATATATAAATATATTAAAAAAAATATATAACACATATATGTTACTAAATATATATATGTTATATATGTATATTCCCACTAAAGATTAAACATGACTGAGCCTTTTTGAAAACCTCCCAAAGAAAAGGTATCATATTCCTCACTTCACACACGGCAGCTAGGTAGGCAGTAGGTGCACGATGTCTGTCTGGCAGAGCAGGAACCCCCTTTCACTCCCCCAACCCCCATTCTCTAAGCTTCCTCAATGCATGTACAGTATACCAGATCAAGGTACCTATTTTTCATTGAGCTGTCACCTAGCACTTGTTTGCAATAGTCTTTGTAGTCTGGAAATAAATTATGTGGTCCTTCTTCAGCAGTTCGACACGTTCCAGAAGCCATTGAGGGTTCTAAATATTTAATCAATGTTACCATTTTATTTTTGCTAAATTGTTTTACTATGTTCAACAGTGGTTTCATTTTAATTTTGCTAAATTGTTATGTTCAACAGAAACAGTTGTTTGCTATAGTATTTTTTTTTTTAAACCTAGACAAGATGGATAGTCTTGGTGGTCCAGATGTTTCCGAGCCTTGTATACAAAGTTGCTAAGCCAGCATTAATTCAGACTTGCCACTTTGTATTTTTGGACCCCCCCCCCCCCCACCCCCTCCTCCCAGTGAAGTCTCATAGCAAGCTGGCACCAGGAAAATAAATGGAGAAGATTCTGCACCTCCTCTGTGGTTTCCTGCCATGTCTTTAAAGATCCCTTACTTTCTCAAGCAAAGATCACTTTTCCCATCAGTTCTCGCCAGTGACTGCTGATGAGACATGTTAAAGCAAAACGTGAATTAATCTTCATTTTTTTGCACGGTCTTTCTTTTCATTTTTCAAGGCGGACATAGGGCAAGGTCAGCCCTATCTTGTTTTCTAGACATAGATTGCTTTGGAATATCAGTGAAATTCCAGCACAATATATAGGCTATTTTTTAAAGAATCCAAGTGAGACATCCTCTTTACTGCTGGCTGAGCACCTTGGGAAATGTAGTTCAGAAACATCTGAAATGCCATGTCCAGCCATCACTAATCTAGACTTGTTCAGTGTCTAAGGGTTAAGGGAAGCTTTTTGGGTCCAGTCGGTTCAGAAGACCCATTCTCCAAGGTGCTAAGTACAACTTTGCCACGTGGTTTGGCATCTTGGGCGCAAAAGACACACTGTAGACATATTGTTACTTTTGTAACAAAAGAACGTCTTTTTCTGAAACATTTAATATTTTATTAATCTCTTATATGTAGACTTGACTTTTAAATATATGTTGTGACAGTTAATCTTAAATCAACAGTGAGGTTACCAGCCCTGCCCATGTTGGCCACGTAAAAGGAATTACTTTTCAAAACTCCGATATTTTGTCACTATAACAATTCCGTTTAACAGAATAAGCTATGTGTGAATGTGTGGCGGGTTATGGTATGGTTATGGAAAAATATAATAAATACACTTTTGTTTATACATACATATATATCATTTATTTTTTTTCAATTATTATTTTTAAGTCCATAAACACCAAAATAAAACCAGAGCAGTTGATCAAAATCATCGGAGCAGTGAAGGAGAAAAAAAATTAAAAACATTATTTTCGGTTTTGTTTTGTTTCTCCCCCACCCCCCTTGTTTTACTGCATAATGCTTTTCATGTACTGGCCTGCAGTATTTAAAATGTTACATGTATAAAATAATCTCAAAGCAAAAAATACCGGGCACTACTCTTCTTGTCCTACCCATCAATTTTGAAGACGTTATGTGTGTTTGGAGTACAGGGTATTGTTTACGTCTAAGCAATATGCTCATTGCAAAACATTTTGTTTAAATACTTAAAATATGGTGTTACACTTTGGGAACTAACAAATATTTCAGGTGAATTGGGTAAATCATAATCATTTAAATGTCCTATTTGTTTGAATTACTACAAAGGGCTCTGTGATATTATTTTTCTTTCAAAAGGTTTTGTATTCAATTTGACCTCTCGTGTATATCTGTCCACACCTGACAGCAATTTATATCATGCATCGGAAATATTTGTTGCCACAAATTTGCTAAACCACTAACTGCCGAGAATTAACTAGAGAATTGGATGTTTTAGGGCAAAATAGGTGAACTCGAAAAATATATTTTTCCTATGTTGTTTTCCTACTTTTGTTATTTTAAGCTAAAATTTGCAATTTTCTTGTCATTCCTTTTGTTTAGTGAATAAAGTGTTATAGGTGGTTTGCATTCTGTCACGAGAAAAATAAAATAAGAAACGGGAGATTACATAAGAATAGACCACTGGCCCCAATATAAGCTTGTGTGTAGGATTTATTACTAAATCAAAATAAGAAATAGCTATGTATTAAAGTAATGACAATCATCAAAGAATGTTTCCAAAGCACGGAGGTTGAACGTGCTAAAACAAATGCCTGAATCGTGAAAGAACTTTGATTGTAGGAGAATGAGCAATAGAGTTGTGCCTGCCGAAAATATTTGGTTCGTCCGTAGCAAAAATTTGGTTTAGGCTATTTGGAACTCATCTATGTGGCGTTTCGGTTCGGATGGATTTTGTTCGAAGCTACCGTTTCCAGAAAAATTATTCTTGCAAAGTAAAATGCTGTAAAAATCAATGAACTGCAAAATATATCAATAATATGTATATGTTTTGAAGTACACTGATTAGCCCATTTTTGCATCACTTAATTTACACATCAAGTGAGAAGAAGTAACCAACAGAGGTTAAAAAAAAGGAAGCAAAAATGTATATAGATTTATATCAGGGCTCAAAATTTCCACTTGCTGCTAGCCATTGGCGGGTGAAAATTTAGCTGTGGAGATTAGAAATGTACCCCAGGTGAATGTGCAAATGAATGTTTTAGGCTTACAGTGGCAAGTCATTTCTAATGTCTGGCTAGTAAAGTAGGATTTTAAATTTCAAACCCTCATTTTTACGTTCTATTTTTTATTAAATATATATTATATAAATCAAGATTTTTTTTTAATGCTTCTCTTTTTTCCCCTCTATTGGTTACTTCCCACGTGATCTGTGAATTAAATCAACAACTAGTGACTGTCCCCTAGCCAACGGTTATCTTTTATTTGTTCCATCGATCATCTTTTATTTTTAGGTCACATGCCGGAATTCAGATGATTAGCCGATCGTCTAACGTTCAGACTAATTGAAATTCTGTAGAAATTGAATACACAACTAATGAACAATATGGCTGCAGTAAATATGCGTCTGAACTAAGCATGGAAAATAAATGTAACTTAACTAGAATCTCAGTCATTCCGTTGTACACAAATACCCTCTAAATTTTCATTGCAAATGGCGGTATCAGTGAAGTTACTTTTACCCGGCGTGATTTTAATCCATTTAGAAAAGATGAAGGACCAGACACTAATACATAAGTTCAAATTAATAGGTTTGAACTTGACAAAAGCTAGTTTAAACAGCTTTCCATGTCTTAAATTTAATTAAAGGGCGTGACAACATGGCAGTAAGGTGTGTGGAACAACATCCTAATCTCAGGTATCCCTTCACCTGAAAAGAGACTCAGTTGGCATAATTGTCTGTGACTTATGGCTGTCGAAACAACAAATATAACAAAAAAAATGATGTCAGATGCTTTGTCAATATGTCATAACACCAAAAATATTTCAATGTAATAATACACTGTAGGATATGCTTCCCATGGTGATATGAGTTTACAGGTATTCTTTTTGTGAGGCACAACATTCTTTTCAAATCTCACCTTTCTAACTGTTGCAATATTGTAATTAAAATGTCCTCATTCCCAGGTCTTGGGGCAGTAGTGTTCTACTTGTGGGAACCCTGAGATTAATAATGGCCCATTCGCAATCTTGTAGTACACATAATATGGTATTTTGGAAATGTAATTATTATTAATTATTTTTTTTTTAACCCCTTAAGGACGCACGACATGTGTGACATGTCATGATTCCATGTTATTCCAGAAGTTTGGTCCTTAAGGGGTTAAATAAACCCACATGACTTAAATCATGTCACGCTTATGCATTCCACGTGCCTATGTCGTAGTCTGTGCATCAACGGCACTCTAGATAGCTCTGCATACTTCAGCCAAGTTGTCGAATTTCTTGGGGTCTTATACATCTTTGCTGTAGCTAAACTAATCCCAGGCGTTGCTAATGACTTGATGCTGTAATTTTCTCCCTGAGGAGAAGTTGTGTCAATTTTTCGCTGCTTTTTAAATCTCCACCACCGTATCGCCAAGCATTAAATGCCCTACTTTTAAGGTTAAGTAGATTTTTGTGCCAACCAAATGCTGTGACGTAAAATAATCTGTTTGTTCGCAGTGTCTTGAAAAGAAAAATTGTATCGAATGGCAGTATTTCTTTATGGTATTTTTATTAACTCACCATCTTTGAGTTCATAGAAATGCAGAAGAAATATTTCTCATGATATTGATTTTTGGATCATTATTACAGGATCGTGAGGACTGTCCTTTGGTATTCGACCTCACCGCACAGGGATTACAGAAGATTATTATACAGTTTCTGATAATGAGAATTAGATATGCTCATTTAAATTCTAAGTGGATGCTTCAATCATTTTCAAACAGTTTGTGACTCACCGAGAGCTCCCTCACACAGACAAATTCATATGCATTCATTTTACTAGTTTGTTATAAATTGTATGTGAAAACATCTTCATGCTAATCAGTGGAGATACAAAAAAAAAGTTCATTTTCTTAAAGGTGAATTTTCACTATGTTAACTTAAATTGTCAATTCCTTGTTCAGTTCTCTGCAATGCCCAATTTAGTGATTAAACCCCAATGTTTTTTAACAGTTCAGTTGTTTTAGGATATTTTTTTAAAACAATATATGCTTTTCTTTCTTTTGAGTACTATTACCAGTAACTATCGGCTATCCGGTTTCTGATCCCAAGATGAGATGGCTGCACTCTAGTGAGAAGGTGTGATAGGAAATGAGGTCCTAAGGCAGATGATCAATGACTCAGTTGTGTTTTCGTGAATATATATTTCATATAAAAGCACAATTTGAGATATTGAAGGGTTACTCCAAGGAATCATCTAATTGATTTAAAGTAGTCATGGTGCCTAGAGTCTGTATGTGCAGCGTTTTACTTTTACAGCTAAGGGGTTAATGTCTGTATGTGCTTTGTTTTCAAAGTGAAGATCTGCCCTGGCTATTCTCAATTCTGTGCAAAATTGTCATTAGACGCCAGCACGCACAGTATGTAGGCACCTCATAGCCAAAGGCAGTACGGCATCCCCCTGCGTGTCGCTCACGTACTCCCCGCAGTCCGCTCTTCTTGACTGTCCTCCCACTCTAGCAAGGGGTAATAATGTAAGAGATAGAGGCCGACGGAGAACTTGGCCTCTGTACTTGGAGCAAAAAATAAGTATATACATATTTTTTTTTTACATTTGGATGTGTGACCACCACAGAAGAGCTACTCTAATCAAAACCAGTGTTTTATGAAAAAACTGTTTTTGGTTGGAGTAACCCTTTCAAAAGTAAATAGAAAGAGTGTAGGGTTTATCTGTTTTGCATTTATTGTAGTGTTGGTGAATGCGGACAGGTACTGTGCAGAGAGATAAAGTAAAACATACCCTGACTAACCTTAACTTCAGTTTCCGCTTTTTTTCCATTTATAAGATTTGATGCGTGACATTTAAGTGGAGAATTAATTTTAACAATCATTGTCACTGCAATATATTGTCAAAAATTCATAATTATGAAATTACTGCCGACATGCAATAGCTGCTGCTATCAAATATATAATCAAAAGCACTCGCACAAAGCTGAGACCACAATTCCTTAGCCACATATACCACTTAACCGTAAGCCGTGATTCCCATGGATTTTACACTTTCTGGAACATTTTGGTCTTCCAGGTGTGAGTAACCTATGTGTATGTGCATGATGGGCACTGATTTTGTAAAAATAAAAATAAATAAATGATTTGGGAACTGGGTGGGTCTCACATTGTGATCTCTAGCTTTGAATAGTTGAATGAAAGCTTTTACCCTCTACCTTCACTGCATTTTGATAATGACCCTGTATCTGCTTTCTTTAGGGCCAGTATTGGTGATTATTTGAAATTTGAGCTACAACCCAGGACTGTTCTTTTATTTCTCCTGGGTTATGGTGCTAGAATACAATACACTTTAATGCTGCTAGAATTTAGTGCTTTCAATATATAAATATATTCTGGTTTATTTGATATAGTGTATTTCACTGCCATTGCATCTTATTGATTTGTGGATTAAGGTCGACAGACTTTATTCTCACAATTGTCCTGGCTTCACTCTCCCCCATTCAACTTGGTTTATTGTTCCATTTATATGTTTTTGTTTTTTTGCGTGAATTAAGCTATTCGAACGTTTGTAAGCTACTGGCTGATCTACAGAGTCTCCCTTAGAAAATTACGAGAGACCATGTATTTTAGGCCTTGATAACTGATCCTGTGCTTTATTGTTTAAAAGACCCCAAGTGTGTGTTTTGTACTCGTTTTTTGTTTTTTCTTTATGAAGCTATTCACAGTAACGTGATCTTGGGTCGAAGCACTTTTTTCAAGCTGTGGTATTTTTATGGCTGGGAGCGTTTTTTTCAGATGATAAAATTCTGTTCTATCTGTTTTCTCCTTGCGCTTTACAGATGCACAATATGTACCTTAATAGGTTTTGTTTTTTGTTTTGCTCAACGGGGAAAAGAAGAATCTGCCATTTTAGAACGTAAAATTAATGGGGTATATTGGGACAGATCGATTGAAATTATATGTCCAATACAGAGCGTACAACCTATCAGACACAGTTAAAGGGAACCTATAGTCTTGAAAATAACAATCATTATATCGTGCCTATAGTTTCCCTTCTGTCCATTCTCCTAAAGTTTAGAGATTACTTACCTTGTTTAGGGCGGTGGGACTCCTTTGCCGCAGCCCCCCACTCCGCTACCCATCACCAATGAAATACTGTTAGCAGCATTTGATTCCCAGACTGAGTTTTACTCCGTTTGAAGGAGAACGCGCCCATGGTGACTGTCAGGAAGACAGCCACTAGAGGTGGATTACACCCTGCAGTGTAACCGGTTAAAATGAGAGGACCACTTTATCTGAATGAAGTTGTCTAGGTTACTATAGTGTCACTGTAATTTTTTTAGATGCACATCTTGGCACAGAGACATAAAATGTTACCTCCTTTATTCTAATCCCATCATCATCATCACGAGATATACATTGTTTCTTGTTATTTTACTGCAATTTCCAATCAATAGCAGAATGCTATTCAGTTACCGGAGATGTGTGTTTTTTTTTTTTGTAATAGAATCAAACCCTCACATAAAAAAAGCACATTTTCCCTGAATTATTTTTAAGTGGAATATTCAGTTGTTAAATAGTGTGTGTGTGTGTTTTTTGCGTCTTGCACCCTCCAGTCATTTTGTTTCACCTATTATCTGAACAAACATTTGGCCGAGTTAAGAATTTAAGTGCCTTGCGTTTGGAAATACTGTGCAATTCTTTAGGTGTTAGGACCTTGCTGCCAACATTTATGAAAAACGAGTTATTCACGGTCATTAACAGACCTTTGCCTTCACTGTACAAGTTGTTTTTTTTTACCTGTGAGAGACACAAACGTGTATTAAACATGGCCGCTAGTACTGCTAGATACTGGTTTAACCAGGGGTGCCCAAAAGGTAGATTCCCAGATGTTTTAAAACTACAACTTCCACGGTACTTTGTCATTCTAAAGGCATGCAAAGCATCGTGGGAGGTGTAGTTCTTCAACATCTGGGAGATCTACATTTTGTCCACCCCTGGTGTAAACTAAAGTTATGAGAAGGAACAAAATCTTAGACGAAGTATAGTTTTAAACTGTTTAGTGAATTAACCCCCAAAGAATAGCTAGGCACGTGAGATCCCCAGATGGGGAATTCAAGAGTGAATTTCAAATTTAAGATCAAAGTAGCCAAACTGTTTGTCAGTTTGACTACTTTGGCCTTAACTTTGAAATTCAATTTGAAATCTCACCTTAGTTAATAACCCTGTTGGTGCTTTGTCTAAAAACACAATTTATCTAAAGGAGAAACAAAGTAGTTTTGTTTTGTCTTTTAAATAAATGTTGGAATGTAAAGGCATATTACAGGCTGGAGTTAGCCTCAATACATTTAAAATTGCTATAATAATACATACATACAATCTATAATACTGATTTGCCCCTTAAAGTAACACACCAGGCTTGGTTTGACTCATTTGTAATGGTTTGATGGGTTATAGAAAGTGCATTTACAATAAACGCGTAAAGACAATCAAATACAAAATTATAAGCAAAGATACTCAGATTTAAAGTTTCTGCATTTACTGGAAGTCTCCAAGCTTTGCAGCATCTGCAGTGAGCACTAATTAATCCATGAAGTGACTACTGCTCACGTACCTATTTATACTCAGAATCCGTGTTTAATCACAACTCCCAGTAACCCAAGTTATATCATGTTTATCTGTATTTTTGGATCAAATAGGTAAACACAGCAGGTTGGAGGGAAGGACATAAAGGATGGGTTAGTGGAGCTTTTTAAATGAGCTAAGGAATAATTGAAATACAAAACCTGCATTACGCACTGTAAACATTGCACCTAATTTGTTTTGGTGTCTGGAGTGTCCCTTTTAATTTTCCCTTTTTGTCTAAAATCTGCATATGACCAAGAAATAGTTTCAAAAAAAAAAAAGTATTAGTCAGTCCTGGTCTTCCTATGCTTCTCACTGTAAGCAGCGCACTATGTATATCCGGTAAAACTCTACTCAACAAGACTTTGAGGGATATATAGCCAGCACGCTCCAGTAGCTTCATTTATGAAAAGCCATGAATGAAACTACACTGCAATAATCTGCAGCTTGACCTCGGTATCAACCCATAGTTTAGCCAGTTTGTTTTTAATGAGTGAAACTATCACATGACAAAGCAGGCATACTAACAGAAAGCTAATAGAATTAGTAAAGGTGTGGTATGGTTAACGACATCACACTGTGGCCTTATGGCTGCAATATATTTGAAGCAAAACAAGAAGGGGAGCTCATTGTGCTATAACTTGTGCATTGTGGTTATGGTGCTTTGAGTATCCTGTTTGTTATCATGCTATGTTAGTCTTACAATTGACAGCCAAATATGTGTCTCTACTTGCTGACTGAACATGTCTGATACAAAATCAGTTTTAAAACTCCTTCAAAAGATCACTATATTCCTCCCTTCTCCCCCTTAATTTAAATGGAGGGCGGATATTTTCAAAACATAATGGTTTATGATTTTAAATTTGGAATGTGTCTCAATGAAAGGTCTTCTTTACTGGTAAAAAAAAAAAAAAAGAAGAACTGTACTTCGTAATGGTACATATAAAACCGTTCTCGTAAACAGATAATGGCATTAATCAAAACTAAGTTGTGCTATTTTATTTTATTTTTGTTTGTTTTTAAAGCAAGGCCTCCCTCAACTAACTAACCATCCGGCTCAGTTTTTAAATGTTTATCGGCAGATGGGCAGCATGATTGTAACATTTTGTAACAACCAGCAGAGGGCTCAATAACACCAACCATTTAAAAATAATTTATGCTGCTGATAAGAGCTGTGATGGTGTTAAACTGTTAGGGATATCCACTAAATTGTGAATTGGAGAAATTTGACAAGGAAATTGCTTGTTTTGTGGCCAAAATGGAAAAATTGGTTGGAGAGTTAGAGATTTATTTTCTAATCTGGCCTAACATTTAACGTACTCTTGTCATTTTTCAGCAATTCTCAGATTGTTGTGATTTTGTTTTGTGATTTACCAAACGGCTGAGAGTAATGACCATTTTAGTTCAAGATAATCTATAGATTATCTATAGAGCTATAATTTTTTTTAAACTCATAGGAAAAGGTGAACTTAAATGGGTAAGGTGTGATCTTAGATGAATTGGAGAATTTCTCCAAATCTATTTTGATATAAAGTTTGCAGTTCGGTTAGCGAGAGACACTTTTAATGCTCAGAATTACTCACACGGTTACTCTCTAAAGTGAGGATTCAAAGTGAATTTAAAATTTCAGGCCGGAGTAGCCAAACTGAAAGCATTGCTGACGTTGAGATTTTTTGGCAATTTGTAACTTACATTTTAAATTCACTTTGAATTCTCACTTTAGTTAATAGCCCTGTCAGTGTTTTATCTGCCTCTGTTAATTTACAATCCATTTGGTGCTTATGTAAGATCCCTGTTTTCCATATAGTTCTACAGTATTGTTTTTTTGTGAATTACAGATGCCTAACCAAAGCAGAATGTTTTTTGTTTTTTTAACAAGCACCCTCTAAAAAAAAAATGCCAAATTACATTTTTAAGCAGAATATTCCAAACTGCATAACTGTTCTATTTAATTCATCATAGCTCTGTGTATCACAAAATATCCAATTATCTTTCATAGGGAATGATTGGAAAATATCGAGCATCACTCTCAGCCAGCAGTCGGTTGCCTTAATGATTCCACCCAGTTTCCTTGTTAATACATAATGTTTCATAATACATAATGTTACATACATAAAGTTTCTCAAACATATCTCAATATATGCCATGTCACCATTCACAGATTGGGCCAGAAAACGTATAAAAATAAAGCATGAGAATCAAAAAACTATCCCCTATTATAAGAGAGTGAAATAGGCCACAGTGCATTTTTAGGGAGAAACTGTTGCAGGATTAGGAGCAAGGGTGATCTGATTCAGTATTTTAGGGCATAGTATACATGAACATATAATCCCCACTGTAACCACTTACCTGTGTGAAATACATGATAAAAAGCTAATAGCTAAGGTTGTCTGTTGTGTAAAAATGGCTCATTCGGTGCTTAGCAATTCTAAGAAGTTGAAATGGTCCAGATGACTAACTTTGGCAACAGCAGCCCTTACATCAGGACTATGCTGTTTATTGAGTTAGACAAGTCGTACAATCCCTTTGCATTGAGTCTGATTGTACCATAAATTACAGGATTTTAGAGGATGTTATGTCATTGATGTTGTGTATAAGGAAAGAACAAATAACTATACTTTTTTTATTGATGCCTCCTCGCCATGTCTGGCCTACAATGCCTGTCATGGCCAATGTTGATGGAAGTTGTAGTCTAACACTTTTTTATTTTTTATTTTACATAATGGTTCACAGCCTGCGATTTGGGACAGGAGGAGGGAATATGTAGACACATGGACAGCTTTAAGGAATGTTGACATTCTTATTGACAATACCTGTGTTCCAATGTTTTTTTGGTTTTCACTAGAACATTGCTTCTTCCACCATGGTTAGAGACCGTGCTTTTTGTGGCATTCAGCGATCTCTGCACTGCCATTGGTGCTGGAGATCCATTTACGTCCATACAGCCAGTGCAGTGTATAGTCCTGTTGCATGGCTTCAATTCACAGAAAATGGGGACGTGCAGAGCTCTGTAACTTGAAGGGTCCGCAGGATGGAAGAGACCGCAATAAAATATATATGATCATTACCTCTATTTCACTAAATGGGACTAATGCTTTTTTTAGAGCTTTATATTTAATTATTTTTATACGTTGTACCAACTTTTGTTGGTCTGGTCATGAAGAGTGCTGCCTTTTAGTATGTAGCATTCAGGTAGCACCAGATTTAAATCAATTAACCAATCAAAGCAATAGCTTGGGTATTTCTCTTTGATTATTGAGTTGATTTCCTTCCTTCACTCTTCATGTGCTACCCAACAGCGTGAAGACCTGTAATAAATAAAAAACATGGTGGACTTAGAAACTCTATTTGCGACTCTGACCTTTAAGCACCTTCAAAAAGTCATTGACTCCACAGCAATGAGAGGTACCCCCCATTTTTTTTTTTTTTTAAACATTCTCTGAACTTTTATAGTAGTGTTCACAGATTTGACCTCTGACCTGCCTCGCACTGCTCAATGCTGTATAGAATACACCACAAACACTGCATAATACAAGTATGTTTAGCTATGTATTCATTTGTTACTATCACACTGTTCTGGTCTATTGTTGTTTCTTTGCAGACCTATGCTTTGTAGTCCCTGTGTGATTTCACTAGTACACTGGACACAAATCAAGCTGTTTTGGTATAATAGTATTTACACCAAACTCTGTCTTTTTATTTTTTATTTTGTTTTGTTATAATAAATATCCCTGTAATGGAAAAAAAAAAACATTGTTAATTAAACATTTTAGTTTACGAATGGAGGCTGCGTGTATGTTTTTCAGGACTCTGCTAGCTTATTGCCCTCTGGAATCATTGTTTGTGTTGTGTGACATGCTGGTATAATGTACCTCCACCTCCTGCGCCGTATATTGTCTCAAGACCCATGTGCGGTTTTTCTTCATAAAAGACCTACAAGTTATTGCACTATGAAAGGAACTGTGGGGAATTTAAAAAGGAATTTCATATTTTAAACCAAAATGCCAAAAATGTTCTTTTTTTTTTAGCTTCAATATTTTGAGTAACACAAATTCCCTTGCACAATAAAAAGAATATAAAATAATGTATCAGTATTGTTGATCCCTTTCAGTAATACAATTCGTATTCAAGAGAGACACACTTGGACTGGTGACAAACCGTGTTCGCTAGTGAAAATCAGTTTTTCACAACATTTCTGAGCAACGCAAATATTTTGGGGATAATGGCCATTTCCCAGGTGCAAGGGGTGTTATTCCTAAAATGTTTGTGTTGCTCAGTGATGCTCTGAGAATAAATAAAATAAATATCTTCAGAAAACACTTAATTTTAAATTGTATAATAAATACAAATACTTGTTTGAGCCGAAATGTGATTTCTTCAAATTTCACTAGGTGAATTTGAGTGTAATCAGTCACTAAAATAAAACTGTGATCCCCAGACAGTGTGAGTAACCACAAGTCACGATGAATATTAAGATATAGCGGATTCTTGAATACAGAACACAAGTCATTTTAACTGACATCTCTACTTAAAGCAACTCTCCAAACACCTAAAGCACTTTAGCTTGCTGAAGTGCTTTATGTGTGAAGAGTATAAAAATAGGCTTCCCGCAGAATACTGGGATTAGTGACTATAACATTACAAATCCTTTTAGTCAATAAGCAACACTTACACCGGTGATTTTAAAATATAATATATTCATTGAACACTTGAATGTTAGAGGTAAGAGAAGAGCTCGACAAGGCTTCATTCTAGTGTCTGAATGCATGCATCGAGCAGGCCTCCCAATTGGTGATCGTCCAGGCAGCCTTCCTGTGGGCAGGCCCACCCATTTTCCAGGCCTGCCCACCCATTATGGGCATCTTAAGTGACGCAGATCACTTATTTGGTGATGTCCCTGTTGTCTTGATGTTGTCCTGTCCTTTTTAACTACTTCCTATACAACACATGTAACTGAGCGAATCTCTGAAATGCGGTTTACCAGTTTAAAATTGGCTGCAGTCATTTGAAGATCACATTTCTGGCCTCACCTACATTGTCCATAGGGCGCCTCTGGTATATAGGTGTTGAGGGTCATTCCTGGAATGTTGGGTTGTGCTGTGATATCCATCAGAACTGGTTTAGTCAACAGAAGTCGGAAGGCCAATTCTTTTGCAACTTAACCACATAAGCTAGACTTGGGCATTCAACTGAAGAGTTGTATCCCAAAGGCTAATCAAGTAAACCAGTGAGTTCCATCGTTCACCTAAACATTCAAATCCATTACAAGAATTGTTAGGGAAAAGGAGGGCCACTTTTAATTGATAACTAACACTTATAAACCAGTTCTGTTTGGATGTATTTACTGAGTTTTTATAAATTGTTGTGTTGTGCGTTGGAACTTGTAAGAAATGCTGGTATAGCAGGGCATGTAGTGCAGTGATTTCAGATATCCAAGATTTCCCTTGTGCAGCCCAAGCACATGCAGAATAACCCTGGTAGGTGGAGGCACTGGGTACATCTATTTTGTAGCTCTCTCTGCTGCCCATGCCACCCCAGGTGTTCAAAGCATTTTATGTTTCAAGAGAGAGCCCCATCACCAGGTAGAAAGATAAACGTGTAACTGGTTAATTGAGATTAGAGCAATCAAATGGATATGTGACTTCTGAGAATCTATTCGAATATATATATATATATATATATATATATATATATATATATATATATGTGTTTTTGTTTTTTTAATTAAAATTCTTTCATTTTCATTTTGTAAGTCAAATAATCATTACAGAAAGAAGAGAGGGTTAATGCACATTTCATGTGACAGTTAAACATTACAGAACGAAGAGGGGGTTAATGCACATCAGTCGTGACACGGATTCACAAATCCCTACATAATGTTAATAGGCTATCCATGTATTTTTAAATGGTTAATAGCCAGCTAGCGTGCTTACGCTGCATAAAGAGTCGTCTTTATCTCAGTGGAGCTACCTGTTTTGGTGTTTGTTTAAAAGTGTGTTTCTTTTTCTTCATATAGCTTATTGGTTACAGCCCCAGCTAGGAAAATCACGTGTGATTCCCACCAAAGCGGTGTGGATGCAAGCAAATCAAAAAGATATTCCAAATAATGGCTATTATACCTTGTGTGTTCTCCTGCCTACCTGACAATAAAGGTGTTACCTGCGAGAAAAGATCATTCATCACCTGAAACCGGAAATGGCAGAATTCTGCTTCATTAAAAAGCTGCTCTGCTCACGCCTGGGCATCTTGGTATTTTATCACACAGTTTTAATCATTAATTGCATAATTTCACATTCCCGTAGTTTCTGAAAATTCATAAAATTGGTAAAGATGATCATGGTTAAACAACATAAGGATGTATTCAAATGTGAGAATTACACATTTTCCACCAAAACAATTGAGGGTTTTTTTTTTTAAAGTGAGAAATCAAAGCAAAATTTCAAATTTAAGGCAAAAGTACAAACTGAAAAAAAGTACAAGTGAAAACATTATCATAGTGGGCTTAACTGATTTCTTTTTCCAGTTTGAATATTTTAACCTTAAATTAGAAATTCACTTTAAATCATCAACTCTAGTAAATAACCGCGGTGCAAACGTTCTCATTCTGCTTTTGACCTAAACCCTGTGATTCTCTTGTTAATTCTCTACAGTTCTCAGTGTGTTAAATACAAATTAAATAAAAACATTATTTTACAATTGCAAAGAGTAACAGAACCCTGGCAGCTTGTTGCTGTCATCGTTCTCCATCTGGGTCTACGAAGCGGAATTACACTCCGTATCCTGATCACGCAGCTGTGCATGTTGCAAGTTTGGTTTTTAATGAGTGACTGCCACCATTGCAACATTGTTTCCATGGAAACAATTTTGCTTAATTTCTACCACAGCACGCAAAATGTATATTGTTAAAGATTCCTTGCTCACTTACATCAGGTCTTATGAAAGGTTGGAGTTGACGAAAAAAGGAACACCTTGCAATCACACAAATGGGGACATCGTATTTTAAATACATTGACATTAAAATTAGATTCCCCCCACACCCGCCCGTTGCAGCTCTAATAGCTTCCACTCTTCTGGGAAGGCTTTCCAAGTATTTTTCAGTGTGCCTGTAGGAGTTTTTGCCCATTCATTCAGTAGAGCATTTGTGAGGTCAGGCATAGATGTTGGACAGCAGGACCTGGCTCACAATCTCTGTTCCAGTTCATCCCAAAGGTGTTTGATAGGGTTGAGTTCAGGGCTTTGTGCAGCCCAGTCAAATTCTTCTACAGCAAACTCATCCAACCATATCTTTATGGACCTTGCTTTGTGCACTGGGGCACAGTCATGCTACAATAGAAAATGGTCTCTCCCAAACTGTACCCACAAAGTTAGAAGCATATCATTGTCCAAAATGTCTTGGTATGCTGAAACGTTAAGATTTCCCTTCACTGAAGTCTAGCCCAACCCATGAAAGACAGCCCCATACACCAAACTTTACAGTTGGAACAATGCAGTCAGGCAGGTAATTTTCTCTTGGCATCCATCAAACCCACACTCACCCATCAGACTGCCAAACAGAAAGTGATTTGTCACTCCACAGAATATGTTTCCACTGCTCCAGAGGCGGTGTGCTTTACACCACTCAATTCGATGCTTGGCGTTGTACTTGGTGATGTGAGACTTGCACTCAGATGCTTGGCCATGGAAACCAATGTCCATGAAGCTTCAGCCGCACAGTGTTTGTGCTGAAACTGCCAGTGGACGTTTGGAACTCTTCGGCTATGGAATCAGAAGAACAATGGTGACTTTATGTGGTCTTTCACTTCGTGGCTGAGTTGCTGCTGTTCCAAAACACTTCCACTTTCTAATGATACACTTACAGTTGACCGAGGAATATCTAGCAGGGATGAAATTTCACAAACTGACTTATTGCAGAGGTGGCATCCTATCACAATACCGCACTTCAATTCACTGAGCACAGACTGAATGGCTAGGTGCTGGATTTTATACACCAGTAACAGTGGGTTTGATTTAAACACCTGACTTCAATAATTAAGAGGTGTGTCCCAATATTTTTATCCATATAGTATATACATACAGAGGATAAATTAGAGGATAAATGCATGTTTCCGCTGGTTGCTCGACTTCACACAGGAATTGCTCTTAAGACATAGAGACCATTTCGTATGAGATGCAAGCAAATATCTGCAATAAACATGTATGACACGGAGAGTTATTTATAAGGAGCATTTTTTTTTAAACTGCAGAATGAGCAATACACAAACACATTCAATTCCATTCCATGGTGATCGATTCACTTCATCCCAAAATGTTTTTTTAATAAATAAACCCAGTTGGGTGAAATGTACTAACAGCATGCAACTGAAATAAAAATAATCCTAAAAAATAACGGCACCTGGAGGGAAAAAAATCAATGGGTAGCTTTTCATTTTATTCTTTAAGTTTGGACATAAAAGGGACACTATAGTCACCTGAACAACTTTAGCTTATTGAAGTAGTTTCGGTGTATATAACATGCCCCTGCAGCCTCACTGCTCAATCCTCTGCCATTAAGGAGTTAAATCCCTTTGTTTATGAACCCTAGTCACACCTCCCTGCATGTGACTTGCACAGCCTTCCATAAACACTTCCTGTAAAGAGAGCCCTATTTAGGCTTTCTTTATTGCAAATTCTGTTTAATTAAGATTTTCTTATCCCCTGCTATGTTAATAGCTTGCTAGACCCTGCAAGAGCCTCCTGTATGTGATTAAAGTTCAATTTAGAGATTGAGATACAATTATTTAAGGTAAATTACATCTGTTTGAAAGTGAAACCAGTTTTGTTTTTCATGCAGGCTCTGTCAATCATAGCCAGGGGAGGTGTGGCTAGGGCTGCATAAACAGAAACAAAGTGATTTAACTCCTAAATGACAGTGAATTGAGCAGTGAAATTGCAGGGGAATGATTTATACACTAAAACCGCTTTATTTAGCTAAAGTAATTTAGGTGACTATAGTGTTCCTTTAACCATAAACCTATGAATAGGGAGTACCACGTGTCTGAAAATGTAAACTAAAAATGCACATGGAAAATATCAAAATATCATGTAAAATAACACATGGTGTGACCGTCTGCTGTGATCATCCTTTCTATGGTCAGTTTTATACAATTCTATGTTTTTTGCTTTTACATATCTTAAGTATCCACATATCTCAAAAGTCCACCTTGAACACGTCAATTCCAGAAAATATTTTTTTCTAAAATTTTCCTGGAATCACAAGGAAGAAATAGTTTAACTTCTATAACGGAATCAGCATCATGCCGACGAGACCCCAGAGATGGAACCTTCACCGTTTATATTGGTTTCGGGTCATTGGTTCATTATGGGTCATAACCTATACTTTGATTTAAAAAACTGTGTTTCAATCAGCAGTCCATTGCTAAAGGGCCCCGTAGAAATGCAGGATGAAGTCTGAAACATAATACCATCACCTATCTATGCTCATTTGCATGTCAAGCTGGGGATTCTGGGAGGATTATAGAAACATAATTTTATAGAATTTCTGTGCCCAAGGCAGGTTTTTCCCAAAGTCCTCATTCAGATATGTAGATGATGTGCAAAAGTATAATTTGAATTTGCATAATCGACTGGGGAGTTTTATATTTGGTCTCGCCACAATGTTGTTAGTACTTATCTTAAATTATATTTGGTTTATAAATATTAAAATACATTTTGTTGATCTCTAAGTAAATCTCAAGAATGCAATTCTTTCTCACTGACGTCTCTATATAATACATTTATAACATTATTAAAAAAAAATACATATAATGCGTGGTCCATCAACTATTTCTTAATTTCAAATTTTTACTAGACAAGAACATAATGTGCTGAAAGTTTCTTTTATGGAAATATAATAATTACAATATTTAACAGCTAATACAGAATTGAAAAATTAGTATCAATTAGAACTCTCTTTTTAATTCCCAGTGTGTCGTATAATAGTCTTATTCTTGTTAAGCTAATTTCAGCTCATTTATGGGTTACACATATAAATGGATCTCAATTTCCACCTTTGAACAAGAACAATGATCTTACTATCATCTGTGCCAACAGCCAAGAAACAGTTAAAAAACATAATTTGTTTTTGTACCTATGGGTTTTATACTTTCTTTTTTTTTTGTAATATGACAAATTGCAATACAAATAAACATTGTAAAAACGAACGTAAATGTAATTGGCCCTCTTTGTAAATTAACAATGACCACAATATACAGTGCAATATTGGACCCCTGCTCTCAAAAGGGATATTATGACAGAGTGAAAAGGTTGTATAAAAAATAAATAAAAGAAGGGAAAGAACTAGGTCATGAAGACCGAAGAGAAAGGTTGAAACTGCTTACTAAAGAAAAGAGGACTCAGAGTGGATATAATAGCTGTATACAAGTTTATATACAAGGCAAGACAAACCACTGTCCAGGGATGGTAGCCTTCATTAAGATTTGTACGAAAAAGATTTCACCTAGAATAGATATTTTTTTTGTCACACTCCCACCCCCCTCCAACTACAAACCGCATCAGAGTCCCAGAAAACAAATGATCTGAATATACCCAGAGACTCCTAATAATCTTAGTCTTTGCAGCGCCGGACCCTTATTCTGGATGCAGCCATCTTATAATTAATGGATTCTATGCTATTGCCCATAGCATGCAGCGGGATCTAATTTCCACACATGTTCAGTGGACACCACAACTATACTATATATATATATATATATATATATATGTACACACATACACACACACTGTACCCTGCAGGTGTCCACTTCCCAAGCAGCTGCAACCGCTACTTCAAGAAGCAACCCAACACGGTGTCTGCAGAGCGATTCAGGTCCTTTAATGCTCTGCTTATGGAGATAACCAGGTCCATGTCTCACAATGTCAGCCACCCCCAGAACGTGCTCTGCATCTAAGTCTTGGAGGAACTGCAGAAAAGTAACACAAAGCTGGTTGCTATGGAAATTATAATTTTCTAGTGCTGCGCATGCCCCATTCAATTTTCATCGCTCATGGCTGACTGGGCATGCGCAGCACTAGAAAAATTATCATTTCCATAGTAACCAGCTTTGTATTACTTTTCTGCAGTTCCTCCAGGGCGCTGGTCGTCTTTCTGATAAAGGAAGCCTTATGCTCCGACTTTTGTTATGGTTGTCAAGTTTAGGAAAAATATACAAAACAAACTAGTAACTACTTTATCTTATGTTTTTAAAGAGAAATTGCTCAGAAATAAAGAAAAGTTAAACCGATTCTGAAAAAGGAAAGGAAGATGCAATGACTGGAGAAAAGTAAGGTTGTGGTGACAGAACCACTTTAACCATTATTATGTTCTAAAGTTATATTTCTTTAAAGGGGGCCTGTCTCTGACCCAAGCAAATATAAACATGCGGACTCTTACCTTCATTCCATGTATCCGTTGGCTGTTCACGCGTTCCAGGCATCTTGATTGCGCCTGGCTGCCCTGGCGGCCCGCCACTACCTGACTCAGTCTTACTTCCTGCTATGCTCCAGCCTACCTGTGCCCACGTACAGGGCAGGAGGCGGGAGCAAGCAAATTATGTGCCCCTGCCACCACAGTGGGTATCTGAGAGGGGGGCTTGGCTTTGTTGTACTCCTTATCTGCTTCAGATATGAGGCTTAGTAGTTTCATACAACTTTATTTATTGCTGCACTATTACTGTGTAACTGTTTAGTATCACTGACAGGAATACAGGGGTAAACATTCTATACATTACTGCTTCACACGCTGACTGAGTTAAAGGGACACTATAGTCACCTGAACAACTTCAGCTTAATGAGGTTGTTCAGGTGAGTGCTACAGCTACCCGGAGCCTTTTTCTTGTAAGCACTGTATTTTCTGAGAAAATGCAGTGTTTACATTGGAAGCTTGGAACACCTCTTGTTGCAGTCAATCAGACGGCCACCAGAGGGACTTCCGAGTTCAGAGGCTCTAAAAAGGCCTCTCGTCCGATGCATTCTGGGTGAATACATCAGACGTGCTATCGGCACACAAAGCACTGTGAACGCGCTTTGTGTGCTGATAGCCTGTCAGCACTGCTGTGGGCGTGGCTTCAGCTGACAGCTGAAGCCCGAACCCACAGGGGCGCTTTCTGTCCACAATAGTGGTTTATGGGGGGGGGGAGACCTACTCTCCTCCCCCCCCCGGCCCCCACCCCTGTGCGGCGGGTGGGGGCCCTAAAATTAAAAATAAGGGGGGGACCTACTGTCCCCCCCCGGCCCCCACCCCTGTGCGGCGGGTGGGGGCCCTAAAATTATCAATAAGGGGGGGGGACCTACTGTCCCCCCCCCCCGGCCCCCACCCCTGTGCGGCGGGTGGGGGCCCTAAAATTATCAATAAGGGGGGACCTACTGTCCCCCCCCCCGGCCCCCACCCCTGTGCGGCGGGTGGGGGCCCTAAAATTATCAATAAGGGGGGACCTACTGTCCCCCCCCAGCCCCCAGCCCTGTGCGGCGGGTGGGGGTCCTAAAATTATCAATAAGGGGGGGACCTATTGTCCCCCCCCGGCCCCCACCCCTGAGCGGTGGTTGGGGGCCCTAAATACAAAGGGGGGGACCCTAGTTAACCCTTCCCCCCCCAAAAAAAATTATCTCCCTACCTGCCCCCCTCACCCCAAAAATAATGAGGGGGGGGGACATTAACTAAAAACCTGTAAAAAAAAAAAATGAGATAAAAACAACTTACCATTCGATGTTTTCTTTCTTTTAAAATCTTCTTTCTTCAGCCCCAAAAAAGGCCAAATAAAAATCCATAATAACCGACGCAATTAAAAAAAAAAAAAAAAGAGCGCAAAAAAAACAATCCATGTTCACCCATGGAGGGCTCCGCGCAGACTGAGCTCCGCAGGGCGGGGGAATGCCAAATAACTTTCCCACGCTTGTAAAATGACACAGAGCACTGTGATTGGATGGATTTAAATCTTGAAATCCATCCAATCACAGTGCTCTGTGTCATTTTACAAGCGTGGGAAAGTTCTTTGGAATTTTCCCACGCTTGTAAAATGACACAGAGCACTGTGATTGGATGGGTTTCAAGCCATCCAATCACAGTGCTCTGTGTCATTTTACAAGCGTTGGAAAATTCTAAAGAACTTTCCCACGCTTGTAAAATGGCAAAGAGCACTCTGATTGGCCTAAACCCACCAATCAGAGTGTTCTTAGCCTAATTGCAGGGCGGGGCAAAGCTTTATAAGCCTTCCCCCGCCCTGCGGAGCTCAGTCTGCGCGGAGCCCTCCATGGGTGAACATGGATTGTTTTTTTTTGCGCTCGTTTTTTTTTTTTTTATTGCGTCGGTTATTATGGATTTTTATTTGGCCTTTTTTGGGGATGAAGAAAGAAGATTTTAGAAGAAAGAAAACATCGAATGGTAAGTTGTTTTTTTTATCTCATTTTTTTTTTTGTACAGGTTTTTAGTTAATGTTCCCCCCCTCATTATTTTTAGGGTGAGGGGGGTAGGTAGGGAGATACATTTTTTTTTTGGGGGGGGGAAGGGTTAACTAGGGTCCCCGTCCGGGGCCCCCCCCCTTGTATTTAGGGCCCCCACCCACCGCTCAGGGGTGGGGGCCGGGGGGGACAATAGGTCCCCCCCTTATTGATAATTTTAGGGCCCTCACCCGCCGCTCAGGGGTGGGGGCCGGGGGGGACAGTAGGTCCCCCCCTTGATAATTTTAGGGCCCCCACCCGCCGCACAGGGGTGGGGGCGGGGGGGGGCAGTAGGTCCCCCCCTTATCGATAATTTTAGGGCCCCCACCCGCCGCTCAGGGGTGGGGGCCGGGGGGGACAGTAGGTCGCCCCCCTGATAATTTTAGGGCCCCCACCCGCCGCTCAGGGGTGGGGGCCAGGGGGGGGCAGTAGGTCCCCCCCTTATCGATAATTTTAGGGCCCCACCCGCCGCTCAGGGGTGGGGGCCGCGGGGGGACAGTAGGTCGCCCCCCTGATAATTTTAGGGCCCCCACCCGCCGCACAGGGGTGGGGGCGGGGGGGGGCAGTAGGTCCCCCCCTTATCGATAATTTTAGGGCCCCCACCCGCCGCACAGGGGTGGGGGCCGGGGGGGGACAGTAGGTCGCCCCCCTGATAATTTTAGGGCCCCCACCCGCCGCACAGGGGTGGGGGCCAGGGGGGGGCAGTAGGTCCCCCCCTTATCGATAATTTTAGGGCCCCCACCCGCCGTTCAGGGGTGGGGGCCGGGGGGGGACAGTAGGTCGCCCCCCTGATAATTTTAGGGCCCCCACCCGCCGCACAGGGGTGGGGGCCAGGGGGGGGCAGTAGGTCCCCCCCTTATCGATAATTTTAGGGCACCCACCCGCCACACAGGGGTGGGGGCCGGGGGAGACAGTAGGTCCCCCCCCTATCGATAATTTTAGGGCCCCCACCCGCCACTCAGGGGTGGGGGCCGGGGGGGACAGTAGGTCCCCCCCCTGATAATTTTAGGGCCCCCACCCGCCGCACAGGGGTGGGGGCCGGGGGGGACAATAGGTCCCCCCCTTATCGATAATTTTAGGGCTCCCACCCGCCGCTCAGGGGTGGGGGCCGGGGGGGGACAGTAGGTCACGGCATGGCAGTAGGTCACGGCAAGGGGGCACGGCATGGCTGGGAGCTCGGCGCTGGAACGGAGGTAAGTTTTTAATATAAAAACACCTCGAAAATAATTTTTAACAAATGAAAGTTCATATAAAAGCAAGAAGGAAGGCTGGGGGACCTGTCTTTCTTGCTTTTATATGGTGACTATAGAGTCCCTTTAAGATGACCACCATGCTCTCTGACCTGTATAAATTGTACCACTTGAAAGTAAAGCCACTGCTGGCACCCCCCTTAAAAAGTGCCCCAGATGGCTTCCTAATTGTCCTATGATTTTCATCTATACATTGTGCTAGCACTTTTGCCAGCAAATGTATAGAACGGGGGGAGGGGGCGAATCTATTCAAATTTGACTGATGAAGAGCAGAAAAGACCACCCACAGGACTTCCTTTGGCTCTCCCAAGCACTTAGGCATGCTACCACATGCACAGTTGGCGTCACTGAGGAGGCTTGCACTGCTTGGGAATGTGTGACCAAGCCGGACAAATCGAAGACGACCAGCGAAGGACGCACCAGAGGTAGGTGTTACATGACGATAAGCACCCACGAAGCTCTAAAGAGGGTGGCGCTGGGTCCAGGGTGAGGTGAGTATATATTAAAAATATACATTGAAAAAGTATAAAAGTGTTCAATGTATATGGGGGCAATTTAATGTAAGTCGTTGTTTCAATTCCAGGTTCATTTTAAATGGTGATGTGGTTGTGAAACTGGAGTATTTTATTATGTAGAGGGTTAATAGCCCCGATCAGCCAGTACATGGGGTAATTTTTTTAATGTTTACCTGAAGCAGCCCGCAGACATCTCTGGAAGTCTGAAAGAGTAAAACTGCATCTGCAATAGGACAGAGAAATGGAATACCCGTGTAGTCCTATATTAAGACAAATATATCTAAGTCAAAACTGCCCAGGACATTTGGTACAATTCCAATATTTGCTCCATTCTTAAATTCTGCCCCCGGTTTGGTTAGTGTGATTTTCAATGGTTGACCTAGTGGTTCTCAAACTTTTTAGGTTTAAGGCGCCCTTAGTATTTCAATATTTTTCCAAGGCACCCCAAGTCAAAACAATTTTCTAGGTTGTATATATGTGCAGCACTGCGGCATACACTGGGCCCCTAATCGTGGGAGTGGCACTGGTAGATTATTTAAAGAAACAATCCAGGCACTATAACCACTACATTACATTGTAGTGGTTATGGTGCCAGTAGTTCCGTAATGCCTGCCCAGGGTAAGTAGTCAAAGTGTTTAAGAACAGTTTGACAACTTACCTGGGGTCTGCCAGGATAGGGGCTGTAGTGTGTATGTGTGTGTGTGTGTGTGAGGGGTGGAGTGTGAGGGTTGCAGTGTGCGTGCGCATATGTGTGTACAGGGGTGCAGGGTGCGTGTGTGTGTGTGAGGGGTGCAGTGTGTGTACAGAGGTGCATTGTGTTTGTAAAGGATGTTACATAGTTACATAGTTACATAGCTGAAAAGAGACTTGCGTCCATCAAGTTCAGCCTTCCTCACATTTGTTTTTTTGCTGTTGATCCAAAAGAAGGCAAAAAAAAACAGTTTGAAGCACAGTTTTGCAACAAGCTAGGAAAACAATTCCTTCTTGACCCCAGAATGGCAGTCAGATTTATCCTTGGATCAAGCAGTTATTACCCTACATTGAAAGATTATAACCTTGAATATTCTGTTTTTGCAAGTATGCATCTAGTAGCTGTTTGAACATCTGTATGGACTCTGATAAAACCACTTCTTCAGGCAGAGAATTCCACATCCTGATTGTTCTTACAGTAAAAAAAACCTTTCCTTTGCCTTAGACAAAATCTTCTTTCTTCCAGTCTAAACGCATGGCCTTGTGTCCTATGTAAAGTCCGGTTTGTGAATAGATTTCCACACAATGGTTTGTATTGGCCCCGAATATATTTGTAGAATGATATGATATCCCCTCTCAGGCGACGTTTTTCTAAACTAAATAGGTTTAAATTTGTTAACCTTTCTTCATAGCTGATATGTTCCATTCCTTTTATTAATTTTGCAGCCCGCCTCTGCACTTTTTCTAGTGCCATAATATCCTTCTTTAGCAGGGCAGGACTGGCCCACCGGGATACCGGGAAATTTCCCGGTGGGCCGTTGGCACCTGGGGCCGGGGAGACATGTGGATGTCCTGCGGCCGCATGGAGAGCTTGGATGGCGGCCGCAGGGGAAGCTCTCCTTGCGGCCGCAGGGGAAGCTCTTCTTGCGGCCGCAGGGGAAGCTCTTCTGGCGGCCGCTGGGGGAGCAGGCTGTTCTGTCTCTGCTCCCCCTCCCTCGCGCGCTAGAAAGAGACCGGCGCCGGAATATGACGTCATATTCCGGCCCCGGTCTCATTAAGCTGCGCGCGAGGGAGGGGGAGCAGAGACAGAACAGCCTGCTCCCCCAGCGGCCGCCAGAAGAGCTTCCCCTGCGGCCGCAAGAAGAGCTTCAGGAAGGCTGGCTGGGCTGGAAGGTGAGCACAGGAGGGGAGGGGGTGGGGGGGGGGAAGTAACAAAGGTCACAGGAAGGGGAGGGTGGGGGGTAACAAAGAGCACAGGAGGGGAGGGGGGGTAACAAAGAGCACGGGAGGGGGGGTAACAAAGAGCACAGGAGGGGAGGGGGGGTAACAAAGGGCACATGAGGGGAGGGGGGGTAACAAAGGGCACAGGAGGGGAGGGGGGGTAACAAATGGCACAGGAGGGGAGGGGGTGGGGGGGAAGTAACAAAGGTCACAGGAAGGGGAGGGTGGGGGGTAACAAAGAGCACAGGAGGGGAGGGGGGGTAACAAAGAGCACAGGAGGGGAGGGAGGGGTAACAAAGGGCACATGAGGGGAGGGGGGGTAACAAAGGGCACAGATGGGGAGGGGGGGTAACAAATGGCACAGGAGGGGAGGGGGGGTAACAAATGGCACAGGAGGGGAGGGGGCTAAGAGGTCACAGGAAGGGGAGGGTGGGGGTAACAAAGGGCACAGGAGGGGAGGGGGGGTAACAAAGGGCACAGGAGAGGAGGGGGGTAACATAGGGCACAGGAGAGGAGGGGGCTAAGAGGTCACAGGAAAGGGAGGGGGGGTAACAAATGGCACAGGAGGGGAGGGGGCTAAGAGGTCACAGGAAGGGGAGGGGGGTAACAAAGGGCACAGGAGGGGAGGGGGCTAAGAGGTCACAGGAAGGGGAGGGGGTAACAAAGGGCACAGGAGGGGAGGGGGGGTAACAAAGGGCACAGGAGGGGAGGGGGCTAAGAGGTCAAAGGAAGGGGAGAGGGGCCAAAAGATGAGCACAAAAGGGGCTGAAGAGGGTACAAGTCAGAAGGGGGGCTAAAGAGGGCACGGGATGGGGCTAAAGAGGGCACAGGAAGGGAGGTGGCTAAAGAGGGCAAGGGAGGGGGCTAAAGAGGGCACAGGAAGGGAGGGTGCTACATAAGGGCACAGGAGGGGAAGGGGCTGTGTGTGTGTCTGTCTGTGTCACGCTGTGTGTGTTTCTGTGTCATGCTGTGTGTGTGTGTGTGTGTGTCATGCTGTGTCTGTGTCTGTGTCATGCTGTGTGTGTGTCTGTGTCATGCTGTGTGTGTGTGTCTCTGTGTCACTGTGTGTCTGTATCATGGTGTGTGTGTGTGTCTGTCTGTGTCATGGTGTGTGTATGTCTGTCATGGTGTGTGTGTGTCAGTCGTAGTGTCTGTGTGTGTTTGTAAAAATAGTGTTTTACTCACTTTTTTTTTCCAACGTCATGCTGGTCTCTGCCTCTATGACTGAGATCATCAAGCTTGATGGGTGGGGGTGGGGGGTAACAAAGAGCACAGGAGGGGGGGTGGGGGGTAACAAAGAGCACAGGAGGGGAGGGGGGGTAACAAAGAGCACAGGAGGGGAGGGAGGGGTAACAAAGGGCACATGAGGGGAGGGGGGGTAACAAAGGGCACAGATGGGGAGGGGGGGTAACAAATGGCACAGGAGGGGAGGGGGGGGTAACAAATGGCACAGGAGGGGAGGGGGCTAAGAGGTCACAGGAAGGGGAGGGTGGGGGTAACAAAGGGCACAGGAGGGGAGGGGGGGTAACAAAGGGCACAGGAGAGGAGGGGGGTAACATAGGGCACAGGAGAGGAGGGGGCTAAGAGGTCACAGGAAGGGGAGGGGGGGTAACAAATGGCACAGGAGGGGAGGGGGCTAAGAGGTCACAGGAAGGGGAGGGGGGTAACAAAGGGCACAGGAGGGGAGGGGGCTAAGAGGTCACAGGAAGGGGAGGGGGTAACAAAGGGCACAGGAGGGGAGGGGGGGTAACAAAGGGCACAGGAGGGGAGGGGGCTAAGAGGTCAAAGGAAGGGGAGAGGGGCCAAAAGATGAGCACAAAAGGGGCTGAAGAGGGTACAAGTCAGAAGGGGGGCTAAAGAGGGCACGGGATGGGGCTAAAGAGGGCACAGGAAGGGAGGTGGCTAAAGAGGGCAAGGGAGGGGGCTAAAGAGGGCACAGGAAGGGAGGGTGCTACATAAGGGCACAGGAGGGGAAGGGGCTGTGTGTGTGTCTGTCTGTGTCACGCTGTGTGTGTTTCTGTGTCATGCTGTGTGTGTGTGTGTGTGTGTCATGCTGTGTCTGTGTCTGTGTCATGCTGTGTGTGTGTCTGTGTCATGCTGTGTGTGTGTGTCTCTGTGTCACTGTGTGTCTGTATCATGGTGTGTGTGTGTGTCTGTCTGTGTCATGGTGTGTGTATGTCTGTCATGGTGTGTGTGTGTCAGTCGTAGTGTCTGTGTGTGTTTGTAAAAATAGTGTTTTACTCACTTTTTTTTTCCAACGTCATGCTGGTCTCTGCCTCTATGACTGAGATCATCAAGCTTGATGATCTCAGCCAATCCGCACTGACACAGGAAGCGCCTCTAGTGACCGTCTGAGTGTCTGTCACTAGAGGTGTCACTAGGAAGCAATGTAAACACTGCCTTTTCTCTGAAAAGTCAGTGTTTACATTCAAAAGCCTGCAGGGACAGGCTATAGACACCAGAACCACTACATTAAGCTGTGTGTGTGTGTGCGCCTGCTAGTGAGTTTGCTTGCTTGCATGTGTGTGTGTGTCTGCTAGTGAGTGAGCTTGTATTTTTATGTCAATGAGCTTATGTATATTAGTGAAATTGTTTGTCTATGAGGCTGTGTATCAATGACCTTGTGTGTGTCAGTGAGATTGTCTGTGTCTGCATGTGAGTATGCTTACTGTATAATTAAATGTTTTACTCTGAAAGGACCAATATATTATATTAGAAAAAGATATATATAAAATTACTCAATCATCTGGGGTGGCAAGACATAGCCTTACATATTACATGCGACAATATATGGCGCAATGACTTATGGGGCTGGCATAGATTTTTTTTCCCAGGGCTGCTTTGTATCCCCAGTCCGGCCCTGTTCTTTAGTACAGGTGCCCAAAATTGCACAGCATATTCAATGTGTGGTCTTAACAGTGATTTATAAAGAGGCAAAATGATATTCTCGTCCCGAGAATGAATGCCCTTTTTCATGCATGACAATACCCTACTGGCCTTGGCCACTGCTGATTGACATTGCACATTGTTGCATAGTTTGTTGTCTATAACAATTCCCAAGTCCTTTTCGTGTGTTGTTATCCCTAATTCACTTCCATTAAGGGTATACGTTGCTTGTGTATTCTTTACGCCGAAGTGCATAACTTTGCATTTTTCAACTTTAAATTTCATCTGCCATTTGAGTGCCCAGTCCTCCAGTCTATCTAAATCCCTCTGCAGCAAAGTAATATCTTGCTCACATTGTATTATTTTACAAAGTTTTGTGTCATCTGCAAACACTGAAACACGACTTTCAATGCTGTCTTCAAGATCATTTATAAACATGTTAAATAGAAGGGGTCCCAGAACAGACCCCTGAGGGACACCACTTGCCACCTCTGTCCAGCTTGAAAATTTACCATTAACGACAACTCTTTGTACTCTGTTTTTAAGCCAATGTTCTACCCAAGAACAAGCATTTTCCTCTAGACCAATTTCCTTGAGTTTGAACACTAATCTTCTGTGTGGAACTGTATCAAATGCCTTGGCAAAATCCAAATAGATCACATCCACTGCAACACCCTGATCTATACTTCTACTTCTTCGTAGAATGCAATCAAGTTAGTTTGACACAACCTGTGCTTCATAAAACCGTGCTGATTTTTGCTGATAACCATGTTCTTCTCAAGGAATTCCTGAATATTATCCCTTAATAACCTTTCAAATATTTTACCAGCCACAGAAGTTAAGCTCACAGGTCTATAATTTCCAGCCAAGGATTTTGAACCCTTTTTGAATATAGGAACCACATCTGCCTTCCTCCAATCCTCCGGAAAACTTCCTGAAAGAAAAGAATCTTGAAAGATTAAAAACAGAGGTTCACTTATTTCTACACTTAGTTCCTTAAGTACACGTGAATGGATACCGTCAGGCCCTGGAGCTTTGTTTATATTAACTTTCTTTAGTTGCTGCAGCACCTTGTCTTGAGTTAACCAATTACAATTATTCTGCAAGTTTTTAGTAGCAATCATTTGCACATCTATTGCCATGGGTTCTTCCTTAATATATACAGAGGAGAAATAGTTATTTAAAATTCCTGCCTTTTACTGGTCTTCATTGACTAACACCCCCGTTTCAGTTTTTAGTGTACCTACACTTTCATTTTTTTTTTTTTTTTAGAATTTTTGTACTTAAAAAATGCTTTGGGGTTGGTTTTGCTCTCTTTAGCTATCATTTTTTCATTTTAAAGTTTAGCAAGTCCAATTGCCTTTTTGCACGCATTATTTGCTTCCTTATATCTTTTATAAGATGCATCTGATTTGTCCGATTTAAATGCTTTAAATGCCCTTTTCTTATTTTTAATCTCTTGTTTTACTTTTCTACTAAGCCACATTGGTTTTAATTTGTTTCTTTTATATTTATGTCCCAATGGTACATACTGAGAAATGTACCTTTCTAATATTTGTTGGAAGATGATCCACTTATCCTCAGTGTTTTTTTCACTAAAGAGTTTATGCCAGTCAATATATTGTAAAGCTTCCCTTAACTTATTGAAATTGGCCTTTTTAAAATTATATGTTTTAGTATACCCCATGTGCTTTTTTTTGAGTTTATTTCAAAGGACACTATATTGTGATCACTATTTCCCAAATTCTCACCTACTTGAATGTTGGTCAAAAGATCAACGTTGTTTGGTAAAACCAGGTCCAGACAAGCGTCCGTTCTAGTTGGTGCTTGTACTAGTTGTGACATGAAGGTGTCATTTAACAAGTTTAAAAACCTAATTCCCTTTGCTGAGCTACTAGTCCCTATGTCCCAATTTATGTCCGGGTAATTAAAATCTCCAATAATTAAAGTGTTACCCAGATTTGCAGCTTTCCCAATTTGCTCTAACAGCTGTTGTTCCTCGTCAATATTAACATTAGGTGGTTTATAACATATCCCAACCAATAGTTGGTTTCCCTTCTTTTCCCCCAAGCAGATATTTACCCATAAAGCTTCCACATTTTCCTCATTGCATTCAATTTGCTTAAGATTTGGCTTTAATTCATGGTTGACATGCAAACATACCCCACCACCCTTCTTGTTTTCCTATCCTTCCTAAATAACATGTACCCATTTCAGCTAATTGCCCAGTCGTGTGTCATCCCACCATGTTTCAGTTATGCCTATTATATCATATTGTTTAGTGTATGCTAATGCCTCTAGTTCCCCCATTTTGTTATTTAGGCTCCTTGCATTAGTAAGCATACATTTAATATCATGCGTCACTTGTATATTTTGTGAATTACCAACATTACATAGCTTCTCTGTTCGGAGCTTGCCCCTCCCCCCGTCTCCACCCTCCTTATACTGTGCTAAAGCCCATCTCCTTTCTATCCTATCTCCATTTTGTAAATTGCTATGACCCTCCCCCTACTACTAGTTTAAAATCTCCTCCAACCTTCTAGCCATCCTATCCCCCAGCACTGCAGACCCTCTCCCGTTTAGGTGCAATCCATCACTACTATAAAGGTTGTACCCAATCGGAAAGTCGGCCCAGTGCTCTAAAAACCCAAAACCCTCCTTTCTGCACCAAGACTTCAGCCACGCATTAACCTCTCTAATCTCCCGCTGCCTTTCCACTGAAGCGCGTGCCCTATCTGCTCTCCTAATGATAGAGTCCCCTACCACCACAACCTGTCTTGCCTTCCTTATATTTTGATTCCCACCTGTACTAGGGGGGGCTGTTAGCTCGGCTGTTAGAAGTAACAGCTTCCTCTAATACAGCTACTCCTGAGCTGATGCTCCCAACATCTTCCCTCAAACGGGCAAATCTGCTAGGTTGCACCAAATCAGGACTAGCTAGCCCTTTCCTCTTCCCTCCCCCCTGCTTCCTCGCCCCACTGTCACCCAGCTACATGCCTGTTCCCCATCTGTCTTATCTCCTCCCTCTCCACTACCTGTCCCCACTAAACTCTGCTCAGTCAGCAGCAGACTCCTCTCAAGATTGTCGATCTCCCTCAAAGTTGCGATTTGCTTCTCGAAATCTCCAATTTGAGCTTCCAGAGAAGCCACTCGCACACAACCATCACAGAGGTATGGACCCTGGATGGGTACATCCAGGCATCCATACATGCAACAAGATGTGCATTGAGTTAAACCAGCAATCTTGCTAACACTCATTTCCCCAGATACAGAATAATAAAAATAAAATAAAAATATATAAATAAATAAAAATTTAAAATTAAAAAATTACCTTGATAGTTTAAACCCCTAGTTAGTTTTAACTCCTGGTTTTCTAACTCCTACTTGAAAAAGTCTACTTAATAGAGTCTGCTTCCAAGTAAGATGTAGTTTGTGTGTGTGTGTGTTTTGGAGGGGGCAGTTTGTGCATGAGGGGTACAGTGTGTGTGTGCTGGGGGGGTAGGTTGTGTGAGGTGTACAGTGTGTGTGTGTGTATGTGGGGTAATTGTGTGTATGGGGGGTAGTGTGTGTGTGTGTATGTATGGGGGTAGTGTGTGTGTGTGTGTGTATGGGGGATAGTGTGTGTGTATGGGGGGGCAGTGTGTGTATCTGTGTGTGGGTCTGTGGGCATAGGAGGGCAAATTAATAAATATATACTTTATGTATTTATTTTTATTAAAAATAAAAATGATATCCCCCCTCCCTACTTACCTTTGCCTGGGAGAGGAGCCATTTCCTCTAATCCCTGGTGGTCCGGTAGGGAAGCCCTGGTGGTCCTAGTGCTGAGAGTGAACTCTAGCAGCCTTTAGGAGCTGCTAGAGTTCACTCTCGTGAGATTCGGAGCGTTGCCGTATTAATCGTGGCAACGACCGAGCTCGCGAGAGGAGAACCTGGCGGAGCTGCAGGTTAGAGCTCCCTCCCCTGCCAGCTGTCAGCAAAGTGCTAGCGGAGAGGGAGATCGGTCCTGCAGAGCTGGCAGGGGAGAGCACCTCCTGCCCTGTCCTTTGGCTTTCTCTGACTACGTGTTCATTTATTCCTTCTGTACCTCACTTTGGCTCATTCCTGCTCCTCCTGTCAAATACGTAACAGACAGCTAACAAGCCTAGACTGCCCATGTTTTCTTGCTACAGCACATTGATAGGTTTAGCTCCAGTGGTTACCTCTCGTACATATCTATCTAGCATGTTCTATGAGGTCCGTATGTTTTTATCTTTCTGTAAATAGCGTATAACATTCTTCTGACTTCTATTACCCTATTATTGCATAGATATGCCTGTCAAGCCTGTTTCCCCTTATGTTTATATTTAATTTAAAAATGAGAATTTTTTCCCTTTTGATCATTCCCTCTGTAATATTTTCTCATGTGTAAGTTTATTAGATCTCCATATTAAGTATACCTGTATACCTTTACAATCTCAATAAAAAAACAGCTTGACAAAAAAAAAAATGATGTCCTTATTGTGCCATTAATTTGCACTAGGATTATTCGGTTCTCTAAATACACATACAATCTATATTAATAGCTAACATGAAGGAATTGTGAATTATTGTGTATAATCTGAAAATGTTATAATGGCACTGGGGGGAAAGTTACTTATTGCCAACATATAAGCCAGCAGTGATTCATGAGCATTTATTATAAATATTAAGCTCAGGTATGTCATGTACTTCAAGTTTCTATATTTATGACTGTTAATTATTCAACATTTTCAATTGCAGATAGCAATATAATAGACTAACGCAATGCAATTCTGTGTTCCGTTCATTAAATCCGTATTGCTAAAATTAATCAATTACCGGTACTCTCAAGATCCTTTACAAATCCGCAGCATGCAAATGAGACCTGATCGTACTAATTTTCATTCTCTGATTATCTGTGAGCCAATACTATATTGCTTGGATGGAATACCTATCGTAGATCATGACCCAGTATGAACAATTATTGTATTACCTTGGGTTACTGACGTCATTGACCGTTTGAGACATCTCATGGGTTTTATTATCATATTACGCATGTGATAAAGATTTACTCAGATCATTCTGTAAGGTGTTGAGCGGGGAAACTCTGAGCTTTTCCAGCCTTTTAGCAGGCAAGGTTTGTTCAATTTAACTGTCTGCCTGACATTTGGTCACATTTTAAAAATAATTTTCAATTTCAAAATCTACATATTATAACGTTTCTGCATATCCCAATCTGCCCCAGATTGGTGGGAGCTATACTAATATTGTTGGGAGCTGAGCCGCACTGCACCTCTCACAAGTAATTTGGGTCCAATCCAATAGAAACAAAAATATCTCTGTATATATTTTAACCATTTAGTAGATATACCCCCAATGAAAATATGTAGGTATTTAATTAAGCATTTTTTTTTTATTTGGGGTTTATCTAAAAACTTGCAAACATAAAACAACAACGTCAGACCACGAGAGTTGTATAAAAGACAGGTTTAGGCGCTCACTATATTATTCAATAGATGGAAGCAGTAGATCTACAAGAATTCCCAAAACCTTGCGTAGTATACAAAATGTGACAAAACAACAGGTGGTAATCTCTGCCAATAAAAACACACAAGTGAAACCGGTGCCTACAATGACCTTATGGTACAATATGCATATATATATATATACGTGTACTTTTTGAAACCAGTAAATAACAGTTTCAGCTTTAAAAAAAAACTCAGAAGAAAAAGAAAGAAACACACAATAGTGCAATATGTCACATCAATTATGAGTATTAGTTAATTGTATATAAAACTAACACACTTTGCTGAGCTACTGAGAGCTCTGCTGTATAGCATTTGGACACTACAATCCTCGTCTTAGGATACATAAAGATCCACTGTAGTATACGTCCAGTAATGTTCCAACATATGGGAAATAAAGCAGAGGATCTGATTAGTGTAATATGTATATATGTAATATTCTACAGAAGCCTTGGTGTTATAATCCCCACATGAGGATAAAATAAGGAACCAGGAAGGTTGTTCAGCAGCAAAAACAATGAATATGACTTATATGGTAAACAGTTTGTTACATATTCATCCTCACCTTGCGGTATCTGTGCTCAGCGGCCATGCGTCTGTGTACCTGACTCCTGCAACATGTTTGATGGACGCCGGCCGCTGCGGATCCACGCCAAATTATAGCCCCACGTCACCCACGTTGATGACATTGGCGTGCATGTGACGTCATGCGGGAGAGGCGCGCGCACGTTCTGTGTTCAAAGTAGATTTCGGCCAATCAGATTGGTAAAGGGTTTATTTAAACGCAATTTTACTTTTCCTCATTGCCCTGTCGTGGTTTCCCTTAGGGGTTGTCCGAGAGTGTGTTTCTGAGCGTTTATTTCTGGTTATTGACTTTAGCTTTGTTTTGACTTCCCTGTATTCTGTCATGCCTGACTTTTGGCTTTCCCTTATCGTTGTGTCCCATTCCGTGTCCCCGACCTCGGCAAGTATTCTGACTATACTTTGGTACGTTAAGTCCAGCCACTCCAAGGCCCAGTATGACGTTACCTTTTAATCCTAGGTGTGATACAATTCTACGTGCTGGATCAACTATTAATCCTTACACAGTTAACTTTATTAAAAAATATTAAGATAGTATACCAACAAGCATAGAATAAAAAAAGATATATAAGGGGCTCCAATACCACACTTTTCTCCCGGCTTCCTCAGAAGTATGGATAATCCTGAAGTGCCCCAGTTTATTTAGGTTGTACATGTCTAATTAGTGGTCTGGTATTCTTAGATAATTGGGGGCATGCTGATCAATTTTCTGCTTTTCTTTGAGGTAGCTTCTTTTAAAGTGACACACCACAACTCCCATAATTTCCTCTGTAGCATCATGGGATTGGTAGTTCTAATCGGAACTTTGCACTCTCGTGTATAACATAGAAGCATAGAATGTGATGGCAAATAAGAAATATTCCGCCCATCTAGTCTGCCCAATTTTCGAAATACTTTTAATTAGTCCCTGGCCTTATCTTAAGTCTAGTATAGCCTTATGCTTATCCCACGCATGTTTAAACTCCCTCACTGTGTTAACCTCTACCACTTCAGCTGGAAGGCTATTCCATGTGTCCACTACACTGTCTGTAAAGTAATACTTCCTGAAATTATTTTTAAACCTTTGCCCCTCTAATTTAAGACTATGTCCTCTTGTTGTGGTAGTATTTCTTCTTTTACATATAGTCTCCTCCTTTACTGTGTTGATTCCCTTTTGTGTATTTAAATGTTTCTATCATATCCCCCCCATCTCGTCTTTCCTTACAAGCTATACATGTTAAGATCCTTTAACCTTTCCTTGTAAGTTTTATCCTGCAATCCATGAACCAGTTTAGTAGCCCTTCTGAAGATACGGTTTACAGTACTGCGTACAATACTCCAAGTGAGGTTTCACCAGTGTTCTGCACAATGGCATGAGCACTTCTCTCTTTCTACTGCTAATGCCTCTCCCTATACAACCAAGCATTCTGCTAGAATTCCCTGCTGCTATTTTACATTGTCTGCCTACCTTTAAGTCATCAGAAATAATTACTCCTAAATCCCTTTCTTCAGATGTTGAGGTTATTAGGGTATCAAATATTCTATACTCTGCCCTTGGGTTTTTACGCCCAAGATGCATTATCATGCACTTATCTACATTAAATATCAGCCACAACTCATTTTTCTGATGTACCTAAATCATTTGCCATTTGGCTTATCCCTCCTGGAACATCAACCCTGCTGCAAATTGTAATGTCATCAGCAAAAAGACATACCTTACCATCAAGAGCTTCTGCAATATCACTAATAAAAATATTAAACAGAATGGGTCCAAGTACAGATCCCTGAGGTACCCCACTGGTGACAAGCCCAAGCTTCCAATATACTCCATTGACTACAATCCTCTGTTGCCTGTCAATCAGCCATTGCCTTGCCCATTCAACAATATTGGAATCCAAACTTAAAGATTGCAGTTTATTGATAAGCCTTCCATGTGCAACAGTGTCAAAAGCCTTACTGAAATCTAGGTAAGCAATGTCTACTGCACCTCACTGATCTATAATTTTAGTTACCCAATCAAAAGAACAAGAAGATTAGTTTGGCATGATCTCCCTGAAGTAAACCCATGTTGTCTCTGATCTTGAAATCCATGTGATTTTAGACAATCCTATCCTTTAACATGGTTTCCATTACTTTTCCCATTACTGAAGTAAGGCTTACTGGCCTTTAGTTGCCCGACTCCTCCCTACTACCTTTATTGTGAATGGGCACAACATTCGCCAACTTCCAGTCTTCTGGGACTACTCCTGTTAACAATGATTGGTTAAATAAATTTGTAAATGGTTTTGCTAGTATACCACTAAGTTCTTTTAATAACCTTGGGTGTATTCCATCAGGTCCCATTGACTTATTTGTCTTTACTTTTGACAGTTGAAATAGAACCTCTTCCTCTGTAAACTCACATGTAACAAATGGCTCATTTGTCCTTTTTCTTATAACTGAAGTCCCTCTCCTTCATTTTCTTCTGTAAATACTGAACAAAAATATTCATTGAGGCAGTCAGCTAGACCTTTATCCTCTTCTACATACCTTCCTTCTTTTGTTTTTAATCTAACTAATCCTTGTTTTACTTTCCTTTTCTCATTCATGTATCTAAAAACAGTTGTATCCCCCCTTTTTTTTACTGTCTGTGCTATTCTCTCTTCTGTGCGTGCTTTTGAGGCTCTTATAACTTGCTTTGCCTCTTTCTGCCCAATCTATCGATCTATCTATCTTCCTCACTTAGTTTTTTTTTATAATTACTAAATGCTAACTTTTTGGGGGTTTTTTTGTAGTTCCAATCAAATCCTTACACTTACGTCACGTCAAGTGATGTTCCTCTCGTTTGCTTCATAGGGAATGACATATTGAGGGTTTTCACAGGTGCGTCTCAGATGGATGCGGCACATAAGTCATCGGTAATTCAGTTAAAAATAAAGATGAGGATGTTAGTTTCTTTTGGAACCGTGTGTCCTGTGTGGATTTTTACGGATCTCAGTAACAGAGTCTTTGGACCTGTTGGCTGGCTGCACAATCCCTCTAGCTCGGGGGCAAATCAAAAAGAGAACTAAGCCTTAGAGCCGCAAGTGTCTTTATAAAGACAAAAGTAATCACAGACCAGGCTTGGGTGCATACTTGCCTGGGAGGAAAGCTGCAGAGGAATAGGCATAGGGGACGATACCTGCCTGGAAGGAAAGAACTCCAGAGAGGCCCCAGTCAAGCTTCAGCGACTCGGGCTGAAATGTTTCAGAGTCCCAGCAAGTGGCTAGGAAACGTACTAGGTGGAGGTACTTGGTTGGAGTACAGGCATAGGCGTGCGCACGGGGTGTGCCGGGTGTGCCTGGGCACACCCTAACCCCCGCGGCACGCACTATGGATTGAGTCCTGCAGGAACAGCGTTCCTGCACTTTTCTTTTCGCAGGAACGCTGTTCCTGCAGGCACTCAGCGCCCCAAATGCCCCCTTCCTCCCCGGTCAAGGGGGGGCAAGAGGTGATGGATCCCCCCCTCTCTCCATATCAGCCGCACACACACACACACAAGTGTATATTGTTTTTTTGGGGGAGTGGGAATCTTGGCAGAGTTCCCACACATTCCACAGGACTTGTACCCTCCCGATCTCCCCTGTCGGCTCACACAGAGCCGGCTCTATCTGAGTGCCGGCTCTGCTCTAAGCCTCCATGGGCCGGCAGGGAGATCAAAGATCTACCTCACCGGCCCACAGCAGCATGGAGGGAGGCAGGAGAGGACCCAGGGAGCTCTAGACAGCAGCTCCGCTAGGTTCCTCTCGCGATATCTGAGCATTGCCGCAGCAACGCTCAGATCTTGCGAGAGTTAACTCTAGCCCCGCAGGCTAGAGTTCACTCTCCACTGGACCACCAGGGATGGCACATGGCAGCAAGGATCCCCCCTCCCTACATAAGGTCAGAAGGGAGGGGGGATATTTACTAATCTGCCCCCACCTCCGCAATCCCTCCAAACATACAGCACACACACACACATACAGCACCTACACACATACAGCACCTACACAGCACCCTCACACACTGCACACTCACACATACAGTACACATACAGCACCGTCACACACACAGTACACTAACCGCACCCTCACAAACACACACAGCACCTTTACAAACACACAACACCCTTACACACAGCACATTAACAGCACCCTCACAAACACACACACACACAAACCGCACCCTCACAAATACACGACACTCACACAAACAGCACCCTCACACACACAGCACCCTCACGGGACAAACACACAAACACCCTCACACACAAACAGCACCCTCACAAACACACACACACAAACACCCTCACCCACACATTACACTAACAGCACCCTCACACACACATCACACTAACAGCACTTGCACACACACACATACACAGCACTGTATGCATGTGTGTGTGTGTGTGTGTGTGTGTGTGTATATATATATATATATATATATACACACACACATATACATGCGGCGTGTGTTTGTGCTTTAGGGTGCACACCCTAATGCAATAGGCTGCGCACGCCTATGAGTACAGGAGCTCTGCCACAATTGGTAGCAGCCATGGGATGGCTTCCTAGTGATTGGGGACACATCCATGGACACTGGAGCATCGTCTTGGATCCCTGCATGCCTCCTGGAATTCATGGAGATGGAGTGAGCTAGCACCCATGCAGCATCCCCATATGAGGATAACAGGCCCGTGGCTGAGGTTAACAATGGCCCTGGCCTGTTGTGGGAGGCCTTTGAGGAAATTGAGTTTAGAAGTCCTGGAGAGTTTCAATTCTGGGACATCCGCAACAAGGAAGACCTGCTTGATTTCTTGGGAGCAACCGGACTGGGACCAGACCTGACACATCTGGGAACCAGAGAGATGGAGCTGCAAAAGGCCTACTGGCAACTGAGTGACTCGGTTCCGCATCAGGCCTTTGAGCTGGTGATTTGCTGGACTTTACAACAATGGGAGAGGAGAGTGAGTTACCTGGAACAGAGATGGTCAGTCTCCCTCCCCAGTGGCAGTTGGTTATTCAGGGAGAGGAGAGTATCGGCCTCCCCCTCTAGTGGTAGCTAGAGCAACTGGAAGCGACGACAGCCAGTCCTCGTCCTGCTTGATTTCTTGGGAGCAACCGGACTGGGACCAGACCTGACACATCTGGGAACCAGAGAGATGGAGCTGCAAAAGACCTACTGGCAACTGTGTGACTTGGTTCCGCATCAGGCCTTTGAGCTGGTGATTTGCTGGACTTTACAACAATGGGAGAGGAGAGTGAGTTACCTGGAGCAGAGATGGTCAGTCTCCCTCCCCAGTGGGAGTTGGTTCTTCACGGAGAGGAGAGTATCGGCCTCCCCCTCTAGTGGTAGCTAGAGCAACTGGAAGCGACGACAGCCAGTCCTCTTCCTCAGCGGCAGTTTGTTATGCAGGGAGAGGACAGTAGCAGCCAGCAGCAGTTGGACCTAATGGGAGCGGAGACGGTGGATCTCATTCCCCAGAGGCAGAGTGACTTACAATGAGCGGAGACAATCATTCCCTCCCAGCAGGCAGTTGGTGTTCACGGGAGCAGAGAATTTTGGCCCTCCTCCCCAATGGCCGTTGGTCCTTCAGGGAGAGGACAGCATCAACATCTTTTCCCAGCGGAAGTTGGTCTCACCAGGAGTGGCAATGGTCAGTCCCTCTCCTCAGTGGCAGGGTGCAGCATCAGGAGCGAAGATAGCTGATCTCTCTCCCCAGCGGCAGGTCATATTATTGGGAGCAGAGAGGTCCAGTCTCCCTCCCCAATGGCAGAGCACAACTCCGAGAGTGGAGACTGTCGGTCTTCCTCCCCAGCGGCAGTTGGTGTTACCGGGAGTGGAGAGTATCAGGCTCCTCCCCAGCTGCAACTCGGATTACCAATAGTGGAGAGTTTTGGCCTCACTCTATAGCAGCTGCTTGTGATACAGGGAGAGGAGAGTTTCAGTTGCAGCTGGTTACCAGTAGTGGAGGTTGTCAGACCCCCTCCCCAGTGAGACAATGGACATACATAATGGAGATTTTTTTCAAGAGATACAGAACAGGTACAGAACAATTGGAGGTCTGGTACCTTGTTGGTTTTCCCTTGGGGGGTTGATTGGTTGATTTGTGATGGTAGTCACCATCACCAGGAGATTCAGACATACATAAAACACTTTATGTAGGACCCTGGACTACTCCTATGTCTAACTCACACTGTGCCTATAATAGGTGCTGGTGTGTATTACGTATTTGTTTATTGTTAAATGTTTTGTGTGCTCTCTCCCGTCCTGCTGATGCTTGCTTCCAACTAGGTGGATTTGTCCACAGAGCCTGTGTAGCACCATTCAGGTAGCAATAGTTATATGCACTACCTGAATAGCAAGGCTTGTTAATTTGCATATTCAGGTAGATTTGCATATTGTGAATTCTGCAGGCAGAGGAGATTGTTTTGTGCTAATTATTGTCTTGCCCACCTCTTTATAAATGTCATTATGTTTTTATAAGTTTCTGTATGTTTTCTAATATGATTTGATTATTTGTATTTTTATTCAGTTGTCACTATAAGTTACATGTAATGAACATTTGGGCTAGTCTGAGGATATTAGCTCCTTTTGGAACTGTGTGTAAGGCTATTCTAGATATAAGATAAGGCTAGGGACTAATGAAAGTATTTAGAAAAGTATGTACTATGACCCTGCATTGAGCAGTGAAACATGTTCTGCCCTTGGTGGGCTGGTTGACATGATTGGTAAGCAGCCTGGTGTATAATCCACCACGATGGCCTCTTCTGGACAGAGGCAGTGACACAATAGCGTTACTGGCCCGGCCCCTCTACTCCCCTTCCACCGGCTTTCTGATTCTGGGACTTACTGATGTCAGGAGGTATGTTACACTTCTAGAAAGGGCTACTCGCCATGTGGAACCTGGAAGGTCCAAGGTACATTGACCAAAGATGAGTTTCTACTTACCTTGGCTGCATTGTGTCTCGCAAATGGCTAGTGGGCGAGTAAATATTTTGAGACTTGATTTAGTCATCTAGTAGCAGGAATAATAATGATTTTAGCACACAGCTATGTTACCCCAAGAGGAGAATTATCCCAAACAACTGAAGGAAGACTAACCAAAAAAAGATAACTTACTACCTGCTTACCTGCTTAAACCATGTCATTTTTTTCTTAAAGGGAAATACATTGACAATCACATATACCTTTTATTAAAAATTTTTCATCTATCATTTTTCTTTAAAAAGTGTATTATAGATTTAGCAAATGGCATCCCAATCCAGTCCAACTAGGGACAGCCAGAACACACGTTGCATTGCAGAAGGAAAAACAGGAACATAAGGCGAAAAATGAGTTTTACCAGCACTTTTTGCATATTCTTTTTTACAATTTGTCGTATTTTTTCATCTCTTGCTCAGTTTGCACGCTAGCCATAATTTTGAATATACAAAATTTTTCTGGCAAAACAACAGAATTATGTATATTTTCACCAATCTTGCCAAGAGAAAAGTGGACTGTAGTGGGAAAAAAGAGGATAAATATATGGTGCAGTATGTCAAATTTCCAAATTAAAAACAGAAGGAAATGCACTTGCAGTGTAGGGAGTTATCTCTCAGCTCTACATGTAGCACCTGGGCAGTACAATCCCCGCCTATGGATATAATGATGAAATCTTAGTCCATCCCAATTAGGTATGTATATGTAACATAAATACAAGAGCAAAAAATAGTGCAATATGTCAGGAAACCAAAAATTTATAAAAAGAATAAAAATGCACACTCACATTTGTTAGAGCCCTCTAATGGCTCCTTGCCTATGGCCTGGAGTGGAATAATCCCCACTCTTCAGATATAGGTGCAAACTTGTTATTTTTATGGGTAGATAAAAATTAAAAAACAAAATATAAAATATAGTACACACCATGTTGTTATAAGAGCATATAAAAATAGGTGATTTACTCACTTTTTTGAGAGCAAAAACAAGGTTTTGCTCAATCCTAAACACTTGGGTGGCATATTCCCCACCAAGGAAAATTATGTTTTATCGTCAGAAAAATCAGGAAGGTCCAAGAGTATAATGTAGATTATACTTTATTATTACTCACATAAATAAAAGCAAATATGGGAACAAGTCTACAAAGCACAACACGTTTCACCTAATGGTTAGGCTTTTTCAAGTGCATTTCCTTCTGTTTTTAATTTGGAAATTTTACATACTGCGCCATATATTTCTCCTATCTGTCACAGGTGGCGGTCCAAAGACCGCCCCTGTATGCCTGATGATGAAGATAGAAGTTACAGCGTGGAAATGGACTACCAGGGCCTGTTGCATGCCCCCTTGGTGTTGAGCACCAGCATTTGTGTGGCCACATACCAGGGCCCTGATGCAGCTTCTACGGATCCCAGGAGCTAGATGATAATATGCAGACCTCCCAGGATCTGGATAGTGAGGCTCTGCAACAGAAATGTATCCAGTACTAGAAACAAAGCAAGACTAGAACAGGCACCAAACAAGATAACAAGACAAGACTAGAAGAACCCAGAACCAGAGCAGGACAGAGAGCAGAACCCAGAACATGTACACAATACATGAGGGAAACATTAACAGGACACTCGCATGACAGGACAGGACTGTACATGAACTGGGAATACAAGACAAAATAAAACAAGACGAGATACAAGGCAAAACAAGAACAGGATGTGACAGCCACTTGGAATTTGACGACCCCTCCAACTCCAAGGCGCTTCTCCCAATTTTTTTATTTCCTCTACTCCATATCAACGACCAGACAAGAGAGACTCTGGTTTGGGGTAACAGTTGCCTTTCACATTTGGACATTGTAAGCACTAGAAACCTCTTTTATCTTTTATTTTAGAAAAGTGGACTATTTGATTTCTCTGGCATCTTCTAAAATTTCTGTGAAAAGTGGCAGAATTTATCATAAAGAAAAGTCACTTTTCAAACCACTTTAATAAATATGATTACAAAATATCGAGCTCACTTCCAAAACAGAGTTAAACACAGCAGTTTGTTTCTTTATTTCGTTACCACAAAAATATGTTTGGACAAGGCAGTATAGGTTGAAGGTGAAATTCTTCATTGTTCACCATTTATAGGTACATCATGTTCAAATACTGACAAAATATACAAACACAACACATTATCTACGACAAACACCTTTCTCTGCATCAATAAAACTTTCCGTTGTCTCAAGACTTTTCAATAAAGTGTCATTTGTTGGAAATTCAAAGTGATATTCCAACTAAAAACCCAAAACAGACACATTGAAATTATATCTGTCTTGGAGAATATTTTATAGTCCAGTTATTGTTGTCTAAATTTTAAATTCACATTCAGTGCTTCATCAATTTACACTTTTGGTGAATAACCCTGTTTGTTATCAGTCTAGACCAGTGGTTTGCAAACCAGTCCTCAAATACCCCCTAAATATCCAGGATTTAGGGATTACTCAGCTGTGTCTAAGGCAGGGCTAGGCAACCTTCGGCTCTCCAGATGTTTTGGACTACACCTCCCATGATGCTTTGCCAGCATTATGTGTGTAAGAGCATTATGGGGGATGTAGTCCACAACATCTGGAGAGCCGAAGGTTGCCTATCCCTGGTCTAAGGTGTTTTTAGAAAAGAAAAAAAAACAACTTTAAACACAATAAGGTAATCCCTAAATCGTGGACTGGTAGGGGGTACTTGAGGACTGGGTTGGGAACCCCTGGTCTAGACCAATTTTAATTCTGAATCCCAGTAAACTGCCCAGTCTTGTTAATGCAGGATTTAATGGCAGCAATGTAAAATCTCTACTGGGAAGACGTGGGAAGCACATACATGAACAAAGAAAGCAGTATCTGCAAAAGTTGCGACCATGCCATCATCATCAAGCTAGTTTATAACAAAATGTTTGTGCTTTGGAGTCCTTTGCGTTTCCCCCATGTAATGATGTGCTAGCCAATAGCCATACTGCAATCTTTGTTTGTCTAGGTGTATTTTTGTAAAAAAAAACAAAAACAAAAAAAACACTAAACTGTGCTTTAGATAGTTATATGCATTTTTAAGGATTCAAGTTAAAAGCGTCAAAGTGACATAGCAGCAACTCTTTAGTGGCTGTGTGCTCATAAAAACACAGCATTATTACAGTGATAGAGCACGATTTCTGATGAAACCTTGGCCCATTCCATACATCATCACATGGACTACAAATTGTTGTGCTCTTACGTTGGCCCTGTTTAACCCATGCAATGATCAAATCTGATTCAAGCATGAGTTGTCTCTAACGGCCAAAAACAGACATGAACATTTTTAAACAGAATTAATGTTTTCTGTGCCTTGTTCACCAAGGTTCTAGAAGATGAATTTAAACAAGCCCTATTTGCATTGCAGACTGTTTATCGATCATACATGCATGAATATTAGTTAAACCCCTGGTTGTTGCTAAGCATGTGATAACAGATTGTTGAACTAAATCAACGTTGGCAATCCTTGCCTATACTACCCCCTTGTTAGGCTCGGAATGTAATAAAACCACGAAGTGTGGTGAACATGCACGATGGTGACATATAGTCTCTGGTAAAATAGTGGAAAAATAAAATAGGGATCTGAGAATGGGCCTGTGGACCTACCAATTTTTTTAATTCTGCAGACAGAGTTTGACAGAGTTTAAAGAAAGCAAGACCTTCCATTTTCATATTTTGGTGACCACCTGTACGGTCAGGTGCGCCCTGATACTGCAAAGGGAAGAAATTAACCAATATTGAAAGAATCAGCTATAAATCTGTCTGTTTCATGTTACCATATTTTGGTTTTGCCAGTTCCCACCAATCTGTTAGAAAAAAATACCATATGGAACTTTAATTATCCAACATAAGGGAAGGAACAAGCATACAGGACCTTTGGACTTATCATTGACTGTTGAGCTTTTTTGACAAAGCGTTTCCATTTCTCAATTGTGTTTTGTTAGAATTTTCTGTCTTGTTGGCATTATATAAGTGATTGTAACTAGACTCAGCACATGTATGTCCAAATCAGCTGCCATTGACCACGCCAGAATGTCTACTGGTGAAAATATTTTGTAGAACTGATATCTGCAACTGTCTATAATCTCCATTTTCATCTGAGTTAATGAAAACAATTCATTGACTCAGTTCAAAGTTAATTTTTCAGTTTCAGATTAAATGTTGCATCAGATGAAAATTGGGTATCTGCTGATAGGAATTATACGGTGGAATTTGCTATTTTGCAAATACGTGTAGACCAGCCACCGTAGTTTTTTAACAAGTCGTGCTGAGTTTAACTTTGGTAGCATATATTGTCACTGTCTAAGAATTAAAATAACAATAATTTTGAGCAACCAGGGACATATATTGTATATTTTCTGTCACAAGATAAAAACTAAAATGTAAACATATATTTTGTTAGTTATTAGTCTACAATACTTCAAGATTCCCCGTTCTCCGATATCGGAACAGAAGCTGCCCTGCCAAAGACTTCAAACGTTTTCTCAGACATATTCTTCCTGATTTCCGATGTGTTTATGGAAGTGAGATGATATGCCAAGAAAAATAAAGCCGACTCGATGGCCATTGTCATTGGCTGAATTACTGCGGCAGCAAAACACCTGAAACATGGGAGCTGCCTATGTGGTCATGTGACCAGAACTCATCATGGTTGCAAATAATGCCACATAGCTATTTGCCTCCTGGGGTTGTTCATCATTTCCTGCCAATGGTTTTTTCCAGTTCCAGTCCTGTCTAAACCCAAGCAGCACTTGCCTAGGATACGGCTTTCTCCATTGACACGGTTAGACCTTTCCAAAGGCTCCTGGCAGACCATCTCCAGATCCACACTGACCTCCTTAAGGAGTTCTGGAGGCACCTCAAACATTAACATCTCATTCCAAACAGGGTTGATTTTGTGTTTAGCCCGTTTACTCTGCTTCTTCTTCAGTCTTTTTGACTGGTGCTTCAGGTTTATCTTCACCAGAAGATCTATAAGTAATGAAAATAATCACATCAGCATTATAATTACTCATTGATTAGCAGTGTGCACACGGATTGTGCAAGAAGTGGATGTAAAGAGGATAACTATGGAAGCAGTGCGACATTTTTTGGTGGACAGTACAGGTGAAGTAATGTACATTTAAAGTACATGTATAAACAGAAATGTCCTTCACACCAATCAGTTAAACACAAAGTTATCAGCAAATTAATATTATTATTAATATAAAAATCAATGATCAGTTTACACATAATAGCCACATAGGATGCAACATATGGTTGTTGTAATTTTTGTACTTCAATTTTATTCCAAGACACAGAGGCTCTTACAAATATTTGTTTTTCATTGTACGCACATTGCATAAGTGCACACTATTTAGTAGATCGTTCCCACTGGATAGTTAAGTCCTGCACACACTTGTGCGACAGATTACATCCAAATGTTATTTATATTCACAGAATATTTTACCACCTCCCACAGTTGGTGCTACAATATATGTGGAACATGCAGAGCTTAGCGTGTGTCAATCCATATGGCCAAATCTGAGGTTGAAGAATGATTGCGCAGGTATTACCTTTACCAAGAAGATCATTATATTTATCAGAATGGATATTTCTTGCTTTGATAAGAACAACAATCAGACGATTAGCCGCAGGGAGATAGCTCGCAGACAGCAGGATTTCTCCAGAGTAATTCGGGCTCTGTGGGTGAAGACAGATATTCATAAATGCACACAGTCACATTAATTTCACAGAAAACAAAATTAAATACTTGTATTATAGGACTGATCAAAATAATGGTCTTAAGCAATGGTTCCCAACCAAGTCCTCAAGTATCCCCTAACAGTCCAGGATTTAGGGTTTACCCGGTTGTATCTAAGGTGTTTTTAGAAAACAGAAAAAAACACTTTAGACACACCTGGGTAATTCCTAAATCCTGGACTGGTGGGTTGTACTTGAGGACTGGGTTGGGAACCCCTGGTCTAAAGCATTCAAAATATGGTTATTATTGTGTGTTTGTGAAATCCTGGCATATCCCTTCACAAGAAACAAATGGATTCCTCCAAACTGTCCTGGATTTGGTAGGGTAGTCCTTTTATGTTAACCAGTTTCTGGTTTCATCTCATCCTCTAAGATGTAGAAGGAACTAATGAAATGACACTTAGCGTACTGGGCCGGGACCAAATGAGCTGTGGTGCTGCAGAATCCAGAGCAGGAAACTCAATAAAATAAATAGTAAAAGAAGGAACCAACATTCACAATGTCCCAAAACGGCAATGTCTTACAATCACCTCTGCACTCCCATCATAGTAAAATGAACCCTTAGAACTAACGCCTCTGGTGTGACCCTCTTCTCAGCATAGTTAGCACACCTTGTGCATTCTTGATGGTTACTCTTAAAATGTGGGAGGTGTGATATTTTGTTTGCAATATTCACAACGAGTGGTGTTTAACAAGAAAACGTACGAGTTTTTCTATTTTCCTGTCATTGATTAATACGTCGGATTGCAATTGGATATTTAAAACATAATCAATGCTAATAAACTTGCCAAATTGTGCAAAAAAATAAATAAATCACATTGATACAATTTATTTGCTCCAGAGAACTATGGGAGCAGTTTGTTCATTTGCATGAAATGCCCAGTCTGTGCCTTTTCAGAAATAAATTCTGATGTCCAAGCATGTGTTTATTAACCCCTTAAAGACACATGACATGTGTGACATGTCATGATTCCCTTTTATTCCAGAAGTTTGGTCCTTAAGGGGTTAAAGGAACACTATAGTCACCTAAATCACTTTAGCTAAATTAATCAGTTTTAGTGTATAGATCATTCCCCTGCAATTTCACTGCTCAATTCCCTGTCATTTAGGAGTTAAATCAATTTGTCTCTGCATTTCTGTTTATGCAGCCCTAGCCACACCTCCCCTGGCTATGATTGACTGAGCCTGCATGAAAAAAACAACTGGTTTCACTTTCAAACAGATGCAATTTACCTTAAATAATTGTATCTCAATCTCTAAATTGAACTTTAATCACATACAGGAGGCTCTTGCAGGGTCTAGCAAGCTATTAACAGGGGATAAACAGGGGATATAGCAGGGGATAAGAAAATCTTAATTAAACAGAACTTGCAATAAAGAAAACCTAAATTCAGCTCTGTTTACAGGAAGTGTTTATGGAAGGCTGTGCAAGTCACATGCAGGGAGGTGTGACTAGGGTTAATAAACAAAGGGAATTAACTCCTAAATGGCAGAGGATTGAGAAGTGAGGCTGCAGGGGCATGTTCTATACACCAAAACTGCTTCATTAAGCTAAAGTTGTTCAGGTGACTATAGTGTCCCTTTAATTGAAATGCATATAAAAAAAATGGAGCCTTGTATAAAACTATAATTACAAAAGAGGGATAGAAAATGTTTGTGCATTTGGTTAAAGGAGATCTTATCTCATGTCCTGATTGCCGCATCAACATTTATACCGAAATATTGAAAGTGTACGACTATTCCATGTATGAAAGAAGTCATAAATATAATATAGACAATAAAAGATATGAAAAGGCACTAAGACAATCCTATCCATATTCCGAAGCATTAAAACTTCAATGGGATATCTGTGAAACTAAGGTGAAAAAAAGGCATTTTATATGATTACCACACACCCTGTAGAGATGGTATTATAAGGTACCTGCTGTAAGAATCCACGCATCTCTGCTCTATATTGTATACACTACAGACCTATTTTTATTATCAACAAATCTGATGGATCTCGTCACCCCCTCCTTTTTTTCTGCCCCCCCCCCTTTTATCTTTATTCTTTTGTTTTTTTAATTGTCCTTAATGTATATTAAAATTATATTGTTATGTTTTATAAAAATGTATCAATAAAAACTATTTGAAAATAATTCATCAATGTAAGAGCAAGATAATCTGATTTATTACTGTATCTGGAATGATTCAGTCTTGTTCTTCAAATCTACTGCATCAGGATATTAAATTAAGGATGAGCTGTAAATGTGAGGAACACAGTGTATGAGAGCAGTTATAAATAGTGCTGAACTCCCCTTCCGTCTCCTGTACAAGTGATTCTGGAATTATCTGCACCGAGCTATCTCTCCAGGGTCTTTAATGACGCAAACAGATATCTAGCTCTTAAAGTAGGACAGGCAGACTCTGTTAGAAAATGCCTACATGATCACAGATGAAAGAATTGTCTCTTTCTGGTGTAGAACTCAGAACGTCTTTATTTTATTATAACCCCATCATGGCTAAATACATACTTTGCATCTCTTGATATAAAGCGTTCCGCTTAACCCAGTGCAATAAAGGGGTTTAATATGTTATACTTTAATAAGCAAAAAGAAAACAAAACAAAAAAATACACGTAATATAAATACTAAAAACACGATTGCATTTAAAACATATAATTATAAGAGAGACACTAGAAAGATCAAAGATGTTAATCTCAAAGCGTTAAATATAACCTAATTAAATCATTGCCGAGTCGATATGCTTGGAGCTCTGCGTGGGAATTTGCTGAAGTTTATATTTATCCTTAATATGTTTTAATATTTTTTTTTTTTTTTTATGAAGATGCATGTTTAATTTTATTAAATGAATAATTTTTTTGTTGCACCACGTGAAGATTTACCACTAAAAGACACATAATTGCAACATTAACATGCAGGGAAGGATACACAAAATCCTGAAAGAGGGGATAATTTTATAAAAAAAGAAAAAAAAGTAATAAAAGAAAAGAAACAAGGTTTTAGGATGAAACATTAAAGACTAAAGAGTAATGTGAGATGATACAGCTAGCATAGCAGATACCCGGAATAGCCTTCTAGTGGCAGCAGTAAAAGCTAGAAATGATATAGAATGTTAAGTAGATACACGGAATAGCCTTCAGTGGCATCAATAAAAGCTGGGAATGATATAGAATGGATAGTAGATACACGGAATAGCCTTCAGTGGCAGCAATAAAATCTGGGAATGATATAGAATGGATAGTAGATACCTGAAATAGCCTTCCAGTGGAAGCAGTAAAGACTACAAGTGATACAGAAAGTGATAATGAAAGACCTGTCTTTGGGAACTGTAAAAATGTAAATCCTAGACTTTTGGTGAGCCTTAAAGGACCACTATAGTGCCAGGAAAACATACTCGTCTCTAGGTCCTCCCCACCCTCAGGGGCCCCCTCCCGCCGGGCTCTAGGGTGAGGAAGGGGTTAAATCTTACCTGTTTCCCCCCGCCGGGCTCCCTCGGCGCGGGCAACTCACCTCCTCCTTTTCGCCATCATTATTAATGCTTTCCTATAGACGCTGGCGTCTTCTCACTGTGAAAATCACAGTGAGAAGCGCGGAAGTGCCTCTAGCGGCTGTCAATGAGACAGCCACTAGAGGCTGGATTAACCCATTTGTAAACATAGAAGTTTCTATGAAACTGCTATGTTTACAGCAGAAAGGGTTAATCCTAGATGGACCTGCCACCCAGACCACTTCATTAAGCTGAAGTGGTCTTGGTGCCTATAGTGGTCCTTTAACCATTGCATTCAGAACCACAAAGGTATTAATTTCAGATATAAATGGAAGTGATGATGGTTTGCCCAAGATCCTCAACTGGTTTACCTGTGATTGTCTTTAAACTAGACATTTCCATTTTCAAATTACATTTTAGTGTTTTTGGATTTGTGGTGGGATCAGAATATAAAAAAAAATGATAATACCAAAAAAATATTAATATTAGATCCAATACACTTGGGATGTAGGCTGCATTATAATATTGTCAGGGTACCTGAGGCCTCTACCTCTAAGGGAGGTAGAGACTTGGTGGTGTATCCGTCCAGGCGAGCTGTTTCCTCCGTTCCTCGCGGTTCATCCAGTCACTTAAACACCGGCCGCGAGGAATCCACGTCCTTTTCTAGCAGGACGCTCAATACGTGACGTCATGACGCTAGCACGAGCAATCTGTCACTCAAGTGTCCGATATCCAATCGGTACTTGTCAGAGGCGTGATTTCCATCCAGAGCCAGGGTATTTAAGCTTACTCCTTACTTCAGCTCATTGCCCTGTCGTGGTTCTAGCTTGTCTAGTCACTCAGTGCTCTGGTATTCTAGTTTGCTTCATTGGTTTTGACTCGGCTCGTTGTACTACCCTGTTTCTCTGTTTTCCCTTGACCCGGCTTGTCTCTCGCTTATCTGTCTTCTCGTTCCCTCGACCTCGGCTTGCCTCTGACTATTCTTTACTCTCGGTACGTTAGTCCGGCCATTCTAAGGCCCGGTATACGTACCTTTCCACTCTTTGTACTCTGCGTGTTGGATCCCTGTCCCGATCCTGACATTACGACAGGGCCAATGGATCCTGCAGGTACAAACAGTCAGCTTGGTTCTTCGGATCCCAGGTTTGACGCCATGGAACATAGGATGGATCAGATGGCTTTGGCACTACAGGCACTTTTGTCCCGTGCTAGTAATCCACCTGAGGAGACACGTACTCCTTCTATCTCTCCTGCAGTCTCAGGTCTAGAGGTAGCCACTGTAGGTGCTTCTTCCCGTATTACCCCACCAGTACGTTATGGCGGGTCACCGGAGAAGTGTCGTGGCTTTCTAAACCAGATTAGCATCCATTTCGAACTACAACCCCGCTCTTATCCTACAGATAGAGCAAAAGTTGGATTTATTATTACTCTGCTCATTGAAAAAGCTTTGAGATGGGCCAATCCTTTATGGGAGAATGATAATCCACTCGTCTATAATTATAATGCCTTTGTAGCTGCGTTTAGAAGAACTTTTGACCCTCCTGGCAGAAAGGTCAATGCAGCTAGATTAATGTTGCGCCTTAAACAGGACAATCGAACACTTGTGGATTATGCACTAGAGTTCAGATCCTTGGCGGCAGAAGTTAAGTGGAACGAACAGGCTTATATAGATGTGTTTCTGAATGGGTTATCAGATGTAATTCTTGACGAGGTCGCTACTAGAGAACTCCCTGAAAATTTGGAGGATTTAATTTCTTTTATATCTCGTATTGATGAACGCTTAAGAGAGAGGCAGAACACTCGAGATAAGACCCGTAGACCCTCCTTTAAACTAGCGCCTACCTTTCAAATCTCTGAGTTCGAGGACTTACGGATTCCTGAACCTATGCAGATAGGCAGTACTCATCTCACTGAAAGGGAGAGACAGTACAGGAGAAGGGAGGGTTTATGTATGTATTGTGGAGTCAGGGGTCATTTACGCCTAAATTGTCCCAATCGTTCGGGAAACGCTCGCACCTAAGTTCCTCTAGAGGACAGGCCTTGGGTGTTTCTACTTTGTCCTCTATTCACAACTACAAGGAGCTCAGGCTTGTGTTACCCGTTTCTTTAAAGTGGGAGAAGGGAGTAGTTAAGGCTATGGCACTAATCGATTCTGGAGCTGCTGAGAGCTTTATAGATCAGGGTTTTGCTGCCAAGCATGCTATTCCATCCCAGTTAAAAGAGACACCTCTGGCTGTTGAGGCCATCGATGGTAGACCGTTACTTGAGCCTGTTATTTTTCATGAGACCATACCGATTAACTTGACTGTTGGCATCCTGCATAAAGAGGATATATCCTTGATGCTCATTTCTTCTCCGTCTATTCCCATAGTTCTGGGGTACTCCTGGCTGAGGAGACACAACCCTATTATTAATTGGGAGTCAGGGGAGATAGTTTCGTGGGGAGAGAATTGTCAAGAAAAATGCTTGCGGAAGGTCTTACCTCTTGGGTTAACTAATACATCGAATACCTCTGACAACCCTACAGAGACACAAATTCCGCCTCAGTATCTAGATTTAAAGGCAGTATTTGACAAAAAGAAAGCCGATACCTTACCCCCACACAGGTCCTTTGATTGCAAAATTAACCTACTCCCTGGTACCATGCCTCCCAGAGGTCATGTATACCCATTATCTATAAAGGAGAACTCAGTCCTAGAGGAATATATTCACGAGAATTTAGACAAGGGATTCATCAGGAGGTCCTCCTCTCCTGCCGGGGCTGGATTTTTTTTTGTTAAAAAGAAAGATGGTTCTTTGAGACCTTGTATTGATTATCGAGGCCTGAATAAGATAACCATTAAAAATGCCTACCCGATTCCCTTGATCACCGAACTCTTCGATCGTTTGAAGGGCTCTACAATTTTCACCAAGTTAGACCTCAGAGGGGCATATAACTTGGTGAGAATCCAGCAGGGACATGAGTGGATGACGGCATTCAATACTCGATATGGCCACTATGAATATACCGTCATGCCTTTTGGGTTATGCAATGCACCAGCAGTATTCCAAGATCTGATTAATGAGGTTCTTAGGGAATTTCAGCAAGAGTGCGTCATTGTATACCTAGATGATATACTCATTCATTCTAGTGACATTGAGATTCATCACAAACAAGTCAGGAGAGTTTTGCACAAGCTTCTCCAGCATGGCTTGTACTGCAAATTGGAGAAATGTAGCTTTGATCAAACCCAGGTAACCTTTCTCGGCTATGTGATCTCTGGGGAGGGATTTAAGATGGATCCGGATAAGCTCCAATCCATTCTAGAGTGGCCTTTACCCACAGGTCTTAAAGCCATACAGAGATTTATTGGTTTTTCCAATTATTATAGGCGCTTTATTAAGGGCTATTCTTCCATTATTGCACCCATCACTAACATGACCAAACAGGGGGCTGACACTAAGAATTGGACTACTGAAGCTCTCCTTGCGTTCAAGACTCTCAAGGAGCTTTTCGCTTCCGCTCCAATTTTAGTTCACCCTGACACTTCTCTGCCATTTTTGCTCGAGGTAGACGCATCAGAGACTGGTTTAGGTGCTGTTCTATCTCAAAGGTTGGGTGTTGATAAACCATTACATCCATGTGGATTTTTCTCTAAAAAATTGACCGGTACTGAAAGCAGGTATGACATTGGTGACAGAGAATTACTAGCGGTTATCAAGGCTTTGAAAGAATGGAGACATTTATTGGAAGGTACATTACATCCTGTTACCATCCTGACAGACCACAAAAACTTGTCCTATATCGGAGAGGCCAAGCGTCTGTCCTCCAGGCAGGCTCGTTGGTCGTTGTTTCTTACCCATTTCAATTACGTTCTGACTTACAGACCTGGGTCAAAGAATTCTAAAGCCGATGCGCTATCTCGCCAATATGAACCCTCTGCTTCAGTTGAACCACTTTTGTCTTCCATTGTACCCAAATGCAATATTATTGCTAATACCAGTCTCAAGATTCATTCCCCGCTACTTGACCAGATCTTGAAATCGCAACATCTAGCTCCCGGAAACACTCCTGAGGGAAGAAACTTTGTTCCTCCTGAACTTCAACTGGAGCTCTTACAATGTTTTCATGAGAGTAAAATAGCTGGTCATCCTGGTATTCGCAAGACGTACTCTCTGATATCCAAGGATTTCTGGTGGCCTTCACTTCGTAAGGATATTGAGGAGTTCGTTGCAGCTTGTGAGACTTGTGCCAAGACTAAACTATCTCATGCATCCCCATGTGGCCTGTTACACCCCTTGGACATTCCTGAGAAACCTTGGTCCTGTTTGTCCATTGACTTTATCGTTGATTTGCCTGCTTCCAAAAGACAGACTGTTATCCTCACGGTGGTGGATAGATTTACCAAGATGGCCCATTTCGTGCCACTACCCAAACTTCCGACTTCTCCTGAATTGGCGGAGATTTTTGCGAGAGAAGTTTTTCGTCTACATGGGATCCCTTCAGAAATTGTTTCTGATAGAGGCTCTCAATTTGTCTCACGTTTCTGGAGATCCTTTTGTTCTCAAATGGGCATCAAATTGAACTTTTCCTCTGCCTATCACCCTCAGTCTAACGGAGCTGCTGAACGTACTAATCAAAAGATCGAACAGTATCTGCGTTGCTTTGTTTCCGAACACCAGGACGATTGGGTCGGTCTGATTCCTTGGGCGGAGTTCGCACACAATAACCTTGTTTGCGATTCAACTCGCTCTAGCCCTTTCTTCATGAACTATGGCTTTCATCCTTCGATTTTTCCTTCGGTTTCCTCTTCTCAGGGGATACCGTCGGTTGATGATCATGTCGCCAACCTGAAGAAATTATGGGACCAGACTCGACAAATTCTATTACATAGTTCCTCGCTGTTCAAGAAACACGCTGACAAACATAGAAGAGCGGCTCCTGTTTTTGTTCCTGGGGATAGGGTATGGTTGAGTACTAAGAATATTCGCCTAAAAGTTCCGTCCATGAAATTTGCTCCTCGTTACATAGGCCCTTACAGGGTTCTCACTCGTATCAATCCGGTTGCGTATCGCCTTGCTCTGCCACCTGCCTTACGCATTCCTAACTCTTTTCATGTCTCCTTGTTGAAACCCCTCATTTGCAACAAATTCTCTTCTAAGGTCTCCTCGCCTCGTCCTGTTCAGGTGGAGGGTCGGGAAGAGTACGAGGTCAACTCCATCATTGACTCCAGAATTTCAAGGGGAAAATTGCAATATCTGGTCAACTGGAAGGGATATGGTCCTGAGGAGAGGAGTTGGGTACCTCAGGAGGACGTCCATGCTTCTCGCCTTCGCAGAGCATTTCACCTTCGCTTCCCATCTCGCCCCGGTTCATTCCGCCCGGTGGGCGTATCTGAGAGGGGGGGTACTGTCAGGGTACCTGAGGCCTCTACCTCTAAGGGAGGTAGAGACTTGGTGGTGTATCCGTCCAGGCGAGCTGTTTCCTCCGTTCCTCGCGGTTCATCCAGTCACTTAAACACCGGCCGCGAGGAATCCACGTCCTTTTCTAGCAGGACGCTCAATACGTGACGTCATGACGCTAGCACGAGCAATCTGTCACTCAAGTGTCCGATATCCAATCGGTACTTGTCAGAGGCGTGATTTCCATCCAGAGCCAGGGTATTTAAGCTTACTCCTTACTTCAGCTCATTGCCCTGTCGTGGTTCTAGCTTGTCTAGTCACTCAGTGCTCTGGTATTCTAGTTTGCTTCATTGGTTTTGACTCGGCTCGTTGTACTACCCTGTTTCTCTGTTTTCCCTTGACCCGGCTTGTCTCTCGCTTATCTGTCTTCTCGTTCCCTCGACCTCGGCTTGCCTCTGACTATTCTTTACTCTCGGTACGTTAGTCCGGCCATTCTAAGGCCCGGTATACGTACCTTTCCACTCTTTGTACTCTGCGTGTTGGATCCCTGTCCCGATCCTGACAAATATATATAGAGCAGCGCCTATGAAATCAGTCCTCTATTACAGCAGTTTATATTTGTTGTTCTCGTCATTGGCATAGAACTGTAAATCCTGCACCTTTGGTGGTTTGAAGACTATTCATTAGACCCGAGATCTCAAACTTCAGCTTTCAAGATGAAGATTGGCCAAAACCTCCCAAAATTCACGGAAATAAATAGATGCCCAGGAAATTACAGTCGTTGTAATTCAGCAACATCTGGAGGGCCAGAAGTTGAGATGAGGGTCCCATATAGAGACTTGCAGAGCATGATCGACCGACTCATGTTGTGAGATAAACAAGCAGTCCCTATCTGATTCATCCAGTTGAAGGAGCTTTCAGGGTCTCTGTTTCCAAAACCCACCATAATAGGAACTTTGTCTCGTATAAATTTGGACTGGCTGCTATTCTCATAAGACGTGGCGGCGTAAACATGAGATAATTATTTCCATCTTTGATTAGGATTTCAAGGGTTTCTTATTCAATAAAACAACCAATAGTTTAAAAAAAAAAAAAAAAAAACATTTTAATTGAATGGTAAGTTAATAATGCCAAATGCTCAATGTCTCCGCGTTCAAACCACACATATGAGTCAGGATTCATGCCTTGGCACATCCTCCAGAGCAGAAGTCAAGACAGCAGATCTTTAATTACGATTGTACTTTTATGGTATTGAGCCAGTTATTATAAACCATGACAATCTGTTATTCTGCAACAAAGAGAAACCAGATTCCCCTAAATCTGCTAAAAGCATAATATTCATAGATCCATCCCTTCCTCCATCCAACCATCCCTTCATCCATCCATCCATTCTTCCCTTCCTTCCTTCCTCCATCCAACCATCCCTTCATCCATCCATCCATCCATTCTTCCCTTCCTTCCTCCATCCAACCATCCCTTCATCCATCCAGCCATTCTTCCTTTCCCTTCTCCATCCAACTATCCCTTCATCCATCCATCCATCCATTCTTCCCTTCCTTCCTCCATCCAACCATCCCTTCATCCATCCAGCCATTCTTCCCTTCCTTCCTCCATCCAACCATCCCTTCATCCATCCAGCCATTCTTCCCTTCCTTCCTCCATCCAACCATCCCTTCATCCATCCATCTATTCTTCCCTTCCCTTCTCCATCCAACCATCCCTTCATCCATCCATCTATTCTTCACTTCTTTCCTCCATCCAACTATCCCTTCATCCATCCAGCCATTCTTCCCTTCCCTTCTCCATCCAACCATCCCTTCATCCATCCATCCATCCATTCTTCCCTTCCCTTCTCATCCAACTATCCCTTCATCCATCTATCCATCCATTCTTCCCTTCCTTCCTCCATCCAACCATCCCTTCATCCATCCAGCCATTCTTCCCTTCCTTCCTCCATCCAACCATCCCTTCATCCATCCAGCCATTCTTCCCTTCCTTCCTCCATTCAACCATCCCTTCATCCATCCATCTATTCTTCCCTTCCCTTCTCCATCCAACTATCCCTTCATCCATCCATCCATCCATTCTTCCCTTCCTTCCTCCATCCAACCATCCCTTCATCCATCCAGCCATTCTTCCCTTCCTTCCTCCATCCAACCATCCCTTCAACCATCCAGCCATTCTTCCCTTCCTTCCTCCATCCAACTATACCTTCATCCATCCATCCATTCTTCCCTTCCCTTCTCCATCCAACTATCCCTTCATCCATCCATCCATCCATTCTTCCCTTCCTTCCTCCATCCAACCATCCCTTCATCCATCCATCTATTCTTCCCTTCCCTTCTCCATCCAACTATCCCTTCATCCATCCAGCCATTCTTCCCTTCCTTCCTCCATCCAACCATCCCTTCATCCATCCATCCATTCTTCCCTTCCCTTCTCCATCCAACTATCCCTTCATCCATCCAGCCATTCTTCCCTTCCTTCCTCCATCCAACCATCCCTTCATCCATCCATCCATTCTTCCCTTCCTTCTTTCATCCATCCATTAATCCATCCACCACCGCATCATCCCTTCATCCATCCATTTCTCCCTCCCTTTCTCCCTCTATTCATCCGTCGCTTCCTCCATCCACCCATCCATTCATCCACCATTCCATCCATCCTTCCATTACTTCCTCCATTTCTTTCTTCATCCATACACCCATCCCTCCCTACCTCCATTCAGTCATAATCCATCTATCCATCCACCACTCTATCCATCCATCTGTCAGGATGAGGGTAGGAACGAAAACACACAAACCCAGAACAAATTAAAAACTATCCATGTTCCGGTCCTTAGAATGAGAGAAATAGTTGACATCAAGGACAGGAGAGAGGTCAGGATAAATGATTAACAAGCCAAGAGTTAAATACCAAATTAGGAGAGAATACAAGAACACTGTATTGGGCTAACAAAAAACACAACAGGACAACTATGATTGGGACAGGTGAGTATAAGTAAGTAGCGCGTGTTTCCTATTGGAGAACGTCATATTAGAGTTTCAAATGACTCAGTGGAAGAAACTTGTGTCAGCCCGATCCATGACCTCATAAGAGCATGCCCAATTTGGCTTAATATATTTGTCATTCAGACACGAAATTCGGAAGTAAATTCGGACTTGAATGCGGGTGTGAATAAAACTGCACACTTAGAGAGCATGCAGCATCGGGCAGAATGCCAGAGGAAGACCCTGACAACCTATTCATCCATTCATTCATTAAGCCATCCATCTGTCTGTCTATCCATCAATCCAGCTGGAAAATATAAAAAAAGTGTTGGACCCACCTTTTCAGGAACCTTGAGATCCACCCAACGTGCAGTGCCAAAAGGGATGCCTACATGTGCCAGTTTCAGAGTGATTTCCCCAGCTACTTTATATCTGGAGAAGCAGTCACAGTTCCGCAAGGTGAGTGTTAAAGAACTCTCAGTCCTCTCGTCCTCATTGAGAGGGAACACCAAGGCTTCTTCCCACACTGTGTGCTGAGCCCTTTTTATCAGTGACGTTTGAGCTTCTGTTTGCCCATGAGGAGTGGTTAAGGTACCCAGGACATAACAATAGCTTTCAGTGTTGTCCGCACTTGGAAGTGTAGGGCCGATGGCTAAAATACAGAATAACAGAGAACCAAATCACAAGGTAGCATGCCACATCTGTTGCCTACAAAGGTAAATTTTAATAGTTGAATCAAATCATAGGTCACTTAATAATGATATTTATTAAAAAAAATATACAAATTTAACCCAGATCTTAAAGGGGCACTTAACCATCGTAACCACTCTATAGTGTGACAACCAATCATCACCGACCAGGTTGAAAAAAAAATATTTTTTCTGTTTGCAGAAGTGTATATGCCACATTACCAAAGTGGAAGTAACTGATATAAACATAAAGGTATTTTTGTTAAATGTTTATTAGCAATGGCCAAAAAGATTCAAGGGACTGTTTTTGCACATATTTGGTTTCCTGCAGTCAGTCCTGTAAGATTGTGCACAACTGAGCAAATTGTCATTTCCAGGCAAAATTATTCCCATGGACAACAGGGGTTGGGGGAATAATTTCCACAAGATAAAACGTTACTTTGCCATTTTACTAGTTACTAAGTATCTGCAATTACTGTAGCAGAGTCATCAAGTAATATAGAGAAACTGGCACCCATGAGATCAGAATAAGCCCAGACTGGCCAAGTGGGCCCTCAAAATCAAATAACACATTGATTTGAATCATAAGCCTGAAAAAAAACTGGCCTTTCACTGGCAAAAATACAAGCCCAGCTAAATGACAGTAGATGTAAAGATCATCATGCGTCCAGAGGTCCGTCCAGACGGTATGAGATGCTTGCGTGTGCCCAAGTAAAAAGTGTCTGGTGAATAGTGAACTGTGTCAATATGTGCACAAGCCAATGTCATCAAAATACCTACTTTGAACAGAATTTTAAAAGTTGTGTTTTCTGTCATGGGAAGAGCAGAATACTTTAAAGTGGATGTTCATCAGCTGTTTTCGATTTTTGTGTTTTTTCCCAAGCATGCATCAGAGCACACATGGTTAACCTACCCTCCAAGAAAGACACACAAAGCTCTTCCGCCTGTCGTTCATAGCCTAGAGAGTAACGCAGCTTTGGAACATGGTTAAATGCCACTATTTTTTCAAGGCCATTCTTCTCCCCAACATCTAGGTCAGAATGACTTCCACTGTCTCCTAGCAGGGAAACAAACAGACAGTTAGATGACCACATAGATGATGTTACATGTTTACATGTTTACACAGGATGAAATAAGAGCTATAGTTAAGAAATGATGCAGGTATTATCTTTTATCCCCCCTCAATACACATTCTGCTGGAACAGTGCAGCCGACTGACAATTCTAAATTAGTCACTTCTTCGCATTCCTGGACTTTCATTGAACCTGTTCTATGACCTCTTGAAGCAATGCATAAGGTGTCCATTTTTATTTTAAATGTACTCCATTGCTTACATGATGTAAAGTCAACTATGATTTTGTGGCCAATCTTTATTTAGGAGAAGCTTCGATAATTGAGTAACACTATAATAAATGACATTGTAGGCTTTTTAAGCCAAGGTATAGTCGATTTTCCTTCTGGATATAAATGGTGATGTAAATGCTTCTCTAATTGGAGAGCTTTCTTTAAGATCATTGTGTGCTGATGCATTTGAGGAACACTAGGGTGAGTTGTGCTGGTTATCTAATAAGAATTGCTTTTTCCCTCTGTTTCGCCCCTCTTTTTCCTGTTTCTGTGTAGTCTTGATACTATGTTACATATTTGATTAACATATTATACAGTTACTAGCATAAACTACTATTCTTCAATTAGTAACTTTTTTAGTTCCCTGGGAACTGATCATACACCTCACATGCTCTTGGGCGTGTCTATGAAAGATAATTTTAGTGTTGTTTTTTTTTCACAAACTGAGGGTGTAAGTGAATTGTGATTTCTTCCTGGGTACTTTCTGTATATAATTTTTGATTTTAGGTTTCCATCCTTTTTTATTTTATTAAGATTTGAAAAGTGTTTCAAAAGCAAAGAGCAGGATATGCAAACAATAATTAAACAGACACACATAAAACAGGCTAAAGCATCCTTATATTTTCCCTCAAGGTTATCACGCTGTTAATTGAATAGATGAATGAGTCAGGCTGTGTTACCCGTCACTGACTTCCATAATTAATTTACTGTCTTGCAGAAGCGATATCTAGCTCTACTGTAATGCGTATCATTATCCGTCTTCCTGTATGGCTTGCATAACAATGCAAATTTACACTGAGAAAAGACCAATTAAATACTAGACTTGGGCACCCCTGAAATTCTCATTTCGTCCAAATACATTTGGATGGGAAAAAAAATAATTTAGTCCATACCAAATTTAGTTTGTTTGTTCATTCGTTTTCAGATAAAAGGTGGCCATTATTTTAATTCTGGAATTTCATTCGGACTTATGAAATTCTGAGCTGTATTATTATTTAGGGCCTCCGCCCGCCGCCAATGTGTGAGGGCCATGGGGGAAAATAGGTCACCACCTTATTATTATTTAGGGCTATCACCTTCCAGCAATAGATAGTACAAGGGGGGACAGTGTGTCCCCCCCCCCCATTATTATTTTCAATAGCCCTCAGTTAATTATTTAAATATGTGCCACACCATAGGGGCAAGCGAAACCTGTGCCACGTGCCATTTATTAGATTAGCGACAGGGCAGCAATAGATGCCCAGTCATTAATTTTCTGATGACAGCAAGCAGCCCTTGGCTGCTCATTTTTTAGTAGGTACGACCACACTCCTGGCACGACAGGTAGGCGCATGAGGAAGGATTTAATAATACTAATATAGGGTCATATTGACCCCCTGCAGGGTAAAGTGGGAGGCATTGGGGGATTCACATTCCTTCTATTTGTAAATATTCCTATTCCTTCTATGTGAAAATATTACATGTAGGCAGCCTCCTTGTAATAAACTAAAATGAATGATTGAAGAACGAATAGCACGGATATAATTTCATCCAACAAGCAATTTGGTCTTTGTTTCATTTGTTGTAATTTGTATTCGTTCATTCAACTTTCGAATAGCTAAAATTAAGACAAAAACGAATGGCTTACATTTTCTCTACACTTCCACGTTTTACGCAATGCTAACTCTCTTTGGTTAGTCATGAGCTATTATAAAACATTCTTCATAATTAAGTCTTTGAAAAATCCACAATATGCAAAGATTACAATTAAACACAAAGATTCACAGACGACCAGGACATAATTCACCGTTGGATGTAGATGGGTCAGATTTCGGGGTGGTGTCTTTTATTACATTTTCCTTGATAAATGAGTCATGCATTGTGTTTAGTTGCTTGAATGTGCATGTGATGGAGAAATGGGTAGGGCTTACTCTGTTTATGCATTGATTAGTTTGTGAACTTTTTACTGTCACAAAGAGTTCTGAGTTATTCGATAAACCTGAAATTGGCAGAAACTGATCAGGAAATCGAATATTTCAAGCTTGACTGGTGGTTGACATTTTCATATAAAATTCAGGACTAATTTTGCAATTATTCAGTATTCAAATGACAACAGTCACCTCAAAACGATATTTTTAATATAATAATCTGTACATCAAGTATTAAGAGGAAATACATTTAAAAAAAAAACAATTTTTTTTTAATTAAGTATATGGAAAGCATTAGTTATGGAGAAAGTCTAGAAAAACATAATTTGTTTTCCATAAAACAAAAAGGTGCATCAGAGGGTATATGGTGGCACTATACAAATATAAACAGGTTCAGTACAAACCACTATGTGATAACCTAGTAGCAGGAATATACACCAGAAGAGGTCACCCATTTAGACTGGAAGAAAGGAGTTTTCACTTACAGCACAGGAAAGGATTCTAAAGAGGTTGTGCAGATTCTATAGATATGTATGAAAACAACTTATTGATCAAAGGAGAAATCTAATTGCCAATTTGGAGTCAAGAAGGATTATTTCCCTTTTGTGGCATAATTAAAAATAACTACAATTGGGAGTTTTTTGCCATTGTTTTGATCAACAGCATGAAATAATGGGCTTCAGGGTTGAACTTGATGGACTTTGTTTCTTTTTTTTTACATTTATAGGTACACAGTAGGTTGAAAAAAGACCAATCATACTTCTTTTAGTATGTCAGAATCCCTTAGCTATATACATGAACCGTGGGTGTTTAACCCCTTATGGACCAAACTTCTGGAATAAAAGGGAATCATGACATGTCACACGTCATGTGTCCTTAAGGGGTTAAAAACCAATAGTTGATCTCTATGATCTTCCCTAGTTCACTCTGTGCCCAGAAGCAGGGAAGACCATAGAGACTACCTTGGTTTTCAAACACTGTCTGACCCAAAATGCATGTATATCAGCTGAACCCTCCTGTCATATACTATGGATGAGTTTTTCCTCATTATTTTCTACCTGGAGTGTCTTTATGGAAGCAATGGACAAATGGAAGCTGTTCATCCTCTTTATTATAAACTAGACACTTCATGATACCAATGTCATAACAATGTGCCCTCGGTAGCACTGACTAAAGACCAGCTAAGAGACGCGTATCTGATAAATAAGACATTAATTTGTCTCTCCATGACTTCACTAGACAACCATGAATGTGAAGAAAGTATAAAGACTTTAGCCTTGATTTAATGGTTCTTGATTAGCTTTTCAAATGACCACAGTCTGTTAGAAAAAGTCTTCAAATTATTTATCTACATGAATTGCCATTAAAGTCTAATGGAATTTTTGTAGATAAAAGTTTTTCTAATAGATTGTGATCATTTGAAAAGCTTGCTTAAAAATATTAAATCGAGCCCTATATGAGAAGGTCACTGCTTCTTTAATGGTTCTTTTGGAGAGGTCCTAACTTGGTTAGCGAACGGCTACATGTCACTTGACTTCCATTACCTGAAACACATTCTGCTGTGATGGTGTCTTCCTGTGAATTCCCTGGAGGTCCAACCATTTCTTTTGTTTCATTGTCTGTCATCTTCAAATTGTAATTTTTGCAATTAACTATCTCCGGGGATGTCTCTTTGGCTCCGTAGATGTGCAGAAAATTAACGCTTGCTTGCTGGTGTACCGCTTCAGTGCACTTGTAAATGTTCATCTAAAAAAGGAGGGGGAAAAGAAAATTTAAAGGAAAAAAAAAAACATCAAGAGGCCTCAAGAGAGTCACAAGATAAATCAAAGACTATTTTTTGGCTGAAGATGGAATTTGGCAAATTCCATTCGGCAGAGTCCATGCATGGTGCACATTTTGATAGCTACAGCTACAAAGAAACATGTCTCGATTCCCTTGAGTAGTCTCAGGTTCCCAGTGTCCCAATATTGCGGATATTAAATAGAAATTGCATCAATCACACTATATGGAAGATCACAGCAAATCCCATCTATTGAAGAAGCATTTTCTCTTTATTATCTCACAATTTCTCTTTCCTTTGAGGTCTGTATGGAAGACATACAGAGCTACGAGACAGTCAAACTCTCTGTAATGTGCAGTGTGTATAAATCCATCTCAGAGCTCCACAGCAATAAAACTCACAGTACATTTTAGTGTGTTTAAGTTTATCACATGCTCCACAGTAATAGAACTTTCGTGAACAATGTAAGTATCACCACCATGGCATCTAAGATTACACAATAATTATTACTTAATTTAGTGGTGTGGGTGCTATATATGCACGATGCATTCCAGCTTAGAGCCACACAGGCAGAATCATACAGTAACATAATAATGAGGCACTCTCCAGCATATAAGAATGCCTATGATTAAGCACCCGTTACTGCAAAATGCTTTTAGTGCAAAATGTTTTTTTTTCTTCTGTTCCATAAACTGAGAATCAAAGCAATATTTCCAAGTTAAAGGGAAACTCATATGGCTTATACCATGTGCAGCTGAGATTCTTAATAGTCGACCCCTGACATTGCTCAGATATTTTAAACAGATGGGGAATGAGGCATTTGCTTGAAAAGAAAGCAGACAGTAAGAAAATCAGGCGATGTTTCAAATATCATTGCAGAATATGGTTTTACATTTACAAATTCGCAGCAAAAATACAGAAGAAACAAGTTGCTGAAGACGTGTTGAAAGGTGCCTATGACTAAGTGCCAATGGTGGCATAAAATGTGCCAAGTTTCCTTTTTTCAGCTGTTAGTTTCTAACCACTGTGTATTTACTGTGAGTTTGTAAAAAAATAAATCTTTATGTAATGAATATTGGAAGCATCACACATGCTTTTAGTGTACTAGACTAATAACCTTAATTTTCAGATTACTTATAGTGGGCAAATCAACTTGGCAGAGAAATGTCGGTCATGGTTGTGCAGTGCGTCAACAAATATATTTTGGAAAGAGAACCATAATACATAAAATAGTTATAAGATCATTTTATCATCCCAAATTTCCCTATTCAGGAGGACAGTCTATATTTTGGGCACAAATCCTTCTGTCCCTCTTTTCTATCCCAATGTCCCTATTTTCTACGAGCTCCTAGAGTTGCGACAGGCAACCTTTGGTACTCCATATGTAGACTACATCTCCCCTGATGCTTTGTCAGCATTATGACTGTAAGATCATTATGGGAGATATTGGAGAGCCACTACTTTAGAGGGACACATTTAGCTAAGGGGTGTGAGTGGGGCTGAGGTCATGCGTGTGGCTGTTTGGAGTCATTTTAAGTGACTGACTAATAGCAATTTATGAAACTAAAATGTAATGTTAGAACAAGTGTATCTAATTTACACAGACTGATTTTCTAAACACATTTATTGTAGATTAAAGTGTTAAAGGGAAACTATAGTGCCATGAAAACACATTCCTTTTCCTGGTACAAGTGGCGAAACAACCGCGGTCGCAGGGGTCACAGCTGTGACCGGGTCCGTCATTCGAGGAAACCGGCCACCCTGTGGACCAATGCAAACCCTACGACCGCCGCCATGTGTTGTGGCCCCAGCCCGCTCGGTATAACCACCGAGGCCCATCAGGTGGCCCATGCTGTTAGGACCACCCGATGGCTATGAATTTCCAGGGAGCCTGGTCAGCGTTGCGGCGCATTAACAGCTGACCGGGCCCCCTGCGATGACATCACAGCTGGGAGGAAGTCACTGCCCCAGTCACTCCTCCCAGCTTACAACAGGAGTGGTGCGGGAGGAAGGAGAGGAGGGAGTCAGGCTGAGCAACCACTGGACCCCAGGGAAGTCACCTGCATCTAAAAGCCACTAGAGGTGGAGTTAACCCCAGCGAATAATTATTGCAGTTTATTAAAAACTTCACTAATGACCTGTTCAGGGACCTGGTACACTGCACCCAGACCACTACAATGAGCTGAAGTGGTCTGGGTGCCTATAGTGTCCCTTTATTGAAACATTATTGCTGTGAAGCTCTGTTATACACTCAAAAACACCAACTAGTAAAGAGTAAAATTAGGATAGAAAAAAGCAGCAGAGGGATTAAATTCAAAATAGAACAGTCCAACCAAAATAAAGACACTTGGGAGTTTTGGTACAGTGGATGGGGTGCAGCCTCACAGAACCATTTTCGTGTGGATTAAGAGAGTAGGATGTGAGCTGTTTATTGGCAGGAAAGTAGCAGCAGATAGTATTCATACAAGATCTCTGCTAGCCCAGTTCTGCATGTGTTTGCACTTTGGCTACTAACCGACAAACTTAATGATCCCCACCTATTATTGGGATATTTCTCAATGGACTACACAGTCTGACAGGCTATGATAGGAATGTATAATGGCCATGGAAGGGTTTACAAGTAAGTGCAAGGAATCAGGGCCGCCATCAGGGCATGACGACCATAACAGTTGTCATGGGCCCGGCGGTCCTGGGGGGCCCCAGACCCACATACTGCTGCAGTAAGTAATGGCTGTGCTGGGGAGTTAAACAATCTCCCCAGCCAGCCTGCACTCAGCAAGGGGCCCGCATAGCCGTCCGCGGGCCACTGCTGCTACTAATCATCTCCTCCGTGCAGGGCACACTGAGGGACAGCTTTAGGGCCCTCCAAAAGACCCCACTAGGCTGCCCCTCAGTGTGCCTGTCTCCAAACACAGCCTCACTGAGCTGCCTGTAACTGCTCAGGGCAGCTCCGTGGGGCTTGTTCTGCAGGAAGTGACATCACCAGTCACAGTGCACAGTGAGCTGTGCGGAGCTGCCCTGAGCAGACTTACAGGCAGCATGTCAGCATTGTGAGGTTCCTTCAGAAGAGGACCACCAGAGAGATAAGGTTTAGGAGGGTTTTGGGAGCCCCTACCCCCCCTGCTCCCACTGCATACCCTACCCCCCGCTCCCACTGCATCCCCTATCCCCCCTGCATCCCCTATCACCGCTACCCCCATGCTCCCACTGCATCCCCAACCCCACTGCATCCCCTATCCCCTGCTCCCACTGCATCCCCTACCACCCCTGCTCCCACCCCCTGCTCCCACTGCACCCCTGCTTCCACTGCATCCCCTACCCCCCTGCTCCCACTGCATCCCCTGCTCCCACTGCATCCCCTATCACCCCTACCCCCCTGCTCCCACTGCATCCCCTACCCCCTGCTCCCACTGCATCCCCTACCCCCTGCTCCCACTGCATCCCCTACCCCCTGCTCCCACTGCATCCCCTACCCCCTTCTCCCCTGCTCCCACTGCATCCCCTATCCACTGCATCCCCTATCCCCTATCCCCTGCTCCCACTGCATCCCCTATCCCCCCTACCCCCCTGCTCCCACCCCTGCTCCCACTGCACCCCCTACCCCCCCCCATCCCCTATCACCCCTACACCCATGCTCCCTCTGCATCCCCTACCCCCCCCTGCTCCCTCTGCAGCCCCTACATCCCTGCTCCCTCTGCAGCCCCTACCTCCCTGCTCCCTCTGCAGCCCCTGCTCCCTCTGCAGCCCCTACCCCCTGCTCCCTCTGCAGCCCCTAGCCCATACCCGCTACAGCTCCTACCTCCCTGCTTCCTCTGCAACCCCTACCTCATTCAGCCCCTACCTCCCTGCTCCATCTGCAGCACCTACCCCTGCTCCCACTGCAGCCCCTACCTCCTGCAGCCCCTACCTCCCTGCTCCCTCTGCAGCCCCTACCTCCCTGCTCCCTCTTCAGCCCCTACCTCCCTGCTCCCTCTGCAGCCCCTACCTCCCTGCTCCCACTGAATCCCCTACCCCTCTGCTCCCACTGCAGCCCTTACCTGCTGCTCCCACTGCAGCTCCTGCCCCCTGCACTGTGCGCAATGGTAGGGTTTCGCTTTTGGTAGTGGCTAGTGGGCTACCCAACTGCTCCCACTGCAGCTCCTATTACCCTTAGCACCCACTACATCCTGTCCCTCCTCTGCACCCACTACAGCCTCTATTCCCCCCTGTACCCTCTGCAGCCCCTTCCACTCACACCCTTTACAGCCCCTTCCTTTCGGCACCCTCTGCAGTCCCTACCCCTTTGCACGCACAAACATAAAGGGACACTATGGTTACCAGAACAACTACAGCTTAATTTATATTATACAGCTCAATGTAGTTGTTTTGGTGAGTATAGTCTACCACTGCAGGGTTTTTGCTGCAAAGACTGCCTTTTCAGAGAAAATGCAGTGTTTACATTGCTGCCTAGGAACACCTAGGCGCTTCCTGTGTCAGTGTTGCAAAATGTGCAGCACTGACATTCAACATCTCCATGCTCTGCATGTCGACGCTGAACGCTTGTCATAGAGAAGCATATATATATATATATATATATATATATAAAAGAATTGAAGACAGGAGCACTCTCTGGGATTTTTCAAATTTGTATTAATAAGAAATCACCACTTCTACATCAACGTTTCGACCCTTCTGGGCCTTTATCAATATATATATACACATACACGATTTTCGCTATATATATATGTGCACAGAGGGCCCCCTGATACCTGTACAATGTAGAGGGGGCCCAGCAGCACACTCTGTCCTCCTTTCCAGCTGCTCTCTGTCTAACGTTCCTGCACCCTGCGGCAGCCAGAGCATTGCCACGGGTTACTATGGCAACGCTCCGCACAGCACGCAGGCCTGTCTCGTGAGATTTAGTCAGAGAGGAGCTAGAAAGGAAGACAATGTGTGCTGCTGGGCCCCCTCTTCAATGTACCGCGGCTGGCTCCCTCCACCATGCCACTGGATCAACAGGAAATGCGAAAATATATATGAATATGAAATATACACAAATAAATAAATAAAATAATACTCCCCTTCCCCCCCTATTTTACACACACACTGAATCCTTACAAGCACACTCTGCACTACACACACACACACACTACATTCACTCAACACACTGCACTACACACACACTACATTCACTAAACACACTCTGCACTCACTACAAACACTACATTTACTAAGCACACTCTGCACTACAGACACACACTACATTCACTATCACCCCTACACCAGGATTCTAACCTGTTGTGTAAAAACGGAAAATAAAGTATATACAGCTTTAATAACTTCCCTTCAGAAGGGGGTGGTAGAGAGGCAGTCTAAATTCCCACAGCTGTTTAAAATGTATCCAGTAAAATAGAGACTGCAAATTGAAAGGGCCAGGGAGCAAACATAGTTGCTATGTATATAAAGCACACCAAATCCTTTTCTTGATCTATTAAATTCAAAACGCAGCTATATTGATTGGCTAGACTTAGCCTTGTAATTACTGCTAGAAAAGAATGACAGGATAAGCCGGTGGACGGAAAGTTCACTAAACAGTGAACTAGCAGTTATGACATAGAAACTACAAACAAAGGAGGTATAGGGAAACAAGGGTACTTTGTAGGAGTTAAAGACTAGAGTGGAATATAATAGGTAAGGGTAATTCCCAGGGTAAAATCTGCATACAAGTAGTTACCGCTAATAGCAATGAGGAACATAAATCCTCCAGATATCCTTTTGCCCCTGCTTGCAAGTGATCCGTATCTCATAGAACCAGGGGGTAATCATCCATAGAGAGCAGCTAAGTCTCGTAGGTGCTATGTTCCCTGCCACTGGTCCCTGAATCTCCTAGTAAACACCTTCTTGGGTGTTCTATGCTAGTACCACATCTCCCCTAGATAACTATCTCTGCTCCAATCTACCAATAATCAAAAAGAAAATGCTACTAAACAAAAAGTAAGTGCATGGTGCTTAAAGTGCTCAAAATCAAGTGAGGGTAAAAAAGGCCAGACGCATGTTTCGGTGCACGACACTGCACCTTCGTCAGGGCTAATCTTCTCTACTTGGGAACCGGGTATTTAAATGCATGAGGACCATTCAGCTGTTTCCACGTATCCTTCTAGGTTACGTGTCCTAATTTAATTTAGAATCACGTCACTGCCCGATGTGGGAGAGGAAGGGTGGGAGGTGGCAGGGGGTGGTATCCGCAGACAGGCCAACCAGATCCTCTTCCCAAGTGACTCACCGTGCAAGCCGCACCCCATCTCTGACGCTCAATTGTTGTGGGCGTATTGAGTGGTAGCTCCAGCCCAAGTCTACCATGAAGCTCCTACCCCGTGTATGTTCACCGTCTACTCTTGTGGGCCAGTGTGGGGCGGTAAAGGGGAGGGGGGAGGAGGAGTCATGTTCTTCAGTTCATTGCTGCTGGATCTTGTTTGACATAATTCTGTATGATTTTAGGACATGTTCAGAATGAATAATTACATCTCCTTTCACCTGCTCATTACATGTCGAGCTGGTACTTGCTATTGTAACTAAGTATTGGGAGGAGCTGGACCATATGTGAAAGTCACCTAATGATTTGCAAACCAAATGATGCCCTTCACTAGTCAATTTACCAGTATTGTAGAGGCATTGATTACTAGATTATAAGGTTATCTAATAGACCTCTTGGAGGTTCATATGATCTGCTGTTAGGTGTCCTCAATTTCTAATATGACGGATCCGCATAATTGGGATTCTGTTGTCCTTCAAGTCATTGGTGAATATATTCAGTAATTTCATAAACCCTCTGTCCCATTATTTGAGATTTATTACTGAAATAAAGATTGAAAAGTAAAAAATTCTTATTTACAGTTATTAGTTCCAAACGTTATCAATTGCTGTGATATTAATAATTTTGATATTTTAGAATTTTTCAGAGATCATTAATGAAGGGAGAGTAGGAAAATCATTTGTTTAGTATTCTTATCGAATTGATATGCTCCAAAATTCATTTTTTGAAGGGATGAAAGGTCTTACCCACATATAGTATGTTGCAATGGCATGTGATTAAGTATACGACCCCTTTGGTGTTACAGTTAAAGAAAGAGAACGGTCGAAACTTTTCGATGTGGGAGCTGTTTTCAAAGCATTTGGAGTCGTTGTTGTTGGAAATGGCTGTGTACCAAGGCATCCTTGAGGTTTTTACCCCTTCTTGCTACGATGCACGCGCTCAATGGAATTACATCCTTTAAGTATTTGTCCTGTTTAAGGAGAGGCCAGAACCTATTCATAATTGTTTTCACTTGGTCCCAGCCTGCATCAAAAGTAGCCATGCATCTGAGTTGTTTTTGATCTGTGTTGGTTTGAGTAGAGACAGACCTTTTGTCTTACATAGAGGTAGGGACGTGTCTTCCGCAAGGCAAACAAGGCATCTGCCTTGGGCGGCACTTTGCAGGGGGCAGTAAAAAAAAGCTGCCCCAAACGCCCAGGCAGATCCCTTGCTTTCCTCGTGTCCTGGGGGCTCAAGAGCTGGCCGGCTGGCTACTTTTGAGGCTGGCGGCGGGCGGCGGGCAGCGAGGGAGAATACTCACCTGAGCTCTTCCTGCTCAGCTCCCTCTGCGCCGTTTAATGAAGCCGGGAGCTGGAATATGACGTCAGACCGGCTCCCAGCATCACTAAGCGGAGAACGAGGAAGCTGAGCAGGAAGATTAGAGCTCCCTCGCCGCCTACTCTGCTGTTCCGCCCCCTACCTGCCCGCCCAGCAGCCCTACTGGACCGTAGGTAAGTAATCCACCCCAGTTCTCCCAGGGAGGCTGGGTGGATTTAAAATAAAATTAAAAAAATAAGAATTTGTGAGTGTTGGGAGAAATGTGTATGTGTGTATGTGTCTGTAAGTGTGTATGTGTGTATGTGTCTGTAAGTGAATGTGTGTGTGTCTGTAAGTGAATGTGTGTGTGTGTGTGTGTGTCTGTAAGTGTGTATGTGTTTGTGTTTGTCTGTGTGTGTGTGTCTGTAAGTGTGTGTGTGTCTATAAGTGTGTGTGTCTATGTGAGTGAATGTGTGTGTGTGTCAGACAGTGAGTGCGTGCGTCTGTCTGTGAGAGTGTGCGTCTATCAGTGTGTGTCCAAGTAATAGTGTGAGTGTATGTCATTGTTTGTCAGTGTATATGAGAGTTTGGGTGTCTGTCAATGAGTGTATGCGTCTGTCAGTGAGTGTATGCGTCTGTCAGTGAGTGTGCGTTTGTCAGTGAGTGAACGTCTGTCAGTCAAAGTGCGGCATTGACAGGAAGGGGTGGGGAAAATTTTAATCGGGGGGGAGGGGGTGTGTGCCTAGGGCAGCACAAATCCTAAATACACCACTGCATAGAGGTCATACTGATGGAGATTACACAGAGGTCATACTGATGGAAGTTACATAAAGGTCAGACTGATGGGAGGACTGCTCAGAGATCTGTGCAAAATCTTGTTACATGCCCCCCAGGTCAGAAGTTGACATCTAGTAATGAAAGGGTTAAATTACTGGCATTCATACTCGTGCGTGCACACACAATATGGTCCAGGAATTACTTTTCGTCATGCATTGGACTCATTCACGCAAATTAAGCTCAACTTGCACAGAGTGTGTTGCTTAGAAACTGCTCAGTCTCAAGTGTGATTTTAGGGACCTGCTGTTACCCTTTTAAACAGTAATTTGTTGTATTTCTGCATTTCACAGCGGCCAAGAGAGATTTCAGGAAAAGTCACCAGGTATTTGATTTTACAACGTGCGGGCATTAATATAGGAAATAGCTTTTTTCTGATTCACAATGTGTTTTTTTTTACAGCTAACACATAGCTGAGTGATAAGCCAGGGTGTGTGAATAGGTTGGTAGATTAAAAATAAAAAGCTGTATTTTGCATTATATATTATTTCTTGATTACTTCTAATATAAAATGTACTTAATGAACCAATTCAGATGTGATATAAGTGTTTTTGTTTTTTAATCTGCTTTATATCCCCTCCCTCCCCCCTTCTAACCTTTGTCCAGCGAGGGGGGATATCGATTGTAAAGCCCTGGTGGTCCAGCGGAGAATCCCTGGCTGTTCAAGTGGTAAGAGTGAACTTTAGCCTGAAGCGTCCTAGGGCTAGAGTTCATACTTACGCAAACGATTGTTACCGTGGTAACTGCAGGAACGCTCAGAGGTCGCGAGAGGACACCCGGTGGAGCTGAAAGCAAAAACTACCGGGTATCCTCTCCCTCCCCCGCCGGCCGCCAGCAAAGTGCCAGCGGGCCGGTGAGAGAGAGCTCTGATCTCTCCTCTGGTCCATGAAAGCACCCAGCAGGACCGGTACTATCCTTCTGGGGCCGGCAGGGAAGAGCACTGTTTATTTTTTCCAGGAGTGGGGAGGGGCAGGGGGGAAAGGGGGTAGGGTGATTGCCCCGTTGCACCCCCCCTCCCCCTCGATCCACCACAGGTTGTTGATCAGTCTAGACCTGTGGTCAAAGACTGCTAGCATTTCTATGATAATTTCTCTTATTCCGGCTCATATGCCATCTTGGTACAGAGATGCAGGTTGGCATTCTTTTGTAGGTATGGGCAGTGGTGTATCCTGGTTTTGTGCTGTCCTAGGCGCCGCCCGACTGTTAGCCGCAAGGCTATCAAGACATTTGCCTTGGGCATTTGGGGGTGGCTTTTTTTTCCGCCCCCTGGAAAATGCCGCCCAAGGCAAATGCCTTGTTTGCCTCGCGGCTAATACGCCCCTGGGTATGGGTGATGGTATGGGAGTTCCTTTCTTTGACTATCCGGCAGATATCTGTGTGTTAGCAATGGATTGGCTATCCGGCAGGAAGCTGTGTGTTAGCAATAGTCTGGCTATCCGGCAGGAAGTTGTGTGTTAGCAATGGTTTGGCTATTCGACAGGTAACTGTGTGTTAGCAATGGTTTGGCTATTCGACAGGTAGCTGTGTGTTAGCAATAGTTTGGCTATTCGACAGGTAGCTCTGTGTTAGCAATTGTTTGACTATCCGGCAGGAAGCTGTGTGTTAGCAATAGTTTGGCTATCCGGTAGGTAGCTGTGTGTTAGCAATGGTTTGGCTATCCGGCAGGTAGCTGTGTGTTAGCAATTGTTTGACTATCCGGCAGATATCTGTGTGTTAGCAATGGTTTGGCTATCCGGCAGGTAGCTGTGTTGTAGCAATAGTTTGGCTATCGGCAGGAAGCTGTGTGTTAGCAATGGTTTGGCTATCCGTCAGGTAGCTGTGTGTTAGCAATGGTTGGCTATCCGGCAGCTAGTTGTGTGTTAGCAATGGTTTGGCTATCCGGCAGCTAGCTGTGTGTAAGCAATAGTTTGGCTATCCGGCAGGTAGTTGTGTGTTAACAATGGTTTGGCTGTCCGGCAGGTAGCTGTGTGTTAGCAATGGTTTGGCTATCCGGCAGGTAGCTGTGTGTTAGCAATGGTTTGGCTATCCGGCAGGTAGCTGTGTTGTAGCAATAGTTTGGCTATCGGCAGGTAGCTGTGTGTTAGCAATAGTTTGGCTATCCGGCAGGTAGCTGTGTGTTAGCAATGGTTTGGCTATCCGGCAAATATCTGTGTGTTAGCAATGGTTTGGCTATCCGGCAGGAAGCTGTGTGTTAGCAATAGTTTGTCTATCCGGCAGGAAGCTGTGTGTTAGCAATAGTTTGGCTATCCGGCAGGTAGCTGTGTGTTAGCAATGGTTTGGCTATCCGTCAGGTAGCTGTGTGTTAGCAATGGTTGGCTATCCGGCAGCTAGTTGTGTGTTAGCAATGGTTTGGCTATCCGGCAGGTAGCTGTGTGTTAGCAATAGTTTGGCTATCCGGCAGGTAGCTGTGTGTTAGCAATGGTTTGGCTATCCGTCAGGTAGCTGTGTGTTAGCAATGGTTGGCTATCCGGCAGCTAGTTGTGTGTTAGCAATGGTTTGGCTATCCGGCAGGTAGTTGTGTGTTAACAATGGTTTGGCTGTCCGGCAGGTAGCTGTGTGTTAGCAATGGTTTGGCTATCCGGCAGGAAGCTGTGTGTTAGCAATAGTTTGTCTATCCGGCAGGAAGCTGTGTGTTAGCAATAGTTTGTCTATCCGGCAGGAAGCTGTGTGTTAGCAATAGTTTGTCTATCCAGCAGGTAGCTGTGTGTTAGCAATAGTTTGTCTATCCGGCAGGAAGCTGTGTGTTAGCAATGGTTTGGCTATCCGGCAGGTAGCTGTGTGTTAGCAATGGTTTGGCTATCCGGCAGGTAGCTGTGTGTTAGCAATGGTTTGGCTATCCGGCAGGTAGCTGTGTTGTAGCAATAGTTTGGCTATCGGCAGGTAGCTGTGTGTTAGCAATAGTTTGGCTATCCGGCAGGTAGCTGTGTGTTAGCAATAGTTTGGCTATCTGGCAGATATGCAGGTAACTGTGTGTTAGCAATGATTTGGCTAGCCAGAAGATATCTGTTTGTTAGCAATGATTTGACTATCCGGCAGATATCTATGTGTTAGCAATGATTTGGCTATCCGGCAGGAAGCTGTGTGTTAGCAATGGTTTGGTTAACCGACAGGAAGCTGTGTGTTAGCAATGATTTGGCTATCCGGTAGGAAGCTGTGTGTTAGCAATGGTTTGGTTATCCGGCAGGTAGCTGTGTGTTAGCAATGGTTTGGCTGTCTGGCAGGAAGCTGTGTGTAAGCAATGGTTTGGCAACTTAAGCTCGGGGGGAGAAAGGACATGCCGAGCTCCATACCCACCAGAATGTGTAGCAGTTATAGTACTTGGAGTGTTCCTTTAATAGCAATACTACAATGAATTTCCCTCCCCCTAACCCAAAAATGAAGGTTTTATTTTAAAGGGACACTCCAGGCACCCAGACCACTTCTGCTCATTGGAGTGGTCTGGGTGCCAACTCCCACTACCCTTAACCCTGCAAGTGTAATTATTGCAGTTTTTCATAAACTGCAATAATTACATTGCAGGGTTAACTCCACCTCTAGTGGCTGTCTACTAGACAGCCACTAGAGGTCACTTCCTGGGTTCTAGCACAGGAAACCTGTGCTAGAGCGTCGCTGGACGTCCTCACGCTGTGTGAGGACGTCCAGCGTCGCTCAAAACCCCATAGGAAAGCATTGAAATGATTTTTCAATGCTTTCCTATGGGGGGACGTAATGCGCATGCGCGGCATTTCCGCGCATGCGCATTAGGTCTCCTCGGCCGGTGGGCGAGATCAGTCTCGCCCACCGGCCGACGCAATCACTGGGAGGAGCGTCGCGGAGGCGGAGACAGCGGCGAGGGACATCGCCGCTGTCCCAGGTGAGTCACTGAAGGGGTTTTCACCCCTTCATTAACCGGGGATTGGTGGGTGGGAGGGAGAGGGACCCTCCAGTGCCAGAAAAACGGATCGTTTTTCTGGCACTGGAGTTTCCCTTTAAGTCTGAATTTATCTCTGATAAAAACTGCCATGTTCTAAGTTTCCTCATTCTTGCAGATTTAAAAATCAAATTGACCTACATTCGATTACCTAGTCTTAGAGCTTGACACTAGAAAGGCAAGAGGTGAATTTCGTAAAAACATTATTTATAGCATCAAGGATAAATCCTTTTCCCCCCTGTTATTTGTGCTGGGAAATAACTCATGAATTACATTACAGCCCGGGCCCACTGTACATGATCATGTAATAGCAATTGTGACGGACCGCTGGCACTCTGACTGAGTACCACCGCCAATCGATGCTCCTAGCGCTTGCCGAGGACTCTGAGCACTCCAACCGACACCATCAGCACTGTGGACCCCACTTCCAGCGATGCAGCTGCACCGGGGTCTTGCCGTCTCTCACCCACCCTGGATCCACAACCAGGATCCAGCTTCCAGTGGGTGAACCTCTCCTAAATCCAGAGAGCATAGCAGGAACAAATCAAGCTCTTACAAGAGCTTACTCTAGGGAGTAAGTGATTATAGCAATCCCCAGAGTGTAGGTATCCCTTCCCCCAAGCATGAGCCAAGGCTTCAAGAAAGGTGCAAGTAGGTCTGGTTTATTGAGGGCTACCTGCCTGGTATTTATGCAAGTGTCCACCAGGTGGACACTCCCCAAGGGGACCTGATGGAACAATGGGACACATATTGGATATTAGCCAATCACAGACAATACAAACAAAACACTCCCACAGTGACATTACAATCCCTCCTCTCTATCCTGGAGATAATTGGGAAGTAATCAAATTATCTCCCAGGACAGAGGCATTAACCACATGGTTGTAAAAATACATAAAATTACACAATGTTACAATTACTACATAAAACATATAACATGCAACATGCCCCCAGATAGCTTAGATTTGAGCGCACATTATTACCAAATGGCGCTCAGATCACCTACATACAGTTCAATCGCCATGGAGCCAAAGTCTTTTCCATAGTCTTTTGTTACACGAATAGGCTCCATGGCATAGCTATCTGGGGTAGCACTACTCACATACTGAAAGTCCCGAACGCCCCGGCAGAAATACACAAATAAACCTTATTGCAGTGTAAAATACAGCTATCAGCACAGGGGCCATAGTCGGAAGGCAGGAGGTTAGCCAGTAGTCCCCTCCAGGCACAAGTGGCGAAGGGCACTTCGTCACAGCAATAATACAGTTTATAAGAGAAATAGTATGGGAGTTAGCATTCTACAGTAGAAAGATGACAATTTTATAACTCCCAGACACACTGGCTGTGACCAAAGACTATTGCTTGTGGGTTCAACAGTGCTATAGAAGGCTAAGCGAGCATTTTTATTGGACATGTCACTTCCTGGTTTGTGAGAACTTACTGCAGATCCTGCAAAGAATTTGCAGAAAATGCAGTAAATTTAAACATGAATACCTGTTTTTCATGTTTAATTATTTTACTGTATTGTGTGAATACAAAGCAATAAAAGAATGCATCAACTCAGCATAGAGTGTCGGTTTCGGCTGCTGCAGTACCAAAAAGGCTATAACATTATTTGGGGAGTGATTTCAAGACATGATGCATTTTTGGGTTTTACTGGTCAATAAATGGGGTATCTTTATATTCAATCAGTACCCGAGCAACATCTTTAAATCTAATCTGAACTGTTCTTTAATATGACACAAGCACATATTTTGGACCTTTAAATTAACACACAGTGAAATTCTCCTACTTTTAACCCTTCATACACCTCTTACATGAGCTCTACTCTCACTAACAAACTGGCTCTAATTTCTGTCCTCATCCCAAGGAAAGACCCCTATGTTACTATAATTCACTAATCCCAAGGAAAGACCCCTATAATGTTACTATAATTAACTAATCCCAAGGAAAGACCCCTATAATGTTACTATAATTAACTAATCCCAAGGAAAGACCCCTATAATGTTACTATAATTAACTAATCCCAAGTAAAGACCCCTATAATGTTACTATAATTAACTGATCCCAAGTAAAGACCCCTATAATGTTACTATAATTAACTAATCCCAAGGAAAGACCCCTATAATGTTACTATAATTAACTAATCCCAAGTAAAGACCCCTATAATGTTACTATAATTAACTGATCCCAAGTAAAGACCCCTATAATGTTACTATAATTAACTAATCCCAAGGAAAGACCCCTATAATGTTACTATAATAACTAATCCCAAGGAAAGACCCCTATAATGTTACTATAATTAATGAATCCAAAGGAAAGACCCCTATAATGTTACTATAATTAACTAATCCCAAGGAAAGACCCCTATAATGTTACTATAATTAACTGATCCCAAGGAAAGACCCCTATAATGTTACTATAATTAACTGATCCCAAGGAAAGACCCCTATAATGTTACTATAATTAACTAATCCCAAGGAAAGACCCCTATAATGTTACTATAATAACTAATCCCAAGGAAAGACCCCTATAATGTTACTATAATTAACTAATCCCAAGGAAAGACCCCTATAATGTTACTATAATTAACTGATCCCAAGGAAAGACCCCTATAATGTTACTATAATTAACTAATCCCAAGGAAAGACCCCTATAATGTTACTATAATTAACTGATCCCAAGTAAAGACCCCTATAATGTTACTATAATTAACTAATCCCAAGGAAAGACCCCTATAATGTTACTATAATTAACTGATCCCAAGGAAAGACCCCTATAATGTTACTATAATTAACTGATCCCAAGGAAAGACCCCTATAATGTTACTATAATTAACTAATCCCAAGGAAAGACCCCTATAATGTTACTATAATAACTAATCCCAAGGAAAGACCCCTATAATGTTACTATAATTAACTAATCCCAAGGAAAGACCCCTATAATGTTACTATAATTAACTGATCCCAAGGAAAGACCCCTATAATGTTACTATAATTAACTAAACCCAAGGAAAGACCCCTATAATGTTACTATAATTAACTAATCCCAAGTAAAGACCCCTATAATGTTACTATAATTAACTGATCCCAAGGAAAGACCCCTATAATGTTACTATAATTAACTGATCCCAAGGAAAGACCCCTATAATGTTACTATAATTAACTAATCCCAAGTAAAGACCCCTATAATGTTACTATAATTAACTGATCCCAAGGAAAGACCCCTATAATGTTACTATAATTAACTAATCCAAAGTAAAGACCCCTATAATGTTACTATAATTAACTAATCCCAAGGAAAGACCCCTATAATGTTACTATAATTAACTAATCCCAAGGAAAGACCCCTATAATGTTACTATAATTAACTGATCCCAAGGAAAGACCCCTATAATGTTACTATAATTAACTAATCCCAAGGAAAGACCCCTATAATGTTACTATAATTAACTAATCCCAAGGAAAGACCCCTATAATGTTACTATAATTAACTAATCCCAAGGAAAGACCCCTATAATGTTACTATAATTAACTGATCCCAAGGAAAGACCCCTATAATGTTACTATAATTAACTAATCCCAAGGAAAGACCCCTATAATGTTACTATAATTAACTGATCCCAAGTAAAGACCCCTATAATGTTACTATAATTAACTAATCCCAAGGAAAGACCCCTATAATGTTACTATAATTAACTAATCCCAAGTAAAGACCCCTATAATGTTACTATAATTAACTAATCCCAAGTAAAGACCCATATAATGTTACTATAATCAACTAATCCCAAGGAAAGACCCCTATAATGTTACTATAATTAACTAATCCCAAGTAAAGACCCCTATAATGTTACTATAATTAACTGATCCCAAGTAAAGACCCATATAATGTTACTATAATCAACTAATCCCAAGTAAAGACCCCTATAATGTTACTATAATTAAATAATCCCAAGTAAAGACCCCTATAATGTTACTATAATTAACTAATCCCAAGGAAAGACCCCTATAATGTTACTATAATTAACTAATCCCAAGGAAAGACCCCTATAATGTTACTATAATTAACTAATCCCAAGGAAAGACCCCTATAATGTTACTATAATTAACTAATCCAAAGTAAAGACCCCTATAATGTTACTATAATTAACTGATCCCAAGTAAAGACCCCTATAATGTTACTATAATTAACTAATCCCAAGTAAAGACCCCTATAATGTTACTATAATTAACTGATCCCAAGTAAAGACCCATATAATGTTACTATAATTAACTAATCCCAAGGAAAGACCCCTATAATGTTACTATAATTAACTAATCCCAAGTAAAGACCCCTATAATGTTACTATAATTAACTGATCCCAAGGAAAGACCCCTATAATGTTACTATAATTAACTGATCCCAAGGAAAGACCCCTATAATGTTACTATAATTAACTGATCCCAAGGAAAGACCCCTATAATGTTACTATAATTAACTGATCCCAAGGAAAGACCCCTATAATGTTACTATAATTAACTAATCCCAAGGAAAGACCCCTATAATGTTACTATAATTAACTGATCCCAAGGAAAGACCCCTATAATGTTACTATAATTAATGAATCCAAAGGAAAGACCCCTATAATGTTACTATAATTAACTGATCCCAAGGAAAGACCCCTATAATGTTACTATAATCAACTAATCCCAAGGAAAGACCCCTATAATGTTACTATAATTAACTAATCCCAAGGAAAGACCCTTATAATGTTACTATAATTAACTAATCCCAAGGAAAGACCCCTATAATGTTACTATAATTAACTGATCCCAAGTAAAGACCCCTATAATGTTACTATAATTAACTGATCCCAAGGAAAGACCCCTGTGATGTTACTATAAATTACTAATCCCAAGTAAAGACCCCTATAATGTTACTATAATTAACTGATCCCAAGTAAAAACCCCTATAATGTTACTATAATTAACTAATCCCAAAGAAAGACCCCTATAATGTTACTATAATTAACTAATCCCAAGGAAAGACCCCTATAATGTTACTATAATTAACTAATCCCAAGTAAAGACCCCTATAATGTTACTATAATTAACTGATCCCAAGTAAAGACCCCTATAATGTTACTATAATTAACTAATCCCAAAGAAAGACCCCTATAATGTTACTATAATTAACTAATCCCAAGGAAAGAGCCATATAATGTTACTATAATTAGCTAGTTCATTAGCTAATCCCTATAATGTTACTAGCTGATCCTAATTCCCAAGATTACATACAAAATGTACTAGAATTACCTAGTAAAGCCACCATTAAAAACCTTACTACCACCAGTTCCTCCCCATTCAAGACTCATTTGAATTTCTGTTATCATTAGCTATTATATCCTGATAGAGCCCTCAGAATGTATGCTAATATATGCTACAACTACTCAAAATGTTCCCATAATAAGTGTGCTAGTATTAGTTAGTCAAAGGTAAATATATGGACCCTGCTCTGTCAGTAGCTAGTTTTCTGGAAATACACGATAGAATCTATAACAGCATGAGTTGAATTAACTAGTCCCCAGTAGAGACGTATACAATATTCATTTGAATTAACTAGTGCCCAGTAGAGACCTATACAATATTAATTTGAATTAACTAGTCCCCTGTAGAGACCTATACAATGTTAATCTGAATAACTAGTCCCCAGTAGAGACCTATACAATGTTAACTTGAATTAACTAGTCCCTAGACCTATACAATGTAAACATGAATTAACTAGTCCCCAGTAGAGACCTATACAATGTTAACTTGAATTAACTAGTCCCCAGTAGAGACCTATACAATGTTAACTTGAATTAACTAGTACCCAGTAGAGACCTATACAATGTTAACATGAATTAACTAGTCCCCAGTAGAGACCTATACAATATTAATTTGAATTAACTAGTCCCCAGTAGAGACCTATACAATGTTAACTTGAATTAACTAGTCCCCTGTAGAGACCTATACAATGTTAATCTGAATAACTAGTCCCCAGTAGAGACCTATACAATGTTAACTTGAATTAACTAGTCCCTAGACCTATACAATGTAAACATGAATTAACTAGTCCCCAGTAGAGACCTATACAATGTTAACTTGAATTAACTAGTCCCCTGTAGAGACCTATACAATATTAATTTGAATTAACTAGTCCCCAGTAGAGACCTATACAATGTTAACTTGAATTAACTAGTCCCCTGTAGAGACCTATACAATGTTAATCTGAATAACTAGTTCCCAGTAGAGACCTATACAATGTTAACTTGAATTAACTAGTCCCTAGACCTATACAATGTTAACATGAATTAACTAGTCCCCAGTAGAGACCTATACAATGTTAACTTGAATTAACTAGTCCCCAGTAGAGACCTATACAATGTTAACTTGAATTAACTAGTCCCCTGTAGAGACCTATACAATGTTAATCTGAATAACTAGTCCCCAGTAGAGACCTATACAATGTTAACTTGAATTAACTAGTCCCTAGACCTATACAATGTTAACATGAATTAACTAGTCCCCAGTAGAGACCTATACAATGTTAACTTGAATTAACTAGTCCCCAGTAGAGACCTATACAATGTTAACTTGAATTAACTAGTCCCCTGTAGAGACCTATACAATGTTAATCTGAATAACTAGTCCCCAGTAGAGACCTATACAATGTTAACTTGAATTAACTAGTCCCTAGACCTATACAATGTAAACATGAATTAACTAGTCCCCAGTAGAGACCTATACAATGTTAACTTGAATTAACTAGTCCCCAGTAGAGACCTATACAATGTTAACTTGAATTAACTAGTACCCAGTAGAGACCTATACAATGTTAACATGAATTAACTAGTCCCCAGTAGAGACCTATACAATATTAATTTGAATTAACTAGTCCCCAGTAGAGACCTATACAATGTTAACTTGAATTAACTAGTCCCCTGTAGAGACCTATACAATGTTAATCTGAATAACTAGTCCCCAGTAGAGATCTATACAATGTTAACTTGAATTAACTAGTCCCTAGACCTATACAATGTTAACATGAATTAACTAGTCCCCAGTAGAGACCTATACAATGTTAACTTGAATTAACTAGTCCCCAGTAGAGACCTATATAATGTTAACTTGAATTAACTAGTCCCCAGTAGAGACCTATACAATGTTAACTTGAATTAACTAGTCCCCAGTAGAGACCTATACAGTGTTAACTTGGATTAACTAGTCCCCAGCAGAAACGGTTTGCTTGTTATAGCTAATAGCTACCCCTCCGTAAAACCCTCGTGCGATATGTTCTAGCAATGCCCCCCATACAGTAAACTTTTAGGGTGCAGGATACATACCGGTTGCCCCTGGTGTAGAACACTAGTCATTGTCACAGGGGTCCCACCCCCACTGTCTGGTGGCATCTTCTTCTTATATAAGCGCCCGCACACACACAGCATACAACAGAGGGCAAGCAGTCCTGCCACCGCCCCAAAGGTTGCCCCCAGGACCAGCACAGGGGGGGAGATCATCCTGGGAACTTTCTATCACAATGTATCAGGTCCACTTAACCCAGCTTCCCTGCAGTCCATCCCAGCCAGACTCTGTATCTGCTCCTGACAGCTTCTTCCATGGATTTGGGATACAAGCTCAGCTCTCTAGGGAAGGAGGTGGGTTTACATGAACACACGTCAGTTAATCACAATGAGCTGCTGAGAGAACAAACCCCCAGGCTGAGCTGAGATCCACAAATAATTCACAAAACTCACACACAATGTGTCACCTCTCAGCCAGACTGGTTCTACAGCCACAATGTGAGCAGTTTGGGAGAGAGTAATGGGTTTTCGGCAAATTCCAAGAATAATTAGCAATAGCATGCAGCCAAACCACTAGAACTTGATAGAAAACATTTTACTCGTTATCACTAAATTATCATTTAGCCAAGATATATACATACACATACACCATCTCTGTCCCTTTCTCTTAATCTCTCTCTCTCTCTATCTCTATCTCACACACACACACACACACACTACCTCTCTCTCTCTCTGTCTCACAAACACACACACACACTCTCTCTCTCTATCTCTATCTCACATACACACACACACACACACACACTCTCTCTCTCTCTCTGTCTCACACACACACACACACACTCTCTCTCTATCTCTCTCTCTCTATCTCACACACACACACACACACACACTCTCTCTCTCTCTTTCTCTCTCTCTCTGTCTCACACACACACACACTCTCTCTCTATCTCTCTCTCTCACACACACACACACACACTCTCTCTTTCTCTCTCTCTCTCTATCTCACACACACACACACTCTCTCTGTCTCACACACACACACTCTCTCTCTCTCTATCTATTTATCTATCTCTTTCTATCTCTCTCTCACACACACACACACACACACACACACACACACACTCACACTCTCTCTCTCTCTCTCTCTCTCACACACACACTCTCTCTCTCTCTCACTCTATCTTACACACAGACACACACACACACACACACTATCTTTCTCTCTCACACTTTCTCTCTCTCATATTTGTTCTTTGTCTCTCTCTCTCACACACACAAACACACTCTCTCTCATATTTTCTCTTTGTGACACACACACACATCCACACACTCTCTCTCTCTCTCATATTTTCTCTTTGTGGCGCACGCGCTCTCTCTCTCTCATGTTTTTTCTTTCTCTCTCATTTTAACTATTTCCTTGCTGGCCGCTGATACAAATAGTATTTTATTTTGTTTGTTGTTTCTCATGCACAGCACAGGTACTGAGAATTTACCAGCTGTGCCTCAGAATATACAGATTGAGAAGCAAATCTACATTAGTTTGGTGGTAATGTATTTAGCAGACACTTACAGGGCTATTTACTAAAGTGAGAATTCAGAATTAAAGGAACACTATAGCGTTAGGGATTCTAATATTGTGACTGGTTGTTTGTGGCTTTCGTTTACTGCTCACAGTATGCCCGGTGATTTCCCACGGTGCTGGTATAACTGGATGTCAGGCGCTCCTCTGAGTGTATGTTCAGTGTATGTGTTATACCGGATTGTGCCGGGAGGATATCACCTGATTGGTAAGACCAGTTATTGGTGGAAACACAAGGGAATGCCTGTACGAATACCACAGACACACTATAATATTATGTGCAGTAATTTGTTATAAAATTGGCCGACCCTTCTTTTTATCAGTATATACAACTTACAGGGTTATTCAATAAAGTGAGAATTCAAAGTGAATTCAAATAGAATTTACAATTTATGGCAGTGTAGCAGAAACTGGAAGCTTAGCTGGCTTAGAGGATTTTTCCAGTTTGGCTATTTAAACCTTAAATTTGAAATTCACTTTGTAATTGCATGATTTTGCTATTACATGACGAAAAGTCATGATTTTATTAAAGACACGGAGGCGAGTATTGCATATCCCTTTCTTTACTGTTGACAAATAGCAGCAAAGGAAACATACAGAATGAAAAAAGAATGAACATGTGATAACGTAGGCCCCTCCCCCTCAGGTCCCAGTATAACAGGCAGCACTTCCCTTCCATTTCCCTCTTTCTGCAGATGCGACCAAAGAACAATGTCCATAACTAGAGTAATGCGAGAATAAAGTCCCAAGGAATAACAGAAAAAACCGAGGAGGTATAACATCACAAACTGGGAAGTGTGGCCGTAGAATTCATAGGACCGATGGAGGACAGCAGGAGGAGACCAATAAACCGGACCCTTGCTAGACGTCTTGCCAGATTAAGCTGTGGAGACATAAAGGACAGGAGCCAACAGGTTAAAGTCGATACTTGTAACTAGTACAAGGTTACACCAGTGGGAACAAAGACCCTTGTATATACAATCCCACAAAACAATCAATGTTAACATATCCAGTAATATAGAAAACAACAATTATAAGGACGGCCCCACTTACCGTCCCAAACTATAACATAGGTGTATCGTGGTATGAGTAATATGGGTGGGGAGATATATACTTACCAGCGTGAGAGTAACAAAAAAGGGTGGGGCAATACTCGCCTCCGTGTCTTTAATAAAATCATGACTTTTCGTCATGTAATAGCAAAATCATGCAATTTTATAACAAGACACGGAGGCTCATATTGCAAGTTTAAAGCTGATCCATTATTACAGCGAATGTGTGTGGGGCCGGCCGAAAGTAGAATTCTCGGAAGGTAGATTCCCTAGACCAATCAGCTGTTCTCATAATGTCTTCCAGGCGGGCGCCCGCAGACATCATAGAAGAGGCCGAAGCCCCTCGTACTGAGTGGGCGCCGAACACTGTAGTGTCAATGCCCGCTTGGGTCAGCAGCCATTTCACCCAGCGTGATAAGGTAGTGCTGGAAACTGGGTGAAAAGGGGGGCGGAAAGATAAGAACAACTGACGGGAGGCAGTAGATCGGTGTGGTTCGGTGCGAGATTCGTATTCACGAAGGCAGGTCACTGGGCATAGCGAAGGAGAGGCAGGGAAACTAGGGTAGGATACCGCCTTGATGGAAGTCTTAGTGCGTCTGCTGATGTTAAAAGTTACCCCGTCCGGGGTGTATGACTTGGCATCGACATCCAGTGCACTGACATCCGAGACTCTCTTGCATGAGATGAGACAGAGTAGGCACACCAATTTGGCCGACAGCTGTTTGAGGGAGAGTCCTGCGTTAGCGGGCCAGGATGAGAGGAAAGTCAATACAACTGAAACATCCCAGGTCGTGGAGTAGCGGGGCCTGGGTGGCCTTGAAAATCTAGAGCCCTTGACGAGTCGGCACACTAGAGGGTGTTGTCCCGCGGGGCGGCCCTCGAAGCCTTGGTGAATCGCCGAGATAGCGGAACGGTAAAGGTTAATGGTCCTGTAAGCCTTACCGGCTTCGAAGAGAGACGTCAGGAACTGCAGGATCGTTGTTACAGGGGCCGAAACGGGATCCTCGTTCCGAGCCATGCACCAGCTAGCCCAAGCTCGCCAAGCTGACCCATATGCCCGTCTAGTGCCGGGAGCCCATGCTGCCGCCAATAAGAGTCTAGTTGCGTCCGAAACTCCTTGGATTTCCCAGGGTCCCCGGAGATTCGCCACGCCAGAAGTGGGAGAGAGCCCTCCAGCCGGAGGGGATGATAGCGACCCGTCGGGTCTTGTAGCAGGTCGTGGCGACCCGGCAGGAGTCGAGGGTAGTCCAACGTCATCTCGAGTATTTGGGGAAACCAAGACTGCGTCTCCCAGAATGGGGTGACCATGACTAGCTCCGCCCGGTGTTTGCGGGTCTGCAGGAGTGAGCGAGGGATCATGGAAAATGGGGGAAAGGCATAGAGGAGGCCTCCCTTCCACTCTTGTAGGAAGGCATCCACTGCCTCCGCCATTGGGTCCGGCCTCCAGCTGAAGAAGCGTGGGAGTTGAGTATTGAGCCGGGAGGCGAAAAGGTCTATGGTAAATGGCCCCCAAAGAGATGATATGTTGGAGAACACCTTCCTGGCTAATCTCCAGTCGCTGGTGTCTGAAAGATAACGTGAACCCCAGTCCGCTTGGACGTTGTGCAGGCCAGGTAAGTACTCTGCGTAGACCATCAGGTTCCGTTCCAGGCAGAATTCCCAAAAATCTTTCGCCAACCTGGCCAGGACCGCCGACTGTGTACCACCCAGGTGGTTGACATATCTCACCGCCGAAACATTGTCCATGCGGAGCCGAATACATGATAGGGCACGGTCCTTGGCGAAGCTGCGGATGGCGAAGGAGCCTGCCAGAAGCTCCAGGGCATTGATATGTAGCCGGGTTTCGGACTCCGACCACCGGCCCCCAGTTGAGATGCCCTCGCAGTGGGCTCCCCAACCGTGTAGACTCGCATCCGAGTCGATCGTGAATTCCGGCGTTAAGCCGAAGATGGCTTTGCCATTCCACGCAGACAGGTTGAGAATCCACCATCGCAACTCGTCTTTCGTCTCGTTGTCCAGGGAGACTAGGTCTGCGTAGGATGCCCCGGCTCTTAGGTGAGCGATTTTTAGGCGCTGTAGCGCTCGGTAGTGGAGTGGGCCTGGGAACACGGCCTGGATTGAAGAGGCCAGTAGGCCTATGAGGCGTGCCAATTGGCGTAAGGTGAGCTGGGGTCGGATAAGGGCCCTGCGCAATTCTTTGCGGATGGAACGAATCTTGGATATCGGGAGACTCAGCGTCGCTGCCCCCGAATCCACTTGGAAACCTAGGAATTCCAAGCGGGTGGCGGGGGTCAGGCATGACTTCTCCCAGTTGATTATGAAACCTAAGCGTGACAGGAGGTTTATGGCTAGTCGTAGGTGTGAGAGGAGGGTGGAGCGCTCCTGAGCCATGAGTAGAATATCGTCTAGGTAGACGATTAGTCGAACTCCTCGACTGCGTAGCCAGGCCATAACGGGCCGTAGAAGTTTTGTGAAACACCACGGGGCTGAGGATAGGCCAAAGGGCAGACAGGTGAATCGCCATATTTCGTGTCGCCAGTAAAAGCGTAGGAGGTCCCGAGAGGCCTCCGCTATTGGCACTGTCAGGTACGCGTCTTTTAGGTCTAGTTTCGCTAGCCAGTCTCCGTGGAGGAGGAGATCCCTTAGCAGGTGAATACCCTCCATCTTGAAATGGCGGTACCTGACTACGGCATTGAGGGGGCGCAAATTTATGACTGGCCTCGATTGGCCGCCTTTCTTTTCCACTAGGAAGATATTGCTTATTACGCCCGCAGGGCTGGGGGGTGCTAGTTCGATAGCCCCTTTGAACTGGAGGGATGAAAGTTCTTCGTCGATCCGACCGCGATCCTGGATGGAAAAGCGGATCGGTCGAGGAGGGGGAATGTGTGTAGGGCGGCAGGTGAGTTCTATATGGAAGCCCTGAATAGTGGCCAGTACCCAGGGATCTGAAGTGATTTGTGACCAGGCTGGGAAAAAATGTTGGAGTCTGCCCCCTATGTAACCCGGAGAAGAAATGTGTGGTAGAAGGCAACTCACCGTATGGTCGTCTGGAGTTTGGGTTACTCCGAAGGCCTCTGGATCGCCATTGACGTCCACGGGATGGAAAAAACATGGGGCGGGAGGTCTCCTGGTATTGGTGATACTGTTGAAAGGAGCCTCTTCCCGTGCCACGGGATATGGGGTAGTTGCGGCCGGACAGACGGCTCCTGCTTCTGCCGGCCCTGGTAGAGACCCGCCCCTGGAATACTCGCCTCATGGAGGCCTGGGCCTTGTCTAGAGCCGTGAATGCCCCCACATAACGCCCCAAGTCTTTGATGAAGGAGTCTCCGAAGAGGAGTCCTTGGGCGTCTTTGCCCGCCTCCGTAAGGGCGAGGTTGGCTAGTTTTGGCTCAATTTTGAACAATATGGCTTTGCGCCTTTCAATAGACAGGGAGGTATTTACGCTCCCAGCAATACAAATTGCTCTCTGGACCCAACCTCTAAGGTCTTCAGGGTCGACCATGCGGTTCTCCGCTCTGGCGTCTTCCGCCAAGTCAAATAATTTGGCCAAAGGCCCGAATATGTCCAGGTGCTTGTCCTGGCAGGACTTCAAAGCGGACTCTAGTCCTTTACGGGGGTTCCAGCCCAGTTTAGTGAGGAACTGGGTCATTTTTGGATCGACCTCTGGGGTGTCACACACCTTGTTAGGCACCAGAGGCCTAGGACACTCCGCCCTCAATTTGTTGCGGGCCGCCTTGCTTAAGGGTTTTCTGACCCAATTTTCCAGATATGTGGCAACGTGGTCGGCTGGGAGCCACTCCGCCGACCTCGGATGATGAAGGTCATCCGGGTCGAAGAGTGGGACCCCCGAAGGATCCACGAGGGATGGCCCCGCAGCCGCAGGGTTCCTGGTCCCCGTCTCGCCTCCGGGCATCTCTGCCTGAGCAGAGGAAAGGAGGTCGAGAGTGCCATCGGCGGAATCCGCATCAGAGTCGGAATCTGACTCGTTCATAGCCTCCTCATTTGACCCGATTTCTGAGTCGGTGCCGCTCTCAATCTGTGCTCTAGCACATTTCCAAAGCCGCGCCCGTTCTGCCTGGCGCGGAAAGGCTCTTTTGCGTGGATGGGACACGCTTTCTGGGGCGACCGAAGGTACGCCAGTCATGGTGTTTCTGGAGGCAGAGGAGTGTTTAGATTTACGGGCAGCCTTTTTGAAGTCCCCTTTAGATACCTCTCCCTGGGGTGTCGAGGTGCCCGAGAGTTGCTCGTCTGAAGGACGGGGCAAGAGGGCTTGTGAAATGGTGTGGGAGAGGGTGGAGGACATAGACCCCATAGCAGCCATAATGGCGTCTGTCACCGAGCGCTGTAGCGCCAGAAACTGTGGTCCATCGGGTTGGGTAGTCCCATCCGCCATAGACGGCGAAATATCTGAGGTGACAGGGGCCTCAGTTCTGATTACTGGGGAATCCGACTCCCCAGAGTGAGCGGACCCAGTAGATAGTCTGGGTTTAGGCATGATCAAGGACGTATGGGTTAGTCACCCAAACAATCTAAGCAAAGGAAAAAACGCTCTCACCAGGGCCCAGACCAGCGACACACTAAGAGGTAGGGACAGAATGACAGAAAATGGCCGCCGGGAATCTCGCGGGATTCGCGGCACCCGCAAGCTACGCGGAGGAATAATGAAACAAGAAGAAGTGCGCAGAGAGGCGCTCGAGCAGAAGAAACAGACAAGGTTACATAAGCAGGGGAGGTCTGGGCCCTGAGGCTAGTGTATAACGACACAATTATTAACCTTCGAAATAAAAGACTAAATAAATAAAATCCATTAAATTATCAATGAATAATATATAAGAGAAAATATGGCATGTACTTATCTTTGTGTCAGAGCAGCAAAGAAAGAGGGAAATGGAAGGGAAGTGCTGCCTGTTATACTGGGACCTGAGGGGGAGGGGCCTACGTTATCACATGTTCATTCTTTTTTCATTCTGTATGTTTCCTTTGCTGCTATTTGTCAACAGTAAAGAAAGGGATATGCAATATGAGCCTCCGTGTCTTGTTATAAAATTACATAGAATTCTGTTAGTGAATAGCACTGTTACTAAAATAGATCCTCTAGTGCCATCTAGTGGCTCAGATGAATAATGGAGCAGTTTAAACAGAAAGTTTTACAGCTAAAGAACTGTTACTTTCCAGAAATTGTAACATTACGTTGTTATTGATTAACAAAGTCATTGGTGATTTCCAACTGTTTTTTATTCAATGGTGTATTTTCCATAGGAATGATGTCTCCCAGAATTAGCAAACACACAAAGAAGAGTATAGCCCCCTCTCATAGTTCAAATCACATGATGCCACAATAACGGAGTGCTCGCTGTGTGAGAGGTTTATTGGGATATTCTTCTTTCCTAAGGCTAAGAGCAAACTTCTAATGTTTTTTTACAGATCGTATGCAGGTTATGAAACTTGTTATTGTTCTTTAAAGGAGAAAATGCAGTGTTTACGTTACAGCCTAGTGATAACTTCACTGGCCACTCCTCAGATGGCTGTTAGAGCTGCTTCCTGTGGCAGTGCTGCACAGTGAGCAGCACTACCATTCAGTGTCTCCACCCTCTGCATGCAGACACTGAGCTTTCCTCATAGAGAGGCATTGATTCAATTCATCTCTATTAGGAGATGATGATTGGCCAGGGCTGTGTTTGGCTTGTGCTGGCTCTGCCCCTGATCTGCCTCCTTGACAGTCTCAGCCAATCTTATGGGGAAGCATTGTGATAGGCTTTTGTTCAACACTTCTGATGATGTCAGCTAAGCAGGCAGATCAGGGGCAGAGCCAGCACCAGCAGACTGGAATAAAGGTAAGATTTTGCTAGATTTAGGGTACCAAGGGTTGGGCATGGGTTGGCTAGATGGTGGTTTTAACACTACAGAGTCAGAAATGCTGTTTGTGTTCCTGACCCTATAGTGTTCCTTTAAAGAATAACGTCGGATTTTGAGTGTAGGGTTAAGTGACCAGCCACTCGTTTCATTCTGGTGTGTGTGGAGAGAGGTGCATTGATTTTAATAGATTTTACAATGTGTCTATTTGCAGAGCAATATATCTGCAAACACAGAACATACCAATATAAATCACACAGTGCAGAAACAAACAAATGTAAATTTTATTGAGTTAAGTCACACAATTTAATTGTGGTCACAGACCCTCAGTAAAAATAGATGGAGGAGAGTACTTAATTATTCTCCTTAATATACGACAGCCATGAACATCAGAATCCCTTCCCCATAAGCGTGGTGGTTAATATACTGCCATGTATTGAGATTCAGAAGGACCCATATGTATATACCGATAGCCAGTTTTGCTGCTATTTACTCCTGATCATTATTGGCCTGTTTATAGATTTTCTCCAAAAATTGCAGAGGTTAGAAATGTCCAACAACTCTGACATGTGAATGAGCATGAAACTCATTTTGTGTTTCCATTTCCTTTTACTTAGAAGAAAGGTAGCTATGCCAGAATGGGAAATCACATTTGGAGTCGTCTTCAAGATTCAACGTTCTGTGGTTAGTTTCCCAAAAGTTTTACCCCTCCTTCAAATGGCAGAAACTGTAAAAACAAAAAAGCAGGAGTTTGAGTTACCCTTAATATACATAGTATTTTAAGATGCCATTCGTATCCTTGTGATTTTAAAAATGTCCTCTGCCTCAGTAGCAGTATTTCTGTAAACGTTTTAAAGTGAATGTCAAGAAGTTAAGACACTGATGTGACCTCCAATGACATTGAGACCCAACACCACTTTGGATTTTAATCAATGTGATTTGTTGCCAGCATATATTATCTGTTACTACTTGACTCAAAGTACAGAAAACAAGTCATTGCTATGGTTCTTGTGGTCACAGCAAGGCACAGAACCATGAATATTTAATTAGCCATATAAGACTACTGCTTAGACCTAAAACCAGTAAGCAAACCTAAATAGTTCTCTTAGGACTCAACCAGACCACACAGTGATATTTTAACCATAGAGACCTGTTCTAGAACTCTCTATAACCAAGAGCCATCACAAATATGCTTTTAATCACATCATTATCTTTATTTGTGAACAGCCAATGCTAAGTAATGTATCAGAATATACACAAATAAATCAAACCCTGCCAGTAATTTGCTTTTTCCTTGTACGGTATAAGCTTACCAAAAGAATATCTTGCCTGAAACCCAGTGGACTCTGAAGAAGCATCGCTGAAAAACCTGAGCACCAAGGCGTTGTTTGTGGATGTAATGGGGGAAACCTTCCTTGTGCCACAGTAAATCCCGACCTGTGTTGAAGTGGCCATCATCCCATCAATAGCCTCCATATAATCATAGGAACACTTGTAGCTGTCCTCCAAGCTGAAGTCGAAAAATTCCAACCGTACCTAGAGCAGCATCAACATTATTCATTTGCAGATTGGTTATAGATTTAATACTTGTGGGCAAGGTTTTCGCACCCCACCATTCTGGCCTACTCCTTTCAGTTTAGCTAAATTTTGTGTAAGTGGAAACAAAGTTACTCTATGAATGACCTTTGATTTTAAATATTTTAATGATTTGTCGATGTAAATGCCCAGAGTGGAACAATAAAAATGCACAACAGGGTCAATGTATATTTTTAAAGATACACTCTCAGCAAGTTGACCACAAATCAGTGCACAGAAGATCTAATATTACTGGTCAGGTCTTTTAGTATGTACTCCATGATGAGGACTCCCAAGTCTGTTCCACTATTTCTGAGGTTTAAGGGTGACTGTGAAAAATCAAACGAGCCACAGTGGGATTTATGCCTCCTTTTGGGGATATAAAATGGACTACAAAAGCAAATGGATGTTTTGTATTCCTTTGTAAGTGTGTGGGACAAGTTATATCAACTGAAGAAAGGAGGGAGTGGTTGGATCAAGTGATATAAGAAGTGGTGGTACGTGATCGTATGGTAAAATAGAGAGTGGATCGCAAAGTGACATGGGATTAGGTCATCGGAGTGAGGGAGTGTTTGAGGCAAATGATGTAGGCAGTGTGGCTATTGATGAGGTATGTGACATGATACAAAGTGTCATAAGAGGTAGTGTATGTGGCAAGTATCATAAGGAGAATGTTGGTGGGGGAAGTGGTAAGAGAAGGAGGAGGGACTCTAGGTAAGAACTCTAGGTAAGAGAGAGAGAGAATTATAATAATGATAATAATAATAATAATTAAATAAAAAGCCAATAGGGCTGCAATCAACCTGAACATGCATACAATATTCATAAGGTTGCTGCTGGGGTGAATTCATACAACATACAAGATCCAATGCATTCACTCAATCACTAAACATCAATTTCAAGGCTCACGGAATGTTTTGGTCTGGTCTAAGAGCTACAGCACAATGCAACCCTTTCCTAATGCACCCCATACTTTTTCAATGTGTGATGCTGTACTGTAGCTAGACCTCCATTATTTTTTCCCAGGTTAGATGTTTTGGAAAAAAACTGTCACATTCTGTGAGCTTTAAAATTGCTGTTTAGTGAGTGAATGAATTAATAAATGAATGAATGCTCGAGCAGCACCTTCGGTTCAGGTGAGTGCAGCCTCCTGGTTTCATATATAAATATATTCAGGACTTCACGCCAAGAAAACCATGAATTGGACCTACTGGCACACAGATATTTCTTACCTGATTTCCTGCTGGGGCTATAATACTCCAGGTGCAGTTACTGAATGGTGGATACAGCTTGCTGTTCCCGAAGCCTGGGGTAGAGACATTTCCGCTGGGTGTAATGAATGTGCCTCCACATTTAACTGTTTCAAAATAACAAAGAAACTGACATTAGAAAACAACAGCATCGTCTCACGTTATTGAACAAAGCCCCTAAATATTAATATTGAAAAATATTACTAAGTCCATATAGACTATAAAGATGTGCACAGGAGATACATTTGTTGCCTTTTGAGTTGTTAATTTTCAAATTATGGGTTGTCTGAAATTCAGAAAATATCAATTCAATCGAACCAAAATTTGTCTGAAAAATATTGGCCATTTCTGAAATTCGGACGCCCAGCATTCCCTATGGGGGATGAATGAAGGTGGCAGTCACAAAGTTCAAAAAACCTTTTTATAATTTTACTCTTTCAGTTCATTGGTAGATAACTCCCCAATTTTATATCCTTCTTAAAATGAATGAACCTATGAACCTGAATAAAATTAATTTGATTAGTTATGGTTCATTTTGCTTTTGTTTTTTTCCAGTTTGGAAATTTGTTCACTTCCAAATTGCTGAATAGATCAAATTTGTCTGAAATTTCAATATAAAACAAAACAAATGGCAAATTTCTAACAAACAATGTCTATGTGTTTGTAAATTCATCTACAAATGAAGTCTCTCTGTTGCTTTTTTGGGGGGAGGGGGAATAAATAGGAGTTATTATTCGAGAGAAATTATGAGGCAAAGTTTCAAATGTGGAGCCACTTACCTGAATCCAGGCTCCACCCACGCTCCTCCACCCTCACCCCCCCCCCCCCATGTCAGCTGGCGGGGGAGACCTAATGCATATGTGTGCATTAGACCTCCCCATAGGAAAGCATTACTCAATTCTCTGGAACCACAATGTTTTACATTGAGCACTAAGTGCAAAAGGGTCACAGAACCCAGATTACTTCAATTAGCTGAAGTGGTCTGGGTGCCTACAGTGTTCCTTTAAGGCCAAGTGTAGATGATTTTAAAACACTTTGCAAAATGAGCAGGTTTAAGTGTGCATTGATTTCACTGGAACCCTGGAACACTTGAACCTTGCCATTGGGTGAGGTTCCAAAGGGCCACTGTGAATTCTACTGGTTAGTTCACACACAGTTTGTAAGGGTCCACAAAAGGTAATTATTGAAACCCTTCCGATGCACTGTAAATACATACCTGTTGTATAAGAAGCACGGAAGCCAGCTGCTCTCACAGAATTATCAGTAATGAACTCAACCAAGATTGTATTCATAGAGGAAACCACCAATGGCAGCTGCCCTGTTCCACACAATCGATCCAGTAACAAAGCAGAATTCCTGCTGGGTCCGTCGTAAACTCTTATATAATTTGCAGTGCAACCTTTGGAGACCTGAACATTAAATGCTTCAAACTGTAATAGTACCTGTCAGGAAAAAATTAGATATACTGTATATATTACAGTGCCAACCACATTCCCTCTACCCCAAAACCAAAGGGCTACATGAGCCAGACCTTCCTTCCATCCTCTATGGAATAATTAAACGTATTAGAGCCCTAAATAAGGAATAACTGGAATATAAGTAAAAACTCGTAATATACAATAATATATATAACCAAACAAAAAAAAAAATGTATTTGCATCAACAAAGTAGACAATTGTAGGCAGTTGTCTGTCCTGCCAACTGGCAAATCCATGCCCTATATTTAAAAAACCTAAATGTAGTTTATAACTAAATAAAACTTAATTATTAGAGGTCAATAGGGGATGAAGGGGATAACACGTTGGTGAGGTTTTGTTTTGCAATACTTAGGTAAGAACTGAGAGAAGCTAAACTTAGTAAATTCATTAGTACCTTGTCAGATGGGATGCGAATAAGCCAAGAACAGTTGTTGTTCGAATAATTTGATTTGGTGGGGGAGAATAAGGTGCCTTTGTCGTCCGATAGGACAGAACTGCAAACATCTGGAAAGACAAAATCAACACATCTGTCCATGGCTTGGAAAGAGGAATCAGTAAGCACCAGTGGGCATTCTATGGATGGAAACCATCAGCTTTGGACCACATGACTCACCAGGATTGTTTACAAAGTCCAATGATTAGTCTCTGCCATTTGACGAGACAATAGATTCATCACATTTTTATTAACAGTAAACTACAGATGAAGCCACACACTGACTGTCTCTCTCTCTCTCTGATTGATAAAATGAAATTCCCATGATTAAAACTAAGAGCAAATGATGGAAGCTAAAATTTACCAACAGTTGAGCAGTTGGTGGTTGCCTCCGCAGAATAGCATCTTTAGATGGCACGATGTGTGCCAGATTACGTGATATCCTGCTAACGTACTTACTGCAGTTGTAGAGCTTGTTAATCTTGGCTACATCCAGGTTACTCAGCCCGTATCTCTGTCCGATTGGGATTAAGTTGTTGGGTATGGGTTTGATGGTTGGCAGCTGGTAGTTTATGCTGAATGTATATCTTTGTGGAACAAGAAAGAAAGATACAAAATGGTCAGAATGTAGCCAGGGTAGTGAGGAGGAATATATATTGCAGCTGTACCAGACTCAGGTTCCTATGAACCCATCTGACACAAACCTAATGAAGCCGGCATCAAGCCGTGCTAAATGTCAGCACTATAGTAAGCTCTGTACTGCTGGCTTAACACAGTACATCAGTACAGAGTATATAAAGATCCACTGAAGGCTGAGTGAACTTAAAATGTCAATTTCCATATTGAAACCCAAAAAAGGGACAAAAAAAATCAATTTTTGGAAAAAATTATTTGGCCGAGCCGAATTTCTCACCGAACATAAGTCTAGTAAATATGTTTGCCACAATCAGCATGCAAATGACAACAGTCGAATCTCCTCATTTAAGTCAAAACTCACCAAATTCCATTTTACATTTTAATGAATAACCCTGTGTTTTTAAGAATGACATCTTTAAAAGGATACTCACTTTCCATATTGCATTACTGATGAGTAGTCATACGCCAAGCCAAGGTTATTGGTGTCAGTTTTATTGAATGTTCCTTTATAGTCTGTATAAGGGAAGAGAATACATTGGCACATCATGCGTCACACCCTACACTATGCTCTTCAACTACTTGAACCACTAAAATGTCATAAAATTCTCTTCACTATAGCTCGGGGCAAATATCCTACGCCATGGTGCAATTTTAAACTAGGTATTTTTTCAGTCGTGTCTAAGAACGAAAGGATACCATGGCTGAGATCTGGCAGTGATTTTTGTGCCATCTTGGCTTTGCAACCTACTTGTTAAACCCTCAGTGACTATTTTCATGAACAAAAAAAAAACCAACAACTGAGAATTTGATAGCAGTAGCCAATCAGAAGATGAGAATCAAACAAATTAACTGTTTATCTTCCAATATTCCATTTTACAGGGAAAGGGACGTAGGTGTTTGACCTGCATGGTGATGTGAATGGCAACTCTGCCAAGCAAAGTATTGTGGGTGTTGTAAGGGAGTCTCTGTGTTTTCTCGATTTCCCGAGTGTCTGTGTTATCCCGATTTCCTATAGATTGCAAGTTTCCATAAGCAGAGCTTTCAATATTGTAAATATTTACTGTACATTGGCTTCATCACAGACCTAGTGTATTGTAAAAGTCTGCGAAATGCATTGGTGAACTGTGGAAAGCAAGCATTGTAACTCCAAATCATACCAGGCAGTATATTGTCCCACATGACCACGATGTAAGAATCTCTGTCACTCCTGCTGTGCTCGTGTTCGAAACCTACGGCGTGATTCAATTCGTGCTGAGTGACCCCATGAGTCAAACAACCAACTGTTTGCAGAGACAGATCCTGAACACCTCCTATTCTTCCCAGTAATGACCAACAGCTACAAAGACACAAACCATGTTGTTACTTATCAGACAAAAATATATAAAAACAAGTCAGAGAACAAAATAAATTATGAGGCATCTAAAGCCACACAACACAACGTGCTATATTCTGGGGACTGAATGCTGTTACAAGCGATACACTTCTACTAATGTAATTGAAATTTCTCCATGTTTTGGAACATTGATATGTAAATATTCTTATGTCCTGCAATAAAATATATCCCTTTAACTGGGGATGAATTTCCCAAATATAACAGGGAATTATTTAAATTCTATGTTATAGGAGTAGCTTCACAAGATGGGTATGTTTAAATGTTTAATATGCCCCATACACATTTAAAATGCCCCATTCCACCAATGCCCCTCAGTTAAGGTTCTATCTATCCTGAGAAGCAAATCCCCAGATGAGTCAAAATTCATAGTTAAAAATGAATGAAATGAGCGGAAAACGTAAGCTTTTGGTAAGTTGTAGTATATCTTTATATCTGCTGCTGTACAAAATATATAATTTCTAATTCCACATCATGCACCCAATTCAGTACCTAAAATTAAACTGATTAGTAAGTAGCGTATAATATGTGCTCTATATATGTTTTATATTTCTGCATCTGGTACTCACCCTTTATCAGAGATGATATTGAGATAGTCTTTCTCGTTGGTACGTGGCACAAAACGAACGCATGTAAGAGACGCAAACTCCAACATGGCAGTAGTGATAAGTGACACATTTTGCGGAGCTAATAAAATAGAAATCCAGGGTATATCATAAATAATGTTTAAGAAGATGCAGGTCCATCTTAACAGCATTATAGACCCCCGGGCAAAGCAAAGCACTGCCTGCACAATCACTCGCACAAACTTTTTTTTAAATTATAGATAATATTAAGCTTATGAAAAAGGAAGAGACTGAACAGGGATTACAGACAGATCCTCCCAATTCTCAGTCCCTATACCCCAAAGGAAGATTTGTTCATAATTTTATGGCAGCAAATTGCCAATATAAAACATAAACGAAATCTATGAAAAATAATACATTTTATTAACCCCTCTTAGGGAGAAAAATAATAAATGAAAACTAGTGATGAAGTGTATATACAGTGAAAGAGTAAAAAATATATAGGAATCATCTGTTGTGTGCTATATGTACAACACACCCTTTCAACAAAGCTCCTAAATTGGCTGCTGAGATAAACAGTGTAAAATGTTATTTATAGTGTAATTGCAACAATGTCTCAGTAGCCAATGTAGCTATTGGTGTGTAAAAGAGAGGAAATGACTCACTGTACTAAAGTCACCTCAAAGATTTGAGGTGAATATATATAGATATCCCCTTAGAATCAATCACTAAGTTAGCAGATAGCTATCAAGATCAAGGGTGAACTGGGGGTATAAACAACATGAAAGCGGTCATATACTCTGACTAAAGCAAAATCGTCAGAATAATAGTCAGTGGAGTAGTACTATGATATCAAGAAGACCCCTCAGTAAGTATATAGTAGTGATAAAAATATATATTGGGTATAATCTAGATCACCCATATTGTGAATAATAGGGTGTAAGTACAAAGGGTGTGTTGTACATATAGCACACAACAGATGATTCCTATATATTTTTTACTCTTTCACTGTATATACACTTCATCACTAGTTTTCATTTATTATTTTTCTCCCTAAGAGGGGTTAATAAAATTTATTATTTTTCATATATTTCGTTTATGTTCTATATTGGCAATTTGCTGCCATAAAATTATGAACAAATCTTCCTTTGGGGCATAGGGACTGAGAATTGGGAGGATCTGTCTGTAATCCCTGTTCAGTCTCTTCCTTTTTCATATTATATTCTTAGGGTTATGCCCTTATGCCCTGCAACCTTACCAACTCCAGTGTAGGACTCTCTTGTCTTTCACTGGGTGCTGTGTCCTCTTTCTAATATTAAGCTTATATTTATTGGAAGCTCCAACAAAATCAGTGTTTCAACGTTAAAAAAACAAGCTCTACAGCAGAGATTAATACACATGAGCGTTTAGTAGGTAGCAGGGGGGGTCAACTGACATGGACTGTTAAAATTATTGGAAGAACTTTATTATAGGTTTATGGCTTCAAAATTGTGTGTATTGATTTTGTCTTGCTTATGTACAATTTCCTGGATTAATATACTGAAAAGGCGGCAAGCCTATAGGGACCCTATGTTTGTGGGGCCCTTGGGCAACTGCCCATCATGCCCATGCACTAAGACAGCCCTCACATTAGTAGTACAGACATGCCTGAGGTACCCCAAAGGCAATCCTAAGATTTAGCATAGTATTTGATAAGGCATGCACAATTTTTTATACATAAACAAGAGATAAACAGGGTAGTAAGATCTCTAGTTAGGTCTCTCTAGCTGATAGTTGTAATATAGGCTAAGTATAAACGTATAAAGGTGAGTTGTTTGGCTAGGAGACTGCTGTGTAATTTAGCAGGTATGCAAGGTAAGATTGTGTTACAGGAGCATAATACAATTTAGGTCAGGCTAGGTGCCGGATAATGTAAAGTAACACAGCTGGCTGTCCTCGAGTATAGGCAAGGCGAACTCAAATTAATTATACTTTTCTGCTGAAGTGAAGCCTGGTGCATGTAAATATAATATGTGTGGTGCGGGAAGCTGTGTAGGAGAGCCTGTGCGATGTTACTAGGTATGTTAACCCCTGGGGTGCCTCAACATCGTCTATAGTATACTCTGACATAAGCATGCATCGAGAAAGTCCACGATAACACAAAATTAAAAAAAAATTGTCATGGGTGTAGAAGGGCATAGTAGTGCACCATGGTGTCAGCAGTTGCATATGGATATTTGCCTATGCCTCTTCTTGGTAGCGCGGGAGAGTCTCTGGGTCTTGCTGTATGAGGAAGGTGTGCCTGGGAATTTTCTCCGCCTCTACTGGTCTACAAGGCGGTCTGGTGCTGGGTTCTGTGGACCTGGGCTATGTGAGAGGCCGAATATCTCCTCTGGGGTAATGTGGGGGCCTCGTGTTGACTTTTATCAGACATGGGTGCCGAGCTTCTGTCTTCTTGGTCTGAGCATTGTGGCTGCAGCTGGAGTGGCCCTTCGCCCCAGTGGATCAGAAACAGGTTTTAGAGATGCTTTTGAGGATGCTTTGCTCAAAAGGGGGCCGGCTCTTCATGGCTCTCGCCACTGCGCTTTCTCTTTTGTGTCTGGACCTGTGAGGTCAGCGCTCCATTTTCCAGTTTTTTGCCAGAATCTTTCAAACACCCTGTCTAGGCATGCAGCATGTTGTCTACCAAGTTCGGTAGTATCGCCTCCGGTCCATGCAGCCAGTGCCCCTGCTCAGGGAACCCATCCGCCATCTTAATTGTGTCAGCCGGAGTCTCCATGTGGCATGAGTCGGTTGTTTGAGTGCAGCGTGAGTTTAGGGGGACCGGGATAACCCCCGCCAGTCCATAGGGGTTTGGGGGTAGCTCTAGTCGAGTTTCTCACCTCCAGGCAAAGCAGTAGGAAAGCGGCTGCCTCTCCCCTGCCGGTAACTGGTAGGCTGCAAATCCCCGAGTCAGGGTTTCAATTGGCGGGGATGCCCACGAGAGGTATCCCCAGCACCACTGGTGTTTCCGGAACAGGCTCTGCATCCAGGCAAGATTGTGGTTCGATATTATTGTCATTTGTAGTGTAGACGCAGGATGTAATCAGGACAGAAAACTGGAAATACCCAGTACACACACCAAAATTGGGAGACTATTTAAGCAACAACGGACCCAATCAGCAGATATTAACTTTTGAGAAAGCTGCAAGCGAAACGTGTCAAGTGGAGACCGAGGACAATACTCAATGACTGGTTTTTAGTTCTAGTTCACTTTTTAAGTATAGTTATACATAGTTTTTTATCCTATTTTTATAATTACATATAAAGATTCCTTTTATCATCCAGTCATATATGGTACCTCATACTCTTACCATCTTTCTGCTGTTCCGGGTCCACGCATATCCCTAGGTGGGGATTGTTCCAACTAAGGCTCGATATACTAGAGCAGGTCATTGCTCTAGTAGATGTAAGTAGGTCTATTTTTTATCTATTCAATATCTATGTTACTTTTACCTGGATGTTCTCATACGCAAATGACCGAGGTTAAATTAAGTAGTTTATATGTAAACAGATAACACATACCCCTACTAACACCATAGCACCAACTTTACTTACTGTATACAGCAGACAGTGTGTATGGGATATAAACTAATCCATCAGCTGACTTTGGCCAATAACAGGTTCTGTCTGGGCATCGGATGGCGCTGCGTCCCACATTCACCGCGATGTCTCCATGACGCATCAGTTTTCTGCTTCCTGAGCGGAAAAAGAATGAGATTCACTATATATAAAGCCCCTTTTATGAGTGAGACGCCAATGTGTGGGGGTATGCAGTTCCCCCTGTCGTTTTGGTCCTGCAATGTATGGCTGTACACACTTCTAATGGCTGTCTTCCTAGTAACCAGTAGAGGGTGCTTGTGCTCCTACAACTGAGTCAGACTCGGTTCTGTGATTTTCAGTGTCCTCAGGCATTAACCCTTTAACCCCTTAAGGACCAAACTTCTGGAATAAAATGGAATCATGACGTGTCACACATGTCATGTGTCCTTAAGGGGTTAAGGACACATGACATGTGTGACATGTCATGATTCCCTTTTATTCCAGAAGTTTGGTCCTTAAGGGGTTAAACAAGAACATTGAACTTCTCGGATACGTCTCCTGGAGATCCATTGGATTTAATGCTTCTCTGTTAGAATAATTTGAATAGAGGAGTGTGGTGCTTGCCGATCATACGCTTCCCACTCCCAATGCTTAAATATGAGATGCTTTGGATTTATTTAATTTAGGAGGATCCAGAAATCTAACTAGGGACTAGAACACTTTAGCATTAGGATTACATGTTTGTATTACTAACGTAATGTAGTGTTTGTGTTGTGGACGTAAATTAATGTTAGTATAACTGTACTCAGTATTATTCAATGTTTACTGTGTTAACCTGGCTGCTAGAACAGCCCCTCCCCTCCTGTGTTCATTAACTGCTCAGAGAGGCTGCTAGAAGCTCCCCCTCCCATCGACTAACAGGATGCGCAGGATTGTGGAGGGGAATCCCATGATGACAGTGACATCACACCCTGTAGGTTGTGCATTCGATAAGACACTTAACACTTAACCAATGAAAGATTTATTTTCTCTGAAATCTTGCTTTCTGCATATGACGTATTTCTGTCTTTATAAGGGGCTCCCCGCCCCCTGAATAAATCATTCTTGAGTTTTTCATCAACCTGGAAACTTGTGTCTGGTGTGAATTACTTTAGGAAGTGTGCACGCATCAAATATCAATAATTTGGACAGGGGCAGATATTCAAATAATCAAACACTTCATTTTGATCCATAACTGTTGTTTAACCTTTTTCAGGAATGCTCTGTTTTCTTTTAAATGTATAATACAGATTTAGTAATTGACATCACAAGCCAGCTCAGTCCTGGCACAGCCAAGGCACGCATTCCATTGAATGAGGAGAGACAAACACTGTTTCTCTCTGTATCCCCTCCCAGAGCTGACCGCCAGGTGCAAAGAGCAGAGTTTCTAAGAAGAATTGTCAGGAAGCCAAGACATTCAGACATTACAAAATCATATTTGTTAAATATAGTGGGTAAGCAAACATTATAATGTTATAATTTTTGTTGTTAACGTGTTAATGTGAGACAATCAGACATAGTTCTTTCCTGCCGTCCCTCAAGCACAGCATAAATACTAATCCCCCCACCTTAAACCTTAGCAACAAAACTCTGTTTGAGCGTCAGACAGAAAGATGCACTGTTTAGACATTGTATTAAAGGGACACTATAGTCACCCAGACCACTTCAGCTCAATGAAGTGGTCTGGGTGCCAGTGGTCTGGGTTTCAGATAAGCTGCTATGTTTACATTGCAGGGTTAATCCAGCCTCAAGTGGCTGTCTTCTTGACAGCCACTAGAGGCGCTTCTGCAACACGAAAATCGCTTCCAGCGTGCAAAACGTCCATAGGAAAGCATTGCGGCTCCACTCGAAGCTGACGTTTGCAGGGGGAGGAGAGGTCACCAGTGCCAAGGGAGCCCGGCGCTGGATAAGGGAAGTGACTGAAGGGGATTTAACCCCTTCAGCCCAGCGGGAGGGGGACCCTGAGGGTGGGGAGGACCTAAGGACTACATAGTGTCAGGAAAACGAGTTTGTTTTCCTGACACTATAGTGATCCATTAAATATAATTTGCAGAAGAAAATCTTTCTATCATATATTTTCACTGGACACGTAACTAGCGGACGATACCTTTTGTTTACTTCCAAAGGGGATTTCGGAAATAAATAGTTAAAATTCATGTTTTGCATTTAGTATTAAAAACGAAAATTTTTGCAAAACAAAACTGTTTATGGTTAGTTGCTAAATGAATGTGTTGCAGACAATTTGCGGAACATATGGCATGTTAGTCATGTGAATCCTTTACATTCTCTCTGCCTCACACTGTCTACTTCTGATGATATCTGAAATTATCTGCAGTGAAGCTTTATATCACTAGAGACCCTTGGAAGGCATTTAATTAATATCAGCTGTCTGTGCGGGCATCTGCAGAGCAGGGCACAAGGGGCAACTGCCCCCCCTCTCCCACTCCCCGCTCTAAGACTGCTTTCAGCGATTCGCTGACCTATTTCACTGCTCATCAATGAATACTGCTACAGCAAGTTGTCTCATCTTTACTACATCAGGTGAAAATAGCAAGTGTGAGTATGTGGGCAGAATATAAAGTATATGCGTCAAAGCATTCTGTGTATATAGATCAAACTCTGCAAGTTTCTTTTCAAATAAAGGGACATTCTATGCACCAAAAATCACTACATGTTCAAGGTACACTGTAGCACTAAGAATACAAACCTGTATTAAAAACGCTACAGAGTCCCCCTCAAAAAAATTACTAAAATAAAGGATTTTCCAATGCTGAGACTCCCTCGGGGCTGCTCACCATCCTGCCTCCCGTGACGTCACTTGACATGACTTTCTCCAGTTTAGTTGGTTCCAATGCTACTCAGAGAGGAGCATTGGGGACCTGACCTAGGACGCATCCAAGCTTCGCTTCTATGTTCCATGCTTTCCTAGAGCTTCCATGTCAATGTTAGTGAGTTCTGCTTGGTCAGTGCAGCAGGATCGCCTCTACTGGCTGTCAGTATGACCGATGCTAGAGGTAAAATAAGCCTGCAATGTAAATACTGCAGTTTCTAAACCACTAAAATGCTTTACATTGCGGGGTTAAAGTAAGAGGACAAAAACAGAGAATATGGGAACTCTGAGAATGGGCACAAGCTTAGAGGAACTCAGTAGCTTGCCCTTCGGTAAATCCTCACTCGGGTCCCAAAATAGTTTTTGTTCACCTGTGCCATTACACCACCTCCATTACGCCACCTCCGGGCTCCCCGAGGCTGGCCCTGCTTACACCCGGCGGGCAGTCAGGCTGGCCGGTGCGCGAGGGAGCACTCTCCCCTGAGTGCTTCCTCTTCAGCTCCCTCGCACACCGCACTGATACCGGAGCTGGAAGATGACGTCATCTTCCGGCGCCGGTATCAGTACGCGGCGCGCGAGGGAGCTGAAGAGGAAGCACTCAGGGGAGAGTGCTCCCTCGCGCACCGTCCAGCCTGACTGCCCGCCGGGTGACCGCCCCCCCAGGAGCCCAGCAGCACCACTGGACCCCAGGGAATCCCCTCAGCACTCCAAAAGGTAAGGAGACTGGGGGGATTAAATAAAAAAAAAGCGTTAGTGTGTGTGTGTTAGTGTTACTGTGAGTGTTAGTGTGTGTGTGTGTGTGTGTTAGTGTGTGTTTTAGTGTTACTGTGAGTGTTAGTGTGTGTTACTGTGAGTGTTAGTGTTACTGTGTGTGTTAGTGTGTGTGTTAGTGTTACTGTGAGTGTTAGTGTGTGTGTGTGTTACTGTGAGTGTTAGTGTGTGTGTTAATGTTACTGTGAGTGTTAGTGTTACTGTGAGTGTGTGTGTTAGTGTTACTGTGAGTGTTAGTGTTACTGTGTGTGTTAGTGTGTGTGTTAGTGTTACTGTGAGTGTTAGTGTGTGTGTGTGTGTGTGTGTGTGTGTTACTGTGAGTGTTAGTGTGTGTGTTAATGTTACTGTGAGTGTTAGAGTTACTGTGAGTGTGTGTGTTAGTGTTACTGTGAGTGTTAGTGTTACTGTGTGTGTTAGTGTGTGTGTTAGTGTTAGTGTGTGTGTTAGTGTTACTGTGTGTTAGTGTGTGTGTTAATGTGAGTGTTAGTGTTACTGTGTATGTTAGTGTGTGTGTGTTAGTGTTACTGTGTGTGTTACTGTGAGTGTTAGTGTGTGTGTTAATGTTACTGTGAGTGTTAGTGTTACTGTGAGTGTGTGTATTAGTGTTACTGTGAGTGTTAGTGTTACTGTGTGTGTTAGTGTGTGTGTTAGTGTTAGTGTGTGTGTTAGTGTTACTGTGTGTGTTAGTGTGTGTGTTAATGTGAGTGTTAGTGTTGATGTGGGATTATTAAAAAAATCCTTATTGTACTTGTATTGAATTATTGTACTAACTCCATTTTAACTTTATACTGTGACAATCCTCCATTTTGTCCTCCTAACCTGACTTCTTCAATCCTCCATTTTGTCCTCATAACCTAACTTGTTCATTTTAAAACTACCTTACATGACAGAATTTCCCAGCACATCTAATACAATAGACAAAGACTGTATTTTCTATAAAGACATGATTAACACAGGAATTGCTGACTTTTCCTTAAACTTGCAACATAGTATAATTTGAAGGCCATGAGAACACAGTAGTAATGAAATGTTCTATTCATAAGAGACCTTGCACCTGGCCACGAGGCCTGAGATCACCGACCGTGTAAAATGACGCTCAAGACCCCCTTGTCCCCACCCGTGTCCAGAACAATCCCACCTCTTGGTGGGTGGACACGGGACTAACCACTTAGTTTTTGAGCCAATTAATAATATTGATAGGTGGACACTAATCCCGACACTTAACAATTAATCCAATTAATGATGTTTATTTGCTGATATTCTAATAATCAATGATGACGTAAAATGTCTCTTAAAAGGGCCTGCGCGTCCGCTTTTTAATCACTTGCCAATAAATTTTCTCGAAGTTATTTTAACCTGAACCTTGTGTGTCAGACTTAATTACTTCAGCGTATATACGCAATTTAATTTTATTGATTTGGACAGGAACAGATAGACATTTAAACATTTTGGTTTACTGCTAAAAAGTACCATAACAACTTGGCGCCCAACGTGGGGCATCGGGCTATGTCCGGCCGGTGAGCCGTCCTAAGGAAGACAAGGGTGGACGGAGGAATCCAGGGGGAAGGAAAGGAGATTGATCACCTCCAGGTACACGGTAGAGACTTCTGCAGAGCCACCGGTATGTTCCGGCCCCTTTGATTGACCCGTCCACGTGTCTGTGACTGCTTCCCGGGAGGACATCAAAGACAGGTAATATCTTGCCCGGTGCCTCGTTACTCACTTGTTTACCTGCATTTTAGTCTATCTGTTGCCTGGGTGTGTTTGAATTGTTTGCCTGTTTCCCCATTTTGAGAAAAAGGGGGGGTGGACCTGCAGGGGATTTGCCTGGGGTTCTGTCTTGCTTGTTTTCCCCTTTTTGGGATAAAGGGGGGTGGACCTGAGGGGACTTGCCTGGGTCTTCAGTATATCTGTCTATCTGTTTGTATTTTACCCCTTTTGGGATAAAGGGGGGGTGGACCTGAGGGGATTTGCCTGGGTCTTCTGTTGCCTGTTTTACCCCTTTTAGGAACCACGGTGCTGTGGTTGTAGGGAAAAAGGGGGGTTGACCTGTGGATGTGTTCCTGGGGGTCATCTTTTCCTGTTTAACTCTTTTAGGAGCCTCGTGGCTGGGGCTGTAGAGAAAAAGAGGTGTGTTGGATCTGTGGAGATTGTGTAGACTCATAGTTTCCTGGGGATCCTTCTTGTGTCACTTTGATAGCCTAGCTAGCTTCTCTGTGCACGTTACTCTGCCTGCAGAGTGGTGGTACCCTCCAGCTTTGAGCGCTGAGCTGGAGCCATTCCAATTTTTTATTTGTGGTGGATGAATTCGGGCAGGCATTGCTGTTTTCATCGCCACGGAGTAGTGAGACTTATAAAGTGGGTTTTTATAGGGGCACTACAAGGGTGAGGGTAGCGCAGACACTATTAGTGGGCTGCTGTGTTGAGGGAGGCTGGCGGAACTCGGACCGGTGTCAGTTGTTTTCCGCGGCTGCAGGTAGTGGAGACACTACGGGGTTGAGGGAGGTGACTTTGGAGTAAGCACACGAGTAAAGGAAAGGAATTACTGTTGATTTTATTTGAACTGTGATGCATGCACTGTATTTCAACTGTATTGTTGTCTTGTTTGTTTAATGAGGAGTCTCATGAACTCCTGTGTCTGTCTCTAAGGATTTTTTTCCTTGCCTTTCATCTTTTCTACACTTTCTATATAATTATACTATCCACTCCCATTCCTCTTAAAAGAGAAGTGATTGGTCACACACTTCTCACCTCGCTCCAATCCGTGTCTACCACCCCGGGTAGGCGGATTCAGTGACTGGTCTACGTTTTGGGAAGACGCACCTGAGAAAGTCCCACGGTTCTCGGGTGGCAGTCGAGCATTGTAGACGTTCCTGTTCAATTTTCCTTCTCTCTCTCTATATCTAGGACGCTGGTATAGGGGTAAAGGGACTATGGGACAGGATTTAGATAAGCCCAGCAAGGGCTGGTTAGCATGTGATTTAGTAGAGAACAGAGAGGGTGAAGAGATGGTTAAAGGTGTTGAGAAGATTGCAAAAGTATGTAAAATTGCTGTACCGACATGTGGAAGATTACAACCAGAAAGCTGGCGCAAGTTACTGGCAGAAATGAAAGGCAAGCTTACAGACAATGGTTTATTAAAGACTGCTGAAGCATGGTACAGAGTAGCGAAGGCTATTCAGTTAGAAGGTTGGGTTGAGGAAGAGATAAATCACAAAGGTGTGAAATTGTTTGTGTATCATAAGAATTGTGTTGCTGGGGTTTACCCTCAGCCGGCGCCCCAAAATGGCGCCCAGGGGATGTCTATCCCCAAGGTTCAGTCAGCAATAGGTGATAGCCAGCTGACTATCTTCCCCACTCCCAATCCTCCCGAATCCCATCCCATCACCTCCCCTGTCTGCCCGGTCCTGAATTCTGACGGATCTTTCTTTACCCCTTCCCCTTCTCTAACAGTCCCATCATCCTCATCCATCCCCACGCTCCCTTCCATGCCTAATCCTAACATCTCATCTGCCATTTCCTCCCTGCAATCCCTCTCCATGACTAATCCCCTCCCGTCAGCATCCGCCCAACTAACTACCCCTCCCTCCCTTGCTCCGACTCCTCCTTCTGCACCCATCCCAACCAATCCCGTCCTGTCTCCTCCCATAACCAGCTCCGCCCCAGTCCAATATCCTACCTCCTTAAATGTACCTACCCACCCTACTCTTCTGCCCTCCCCTGCCTGGCCCTACCCCTTCCCATATCCCATGGCCCTGCCCTACCCCGGTTACCCTCCCTTTCCCCAAGCCACTCCCCAGGTTCCGGTCATGCCCAGTCCGGCTCAGTCTGCCCCGGAAGTGCCCATATCAAACATGGCCGCCACTTCTTCCCTTAATCCTAATGCAACTCCTTTCCCCGCCTCCAATATGGCGGCCCCCAGTTCAGCCCTGATGCCGGTAATCCCCGGTGACTACCTGTCCCCAGGTTATGACTCGCTAGCCACCCCTGCATCTGGGGCTCATTCCCAACCCCCGATCCTTTCACCTCACGCGGGCCCTGCACCGCGTAAGAGAGCCAATATCATAGAATTCGATGACGAAGAGGAGGACAGGGTGTCCCATGTCTCATCGGAGGTTGCTGCGGGAGCCTCAGCTCATCGTTCTATCGATGACCCCTTTGGCCACAAGGGTCGGGGAGAACGGGCCCCTCCTAAATATGTTGCTTTCAACCCCACTCAAGCTAGTGCTCTAATGAAATCACTCCCTGACCCAGAAAAGCAGCCTATGCCCTTCTACCGAGGGATAGTTCAAATTCAAAAGACTTATTCCGCCGCATGGCGTGATCTACTGAGCATTTGTGCTATTAAAGCAGGGGATGCATATTGGCCAAGCATGGCCCGACACCTCAGTACAGATCTGCTCAGCAGTGACGTTGATTACCCCTCTGGAGTAACTTTTTGCACCCAATTAAGAGAATGGGCTAAGGACAAACTTGCAGATCAGGCTGCTGGCCTTACTGATGTTATTCAAGATAAAGGAGAATCAGTGGAAAGGTTTCATGCAAGACTGTATCAAATGTTTACAGATTTGGGGTTTGATCTTACTGACAAGATTCATTCACAAATGCTGTCTGGTGCGTTTGTCCAAGGTGTTAAAGACTCTATACGCAAGGGAATTATTGCTGCCCGCCCAGAATATAAGGTTGTTCCTCTGGATACCCTGCTCTTAGTTGCCAGAGGGTTAGAATCTGCTCAGACCCCAAGAAGACCCACTTCAGCTCCTCTCATGGTCTCCCGCTCTACCCCTGTTCCCAAGGGCGTCCGACCGGAGGATGGCCATTGCTTTAATTGTAAGGCTAAGGGGCATTTTAAAAGTGATTGCCCAGAACCCAAGAGAGAGCCAAGAAAGCCATCCAGGCCTGCCCCGGCCCCCAAGGCCGAGAAAGAGGTTCCGATAATTGAGGAACCCGATGATTAGGAAATTGGCAAGCCTGTGTCTGTAACCCCTGTAATGGCAGTGTCTACAGGGGATAAGGGGGGGCCACTTGCCACAGTGACTTTGCCCATTGAAGGCCACCCTACCACATTTCTAGTTGACACAGGTGCAGCCCGTAGTGTTCTGCGAGAACAAGACCTGCCAGACCCATCCTTCCTGTCAAATATTGATGTCTCTTGTGTTGGAGTGGATGGCCAGCCAAGACATAGCCCTTTAACAACTCCACTACGAGTTGGCTCTAGCCTGCTTGCTCGTTTTGTGGTATCTTCCACATGCCCAATTAACCTGTTAGGTGCTGATGTTCTCTCACGCCTGCAAGCATCCATCACCTTCACCCCGGATGGGCAGGTAGAAATGTCCACACCTCTATCTGAATCAGACACCTCAGCCTTGTGCTCCTTGCCTCTAATGCTGCATTTAGAAAAGCCCCGTGAGAAAGCAGCAGAATTAAGGTCCAATTTCCCAGAGGTATTGAAAACACAGGTGCCCGCCAAGTTATGGTCCTCAGGCCCAGAGGACATAGGTCACCTAAATGTTCCCCCTGTGGTGGTAAAGCTTATTCCAGGAGCTAAGTTACCAAGAAAACCACAATATCCATTAAAACCAGCACAGGCTGCTGCCATTTCTATCCACATCAAGGCACTCTTGGAGAAGGGTGCCCTGGTGAAATGTAAATCTGAATGCAACACCCCATTATTCCCTGTGAAAAAGAAAACTCCAAAAGGTGAGCCAGAGAAGTACAGGATGGTTCAGGATCTCCGTGCTGTCAATGAAGCTACCGTCCTGGACACCCCTCTTGTACCAAATCCCCATACTCTGCTCTCTGGAGTCCCACCATCTGCAAAATTTTTCACAGTCATTGACCTAGCAAATGCCTTTTTCAGTGTCCCACTGGACCCATCCTGCCAATACCTGTTTGCTTTCACCCATGAGATGCAACAGTATACCTGGACTGTCATGCCCCAAGGGGCACAAAATTCACCAAGTCAGTTTGCAAAGGCCATGGCCACCATCCTTGACCCATGGCAAGCTGAGCACCCAGAAGTTGTTCTGCTCCAGTATGTGGATGATTTGCTGCTCTGTGGAGATGACATACCCACTACTGAAAGGTGCTCAATTAGTCTTCTTTGTTATTTGGCAGAACAAGGATGCAAAGCTTCGCTCATCAAGCTACAGTTCTGCCAACCCTCAGTAATTTTCCTTGGACATTGCCTATCGCAAGGTACCAGACATCTTACACGGGACCGGGTAAGAGCTGTACTGGATATTCCAACTCCAAGGACTTCAAAATCTCTCCATGCCTTCCTAGGCCTCATTTCCTACTGCAGAGCATGGATCCCAGAAGCCTCCCTGCTCATGCAACCTCTCTATGACGCACTTAAGTCTGACCCTTTCTGTTTGACTAATGAAGCTCTGGACAATTTCAATGCTCTCAAACGTGCCATTGCTTCTGCTCCTGCCTTGGGCCTACCTGACTACTCCAAACCTTTCAAATTATTTGTCTCTGAAAGACAAGGCCACGCAACAGGAGTTCTCACCCAAACTAATGACTTAAGAGGCCGCCAGAGGCCTATTGGATATTTCTCATGTCAACTGGACATTGTGGCCAGAGGGACTCCTTCCTGTCTCAGGGCTGTTTTTGCTGCAAGAGAGCTCATAGAAAGAACCTCAGACCTGGTCCTTGGCCACCCTCTGGTTGTTTTGGCCCCCCATGACATTTCTGCCATCATCAACCAAGTCCAGCTCAAGCACGTGTCTCCAGCCAGACACCTACGCCTCCAGTGCCATCTTCTTCTACCTGACAACATTTCCATCCAAAGATGTCAAGTTCTTAACCCATCCACTCTTCTTCCACTCCCTGAGGGGGGTATCTATTATGGATTTATCACAGATGAAACCTACATTTACCTGCTTTGTGGATGTATCAAGAAAGTCATGCATCCACATTTGACATTTTATGAAGATGAGAAGCCTCTCTGTGAAGGCCCAGATTACGCCTTCTGTACCATGTGGTACAAACCAAACATTACTCCCGAACCTTGCTATGAAGATGAGCTTTACCACTGGACTGATGTGAAGCTCACTGCTCAAGATTTCTATTGTGACTCTGAAGGCAATAGCATGGTCTTGGTCCAACTACCTCAACAACTTAACTACCTCTACCGCCATTGGGATACTGCTATCCCACATATTCCTGTTACCAAATTGAAGACAAGGTCGTGGAATGATCTTGGGCCCATGGCAAAGTTATGGGCCACCATGGATGAAGAACAGCTACAGGAAAATGGTATTGTCAAATACCCAACAACTGACCTTCTGGAAGCATGGCCACGCCACTTCCTAGAAAAAGAATTTCAAGATCTGGTCATAGTGAATGATTATGACCCCGAAACACCTCATGACTGTTTTGAACAGATGAAAATGGAGACAGTGCACCTACCAACTGTGCATGAGAATCCATTACTAGATCCAGATTTTACCCTGTTTGTGGACGGCTCAAGATATGCTGATGAAGAAGGAAGATATCATACAGGATATGCCGTAACCACAACAGATGAAGTTATCAAATCATCATCCTTACCGCCAGCAATGTCTGCGCAAGAAGCTGAATTACAGGCTCTGACTTCAGCATGCAAAATTTCCGAAGGAAAACGTGCCAACATCTATACAGATTCAAGATATGCTCTGGGCGTGGCACATGACTTCGGCCTAATTTGGAAGACAAGAGGATTTCTTACCACCGCCGGTACACCAGTCAAGCATAGTACTGCAATCAAGGAGCTAATGGATGCCCTCCTACTCCCTAAAGAAGTGGCCGTTTTGAAGGTAAAGGCCCATGGGAAATTGGATACAGATGAAGCAAAGGGCAACCATTTGGCTGATCAGGCTGCTAAGCTAGCAGCCAGGGATCTGCAGGAAGTGGATGAAGAAGTGTCCGGACAAGAAGAAGAAGAAGTCCCTATTTTTGCTCTGCAAACTCTTCCTACTGATTTGCGAATTTTGCGAGAACAGCAAGCTGCAGTCAATCCTGAAGAAATCCAGAAATGGAAAAAGAAAGGAGCTGTCCAAAAGGACGGAGTATATTACAACAACTTCAAATTTTGTCTTCCAAAAAATTTATATCCAGCAGTTGTCCAATGGGCACATGGGCCTGCACACCTGTCAAAGGAATTGATGGCCGCCCTCATACAGAAGTATTATGAAGCACCCGGAATCACAACATTGATCAGCAGCTTCTGTAAGGCCTGTGTCATTTGTGCAAAATGCAATCCAGGAAGACCAGTCAAGGTGCCTGCAAAACACCTGGCAAAGCCCATGTACCCCTTCCAGCGAATTCAAATTGACCACATCCAAATGCCCAAGAGTGGGCCCCATGAATATGCACTAGTCATAGTGGACATGTTCTCAGGATGGCCAGAGACCTACCCAGTGGCCAATATCACTGCAAAAACAACCGCAAGACGCCTACTTACAGAGATAGTATGTAGGTTCGGACTACCAGAAGTCATTGAAAGTGATCAAGGCCCAGCCTTTACAGCAACAGTGACTAAAGAAATTTGGACTGCTCTAGGGGGGACCCTAGCCTTCCACACCCCTTACCACCCACAAAGTAGTGGTAAAGTAGAGCGCATGAATGGCACTCTAAAAGCCAGAATGTTAAAAATGTCACAAGAAACGAAAATGCCCTGGCCAGAAAGCCTGCCAATAGCTTTATTTAGTGTTAGGCACACACCTAGAGGGAAGCATTCACTGTCCCCATATGAGATTCTATTTGGGACAGCACCCAGACTAGGTTGTTATTATCCGCAGCAGTTACAGCTCCAATCAGATGTTTTAGTAGATTATGTAACTGAACTTGCAAGTGCCTTGAACAAAATACATGCCCAAGTTTTCTCTTCAATTCCAGATCCCGAATTGGATACAGGTACCCATAACCTGCTTCCCGGAGATTGGGTTCTGGTCAAGAAGTTTGTGCGGAAAAATACCCTGGAACCAAGATTTGACGGTCCATTCCAAGTTCTCCTGATTACCGCAACCTCCGTCAAACTGGCCGGTAGGCCAAATTGGATCCACGCTTCCCACTGCAAGAAATCTCCAGCCCCCGAGGAAGCAGATACCGCACAAGCATGTACCTCTGGTACACCTTCTCCTTAATTAGCCTCATAAAGGCCCAACAAGTAGCCATCACCAAAGATATTAGTGGGTATACCTTCTGGTACAATTCATCATGCACCCATGGGGCTACTTACACCTTTGACTATTGTGATATTGTAGAATGCCCGTTCCCCACATCACAAATCCAGAGTATCTACAGAGATATCCCTCATTCAAAAGATCCATATGTTTGTGTAGTTGACAAGCAATGGGGGCACAATTGTAACCATTGGGGGGCGGCGGGATGGAATGCCGGGCCTGCCTGGGGTTACAAACCAAAAAGTGCCTTATCTAAAGTAGATGATCAAGGTAGATCCCTTCTCCAGAGAATGACTTTGAGAAAGCCTGGGGGGGGTACACCAATGAAATTAATCCTTAACATTGAGCATCCAAGCCCAACGGATGCAGACCAGTATGTGATGGGAATGTATTGGAAAAAGGGTTCCTACCGTAAATTAGGGCATTTCTTCTTAAAAGATATGTGCAACTCTTCTGAGTGGCAAGGGGCCACCCATATGGTCCCTAACCCATTAAAACCTCATATCCAGACCTTTCAAGACATGATGGCCATTGCTAACCCCACCTTTGAAGATACCATGGCCGCTGAAACAGGTTTTAATGATGTAAATTTATGGTTAGAATGGATGAAATATAATGCTAATAAGCATAATAAGACTGCATGCTATGTGTGTGGCGGTGCCCGGCCTCACCTGGGTACTGTACCTCTAATCCTGCCAGTAGATGTAGAGGAATGTGTTTTAAGCCTTTTTGCCTATCACTATGATTTTAACAGGTCCATATGTATTGCATGGACAAAGGAGTATCCTCTCCTAACCAAGGATGTTAAACCCCCAGATGGAATTACCGTGTATAAAGGTAATTACACTTGTTATGCTAATTATGATGGAATTGGTAAATTCTTGGGTAACTTCTCTAAGGGGTATTGTGCTACCTACAGAAGTGTCTCTATGAACTTGTTGCAGTTTCACACCAGGTCATTAGGGGATATCTACTGGTTGTGTGGGGATTTACAGCTAAGATCCAGAATGGACAAGGAGTGGTGGGGGGAGTGTACTTTGGCTAAAGCCATTATGCCTATACATATCATCTCTGACACACACCTCGTCACCCATGAGTCCAGGCACACTAAGGTTAAGCGTGACGCCCCAGTGAAAGGAAGTTTTGATCCTCATGTGTATATTGATGCCATTGGAGTGCCTAGGGGGGTGCCCAATGAGTTTAAAGCAAGAGATGAAGTTGCTGCAGGATTTGAATCACTTTTTGCCATAGTTACCACAAACAAGAATTTAAATTGGATAAATTACATTTATTATAATCAACAGCGGTTTGTTAATTATACCAGAGACGCCCTCCAGGGATTGGCCGAACAGTTGCAGGCCACATCCCAAATGGCTTTTCAGAATAGAATGGCCCTAGATATGATCTTAGCCGAAAAAGGAGGGGTTTGTAAAATTTTGCCCGACACCATGACATGTTGTACCTATATCCCAGAAAACACAGGCCCTAATGGTAAAGTTACATTAGCAATAGAGAAATTGAATGACCTGTCTGAAGAGTTAAAAAGGAATTCTGGGATAAAAGATCCCTGGAAAAGATGGTTTGGTTGGATGACAGGATGGCAAAAGGCTTTAATGCATATTGGTATGGCTATACTAATTTTTCTTTTTATCTTTGCTCTTCTCTTTTGTTGTATCCTCCCATGTCTGAGAAAATCCCTCATGAAGACTGTTGACCAAGCGGCACCCACTTTCACCCATCTCGAAGTTGATGACCAAGATTTCCAAGACATCAACTCACCCTGTCTGCCGCTACAAACAATCCCTTTTGTTGATTAAGTGCAGGAATTCTAGGAAGGGACTAGCTTAGGGACAGCATCTGTCAGTGAATGGTAAAGGCCCCGTGTGGAGAAGTGGTGGGTTAGCCGCCATGGGACACCCATGGGTGTGAAGTGTTCGAGAGCCATACTGACGGATGAGTCAGCCTATCAGGATCAGATCTAGGGACAGTCTTGCACTTTGCATTAACACCTAGCTAGCGACCACAGGGTTTCTGTGCCTTTGGGTTAACACGTCTTCCTGGTACTAACTTAATAAAGTTCTTATCTCTTAGAATCTAACATTTCATAGGGGGGACTGATGTGGGATTATTAAAAAAATCCTTATTGTACTTGTATTGAATTATTGTACTAACTCCATTTTAACTTTATACTGTGACAATCCTCCATTTTGTCCTCCTAACCTGACTTCTTCAATCCTCCATTTTGTCCTCATAACCTAACTTGTTTATTTTAAAACTACCTTACATGACAGAATTTCCCAGCACATCTAATACAATAGACAAAGACTGTATTTTCTATAAAGACATGATTAACACAGGAATTGCTGACTTTTCCTTAAACTTGCAACATAGTATAATTTGAAGGCCATGAGAACACAGTAGTAATGAAATGTTCTATTCATAAGAGACCTTGCACCTGGCCACGAGGCCTGAGATCACCGACCGTGTAAAATGACGCTCAAGACCCCCTTGTCCCCACCCGTGTCCAGAACAATCCCACCTCTTGGTGGGTGGACACGGGACTAACCACTTAGTTTTTGAGCCAATTAATAATATTGATAGGTGGACACTAATCCCGACACTTAACAATTAATCCAATTAATGATGTTTATTTGCTGATATTCTAATAATCAATGATGACGTAAAATGTCTCTTAAAAGGGCCTGCGCGTCCGCTTTTTAATCACTTGCCAATAAATTTTCTCGAAGTTATTTTAACCTGAACCTTGTGTGTCAGACTTAATTACTTCAGCGTATATACGCAATTTAATTTTATTGATTTGGACAGGAACAGATAGACATTTAAACATTTTGGTTTACTGCTAAAAAGTACCATAACAGTGTTACTGTGTGTGTTAGTGTTACTGTGAGTGTTAGTGTGTTATTGTGTGTGTTAGTGTTACTGTGAATGTTAGTGTGTGTGTTAGTGTTAATGTTACTGTGAGTGTTAGTGTGTGTGTGTTACTGTGTGTGCTAGTGTTACTGTGAGTGTTAGTGTGTTTGTTAGTGTGAGTGTCAGTGAGTGTGTCTGTTGAGTGTGTGTCTGCTAGTGAGTGTCAGTGAGTGTGTTACTGTGTGTGTCTGTTACTGAGTGTGTTTGTGTTAGTGAGTCTGTTTGATGTCTGTTAGTGAGTGTGTGTTTGTCAGTGAGAGTGTATGTTTTGTAAGTGAGTGTGTATGTATGTCTGTCGCTGAGTGTGTCTCTGTCAGTAAATGTGTGTGTCTGTTAGCTAGTGTGTATGCATCTGTTCGTGAGAGTGTGTGTGTGTCTTCAGCACTTACCTTTCTCCAGCGCCGGACTCCCTTGGCGCTGGGGATCCCTCCACCGCTCAGCTCCGAATGCGCATGCACGGCAAGAGCCGTGCGCGCATTCAAACCGCCCATAGGAAAGCATTACTCAATGCTTTCCTATGGACGTTCGGTGTCTTAGAATCTCGGAAGCTCCTCTAGCAGCTGTCAGTGAGACAACCACTAGAGGCTGGATTAACCCTCAGTGAAACATAGCAGTTTCTCTGAAACTGCTATGCTTTCAGCTGCAGGGTTAAAACTAGAGGGACCTGACACCCAGACCACTTCATTGAGCTGATGTGATCTGGGTGTCTGTAGTGATCCTTTAAGTGTGTGTGCATCTGCATACACTGGTGTACATACCGCGGTCGCAGCCCTGCAACCCCTGCGATCAGGTGCCCGCCGCCATGTGTTGCGGCCCCGGCCTGCGCAGAGTAAGTGTGCGGGGGGGGGGGGGGAGCCACTGAACTCACTATAGTTTCTATCTCTTGAAGAATTAATAGACTTGTAGGAAACACATATCCCTCAAACAATTGCTACAATTACCTTTATTTGCCTTCTCGATGGTGCTAAAGACGTCCTCTCTCTCAAACCTTTCTGTGTCTGTTACAGTGTAATTGATAGAAAAAAAAAACAATTACCTTCTAGGTATATCATTGTTATAAATAAATACATTATAAATCATGACAATTAAGGCCATGCCGATTGGGCAGCCTCAAGCGTTACTTGTTCCAGCTTTGGAATATCAAATAAAATCATTGGGGAAATGTGATACCTCGGTAAAGTCTCACTCATTACAGATTTGTTTTTGGACACCCCCATACACATACTTAAAGGGTCTCTCCAGTGCCAGGAAAACATATTCGTTTTCCTGGTACTGCAGGACCCTCTAGTGCCCCTCTCCCTCCCACCCCCCATCCCAAGTTGCTGAAGGGGTTAAAACCCCTTCAGTGACTTACCGGAGTCCAGCGCCAATGTCCCTCGGTGCTGGATCAGGCTCTGCCTACGCTCCTCCTCCGCCGACGTTAGCCGGCGGGGGAGACCTACTGTGCTTGTGCGGCCGTCGGCAGGGGAAACCTAATGCGCAATGGCTGCGCACGCGCATTAGACCTCCCCATAGGAAAGCATTAAATAATGCTTTCAATGCTTTCCTATGGGGATTTCGGCGACGCTGGAGGTCCTCACATAGCGTGAGGACATCCAGCATCGTTTTAAAACACTTTTCGTGTTCTATGAACACGGAAGTGTCCTCTAGTGGCTGTCTAGTAGACAGCCACTAGAGGAGGAGTTAACCCTGCACGGTAAATATTGCAGTTTATAAAAACTGCAATGATTACACTTGCAGGGTTAATGGTAGTGGGAGTTGGCACCCAGGCCACTCCAATGGGCAGAAGTGGTCTGGGTGCCTAGAGTGTCCCTTTAATGACAAAAAAAAGCTGTAGTTTGGCTATTTTCCCCAAAGTCTTGCCATTTCGAATCCGTTTTTGAAAAATATTAAGTTGTGTAAATAACCCTGGGAGAAATAAAGAAATGGAGAATTTATAAGACTGGGGTGAATACTGTTAAAACACTGTTAATCTAGCTGTATAATATCGAAAGATCATAAGAATTGCAACACATTTTTAGAAACATCTTTTTGTCATCTTTTCAATATAAATTTCAAGTGAATTGCAAAAAAAAATAGCAAAATATAGGTTTACAGTGCCGATTTAGAAATATTTACATAGTTGTCCCCTTAAATGGGAATTTTTTATATTTCAACGTTATTTTCAAATGTATTCAAATTTTACTCCAAAAAAGCCAAACTCAAAACCGAGAATTATTTCGATTTTAGGTCATGTAGCCTAAATTTGGAAATTCGCGTGGAATTCCTAACTAACACCTTAGTAAATCTGTGCAACATCAAGTATTCTACTGGTAATATCACAGAACATCTTTGGCATACTTATCCCAGGAGAAAAAAAAGTCAGAGCTTTTAGCACAACCAGTGAATGTGTTTATCCCTGATCCTTTCCTAGTGCAAACAAGAAAACTATGTTTTGATCCGAAATATACTTTATTGTAATGTTTACCATTGTTTCCTATTGCAGGAGGTTAATACACTCCACTTAACCCCTTAAGGACCAAATTTCTGGAATAAAAGGGAATCATGACGTGCCACACATGTCATGTGTCCTTACGGGGTTAAAGAGTATTTTCATTGAAGTAACAGACTGCACAACGCCATGTAACACAGCATATAAAGATAAAATAATTATTGCAAAAATTAAAAATGCAATTTTTTGCTTAGCCTTCGTTGGTTTCTGCTATTGTGCTTATCTCTGCTCAATAAATGTTATATTAAAAAAAAAAAATCATTGGTATTAATTTGCTACAAATATGCCATTATCTTTGCAGATCATGTTTCTTTGATAAGTCTAAATAAAAATAGGTTTTATTATCTTACCTTGTTTTTGCAAGTCAAGTGTTTTCTGAAACACAAACATATTTGCAAAGTTAAACGCAAGATAAAGTTATTTTATTTCCCATAGCTATACATTTCTGGTGTATTTTGTAATCGAAATAGTAAATGGATCTATTGAGTAAGCTCCAAGAGATAAATAACAATTTTCAGGTAGCAAGAGGTGCCTCAACGTCAAACTAGACTGTGAGCTCCTATGACTAGCACCATAATCCCTATTGTAACACTATGTATTTATAAATAGATTATATTTAATGTGTTATTTCACTCTATGACTACTTATTTGTAACTGTTCTAAAGTAACGTGGAATTTTCGGATACATGATAAATATAGTCATTAATAAGCCGGAACTCCATAATGACACTTATATTTAACCCAAATTTGCTGAGCCCTGTCAATCTCTGATTCTCCCATTAACTATGGAGACAGCTAAATTATTTCTGAACACATATTAGTTCACATATAAACATACTGAGGGTTTGGGGTATATTCACTAAGGATTGAATTGTGGTAGAATAAAACACACATTTTCTGTACAAACAGCTATATTGGGGCCATTTCTGGTCTAAAATGTACAATTCTGATTGCTATCCACCACAATTCACTGTTTATTTAGTGAATAAATCCCAGATATCATACTCAATAAACAGTGAATTTGGGTTATTTACCAGATTTAGGCTAAATATTCCAAAGTTGGAAAATATGATCTGGAAAACCTTTCAATCCACTGCAGTTAACCTTCAGTGACTAAACCCTGGCCTGGGTTGTGGTGAATTGACTGAAATATAGCCAAATAGCAAACATTACACCCAAATAGTTAACTTAGCCTACATGTCAAACTCAGTTGTTAACTTATAATTGAGGAAATAAATCCTTTAAAATATAACAGAATAACAATTCCTAAACATGGTTAAAAAAAATTAAAATACGACTAGTGTGTATTCACCTCTAACGGTTTCGCCTGGATAAACAGAAAGGTAGAGAAAAGCAAGATTAAGATTGGCCAGTGTGCCATTTTGGGGTTCCGTCAATGAGTGGTTGGGTCCTTGGTTCCTTGTCCAGATGTCTCTGCGTCTAGTTGTGATGCTATGTGATGTTACCCAGCATTGCTGGTCACTATATATGACTTGCTGACTGGGAGAGACCTAAAGATCCCTCCCTGGAACTAATTCATTAGTACGTATATTTTACAACATTAGGCTGGCAATAGTGCTTCAAGGAATCTACTAGTCTATTATTTTACAGTAGACAAGTTTACATGGATTTTATGACATCGTAAACTAATTTGGGCAGGGCCCTCTTCATCTCCTGTTCCCGTATTTATAAAACATCTTGTTAGAATAAATTGTTTGTCTTGTTTACTTATTGTACAGTGCTGTGGAATATGTTGCAGGTATATAACAAAAAATTGCAACTGAGTTTTTCTGAAGCAGGTAAAATATTCATTAGGTTTATTCACTAAACTGCGATTAGTCTGAGTGGCCTCTTACGGTCGCAGTAGTTAAGGCATTTCAGTTTGCTTATAAGGCTGTGTGAGGTTAGAAGCAGTAGAAAAGGTTTGGGAATCATTGCTTCATGACACTAGATGTGGCTATGAAAAATAAATGCTTGGTTAAGTCAAAGTATTAGGATCCACGAATAAACCCCCTAGTGAAACATTAGGAAATCATTTATTTTTGCCAAAGAACCCTGTGACTTTACATGCATGCTGTCACTATGTCGCACATTTATAGTGCATTGCAATACTTTCAAGCCAATGTATAAATAGGGGCATAAATTCTCGAGATGAAAATATAATTTTGCCTCTTTATAAATCGCTGGTAAGACCACACCTTGAATATGCTGTGCAATTTTGGGCACCTGTTCTAAAGAAGGATATCATGGCACTAGAAAAAGTGCAGAGACGAGCTACAAAATTGATAAAAGGAATGGAGCATTTTAGTTATGAAGAAAGGTTAAAAAATTTAAATCTCTTTAGTTTGGAAAAACGGCGCCTGAGAGGGGATATGATAATATTACACAAATATATTCGGGGCCAGTACAAAACATTAATTCATAAACAGGGCTATACATAAGGACACGAGGTCACACATTTAGGATGGAAGAAAGGAGATTTCATCTAAGGCAAAGAAAAGGTTTTTTTTACAGTAAGAGCAATAACGATATGGAATTCTTTGCCTAAAGAGGTGGTTTTGTCAGAGTCTATACAGATGTTTAAACTGCAATTGGATAAATACTTGCAAAAACATAACATACAGGGATATAATTTCTAATTAGTGGGATAATAGCTGCTTGATCCAAGGAGACATCTGACTGCTATTTTGGGGTCAAGAAGGATTTTTTTCCTAGTTTGTTGCAAAATTGGAAACGCTTCAGACTGGGTTTTTGCCTTCTTTTGGATCAACAGCAAAAGCATATGTGAAGAAGGCTGAACTTGATGGGCGCAAGTCTCTTTTCAGCTATGTAACTATGTAACTTTGTAACTATGTAATGAGGATTGCTCGATAGAGTCAGAAGCAGCTGCAGTCATTGCAAGCACTTCTATCACTGCTGTGTTTGACAGTACACGGGTATTTCTACAACTTTCTACCAAGAGAAGGAAACAGAAGGTCAATGAGGAGCTAAATGCTAAAGGTTTTAGCTGCAGCAATGATGCTGTTTTTTTTTTTTTTAATTGACAACTTAGACTCTGCAGCTTAACCCCTTAAGGACACGTGACATGTGTGACATGTCATGATTCCCTTTTATTCCTGAAGTTTGGTCCTTAAGGGGTTAAAGGAACACTATAGGCACCCAGACCGCTTCATGTCATTGAGGTGGTCTGGGTGCAGTGTCCCTGTTCCTTTAACCCTGCAATACAAACCATTGCAGTTTCAGAGAAATAACAATGTTTACATTGCAGTACTAAGACTGCCTCTACTAGCTGTCCACCAGACAGTCACTAGAGTCGCTTCCTGGAGTTTCACAGAGTTTAACTCCATGAGACGACGCTGCAAGTCCTCACAATTTGTATCTTTGTAAGAGGACATCCAGTGTCTTAAACTACTCATAGGAAAAAAAAATGAATCAACGCTTCCCTATGGGGAAAGGACTAGTGCACCGGTGATGCTCGCTTTGCATGCACACTAGGTTCCCCCTCGACACTGGCGTTGGAGCCGGCAGAGATAGAACCAGTGCTGAGGAACTTTGGTGCTGGAATCAGGAAGTGTTTAACCCCTTAAGGACACATGACATGTGTGACATGTCATGATTCCCTTTTATTCCAGAAGTTTGGTCCTTAAGGGGTTAAAGGGAGGTGGAGAGACACTATACTGTTAAGAATACAGTTTTGTATTCCTAACACTATAGTGTGCCTTTAACCCCTTAAGGATACATGACATGTGTGACATGTCTTGATTCCCTTTTATTCCAGAAGTTTGGTCCTAAAGGGGTTAAATGGGAATTTCACTCCTCTGGAAAAAATTACTTAATTGAAAAAAAACATTGAAAACCACCTAGAATTTGCCTTAACCTTTTTTCTTCATTTTTTTTTTTTTTTTTTTACATTTTACAATTAATATCACACTCCAGTTCAGTTCTGGCAGATACAGGCACACATTGTATTGAAGGAGGAGAAGTAGATACCTCTGTTATATACTTGTACATCGAGGTTTGACATAATTTTCAGGTAACATATTGGATTAAACACGCTACCTGTACATTACCGCCCTTCAAAAGTAGTGGTGGTTTCTAATTTCCCAGCATGAAATTGGACATTGCATTATAAATAATTGGAATGTTGATATCTGTCAGTGACTAAGAACCAAATGTAACTGGCTTTAAGTATCCCAAGGTCTCTCAAATAAAAATAGTTGACTTGAATATCTGCAGAAATGATCTGCACATTAGGAATTAAGCCCAGTGTCCTTATCAACAAGGTCACCTCTCCCGGGCACATTGGATCTGGCTGCATATAACCTTTCTCATTACTGCTATAAAAATATCAGCCTCTGCTAAGTTCTTGATCATTTATCATGAGATGTCCAACTGGAAAATTCTGTCAAATTGCTACAACAATGCACCCAGTGTACCTCTTGTGGTTCTGTCTTATTGGAGCCACTGAGCTGATCCCGGTAAGTGAAAGACTTTAGTCACAACAATGGGTTCCTCCATTCTCTCTGTACCTGACAATTGTGAACATATTTTTGGATTTCACACTGAGAGCCCATTGTCAGCCCTAACTATATCTTTACTTATGTGCTGTATAATGGGTCTGGGTCTGCTACTTTGTAGCACATGGCAAGGGGGGAGTCCAGTCTTCATGACCAGTTGTTATGGGACAACACAGGTTGGCAAGGGATTCTGGAAAATGTAGTCCTTGCATAGCTGGAGGGTCTTGAGGGGTTAGTGAAAGGATTAAGCAAGCTCATCCAGGAGCATACATTAATAAGGTGAAGTCGGAAGACTAATTAACACTGGTCATCATATCAGGCCTTCCAAATACTTTATTAATAATGACTCATTGTCATACCTGGCACAAGGGACAAGTAATATCAATGCCTCTTTTTGGCATAGATCTGACCCTGTAACATTCTAGTGTTTAAAACTACCTAGCGCCATTGCAGTGCTAAGTGTAATGGTAAAAATATCTCCATTTGAATTTTTAGAATTTTTACACTGATTTTAGTTACATAATATTTCATTTTCTCGTCATTGTACCTCTGCTGTCCTCAGTATTGGCTGTAAGATAAGAAATGCACTTTAATGTTACTTTATTAAGATTTAATCCTTTGAGGTCTATTCTCTAAACAACGGAGAATTGGAAATACTGAGCCACAATAGATCATGAAAACTATATAAAACTGGGTAGGAGTGAAATTACCTCCGATTTCTGTCTGTTTTGACCTAAAAGATTTCCTGTTCTCCACCTTTCTCACTATAGTGGATAATCTTATACTGAATAATCTTGCATTTAAATCTTTTAAAGGAAACAGCAAATTTGCCAAAGGGAGAAAAAAAACAAACGTCTAATTACAAGCTGTTTGGGTGTGTATGAGATGAAACAAGTCTAACTTGGGATACGAAATTTAAATTACCTCTTATCTACCACTCAAACAATATCCTGCCCTCAATCTGTATTCGGTGTCACTGCAGACTAGATGGTAAATTGCCAGTGGCTTAAGATAAAAAGATAGATTAAAATTAAGACTAACAGATAAGATGTTGCTTACCCTTAAAAAAAATCAAATTCTTAAAAATAGTCTTTTTTCCTTTGTTTAAAATCTTTATATACAAGAAGGCATCAATGAATTCATTTAAAATCTAGAAAAGAGGCATTCATGGATGGTTAACTCATATTTCAAATAAATAATACACAATGTTTATTCACCAAATTGGGAACTCTGGAGAACTGACAAAGAAAGTGAAACGTTTGGCCAAAATCGCTGCAATGGAAAAAGTTGGAAAATATTTAACACATTTTTTTTTTGTCTTAATATGTTTTAAATTAACATTCCCTTTTCAGTTGTCCATCATCCCTGATTTAATACATAAAGATGCAACTAACTTAACATCTCATGGTTCATGTATTCACATTTTTAATAAGAAAATTAACACGTTCTTGTGTGACAGAGAATACATAAAAAAGCACTCATTTTAATCTACCCTAACTGAGTATTTCATGTTTTTAAAAAAATATGCATATGCAAACTTAAAAAGTTATTTTATAAGTTTACGTTTCTCAGCAAAAGACACGATGCAATGATGGTGGCTGTCAGAAATAGTTTGAAAGAGGCAGACACAACCTGCACGTAGATACAACTTTTTTATCAATATATTTGCTGGTAATTTTGCCAATACAGTACTATATATCGATATCTATACCTACCAGAGTGCCTTAAAGTAACACGCCAAACATGGCGGCATTGTACAGTTACAAATGTATACTTCCTGCTTGAAATAATTTCAGACGGCAATTTGATGGGATTTAGTGAGGCAGTACTGTGCACACATGTATTTAGTGTTTGTAACAAATTTGTATGAAAAAAATACTTCGCCTTTTGAACGTTTTCCCTGTGCCTATGATTAAGGCCAACTCACGCTTGCAGGACTTCTCGCGGGCAGCTCTCTTCCTATGGAATAGCCTGCCTACCACCATCAGACTCTCCCCTAGTTTTCAATCGTTTAAGAAGTGCCTTAAAACCCATCTCTTTAAGAAAGGTTATGGCCTCCCAGACTAACCTCTACCTCACATACCTGTCTCTTGCTCTCTCCTAAAGGGCAGCGTTTTACTCTCTCCTCCAGCCCTGCTTCACTCCCACCTTATATGATTGCTATTTCCTGTCCTATTGTGGTTTATACCCCACCTCCTATAGACTGTAAGGTCGTTTGAGCAGGGTCCTCTTCAACCTATCGTTCCTGTAAGTTTTCTTGTAATTGTCCTATTTATAATTAAATCCTCCCTCTCATAATATTGTAAAGCGCAACGGAATCTGTTGGCGCTATATAAATGGCAATAATAATAATAATAATAATAGTAATAATAAGGTGTCTCTCTATCTGTTCTGATTGCCTTACACATGCCCTGCATCTATTGGTGACATTTTTATATATCTGTATATGCTGATAATCTGCACATTAAAATGTACATGTCAACATCATTTCCAACAATCTACATGTCAACATCATTACCGTCTATTCATTATATTTGGGTTGCATTAGTCATTTATTTGGATTTAGTGTTTGATTTCCTCGGCTTCTCAGAATTTCTAACATCTGTGCCCTCTTGTATTTACAGCTGGTAAAGAGAGCCCCTGGAAATGGTGAGTGGGTGTTGATGTGTACAGATATATGTTTAAATAGTGTTACAGTGTATCTATGATTCAAAAATTTAAAAAAAAAATTCAACAGCTGTGAAAAATAAACTATTAGGAAATTGTTAAGAAATATGTTTACACATCTCACAAATCCCTATTGCAGTTTTACATGAGGTGATAGATTCACAGGACCTTCCTACATAAATCAAGAGATGGACTGTGCCATTTTATGCAAATGAACTCTACATCCCATGATCCCCTGAGTGGATACAGGTGCATCATTTGAAAGTTATTGACTGCAAGTAAAAAGTACCCTCAAAGTATCAAAGGACATCCAATACTGTATATGTTCATTGTTGATAAATAGGTATTTTTATTGGCAATGTGTAGTCACGTGTTCCTATAGCATAACATAGCTTCAAGGTGATTAGCCTTCTCCCAAACTAGGCCATACCTTCCAACACCTGGAGATGAGAATTTGGTAACAAGAGGGTTCAAAGCATAAGTGATATAAGGATTAACAATCAGGAATCCCATATCAAGACTGTTTCACCAGAACTTGAACAGTTAATAGGTATCCAGGGTCTGACCAAGCGGACTGCCGCTTTCATCAGCCTCCTGGACGCTCGCCCCTGTGTGCCCGCCCCTTTTTATGACGCGGTACACGTGAGCCAGTGTCATGATGTCAATAGAGCTCTAAGAACCAGAGCTCAGTGTACTCTCACGTTTTGGGGGCATGCTTATGCTAACCACACCCCAAACATAAAAAAAAAATCACAGTTCACCCAAGGCACAGTGCCCTGTTGTGGTTCCTAGAGTTTCTGTTGTCCCAATAGCGCATTCCTCTGTCTGTTTATTGTATTTTGGCATTGACCTGGCTTTCTCTTGATTATTCTGTTTTTCTGGTTCCCTTTACTCGGCTCTGCCGCTCGTATTTGTGATTTTCTGGCGTCCCTTGACCTTAGCTTGTTCTGTCATTCCTTTCTCCTTGTCTTTATTCTACCTGTCCGGCTATTCTAAGGACCGGTTTAGGGACATTTTTATCCGTCTCTATTTTTCTAAAGGAATTTTCATTCTGTGTGTTGGGTATAAACTCCAAAGTTAGTATTGTTTCTATAAATCTGTATGTTGATCAGTTAAGCAACTTATCCTCATTTTAGTATGCAAGACTCTGTAAAATTGTTTTATAATATAGAGACATATAAAATGGCACTAAGTGGCACTAAATGGCAAAAGTATTGCACTATTCTTACATATTTATATACATTGTCCGCAACCAAATTCTGCAAAACAGTTAGATCATTTTGGTGCACACCGCTGCTTATGTCTGCAGAGAATTATTTCATACGTAAGCGAAACTATAATAAATGCATTAGAATTATACCAGCTCTCTCACAGAAATATTTTTATAAAGATCCCCATTAGAGTCTGTTCTGAAATCTAGGAGAATGTATGTCTCTCTTACTTTCTCCCAGTGAGAAACTGCGTTTGTACCTTTGGATATTTATTAAAGGTTATAATGTCTCACACTTCGCAGTGACAGAGGTTGTGTGTCTTACTCTTAATAGCTCTGTATATCTTTCAGGTCACTCAACCCTATCGCTCGACACTGGCTATGAGGGAGAAGAGATCACAGATGATGTTTTCTCCCAAATCCTAAAAATCAACAAAGGTAATGCTGTTTTCTTTGATAACTTGAAGGACCTTTGTAATGAGAACATCCCCAAATACAGTATATGGGATGCGTGATCGCTCTGAGAATGTAATGAGTAAGCTCTGTTCAGTACAAATCTCGTTAGTCTGTTGTTCCTCCTGTGAACCAGTTCCATGTAGCTGTCTTGTAAATGTTAAGGTTTTCAATACTCTGGATCTGGTCAGCCATTTTGATTTTTTGCTAACCGGTGTTGTTACGATTTGTATAGAGTTGGTTCTGAGAACTCACCCATCCCATAGGAATCTTAATACAGCTCACTGGGAATGTAAGAAAACACACATATGTTGGCCCTATTCCTAAAACATATTTGGCAAAAAAAATGATGTCATTCTTTTGGCTGACTTAAATGGAACTCTATCGCAGATGGAAATAATTAGGTCAATAGGTGGATACATATACATGTATAATGGTCGACTGTTGAGTTTCTCAATGTAAGTCTTTTCAGAAGAATGTTCATTAATTCAAGATGGAATGTTGAAAATGTGTTCATCCAAATATATGTAATGTGGCCAGTAGTTACCTATAATTGATCATTCTGCACGGGACTTCAAATCTTAGAAGACTTGTGAAGGTATTATATCTGCCTAAACTCTCTTTCTCTCTCGGTAGGTAGCACAATGACTCTTTACCATGGAGACATAGTCATGAACTTAAATAACGGTTATAGTGCCTCGAAGTGTGTTGACTGCCTGTGGACAAAATCTGCAGATGGAACAGTTAAAGTCCCTTACAGCTTGTCTACTGATTACAGTGAGTGTGGAGTTTGCAGCAGGTGTCCCTAATCAGGTCCATGAAGGCCAAACTAACATTGGAGCAGCCAAACTGTTAGCATTAGATAAGAACGTGCTTTATAAATAACTACAAACACAAAACACTGGCTTCTATATATAGAGTGTTGCCAAAATTGATATCTGTCTCAAAATTCTATGGACTTTCTATTTATTTCTCTGTGCTTTTCTCTAATTATTGGGGCACAAAATCATTATTTTGGGTGCTATTCGCCATGCTTGCAATTGTAGAGAATTTACCATGGTTAGAAAATACTTTGAAAAAAACTCAGAAAACTGGAAAAATAGTCAAGTTCAAGAATATTTCCAATTCGACTATTTTTTACCAAAATTTTGCAATTTAAATGCTCACTGTAGAGCACATTTTAGCAAATAAGACCCAGTGACAAACATACGAGGTTTGTGAATTCATTTTAGAGTTTTTTCACTAAGCCAAGAAATGCATAGAATTAACAATGAACTGCTAATTTTAATTCTAAATAGATACATTAGAAAAATATAGCCTACTTTTCCCATTTTCCTTCATTTTGAAAGCTGTACTCACTCACAGTAAAACATGAACTTTTTAATTACCTGCACAACACAAAGGACACATTTTTTGTCTTAAAATGTATTCCAAACCACTGTAGACACGTTAAACCTTATAATAATTAACTCAATTATTCTTACTGGCATTTTCTGGGATATTGGGTCCCAAAAAGAATACTTCTTAGCATTTTTTTTTAATTAAACCCCTAGCACTACATTCCATTCATCCTTCCATCGACCCAGCCATCCACACACCCACCCATTCATCCATCCATCCATCCACACTCCCACCCATCCACCTATCCATGTGTTTACCCATTCTTCCACACACCCTTTCATCCACCCATCCATCCATGTATCCACATATCCACCCACCCATCCATCCACTCATCTATCCATTTATGTATCCATACATCTATTGATCTATCCACAATCCATCAATCCATCCACACAACCATCCATCATCCATCCACCTATCCATGTGTCCACCCATTCATCCACACATCCTTTCATCCACCCATCCATCCATGTATCCACATATCCACCCACCCATCCATCCACTCATCTATCCATTTATGTATCCATACATCCATTGACCTATTCACAATCCATCAATCCATCCACACAACCATCCACTCATCCATCCATCATCCACCCATCCATACATTATCCACCCATCCATCCACTCATCTTTCATTCCATCCACCCATCTTTCCATCCATCCTTCCCTCCATTCATCCACCCATCCTTCCATCCATGGTCGACAATTCCAAAGGCCAAATGGAAAGCTGGTGCCAAGGACTCAATGGTATTCAAGGCACCACTGTGGCTCTAATATAGACCAACACGAATTAAAAGGTATAGATCAGTCCTGAAATAAAAGAGCTTGCATTTTGTTTTAGATCCCAAATACTATCCAAGGAGCTTGCAATCTGTCATCGGTTACTTTTCAAGGTTTGCCAAGGAAAAATATAGCCTACTTTTCCCATTTCCTTCATTTTGAAAGCTGTACTCACTCACAGTAAAACATGAACTTTTTAATTACCTGCACAACACAAAGGACACATTTTTTTGTCTTAAAATGTATTCCAAACCACTGTAGACACATTAAACCTTATAATAATCAACTCAATTATTCTTACTGGCATTTTCTGGGATATTGGATCCCAAAAAGAATACTTCTTAGCATTTTTTTAATTAAACCCCTAGCAGTACATTCCATTCATCCATCTACACATCAACCCATGCACCCATCGATGTATCCACCCAGCCATCCATGCATCCATCTACTCTTCACTCAACCCATTCATCAATCCTTCCATCAACCCAGCCATCCACACACCCACCCATTCATCCATCCATCCGTCCACACTCCCACCCATCCACCTATCCATGTGTCCACCCATTCTTCCACACACCCTTTCATCCACCCATCCATCCATGTATCCACATATCCACCCACCCATCCATCCACTCATCTATCCATTTACGTATCCATACATCCATTGACCTATCCACAATCCATCAATCCATCCACACAACCATCCACTCATCCATCCATCATCCACCCATCCATACATTATCCACCCATCCATCCACTCATCTTTCATTCCATCCACCCATCTTTCCATCCATCCTTTGCTCCATTTATCCACCCATTCATCCACCCATCCTTCCATCCATGGTCGACAATTCCAAAGGCCAAATGGAAAGCTGGTGCCAAGGACTCAATGGTATTCAAGGCACCACTGTGGCTCTAATATAGACCAACACGAATTAAAAGGTATAGATCAGTCCTGAAATAAAAGAGCTTGCATTTTGTTTTAGATCCCAAATACTATCCAAGGAGCTTGCAATCTGTCATCGGTTACTTTTCAAGGTTTGCCAAGGACACTGGGAGGATTGAACCTCATCCTGGACTATCAAATACATGTTTTTTTTTTTTTTGTTTTTTTTTTTTAGAAACAAACTGCACTTTTTGCAGAGTGGCTAGATATAGGTTAGTAGGGTAACTCTCCTATTCATAAATCAAATCTCCAAATTAGAAATTTCCATAAATCTTACTTTTTTTAATGAAATCCATGGAAATAATTAGTTAAAAAAAACATAAACAGTAAAGGAAGATACCCACGTGCCATCAAATAATTTATGAAAGAAAATAATTCTCTATTCCATTGTTTATTTAAAAATTAGAAGACAAAGGTCTATGATTATGGACTATCTTTCTAGAGTATTAGCTAGCTATTCTTAGATATTGAAAATGCATTCTGGGAGTATCCTGTTAAAACAAAGGTTGACTACACTTCTGCAATAACATTGTGTTGGACCCTACTTAGCAGCTAGGTATGTGATTGTATTTTAACCCATTGTGATCATTGTTTTTTACTCTCCAAACTCAGGTGATGATGAGCAGAGATTTATCCACCACGTGCTTCTGGACTTTTCCACATTGACCTGTGTCCACCTAGTAGAACGCTCAACAGAAGAAGACTATCTAGAAATAGGCTCTGGAAACGGGTGAGCTACACTGTAATGATGACTAATTTCTGGACTTTTAGGAGTGGACTGACTCTATTCTATTGTTCCTTCATCAACTGGGAAATAGATGAAAATGTCTAAATATAGCAACATATATCCACCAGTAGTTAAAATCTAAGAGAGTTCTCTAAGTTATATGTAAATCCATAATAAATGTATCAAATGTTACGATTTTTACCCCAAAGGCCAAAAATGTTAAGTAAGCATATTCTGTCTTTCGGACCCAAACCATGAAATATTACAGTAAACTTTTAAATATAACCTTTCTTCTTATACAGCAGAATTTTTTTTAGAAATCCATGCTCACATGTTGATCTCTGTTTCAGGTGTTGGTCTTCCATCGGTAAGGTTGGTGGAGCTCAATTTCTATCGGTGATGAAGTCTGGATGTATGGCAAGAGGTGTCATTCAGCATGAAGTTCAACACGCCTTGGGATTTTACCACGAACAAAGTCGCAGTGACAGAGATGACTACATTGATGTCAAATGGGAGTACATAAACGATGGTATGAAACACTACAGAAACTCAAAATCTAATCAGCCTGAAACAAGCGATCAGCTAAATACTGTGGCAGATCTGATATCTGTAAAAAAAGAATGTGTGTGTATATTTATTTTTCTTTCTTTGTGCTATAAGTAAAAACGTATATATTTTTTGAAATGCAGAAGACAGGGTCAACTTTGAGAAAATGGAAACAGACAACATGGGTCTACCCTACGATTACTCTTCAGTAATGCATTATGGAAAGTAAGTGGTTTTCAGAGTTTTATTGCTTTCTTATAGCTATCGGAGTATAGTAAGTAAAGCAAACATTCTAGAGCTAAATAAGTACCATGGATACATGAGAGGTACACTTTGAACACTTTATTGGGAAAACCTATACATGCCAAAAGAAACAGCAACTCTGCTACTTAATATATACATTATTAGACCTTGTCAATATTTTATTTCTTTATTTTATTTTACGCACTTGTTCACCTTAAAGGGACACTGTAAGCACCCAGACCACCTCAGCTCATTGAAGTTGTCTGGGTGCTGTGTCCCGGGTCCCTTAACCTTGCAAAGCTAATTATTGCAGATTTTTATCAACTGCAATAATAAGCTTTACGGGTTAACTCCACCTTTAGTGACTTTCTATCAGACAACCACAAGAGTGACTTCCAGGTCGTTAGGTGACTTTTGGTCACCTAACTGATGCTGGAAGTCCTCACGCTATGCATAAGGACTTCCAGCGTCACCGGAATCCCCATAGGAAAGCATTGTTTAAATGCTTTGCAATAAGGAAATCCTATTGACCCCCCTCTTATGGGGGCAGTGTTTGTGGGGCACTGTGTGTATGGGGGGCAGTGTTTGTGGGGCAGTGTGTGTAGTGTGTGTATGGGGGCAGTGTTTGTGGGACAGTGTGTGTAGTGTGTGTATGGGGGCAGTGTTTGTGGGACAGTGTGTGTAGTGTGTGTATGGGGGCAGTGTTTGTGGGACAGTGTGTGTAGTGTGTGTATGGGGGCAGTGTTTGTGGGGCAGTGTGTGTAGTGTATATTTTACTTCTTCTGCTGTAGGTAAAATGTCCTTTCTTCAAGACAGGGGTGAGCCAGACATGCTCTTCCAGAAACATAGTTTACTACCTAGTGTTTACTTTCTTGCCATCAGTAACTATTACCATAAACCACGGTCTGTGGATGTGTGAAATTCATTTGCAATGAACGATTGAACAATATCACTGACATATCACTAATTTAACTAGTCTTTATGTTTCAGGTATGCATATACTAACACATCCGGACAGGCAACCCTTATTCCCAAACCTGACCCAAGTGTAGAAACTGGGCAAAGATATGGACTTAGCCCACTTGATGTTTCAAGGATCAACAAGTTGTACAATTGCCGTAAGTGCCCAACTGCATGCGCTTAATCTGCGGCTAGACCCAGGCAGGGTTAAATAGTTTTTATCCTAATAATATCATCAGCAAAACCATTGCTCAAATTCCTCCATGCAAATGTTTTTCCTATTTAAATTAATTTTGGTGTTTTTTTTTTTTTTTTTTAACATTCTTTTCTCATTTAGTTGTAAATCTCACTCATTTTAATTTATTTTTTTCTCCGTTGTACAACTTTTAGTGCTTGGACACAACACACATTTAAAAAAAAAAAATCGGAATACTTGTTGCTAGATTCTATATGAAAATTGACATTTATGCATACTACATACGTGCAAAGCATGGGAGGCACAAAACACACTGATCAGTATTATTACGCACTGAGCACTATATTACATCACTGGTTCACTGACCCCCTCTTGACTTACGATATTGCTTCCCTTTTCAGAACATTGCGGTTTCCTGTTATCAGGGTACAGTGGGTCTCTAGACTCTGAAAATTACTTGTCTGCATATTCAGAAGCAACCAGCTGTGTTTGGCTTATAAGAGTGGACAAAAAGGTGATTTCAAACATTACACAAATTTGACGAATAGCTCTGTAGGACGTGGAATTGGAACGGAGCATTTTTGGAAAAAAGAAAAGAAGAAGAGAAAATAAATCTTGAAGATCTACATGTCTCCAGTAGGGCTAGACATAGTCCAGCAATTATGACTTTTGAGAACTAGTAACAGATAGAGGAATAGAAGAAAATGAATGTAAAAAGGCTATACCAGCCCCCTCTAGTGGGGAAGTTTATTGCAGCAACTATAACTATAAACTTTTAGAGAAAAATATATCCAGTACTAGGTAGCACAGATATTCCTCTTGTAGTACGTCTGGCACGCTCACTCAATTACTGAATTAATATTTCAGAAGTTAAGGTTAATTGACAGAAAAGTATGATTTTCAGTCGATGTGTTAAACACAAAAGAGGAGGGTGGGGGGCGGGGGAGGAGGGGGCTAACATTGGTAGGAGCCAAAAATTCCCCCGACCTTCTCTAACTTGAACAATTTGGGCTTAAAGGTCTGCGTGAAAGTCAATAGTTATATATATACAAATGCAGAAAGATAAGTCCTGCGCTCACTCCCATCACTGGGCGGCTGCAATGACTACAGTACACATCAGCCCCAATATATAGTAAAAACCAAAGAAAAACAAGTTACATGCGCTCTCTCCATAATCCCTATGTATTTTTAAACAAATGGAGGTTTTTTAGTTACCTCCAATGGCCATGAGAGGATGAGCCCACCTGCCAACGTCAAGGCAGACCCCCCTAGGTGGGTCCTAACTCTAACCATTCACCTTGCTATAGGTGAGGGGTTATATATATAGTTATATTTATGTATTCTGAATCCTCTTGTGTGCTTATTTTATGGCTCCATTTATTGATTGCTTTTCATTTTATTTATTATTTTTATTATTATAGCGCCATCACATTCCTTAGAGCTGTACATTGGGATTTATCAATGAACTAGTCATGTAATCCTGGTTTAGTTAAAAAGTATCTTATTCTTACGGACCCCAAACCAAGGTGTCAGGTTGAAGTTTTCAGGCTAAATGAAAGTTTGATATTAAAATAAGTTGACCAGGATAAAAGTTATTATATAGCTTGGTTGTGCATTGTCCCGTATAACCACATCCAAGGCTGCAATTATTGTTACTAACTATATTAAAAAATGTATATAAACCTAAAAGTTCTTTTCCACCCGCAGGTTCTCTTGGATTTTGACACATTTGATGTGGCACTCTCTGCTGGATGCTCCACTTATTACATCACAGTATATGATGGTAGTACAAAGGATTTTCCTGTGCTCTTGGACAAGGCTTGTGGCAACCAAGAGATCCCTCTGCTGGTTTCTTCCACCAATGCCATGCTGGTGGAGTTTGTCCATGAAGAACCTGTCACAGCAGCTGGCTTTAAGGCTTCCTACAGCTCAGGTTCTTAATTTATACTTGCTAAATGACCATCTCTCTGCTGAATATAATTAAACTCTGCCAAGTCCACCCCAGAACAACTTAACATAGGACATATTTGCCTTCCTAACCTCCAATCAGGAGGTTAGGAGCCTACCCTATGTTTTTCATTCTTCAATCATTTAAGCCTAATTTATCATCGGTTTTAGTTTGCTAAAGTTAAATTAATATTCTTCATGATTGAGTGATCAATACATTTTTGTGTTATATGCAGTGGTGTATTCTGTTTTTTTGCTGCCCTAGGCATGACAAAACTCAGGTACACCCTCCTCCATTCTAAATTTGCTTAAAACCAACATGCTCTTTGCCTGACAGACACACGCCCTCAGACAAACACACGTCATTGACTGTTTAAACAACACACACTTTCACTGAAACATACACAGACATAAACACTCACTCATTCACAGTTACACACACACTCACATTCACCAACAGACACACATACACTCACTGACAGACAGACACACACACATACACACTAACTTACTGACAGATACACATACACACTCACGCACACTCACTGATGGATGCACACTCACTCAGTGTCAAACAATCATATACTCACTGACAGATACACACATACATATTCAGTGTCAGACACACACTAGCTGAAAAACACACACATATTGACAGACATACACACACACATACACACACACACACACTGACAGACATACACAAACACTGACAGAAACACATTCTCAGTGACAGATATGCATATACACACTGACACACGCATACACATACTGACACACACATACACACACTGACAGACTCTAAGTGACAGACACACACACACTGACAGACACACATACACACTTACTGACAAACACATATACACTCTCACTGACAAACACATATACACTCAGTGACAGACACACATACACACTCACTCATTGACAAACACACATACACTCTCACTGACAGACACACACTCTCACTAACAGACACACACTCTCTCTAACAGGCACACATATATTCTCACTAACAGACACACACACACACTCATTATCAAACACTAACAATTTTTTTTATTTTTTTCAATGCACCCAGTGGGGCTGGCTGCAGATTGGCTGGCAGGTGCACAGTGGAGGCGGGCAGCGAGGGAGCTCTGATCCTTCTGCTCAGCTCCCTCGTGCGCCTCTCAGTGATGCAGGAGCCGGGGTGATGTCATATTCCGGCATCACTGTGGGGCGCGCAAGGAAGCTGTTCAGGGAGAGGTCAGGGGACAGCGCTCCCTCGCAGCCTGCCTCCTATATCAACCCCCAGTACAGGAGGCTGGCCAGGCATCTGCCAGGGCTTTTGGGGGAGGCTTTTTTTGCCGCCCCCCCCCCTGAAAGTGCCACCCAAGGCAAATGCCTTTCAGCCTCGCACTAAATACAAAGCTGCTTATATGAATGTAAAATAAAACATAAAAAATCTTGGTACACACTGGGTTGCTAGATCCACCATGTTTTCTTGTCTACAAAACAATGGGCAATAAATTAAAAGTGATGCCCAAGATTATGGCGATACGTTCCTGATTAGTTAAATGATTTATCTCTTTCAGCATATGAATTCTATAAACAATATGGAAATACTAAGGGTTTCTTTGTCCAGGAAAACATGGTTGATCTGGCAATCCTGGCAATATTTACCTTGAGCAAATGTACCCTACCTCTTACTTCACTCTATATTCCCCATACACCCCCATATTCCTATCCTTCTCCCTGTACCACACCTCTTACTTTTCTATATTTCTCCATACTCCCCTATATCTCATATCGATGACATTGACCATGATACAGAGAACATTCAACTTGGTCTATACATTGCTTTTCGAACACTCGCCTTGCCTGCAACCAACACTTTTCAATTTATTTAGAATCTGTTTTTTAACAGGAATAAAATCAATCAAATTTAGGTCACAGTACAAATATCTAAAAGAGAATGTGGTAATATTTATGAAATCACCCAGGATATAGGTTTTTATGTTTTAAGATAATGATAAACAAAATAAGGAAAAATAAAATCAAATCAATAAATGACTTATTAAACTCTATCTGTTTATTTTCAAACAACGCTAAATTCTGCAGTGTCCTGTGGTGGAACATACACGGAAGATGAAGGTACCATCACATCTCCTGATTACCCCAATCTGTACCCCAACCAAGCAGATTGCATTTCCACCATATGGGCTCCTGTAGGCTATCAGGTGAGAAGACTGTAAGAAGAAATGTAAAGGGTTATTCATTGAACGGAGAATTCAAAGTGAATTTAAAATGTAAGGCCAGAATACCCAAGGTGGACACATAGCTGACTTTGAGAATGTTTCCATCTCAGCTATTTTGACATAAAATTCGAAATTAACTATGTATTCAATAAATAATCCTATTATAGTAAATAACCCTATTATAGATCTCAAAGGGGCCACAATGATACATGTAATGTGATTTAATTTCACAATGATCAGTAATACAAAGGGACTTATTGCTGCAAAAATGAATGTTTTGTGAATATCAGTTATTGATGTAGGACTAGTGTTACCAATTGGCCTATCTGGGGGTAGGTAAGGATAAAGTGGATTTTAGTGGATTTTACAATACATTAAAACAACATATTTTATTTGTGCATTCCTTATCTGTCACTAAGCAAAACCAAGAATTATAGAGAATTGACAAGGTAATTGCAAACAGTAGACTGCAATAGCCAAATTGCAAAATGTCTACAACTCAGATATTTTGCCGACTAATCTATTTTGGCTTAAAATAAGCAATTCCCTTAAAGAGTTAGGAAACTATCATGAAAAAATATTTTTTTTGTCAAGCTGTAATATATGGTAATATCTGTGACTGTGTCAATGTAGGAATAACAGAGTTGTGTTCTCCACACGGCTGATGATATATCACTGATTAATCTTGTGTCTTCTTCAGATTGTACTGAACTTTACCACCATAGATCTGGAGTTTTCCACCTCTTGTCTTTATGATTATCTAATTATTAATGATGGAAGCAGACCCAGCTCTCCAGAACTGGGCAGATTGTGCTGGGACAATCACATCCCGCCCATCCTGTCCACAGGAAATGTTCTTCTGCTCCAGTTCCACACCGATAGTTGGTTCAACAAACCCGGCTACAGAGCTGACTACTATTTTGGTAAGTGCCTACTACCTGATGACTTCCCACGTTGGTTTCCATCCTTCTGATTATCTATTCTTCCCAGGAGATTCTGGGTCTCCATGGTTTAGTTTTAGGGTTCACTGCTTACTATTTGTCACTCTTTCAAAGGTTATTCCAACCACCATAACCACTTCTACTTTTAGAAGTGGTCATGATGGTAGGAGTCAGTATGTCCTTGAAACCCTGCACATACTGAGATATAGGCATTTGTGTGCCCGGCACACGTGACATTCGGGGCCCAGAACTCTATTCTGGACTGCCAGATGTCAATTCTGTGCATAAAATATGAAAAAAATAGAGCAATATTACTCACAAGCCCAGAGCCAAATCAGCATATGGCTCTCATGGGAAGCGTGATGGGACGCTTAATAGGATGTCCCCATCCTTCTTCTTGTTGTTCCTTAAGGAACAACAAGAAGAAGGATGGGGACATCCTATTAAGCGTCCCATCACGCTTCCCATGAGAGCCATATGCTGATTTGGCTCTGGGCTTGTGAGTAATATTGCTCTATTTTTTTTCATATATATCTCTACTAAACAGTATTATACTATGCCATTCTGTTCTATTTCCTAGAATCATCAGACGTGTGTTCCACCAATTGTATGTATTTCTAATATTTCTGTATAAGTGGTATAAGGGGTTCCCACTTGGTGGTCTGTAGCTATTTCTTGGCTACCACACGCATTTTACTACTGTATATTCACTTGTTTACTCCTGTGCATAAAATATGTCCGTCGTCAGCATGTCGAAGCCTGGATGTCCCCTCCTCTCCTCTCTCTTCAACAATGCTTCCATTCAGCTATTTTGATCTGCATTTTTAAATTTACTTTGAATTCACTTGGATTTCCCAACAATCCTCAGTCTAGTAAATACCTCTACAACGGTCTCTAGTAGTTTTAATTGGAGAACAGGAGAACAAGTTTTCCACAATTTTCATATTTTCTCAGGCCGTATATAATAAATAAGTGTGTGTGTGTGTGTGTGTGTCTGAACAGTAGCACAATGTCATTTTTATAATACTGTGATTTTTTTTTTCAGTGAAGTCGTCTTAGACTGAAAGATTTTCAAGCCTTTGTATTTTCGCTGGAATCGAGAAAATTAGAAGACCATTTTGTGTAAAATTAGAAAAAAATAATTAGAATTACAGTTTTTCTGTCCTAAATTATATTTTTGATTTTTTTTATATCAAGTTTATTTTTTTTCATCATCACTACCAAGCTGCAAAGTTAAAACTGTAACAAAACATGAGCTGGTCTCTCCTTTCTTCTAGCTCACGAAAAAAAAAAATGTATGCTTTTTATAGCCTTATACCTATGCTATAACTTTTTTTTATCATACTAACTATATTATATTGATTCTCACTGCTGCATGCTGAGCATACTTCCTAAGGAATAATTGAGTTAGATTGGCATGCAGATGGGTGATGGATACAGCTGGCTTTTAAACCTAGTAAGGGTAATTCACTGAAAAAAGCTGTAGTGGTTATGGTGCTTAGAGAGTTCCATTAAGAACTTTTGAAGAAGGAATAAAAGCAGGTGATCAAAAGCAGATAATTGTAGTCAGTAAATTATGCAAATTCTGTATACTCACCATATTCTGTAAACTAGCAGAGTTCAGGATGATGGAATTTTAAAAGGGGCAATCCACTGCCTAAATAAAAAAAATAAAAAAAACGTTTAGCAGATATATCCTAAATAAAAGCATGCATGCATTTAATTATGCATTGTTTCATTGGGGTATATATAAAAAATAGCTTGCAAAATATGCAAATTTCTTCTCTGCAGCCTTTGCAAGCACGCCCCTTCCAAGCCCGCCCATACTTTCTGTGTTTGTCCAATCACAGACTTCCCAATGGAGCTCTATGAGAAGTCTTTGCAAGTCATGTGCTCTGAGCAATTGATAGCTATTGCGTTTACCTCCACACAGCTTATCAAACCAAGAATTTATTATCTGATTGGGTGTAACAAGGATAGTTTATAAAAGTGTCAATTTCTATTGAAATCTACACTTCTGTAAAAGAAAAAAAAAAGAAAGCATCCTTCACACATAAAGCACTTCAGCAAGATAAAGTAATTTAGGCTTCTGGATTGTCCCTGTAAGTAGCCAGGTAATGAGCAAGGGTTAGGGTACGAATACATGTTAAACATGAAAAACATGTTAAAGGTCAACGCCATAAAACAGTAAACCGTGATGAAATGCCTTGTTGAGTAACCGGAACCATAAAAGGATATGATCAGCCAGGGAGATGCAATGTACTAATCATTATTTTTAGAAATTTAAAAACTTCAATATTTGTTACATAGAGATGATTCCACTACAGGGTGCTCTGTGAAACTGGTGCTATGGGAAATATTAAATTAATCAGAGTAAGTATGCTGATAACCATTAAGAAATTACCATAATCTATAATATTATAAATGTCTTCACCCACAACATCCACTTCATTACAGGGTCGCTGCCATGTGTGATATTTGCAGTCCATTGTACTAATAATGTTGAGTAATCACCACCACAATTTAGAGAATATTTAAATTTGTTTTTAAAAAAAAAAATCAGAACTTGCTCTCTAGTGTATGCTCTTTAGGGCATCCTCACTTACCGACCAATTCATATCACGACCGAGTCGTAAGAACAGAACCCGAGCGGTAAGTGAGGATCATTGTACTATAGTTACAACATATTCTGCCGAACTGTAGTTGACTACAGTTCTCATGAACTTTTTTTTCAGGAGAAAACATAAAAATGTTTTTGTGAGACCCAACTGGAGATCTGATAAGTGTCTGTATGGTGATCATATATAACACAACCTCTCTGGACTCATAGTTGACCTCAGATATCACTCGCAATGCATTGAGTACACGTTTCTGCGCCCACTGGCCTTGTCTTCCTTTGAAATCAGAAGACACCACACTGTAAGTGTTCTAGCAGTACCACTATCAAACCTTGCAATTTGTCGGTCTTAACCACACAGGCAAAAAAATAACTACCCCTTTAAATGTACACAAAATGCTCAATTTTAAAAATCCATTAGTTTGGAATTTAGATAACCGGTGTTTCATTAAAAAAGAGCTAATTACCTGCCAATCAAATCCAGTAATGAGGATATCATTACTTTTATTATACATCGGCTTGTCCCTCTTTGAAATAATCCCTGCAATCTGAATGAACAGATGGTGCACGTCAATGTCTCTTTTTGAAAACATTTCCAACATGCATTATTACACATTGACATGTCAGATAAATGAGTTATGGAGCACACAAGTGTCTGGTACATGACACGGGCATTCTTCATCAGAATTTCGTCTACCTTCTAAGAGGCACAGGTAGTTCCCATGACAACGGAACCATAGCCCTGTTTCAGATTCCATCCCTTTTAACTAGTCTGCGATATTTGTCTAGCCCCGTTTCAGAACCCATCCCTCTAACGTGTCAGTGTTATTTTTCTATTGTCAACTTTGGGCCTTTAACGACGCTGGTATCTTAGAAACTGGCCATACATGTTGCATTGTGGAACTCTGAAGAGCACTCGATATTGTTCCTTCAGTTTATTCAATTAATTAGATGTGAATGGGACACAGTGTTTGACTGGCACATGTGCAGGAGACAGATACCGTCTACAAGAATACAGCTTCATTGATGCTTGACAATCTGCGAACACGTTTTTCTCTGAAACAAAGAACAAAGCAGACTCTCTTCTTCTCTGCCACCAAATAGATTAAAAAATAATGCAGTATGTCCTTCAAACATTGACTTGCGCCATCTTTGCAACCAACTGGCGAGTCACTATGTGAAATAACTGTTAATGTAAAAAAACTATTTCATCCAGGTCCGCAGTTCACTTAAAGCAAGTCAATAGTAGAGTCACCTACTGCAACCAGTTCACACAGCAAAGCTCGGGTTATATAATCTTGTTTCTGACGATGGCTGTCCTTTCATCAACGCTGACAGAGTAAATCTGCGATGTTTAGGCCAATCATTTTGCTCCTTTTATTTCAATGTAATCGGCTGGAGCAGACTAGCCAATCGTATTGGGTCTTCTGATATAAGGTAGTGGAGCTATGTTTACTCTGAATTAAACACTTAGTATGACATGAAGTTGCTGGAATTTGTTTTTGTGGTTGGTTTTATTTTTTTTTAGACCCACTTGAGGATGTATTTATATTTGAATGGCTGCCTATTTTTGTTTCCTTAAAACTGCATTTCTGGTTTATAGGTACCCCTCAAAATCTCTCATGCTCCTGTATGTGTAAGAGAGTAAGAGTGGGTAGTGTTTATTTGTAATTAGGAACACATATTGAATGGGCGCTAGACATCCCTTTGGTACTTGAACTTGGAAGTATGGGCACTTGATTTGTGTGTATGATGGGTACAATTGGTGCCAGGACACAATACTCGAGGTAGTTGGATACAATTAGTTGGATTGTACTATATAAATATGTTGTAAATATGTTCGACGACGAATTGCAGGCAGGTCGAGACCCTGATGAGGACAACAAGCATGCAGATGAGCTTCCCTGAGACGGTTTCTGACAGTTTGTGCAGAAATTCTTGGTTATGCAAACCGATTGTTGCAGCAGCTGTCCGGATGGCTGCTCTCAGACGATCTTGGAGGTGAAGATGCTGGATGTGGAGGTCCTGGGCTGGTGTGGTTACACGTGGTCTGCAGTTGTGAGGCTGGTTGGATGTAGTGCCAAATTCTCTGAAACTCTTTTGGAGATGGCTTATGGTAGAGAAATGAACATTCAATTCATGGGCAACAGCTCTGGTGGACATTCCTGTAGTCAGCATGCCAATTGCACGCTCCCTCAAAACTTGCGACATCTGTGGCATTGTGCTGTGTGATAAAACTGCACATTTTAGAGTGGCCTTTTATTGTGGCCAGCCTAAGGCTATCTAATCAGCATCTTGATATGCCACACCTGTGAGGTTGACGGCAAAGGAGAAGTGCTCACTAACACAAATTTAGACAGATTTGTGTACAATAATTGAGAGAAATAGGCCTTTTGTGCACATAGAAAAAGTCTTAGATCTTTGAGTTCAGCTCATGAAAAATGGGGGCAAAAACAAAAGTGTTGCGTTTATAATTTTGTTCAGTGTAGTATCCCCAACCTTTAAACCAGCCTTTAGCTTGGAGGGTGCAGTTGGGTATATAGGGCGCCACAGCTCTTTTAGACTGGAAACACCACGCTAGTTTGTTTCAATGCTAGGAAGACGATTGGACAAAATTAATTCTCTAGTCTTTGGACTATTTCCAACCAATGGAATTGCTTTTTATCCTATCACAACTGGTGTTGATGAAACATGTATCTCTATTTACACCAGAGCTCCGACCTAGGGTTACCCTATCAACTACAATGACATATAAATATATATAAATAACTTAAGAGAACTGGGACAAGAATAGTGTGCACTTGGAAGAGCAGACCCATAGCAATATGGCAAGACCATGGGCAACATGTGGGGACATGTCAGCATAAAACCTTGTTAATAAATAGTATGTAGACAGTCATTACTTCTGCAACTTTCATTTTAAAAATTACCTATAACTTGCTTTAACTTTTTATTTCACAAGATGCTCTGATTTATTTTAAATTTATAATAAAGATTTTTCAAATGACACTCTAATCATGTTCAGACAAGGCATAGCCAGGGCAAACAATGTAAATAAATAAGAGAAATTGAAACATTGTTTAATTTAGCCTCCATGGTAATTGCCCCATGTTTAGATCTTTGGCCCATTTTTCTATTAGTCCCCAATTTTGTCAACTTGGACCCAGATATAAGTATTTGCAGACCTCCCCTGACTTTAAAAACTGCGGGGGAAGTGGAATGTTATAACAGATGAGGTTTATTCATTAAGCCATTCATTTTCATTAATATTTGATATTAATAATAACAAAGTATATAACCAGGAAAGGTACATTCAGATTACTCTGGTTTTCAAGAACATCCTGGGGATGTTACCTTAGCCCAACATCCAGGGGTTGTTACTATTAACCAATTGAATGGTACTCATTTCATCAGAAGGATGAAGGGCTGAGTCAACGCTGCTGGGATTTACAACCCAACGGTTGAACAGATTCTACTGAAGACACATTAGCCCACTGAGCTATCTCACCAGCCTAGTGATAGGCTCGTGTACACAATAAGGGCTTAGCTAGCCATTCTATTAGCCAAATGACTCAATTTTCCCCTGGGTCCCCAAGTCTCTCTCCTCAGTTTGGCAAGCATGTAACATATGTGTTTATTTGTGTTTAACAATGGTAAACTTTAAGAGCTACTTGAGTTAATACAAACTCGCAGCACATTTGTAATGAAACAAGGGGCTTGTGTGTAGTCAGACAACATCATAGCTGTGCCAAAAAATGGATTCTTACAATCCAATGCCTGACTTGTCTGGTTTACTAGTGGATAAAATGGGTGTCTTCCACATGTTAAACATGCCTTTTACTGCCCAATACAAAACCGTGGATATCTGGAAACATTACAATATTGATTGTCACTAGAGAAATGAGACTGTGTGAAAAGAGAATGTTGTGTGTACAACAATATGCAGAGCGACCACAGAGAATAACCTAAAATGATTGGACTCAGCTGCCTGCAAGCCTTTGGAACTTTGCACTATCGTGAGCAGAATGAAGCCAAATATTTGTTTTGTTTTTACAATTTTAAACCCAATTAGCGCTGGAATATTAGACATTGCCACAAGAGGGAGACATAACTCTCCCTGGAGAAATCCATTGACTAATAAAAAAAAAATACATTTAAGCAAAGGTATTGTATGTATTTATTTATTTATTAAATATTGTGGTTTATTAATGAAGTTGGTATAGTGAAATGTGATGCTCAGAATGTTTTAATCTCTGCCAAGAGGTATGATGTGATTGGCTCATAGCTCAATGCCTGTAGTGACTGTGTGACTGATTAGCTGTTTTACTATATCTGTAGGCAATAACCTCCACAGTGTGTGAAATTATATGATTTCCTAGAGGTCACTCAACCTGGGTATTGGCAGTAAGATGTGGGGACCATAGATTGTAATATTGGAAGTCACCACTGGAGGGAGAAAGAGCTCTCCCTCAATATAGATTGTACCCTGTCAAATCCTGATTCCATTCTTTGTTCTAATAAGACTTTCACCAGAATTACTGCTATGTTACTTAACCTCTAGTCCTTCTTAGCTGATACAACAAAACACTCTGTTGATAATAAGCTGAATGCTAATGTCAGGTGATAGGAGAGAGGAAGGGTTAATAAAATAATTCCATAAGCACTGCATCATATCCTATATGTAACAGAACACATGCTAAATGTATTTATTTTCCCATTTATTACATGTAATACATATACAATATCACATTACAATATATATAGCCCACATCAATGTTAAAGTCCGTATCTTCTTCTATTTTCTAAGGATAAGGGCTTAAACTTTTTTACATTTTGTCACGATTGTGTCTGCTTAGCTAATAAAACAGACGCTTATGTTTGCATTAAATCCCTGGAACTCTTTATACTGCTTAGAATTGGCTCCTGAGGAGTAGAATTCACCGTATACTGACTGCACTCACGTTAACAGGGATCGGACCTTTCCCTATGCAGTCTATAGACACATCTCTACAAGGAATGCCTAGACTACAGATTTTTTTTTTTCCTTTTTAGATATTTTGCGATATACTTTTACATTTGACATATAGTATTTGAATTTATTTATTTATTTTTGGGGGGCAGAGGTCAGGAGTGAAAAATTAACTTTTAGACATGTTTTAGACAACTGGATTATTTTAGGATGGGGGTACCCATGAATTTGGCACCTACAGATCCTAACCTTTACAAAGTATTATTTTGATAATTCTGGACAGAAGGTGGATTTGTACTTTATAATTCTTCTTGTCTTCAATAATATTGGTCTGTATTTGGGGTTAATGATTCCACTCCACCATGTCTCCCGGAAGACAAAACAAACCCCCAGACACTCTTTAATCTCACAGTGCTCCATGTGGCGTAGAGAAAAAATAGATCCAGAAATGGAAAGGGGAATCCCAATGACCTCAGATAAACCACTGGTGAGTCAAATACCAGCCCCTCCTGTCCCCCCACTGCTATGCATGCATAATGAGGGGTTATGCAAATATAGCATGCCTGGATGGGCTGATAATGACCAGCCCTTAATCCTAAATCCTTAACAAAATTGTGCCATTTGCCAAAATCACGTGACAACGGGTATAGCCATTGTCCAGGCTCTTAAATTTTTTCGAAATAATCCATCTCCACAAGTATAGGTGAATCCATCTTCCTCCATGTAACAGATAGTTGGACTGACAAGTAGGGGCCAATATATGGGACTGTGCTTTAGAGGGAAGTGGTTTTATAAAAACCCCAGGGTTATTCACCAGTGAATTGGAATTGTTGGGGATGAAATGTGACTTTTTAATGATATTCTAGATTGAAAGAGCTGAATTGAAAAAAGGTGACAAATATATATTTTGACCTAAAATTTTAAATTCACTTCCCAACATTTCAGACTTTGGTAAATAATCACGTGGTAGGCCGGCTTGTAGATAATAGAGTCCTGGCAACACATAGGAATATATTTACAGAGTATTTTACTAAAATGAACTTAAAAATTATAGTCAAAATAGCCAAACTAGAAAAATTCTGTAAGTCAGCTGTGCTTCGGATTCTGCTACCTTTAAATTTGAAAAAGCAATTTGCTTTCACTTTAATTATCGCTTTTTAGTCAATAGCCCAGCGTTAAATTTTAGGGCGTACTCACTAACCTGTCACTTGTGTTGGCATTAACATTCGGGCTAAAATATCAAATAATAGCAGGTTGGTTGCTAACATGACAAAACTCGCTGCTTGCAAGATTATTCACTAAAACTCAAATTGTAGAGAATAAAAATAATAATAATAATAATAATTGTAAAACTTAAGCTTAATCAGTTGATTTGCAAAAAATGACAGCGTGCAGTTTGTTTTTCAATTTGTTCACAATTCAGTGTTTGGTGAGTAACCCTCATCAACATATGAACCATTTGCTCAGGAAATGACTCTAAAACCACCATGCTAAAGTTTCACTTTTCTTTCCCAAAAGCCCTTAATATTTTTACACATTTAAAGGCTGCGATTGGTACAGCAAAGAGGCACGGTAGCAGGAAACACGGTGGCAGTAGATAATTTCAAACAGGCAATTAAATAAACATACTTAGGGGTTATATTTTCATTTAAATCAAAGACGGAAAAAATTCAGTACAACGACGACGACATCCGAGAAAACAAAACAAAACAAAAAAAATAAAGAGTCTATTTCCTTTTACCAGATCTGGTGTAATTATCTCGTTCAGTTTCCTGTCATAAGGGGCAGAGAAACCAATGTTCTGTGTTTAAAATCAGTTCCAATAATTGGGATGTTTATTTGTCTCTGTATTTTGAACAAAAGCAGACAAGACAACAGTATGTAAATATACCAGCTGTCCGTTACTGGCCCTGACGCAAAGAAAGCTTAAAAAAAAAAAAGGAATGAATCACACTGTCAGCGTCTGGGGTCTTATGTCACCAGCTGTTGTCATTTTGTATTTCCAATAGGGATGGCATGTGAACCAAGTTATTCTTGACAAGTCCTTCCACATGTTGTTGGCAAGTCATAAAGAATCACTTGTGCCGCCATTTTGGGCGTGTTTTCTGAGGTCCTTCAACTGGGGACGGCGGCATAGGGGCCTGAAATACTTGGTCACCCTCCCAGTGGAAACGGTAAAGGATAACAGTAATATAGAAAGGGTAGTAGATACACGGACCTGTCTTCCAGTGCAAGTAGTAAGCACTAACAGTGATTTGGAGAGAGCGGCAGATATCTGAAATGGTCTTCCAACGTAAGCAGTAACATCTAGCACTAATGAAGAAAGGAAGTAGATACATGTAGCAGCCTCCCAGTGGCAGCTGTACACGTAAACTATATTAAAGATGGCTAGGATGTATATAAACAAAACATCAGGAATATATCGCCAAAATATGGCTTTTAATAATAGGCTGGAATAGCGTGGTCTGTCTATGATCTCGGTGGGGGTGTTTGGAGACATTTTCCCATCCTACTTTTCCTCTAAACTTGTGTAAAATGTTCATTTTTAACAGGTTTTTTTGTGGTACGTGGAAATATATCAGAAATTGAACTGTGACTTCAACCATCCTTGAAGGACCATTCTCACTATCCTCCACAATCCTCTCTAATCTAGCAACACAAGCAGGGCTTCTGCAAAGTGTGAATTTTCAGGAGTTCAAACAGTATTATTCACTAAACTGCAACATTTAGAGAAATCAAATTTGAATGGCAGATATGAGGATTAAAAAAAAAGCTGATTTGGAGAAATTGTCCAATTTGCAAATAGTGTGGGCTTGCTGGCTTTGGCGTTAGTTTTGTCATTCCGATTTATTTTCTAGAAATTTAGAGTGAATTTTTCAGATTTTAGGCCAGAAATAGCAAAAACTGAAAACATAACTGATTTAGAGAATATTGTCAGTTCAGTCAGTTTGGCTTAAATGTGAATTTCACTTTGAATTTATGAAAATTTGTTATTAATTTAGCGATATTGGATTGTGGACAACGTGTTATTGATTTATTGATAACCCTGCCATTGCTGGATTGATGACGTGTTATTGATTTATTGATAACCCTGCCATTGCTGGATTGATGACGTGTTATTGATTTATTGATAACCCTGCCATTGCTGGATTGATGACGTGTTATTGATTTATTGATAACCCTGCCATTGCTGGATTGATGACAACGTGTTATTGATTTATTGATATAACCCTGTCATTGTTGAATTGATGACAACGTGTTATTGATTTATTGATAACCCTGTGATTGCTGGATTAATGACAGCGAGTTATTGATTTATTGATAGCCCTGCGATTATGGATCGATGACAACGTGTAATTGATTTATTGATAACCCTGCCATTGCTGGATTGATGACAGTGTGTTATTGATTTATTGATAACCCTGCCATTGCTGGATTGATGACAGTGTGTTATTGATTTATTGATAACCCTGCCATTGCTGGATTGATGACAACGTGTTATTGATTTATTGATAACCCTGCCATTGCTGGATTGATGACAGCGGGTTATTGATTTATTGATAACCATGCCATTGCTGGATTGATGCCAGTGTGTTATTGATTTATTGATAACCCTGCCATTGCTGGATTGATGACAACGTGTTATTGATTTATTGATAACCCTGTCATTGTTGGATTGATGACAACGTGTTATTGATTTATTGATAACCCTGCCATTGCTGGATTGATGACAACGTGTTATTGATTTATTGATAACCCTGCCATTGCTGGATTGATGACAATGTGTTATTGATTTATTGATAACCCTGCGATTGCTGGATTGATGGCAACGTGTTATTGATTTATTGATAACCCTGCGATTGCTAGATTGATGGCAACGTGTTATTGATTTATTGATAACCCTGCCATTGCTGGATTGATGACAACGTGTTATTGATTTATTGATAACCCTGCCATTGCTGGATTGATGACAACGTGGTATTGATTTATTGATAACCCTGCGATTGCTGGATTGATGGCAACGTGTTATTGATTTATTGATAACCCAGTGATTGCTGGATCGATGACAACGTGTTATTGATTTATTGATAACCCAGTGATTGCTGGATCGATGACAACGTGTTATTGATTTATTGATAACCCTGCGATTGCTAGATTGATGACAGCGGGTTATTGATTTATTGATAACCATGCCATTTCTAGATTGATGACAGTGTGTTATTGATTTATTGATAACCCTGCGATTGCTGGATTGATGACGTGTTATTGATTTATTGATAACCCTGCCATTGCTGGATTGATGACAACGTGTTATTGATTTATTGATAACCCTGCGATTGCTGGATTGATGGCAACGTGTTATTGATTTATTGATAACCCTGCGATTGCTGGATTGATGGCAACGTGTTATTGATTTATTGATAACCCAGTGATTGCTGGATCGATGACAATGTGTTATTGATTTATTGATAACCCAGTGATTGCTGGATCGATGACATTGTGTTGATTTATTGATAACCCTGTCATTGCTGGATTGATGACATTGTGTTATTGATTTATTGATAACCCTGTCATTGCTGGATTGATGACATTGTGTTATTGATTTATTGATAACCCTGCCATTGCTGGATTGATGACATTGTGTTATTGATTTATTGATAACCCTGCGACTGCTGGGGTCTCTGGACACAGTGGGGGTCTATTTACTAAAATGTGAATTGGGGTAAATTTAAACCAAAAATGCAAAAAAAAAAAAAAGAACAAAAGAACAAAATAGCTAACGTGTAAAATCAGGTGGAAAGGATTGAGTCTGCTATTTGTTTGTTTATTTATATATAAATTAATAATGTGCTGGTTTCTGCTTTTTGTTTGTTTATTTATATATAAATTAATAATGTGCTGGTTTCTGCTATTTGTTTGTTTATTTATATATAAATTAATAATGTCCTGTTTTCTGCCCTTTGTTTACCCAGCACAACGCACTGTTTAGTGAATAACGCCCTCAGTATCGCAAACAAAGGAGCTGGCTGGGCTGTGTTGTGACGTCTCTACACCGACATGAACCCAAACACAGAATGACTGACAGCTCTCTCCACCAATCGCAGGCGGTAGCTCTCTGCCAAGCTGGGCGTTCAGATGTGCTAAACAGAGTAAGTAAATAGCCAATCAGCGGCTGCAGGGGGCGGGATTTACATGTGTGTAGAAAACAGTCCTGTGTCCCCAGGACATACAGCAACACAGACAGAGCAACACAAACAGAGCAACACAGGCAGAGCAACACAGGCAGAGCTTGGCATTACCTGGCAGCAACACAGGCTGAGCTTGGCATTACCTGGCAGCAACACAGGCTGAGCTTGGCATCAGCTGGCAGCAACACAGGCTGAGCTGGGCATTACCTGGCAGCAAGGACAGAGCTTGGCATCAGCTGGGAGCAACAAAGACTGAGCTGGGCATTACCTGGCAGCAAGGACAGAGCTTGGCATCAGCTGGGAGCAACACTGACTGAGCTGGGCATTACCTGGCAGCAAGGACGGAGCTAGGCATCAGCTGGCAGCAACACAGACTGAGCTGGGCATTGACTGACAGGCAGACCTGGGCATTAGCTGGCACCAAGCAGGGCAGACCTGGGCATTAACTGCCCCAAGCAGGGCAGACCTGGGCATTAGCTGGCAGCAGGAAGGGCAGAGAGAGAGAGATATTTTACCTCCTGATTGCAAGTCATACCTGGGGCGTTAGCTGGCAGCAGGGCAGAGAGGTCATTAGCTGGCAGCAGGGCAGAGAGGGCATCAGCTGGCAGTAGTGTAAATGATACCTACAGGGCAGGATAGAGAAATTACTGGTTCCAGAGAACTGCTGACTGCAGAGTAGGTACAGGTGTCAGCTGGGGTACAAGCTGTGGGTTCTATAGGGGTGCCCAGATTTAGGCACAAGCTGTGGGGTATATAGAGGATATTTATTGCAGGGCACAGCGGGTATCTGGGCTAAGTAGGGGTACACTGGATGCTGGGCACAGATGGTATCTAGGAGTTGGAAGTGTTACATTGGATACTGTCTGCAGGGTACAGAGGGTATCTTGGTGTAGGTGGGTAGGGGTGCCTACTGTCTGCAGGGCGCAGAGGGTATCTGGAATAGGTAGGAGGTACATACTGTGCTGGGCACAGAGGGAATCTGGGGATAGGTAGAAGTACATACTTTCTGCGGGGCACATAGTGTATCTGGGGATACCTGTGTGTTTGGGGAGCTAGGTGCAGGAGCCTTCTTGAGGTGCTGACTGGATGCCCCTGGAGGTGCAGTGAGGGTGCCAGGCAAGATGTGCCATGTGCAGAGGGCAGAGCTGGTCCTGGACAAACTGCTTGCCAGGAGGACCTTCCCCTGCCAGCTGCGGACAAGGGCATGCAGGAGCCTGTTCGGGCCAGTGGACCATGAAGAGCTGGGTCGAGATCTGCAGGTCCGACTGCAGGAGATCCAGGAGGAGAGCTGCCAAAGGTGGGGGTTTAACTTCCAGGAGGGGGTCCCCCTGTCCAGCACCCGCTTTATTTGGGAGGAGACCAGTGGGGACACTGTGCCAGCCTTATACCGGGACAAGGACTGTACTGCCCAACTGAGCCAGGGGCCCCCAGAGCAGTCTGAGATGGACCACATACCCAGACTGGACACAAATAGGGTCTCCAAGCAGGGGAACCATCAAAAAACTGCACTGACAATGCGCACTGGATCCAGGAAAAGGACTCTTTATACAGGACTAATCACAGGTAATATGAGGCATAAAGATACAGGGTTACATTACTACAGACATAGTGTCACACTACTACAGACATAGTGTTATAGTGTCACACTACTACAGACATAGTGTTATAGTGTCACACTGCTACGGACATAGTGTCATAGTGTCACACTGCTACGGACATAGTGTTATAGTGTCACACTACTACAGACATAGTGTTATAGTGTCACACTACTGTTGCACTACTACAGGCATAGTGTCACACTACTACAGACATAGTGTTATAGTGTCACACTACTGACGCACTACTACAGACATAGTGTCACACTACTACAGACATAGTGTTAGTGTCACACTACTGTCACACTACTACAGACATAGTGTTATAGTGTCACACTACTGTCGCACTACTACAGACATAGTGTCACACTACTGTCACACTACTACAGACAGTGTTATAGTGTCACACTACTGTCACACTACTACAGATATAGTGTTATAGTGTCGCATCACTACAGACATAGTGTTATAGTGTCACACTACTGTCCCACTACTACAGACATAGTGTTAGTGTCACACTACTGTCACACTACTACTGTCGCATTACTACAGACATAGTGTTATAGGGTCACACTACTGTCACACTACTACAGACAGTGTTATAGCACTACTACAGGGATAGTGGTATTACACTACGACAGGCATAGTGTTAAAGAGATATACTGCTTCAGATATAGTGTTACACTGTTACAGGCGAAGTGTTATAGCTATACTGCTTCAGATATAGCGTTACACTGTTACAGGCAAAGTGTTATAGCTATACTGCTTCAGATATAGTGTTACAGGCGAAGTGTTATAGTGTTACACTTTTTCACAGTTATAAATGTACAGACATATTGTTACAGCTTTACATACAGTGTTAGTGTTATATATACGCTTACAGTTACAGTATTATATGTCAGTATGTATATTGCAATTATAGCATGTTACCAATAGTGTAATAGTGTCACATATATACTGACAATGTCACATTTATAGTGTTCTAGTATTTACTATTAATGGTGTATGACTGTTGCACTCATACTCATTATCTCTGCTACAGTCACTCTCCTGTGTGTGTTTTTCATTGTGTTCAATATTTACAGTTTTGTCTCCCAGAGTCACTTTTAGTGAGTCTCAGTGGTTGTGAAACACAATATCAACTACTGTTTACAGTCCTCTAGACACCCTCTTTCAATGCATTGCATCACCGCCCCAGTGAGAGCAGAAACAGACTCTTCCTATTAAATATTAATTTAAACAATTAGAGTTCAGATGAAACTAGTGTCTGACACCAACCAAGCAGAACCTATTAGTCTGGGTTAGCTCACCCCCTGCCAGTGGGCAGCATTATTTAATGCCAAGGCAGCTGATTTAAGGGTAAATTTGTGATACATATGCTATATGTAGGTCTGGTACAGTATTTTTCCAGATTCGGTTGTTTTTTGCCTAAATATAAAATTCTCTTGTCAATTCTCCAGGTTTAGTGAAAATGTAGTCCTAGCTGAGCCTGCCAAGCCTTTGTCAGTGTGAGTGTTTCTGTTGGCTGCAGTCTTTGCAGATAAATAACTAGTCTCCTGGGCAAATGCCCCCCTCCTCTCTTGGCTGACTTTCCCCCAGTACAATAGAACTGCTTGCACAGCAGATTCTAGGCCCTGATCTCAGCTGAGTTAGGCAGCATTTCATTGCAAAGAGCTGTCAAGTCCCAGAGCCATAAAAGCTGGGGAAAATTTACAGGCAGTGCGATTAAAAATGATCATTATTATTATTATTGGGGATTCTTTTAAAAATTTCACGTCTGATTTGACACACCGATATGAAAATACATTTCGCTCTTGTATATTGAGGTTCATTCTTTAATGCAGAAAGGGTTTGAAATCTCAGGGTTTTTTGTTTTTTTTCCGTTCCTGTAATTTGGACCTCAATTTGGCAAATCAGTGAGTCGTGTCCAATTATTTAGTGATTTTTAAATTCTGTATTTGTCTGAGAATGTTTTTGTTTGGTTAGCAGTGTGCTAGGTTTTGTGGCACATTTGCTAATATTGTACGTATTTGTATTCAGTTATAGAAACTTGTCAATAAAAGATGTATCTACTTAAACATTATTTATGGAATCTGCGTTGTGTTAACCCCTGGAGTTTGACATATGTAGCAATCCCAGTGCAGTTTTTATGTAGCGGTGTTTTGGAGTTATTTTACAAGTGTTGGCTTTATACACTGTAAACTCTCGGTTTCATTTCTGGTTTCTAAGAACTTGTGTGTTGGATTCTTTGCTCTGAGCTACATCTCTCTTTTTTTGTTTGTTTGTTTGTTTGTTTGTTTTGGTTTTGTCTGTTGTTTTTTTTTTTTTTCTTTTTTCTTTCTTTTTTTTTTTTTTAAATCAATCCATCACAATGCAGCATTTAAAAAAATAAAAAAAATATATATATATTTTTTTTTGCCTTCTACTAAGCTCCAAATGTTCTTCCAAATACCAAAATGTAGAAACAATGTCAGAAATTAAACTACAATTTCTGGTCCGTTGTCTGCTTTGTCTGCTTAAAAATCTGATGTGAAGTATTCACACATTTTATAAAGCATCAAATCAAATTTGTCTGTTCAGAAACAAGTACAAGGCCTCTGTTTTGTCTGCTGCCTGAGAATTAATTTAAAATTCCTGAAATTAATTTAAAATTTTAGGTCAATTGCCAAATTGCAAAAAATCCACAAGTTAACTATATTTATTTATTTTTTCCTACAATTTGGCTGCCTTCTTTTCCACTACCTTCTGTCTGATGTAATGGGTTACAAATCTGTGGGGTGGCAATGCTCATGGTGGACAGACAGCTGTCTACCTGATCTTTCTCTCTTCTGTCCTCTGGTACAGGGAAGATTTCATTAATGCGGGAGTCCCCAGGGCTCCAATTAAGCATGGGAGGACCTACTACTCCCCCCCCTCTAGAAACTATTGACACCAAAAAGCTTCCCCCAGCCTTAATCGTCTTTGTTAGCCATTTTATAGTAGGGGTTATCTGTGATCCCTTTTAACTGATGTGATGTAGAGTTGACCCCGTCAACGTGTCATCTTACAGTAATTTTAACTAAAGGGACACTCTATGCACAAATACGTATAATACTATATGTTTATGCAGTAGTTTTAGTTGATATATTCTTTTCTCCGATAATGTAAAACAACCCAACCATGCATACACAACAACTTAATAATGACAATAACAATGTCCTTATGTGCTTGCCATTAAAATAGGCATCCTGTAATAAACAAGGACATCACACACATCAGCAAGATGGGAAAAAGAAAGCTGTAGATTCATACAGTCAGAAGGATTTAAACAAAACAAAAGGCAGCTTTATCACAAGGCATTTTCACCATCATTTTTTCATATAGTGACACTTATTTTTTGTAAATTCTAGTGTGGGATTATGTGGGCCTGCGAGGGACAATCCAAATAAGAATTTGCTCTATGATTAATGCAAAACAGTTAAAAATAGGAAAACTAGAAACAAGATGTTTACAGTTAAAGTTTTAGTAGCGATCTCTGACAAGACCAGGAAGTGTCGCAGCCAATCAGGAGTCTCTCAGTATGTTCTATGGCATATGCACTTGCTCCATAAATTCCAGTCTTTCTGGGGGTTTCTGGGATATGTAGTTCAGACACCAGCATATTCCCTAAATCAAAGAGAGAATTTTTTACAAATCTTTGCAATTAACTGCATTCATGGAGACAGCAAACCTCCCAGAATCTATACAATCGTTAAGTTGTTATGGTACTTGGAGTGACCCATTAATAATGTCCCCTTAGTAATCCAAGTCATATCGAGGTTCCACCTCAGAGAGGCCTAAAAACTTAAATCATCTCAACTGCTCAATTCATATAATAGCATGTCTAGAGAATTTCATCTGAATTCTAGACCTCTCCCCTATTGTTCCTAGTAATTTTAGCTGAATTTACTGCAGCCTTTCAGTAAAGAGTAATTGTGTGTGCACCAAGGCATGGGCCTAACTGCTAGTCTCATTGGAGCCCCCTGCTGGTAGATTATTAAAAGGAAAAGAAAGATGGAATATCACTGTGTGCGCTATAGGCGTGTGTGATAAATCCATTACTGCAGATCTGTGCCAAAAGGTTGACTCATCTTGTAATTTGGCTCCGCTATCAAACATAGCATACAATGGCTAATACGGTGCTCTGCAGCATGTAAGCACTCATATGCCCTGCTGTATCTTTCTCTTGTTTTTTTTCACTATATTTTTTCATTCCTCACTGGAGCTAGGTGTTAATTCCTCCCTTTCCCTCTGCAGAGCTTTTTTCTGAAATCTTTTGTCCCGCAGAGCAATGCGTAGTCTCTATATCTTGCAGAGCCTTTTGCTGCCTATAAGCAAAGCCTTATTTTCACCTGCAGAGCTATGTTCTTTTTGCCTGCAATGTGCCACCTTCTACAATGTAACAATGTATCTATACATCGCTCTAGTAATATTGTTGGTACATGTATAGATTCAATTTTACATGCAGCTTATACGTGACATTTACGCACATCCAATAAGCCGTAAACACCATAGACGCAAAAAAAAATCAACTCTTATTATATATTTGCAACTTAATTTGCCTCTACAGTGTATGGTGTAATTTAGAATATCTGTATTGCCTATCTAGATGTGTCAATGCCAAACTCACAGTATAGTGATCAGAAGCCATTTCAAAATCACAGAAGTCTTTTTTTTTATTATTTTTTTTTTATTATTATTATTTTTTTTTCTTTATTGAACAAATCTGACATGAGTTCAAGATATGTTCAGTTATGTCTCTATATACTTTGAACAGAAATATTACAGCTGGGAATAAAATGAATCTTGCTTAGAATAATATAATTATTAATAATAATGTATATACTGGAAACTCATGATATACGCCTAATTTTTTATTTTTATTACTTTCTGAAATGTGTCCATAATTTTCAATATCAAATGAGATTCTATCCCTGCTAATAAACGCGCGTATATTATTATTGTTATTTTATTATTTACATAGCGCCGGCAAAATTCCGTAGTGCTATATATACATGAAAACATTAGCATTAGTAAACAATATTCTGGATTTAAAAAAAAAACAAAAAAACAACAGCAAACTTAACAAAATAAATTTTTATTTCATTCATAGATTTTTATCCAGTGCGGAAAAAGACAAAAAATGCAAAGACGCTTTGTGACAATATGTGTGTGGGGTCTCCCGATCCAAAGGAGCTAACTCCACTCAGTCCACTTTAATGAAGGTAAAGTATATATTCATTTAACTTTTTTAATAGTCGTGAAGCAGTCCCCAATTCTTGCCTCTATTGTTGGGTTGTCTAGTTGTTGTCTTGGTGAACTTGATGAGTGTTGGAATTCACAGCGTTATAAATTATACGTCCTTCGCCTGCACTGTAAAAAGAGTATTGGAATTTACTCCATACACCATATATTATTATATAGTCATTTCGGCTGAAAAGACACTGCAGTCTATTTTGTTCCCTTTTTCCCCTGCTGTTGATCCAGAAAAGGAGGAAAATACAACTCGATTAATGCTCCAAAATAGAAAATCTTTCTTGATATCAAAGTGGCAATTAAATGCCTCCCCGAATTTCTATGATAGATGCATCCTGCTTGCTTAAAAAGCTAGCACCTTCTAAAAATCATTCATTGATCTATTTTTTTTTCCAATTGTGTAAAATTTAGGACCCAATAGACTTGTCCAAATTCACTATATTTATATTTGTGTATATTTTGACCTATACTTTGCAAATTTGTGTATTTTGTTCTGTTCAGTGAACAATCCTAAGTTGACTGCAAATGGTTAAAAAAAAGAGAGAATAAAAGGTTTGATTAGACCCCAATTTCTTTTGTTCTGAGCAGTGGTTCGTAACCTAGTCCTCATCCAAGAGTATTTTGTCGTTTGCCAAGTCTGATCCTGGGAGAACACTTCGTAAACCTGGACAGCTGGCCCTGCTTTGAGGGATGGATTGGGAACCACTGGTTTAGAGTAATGCATCCAGATACGTGTTTTAAACAGATTTTTATTACAGAATGAAAGGTACAAAAAAACCACAAAGTTAACATTTGGACTGCGTGCCTTTTATTAAAGGGATATAGCGGGTCAGTAATTTGCATTCTCTATGGCAGGATACTTTGTAACACAGACAGACTAGGATTTTAGGATAGGCTGATTCACACTCTCACATCACTGCACATCCAGCTATCTTTTCTACTTGTTGACTTTGATGCTTTGTCCGGTGAGCAGATAATTCCCGTCCGGACACACATTTGATCCCAGTGCTTACACTTTCTACAGAGAGATTCAAACACACCCATGAGAAGAACATGCCCTTTGTGATGTTGGTATAAGGAGCAATTGTAACATTTTTAATAGATATTATCTTCAGCAGTTTCCTAAACCCTTTCCTAATTGTCTGCTATCCAAACAGAAAAAGCAATATGACAACAAGCAGGAAAAGGGTTAAGCCAGGTGCACCCGAAATCTATTGTACAAAATCCCCCCTATAATAAATAGCCAAACTATGTCATCCACAGACCTAGCATGTCACATAACACCTGTCTGCCTGCTCTTCCACATGGGCCTCCCGTCTTTATCCACTTAATGCAATCACTTGGAGACAGACGGAATTACTAACCGAACATCATCTCTCTTGTAGGATTGGAACCCTTTGCAATTGATGGCCACACACTTAGGTCCCACAATTAAACTGTCAGGGTTGTTCACTGTGCTTGAAAATTGAGAAGAGGACTTCAAATTTAAGATCGAAATAGGCAAGTTGGAGAAAGCACCATGTTGGGAAAATCTGCAAACGTGCCTATTTTAACCTGAAATTTGCACCGCCTTGATCAGTTTTTTTCGATTCAATACAATTTTGATGTTTAATAGGTGACCTATTTATATATAATAATAATTTGCGATTTTATAGCGCTTTTCTCCCTGTGAGACTCAAAGCATTTTACAAATATACAAATATAAAGGCATAAAAGTTAGGAGTTTCTAAAGGTCAGATGAGTGGACTGAATGCCTGATGGAAGAGGTGGGTCTTGAGCTTTTTTTTTTTTAAGTCTGTAAGGACGGTGCCTCTCTGATTGCGCATGATAAAGCGTCCCAGAAGGTAGGGGCAGCGTGGCTGAATGCCCTGGAACCTTAGTCTGTCTTGGCACTGACAGGAGGTCATCTTACTTTTCCTTATGTATAACTTTAAAAATATTCATCATTAAAAATATATATATTTTAATTGGGGATGACCAGGGATATTTGGACATGCAAGTACCATAAAAAAAAGTCTGTAAATAGTATTCTTCATATGAAACGTTTATTTTTAAGAAACACTGCCACCTAGTGCCACGATTGATTTTTACACAATTGGTACCTCTTCTTTAATTCCAAAAAAGGCACATTTCCATGCTTGTTGTTAAAACCGCTTTTAGGCATTGTTCATTCCAACTGTTGATAGATGTTGTGGCTACAAAATACTGTCAGCTTTCCTTGGTTCACCCCTATGTTTAACCTCGGCACGCTACTGACCTTCCCCTCCACTGATCCTGACTATGACTTGGACATACATTACAGCGGTTACTGGAGTAAATAAACTAGCAGTTGTAAGTAAAAAGCTAACGTATCTCTGTTACACTTCCACGTTCTGAGTGACAGTCGGTTCATTATCCTTATAGCTCTAATGCACACTAAGGCATCAACAGAGAAAACAGTGTAGCGGGGGTTACCGGTAACTAATTTGCATGGTTGGCCTCCTAAAGCGTATAAATTAAAAGAAAAATTAATATATAAAGATTAACAAAAAAAATTTAGAACAGCAAACTTAGTTAGCTATTTAAAGGAAAACTCCAGTGCCAGGAAAACAATCCGTTTTTCTGGCACTGGAGGTATCCTCTCCCTCCCACCCCCCAATTCCCGGTTGCTGAAGGGGTGAAAACCCCTTCAGTCACTTTCCTGAGGCAGCGACGATGTCCCTTGTTGCTGTCTCCTCCTCCGCGCCGCTCCTCCTACTGTCTCCGTCGGCCGGTGGGCGAGACTGATCCCGCCCACCGGCCGAGGAGAACTAATGTGCAATGCCGCGCATGCGCATTAGCGCTCCCCATAGGAAAGCATTAAAAAAGATTTTCAATGCTTTCCTATGAGGAAATGAGCGATGCGGGAGGTCCTCACACAGCGTGAGGACGTCCAGCGATGCTCTAGCACAGATAATCTGTGCTATGTGTCAGGAAGTGACCTCTAGTGGCTGTCTAGTAGACAGCCACTAGAGGTGGAGGTAACCCTGCAATGTAATTATTGCAGTTTATAAAAAAAACTGCAATAATTACACTTGCAGGGTTAAGAGTAGTGGGAGTTGGCACCCAGAACACTCCAATGGGCAGAAGTGGTCTGGGTGCCTGGAGTGTCCCTTTAAGTGGTACTAACATTTCGGAAGTGACAGTTCCTCTTTTAAATGTACTTTTCTGAAATTTTAAATAAATGCATGTTTCTAATATAGGATGTTTGCATTCAGTAACTTGTATTTTACGCTTTACACCTAGATGTAAAGTGTAATTCTTATCATCGAGCACGTTACTTAAAGAAATAGTCTAAACGCCATAACCACAATGGCACACTGTAGTGGTTATGGTTCCAGAAATGTCCTGGAGCCACCCCCTCTGTAAGTTGTCAAGCTGTGTTAGGACGTTTTGACTTCTTATGTTGGGTGTGTTGGACACCTCTCCCCACCTCTCTGAAGCCTTTTTAGGAGATTCTGTGAGCTCTCCTGAGCTTCACCGTGCAGTACAGGTCTAGCTCATTGGCTGAGAGCGTCAGCGGATTACTGTCAGTCATTGCACTAAACGATGTACCACAGGCTTAGCTCAGTCACAGAGAATCTGGCTAGTGAGCAGGCTATAGAGGAGGCAGGGAGCAGTGACCAGCAGGCCCCAGGTAATTTCAAAATGATTTGACTGCTTACACTGAGAGGTGGGTGCAAGGGCACTTTTGGCACCATAACCACTACAGAACTCTTTAATCCATATGGGTGATATCAAAGAACCTCAGCGGCCACTAACTACCAGTCATCAAATGTTTAATTTTGTACCATGAAAATAGCCTTAACCAACAACAATAACCACTGCCATTTTACCGATTACAGATTTATCAGTAAATGATTTAGATAAACATGAAAACTACCTATATTCTTTGTTGTTGTTGTTCATTTCTTGCATCACTGGAAAAGGGGGGGGGAGGAAGTAGCAGAATATTTTGATATTTAACCCATAAAATTCTGGTCAGAACTTTAACTCTAATGGACTTTTTTTTTGTCTCCTTATATCTTTTAGATTTGCACTTACTGTACCACCCAGCTTTGTAGCAGTTCTGGCGACTCTGAAAAACCAGACACAACTTTCCAGTGACCTTAAAAATAAATTTGCTTTGGAGGAGAAAATGAAAGGAGGCACTCTTGTTATTTAGCCCCAATGAAGGCGTTTGGGACTGAGAGTCTTAGCAGACCAGTGTTTATTTATTAGTTTTTGAGTTTCATTTTTTTTTTTTTGGTTCCATATTCCTAGTTACTGTATAAATCCTGAAGTGTGTCTGTGTGATAATATAACTACAAGTGTGTGAGTCTATATAAATACACGTGTTTTGCATATGTAATCTACTTTTGTTTTACTGATAGTGGCCAGACTCTGTCCGGGCATTACTGACATTACCCAACCATCTCCATATCTTTAGTGTTTAAGTGTATGACACTGCTTAGGAGGGTTAGCGGATGAACAGCAATATATAAGGCGTGAACATTTTCCTTTTCGGTTTTATTATATTTTCTCTGAATTAAAGGGAATCTCTGCGGCATAATTTTACCTCCTGTCCTTTGCTCAGATAACTTCTATAGTTGTGACTTTGATGGCTTCATCAATGGTCGATGAGTTAAAATTTAGGAAAAGGTGGAATTGGGAATAAAAGTCTGACTTAATCTCAACATGGCAATTTCATCCTAAATTAAGGCTGAAATCAAGCTAGGAATAAATTAGAGTTGGAGAAATTGTATTGCCAATTCAGTTTTTTTTTTGTCCTAATTTATATTCCTACATTTTAAATTTCACCGCAGGTTATTGTTTCGTATATATCCAACCTTCATCGATCACACTGACATTATCTCTCTAGATGCAAATAATTGCTTAAAACATACGCGCATATGCGTGTGTGCGCATGTCTGTATATAAATACACTGTTAAAAAAATAAAATCCTTTTTTCCCCATTTTTAAAAAGCTTACTAACTTATACTATCTATTTATATATTTGTGAATAGACAAGTATGTTTTGTCTTACACAAAAGCACTATATTTACTTAATTGAAAAGTATGACTTTATTTTTCTGTTGCGAACTTATTTTATAAACCACTTGAGTTAAATACTGTAATATCCTTATAACTGTATACTCATTGCAGTGGATTAGTTCGTTGTTTTCCGTTCTGAATAAATGCCGCTTATATCTATGATTCTCTGTCTTTGAGTTGCACTGAACTTGCGGGCGACTCATACTGCAACATTAAAGAGCAACAGCCCTAGTGCAATAGGAATAATGCATGCTGGGAATGCACTCCAACACCAGAAAAGCGCTTTAGTAACATCTGGCTCTCAATCCCTTGCCCTAGTTAGCCTAGCCAAGCTCGAGTAATTTAAGTTACCAATGTTCTGATTCACCGAAGGATAAAGTGGGGTATTCTTAAAGTCATTGTATCGTCTCAACATTCTAAAAAGAACAGTGAACATATAGAGTGAAAATCTAGACACTGTATTAACAGAATAGGGTGCTAATATATTGATACATTTTAAGTGACTTTATCATTTGCAGCCCTGTATGCAAATTATTTACTAGAGAAAAGAGGAACTTGTTTTTATATGGTAGTGCATGGTAATATATAACAAAGGCATATAGACCCCTTGCTATTCTTTACCAGTATACATTTGTTTAAAACATATTTAATTTAAATTGTAAACACTGTAAAGAAACAATACATAAAGTCTATAATGCATGTAATTTATATTCTCGATCTAAAAAATATTTTTTTTTTATTTTTTTTTATACTCTCCACCACATTGTCTTCAAAACATTTATATTGAATGAGAAGATTACTTTTCATAAAAAAAATAGTTCAAAATAAATAAATGGGACTATTCAAAAATGTAACATTTTACATCCGGTTACAGCGGGGCTGATTATTTCATAATCCCCCATCTGTTACGTTTTGGTGGATGTTTTTATGTAGTTTAGACTGAGTTCAATATGTGCTGAATCCTGGTTGGTTTTCTGTTAATTTAAAGTGAACATGTTTCTCTTTACTATCTAGTACGGTAAATTCGCTCTGTATTGGCATTGTCTGACAGCATCCCTCTATGCCTGGGTTTGAGAGTCCCTAAAGAGTGTAGTCCCTGCTAAGTGGCAATGTGACCTATAAATATATGTATTTAATTATAAATATTATGTTGTTTTTTTTAATTATGAAATGAACTTGAATATCACAATGTAGACCAATCTGTGCACTTCTCCAAACATTGTTCTACAGTATATGCTGGAGAGAGCCGTTATTTGGGGGATAGTGTGGGGGTAGAGTGGATTTATTTTTTTTAATCTGGTTGCCTGTTCTTGAAAACAATGTCAGCTGTGAGATAGCTTTTCAAGGACTCAAAATCTGGGGTGTGATTGTTACGCTTTCCTGCAAACTAGTGTTGAAATAACAAAATATATGTAGCATTTTATTTTTTCTTCTTCATTTTGTCTTATTTTTATCATGCCAAGCAATTTTGTATAACTGCATTTACAATCATAAAAAAATGACAATAAAATGTAAACCATTCAATTGCTCTCTTTTTTTTTTTTTTTTTTTAAATCATTATTATTAACTTTTTTGTTTTGTCTTATTACAGGATTTATGCTACATATTATTATAGTATTTGTATTAGATTGCCTTTTGCACATTGAGTGTTTTTATTTCTAAACTGTGAAAGCAGGGACATATACAGGAATGTGTAATATTTTACTTATTTATTTATAAAATATTTGACCAGGAAGGATACATGGAAATCTCTCTCATTTTCAAGGATTTTAGTGTTTTTGTAATTGAAATAAGTTTAGGAGTAGTGGTTGGGAGTAGGGATAGTGTTGAGGGCTTTGTATTTACAATAAAATATTTTCCTGCAAAATCAGAATGATTAGAAATCTGCTCATATTGAGTTATGTTTACAAATGAATCCGTAGGATTGTGCTAAGACAGTTACCTGTGCCTGCACACCTGGGATGCAGAAGATACTGGTTTAGAAAATCGTACCGGAGAGCGGATTGCATGTTTACTTCATATGTTAAGTTTTGGCAGATAGATGAGATCATAACATAAACTAATAAAGCATGCCTTATAATGGCAGCTAACGCTCTTTGTGGATGGTAATTATGGTATTTTTTTTGGTTTGATTCTAAAATCTTATCAAAATAAAAATAAGTTGCTGTTAGCCAGTCGTCCTATAATTGGACACGGTCCCCTTTTTAATGTCCAGATAGGTGCAACAAAGGTATTTAGTGTTAGCTGATGTTGTAGATATAGGAAGCCTTGCACTAGAGTGGTCAAAAGGTAAGACTACTACACTGTGTACCTTGCAATCAGGAAGATGTTTTGTGAAAAGGGGAGGTGTGACTAAAGGGGTGGAGTTATGCTGCAGAAAGCTGGGTTACATTTTTTTTTTTTTTTTTTTTTTTTTTTTTATTGAGAGCGAGATTTGAGCAGGGAGAAATACACAGCATGTATAACATACCAAAACCTATCAAAAGCACTTGAGTTGTGTTTGTGCCTGCAATGAACTTACCATCAATCTATTGATGGTGAGGTATGTCTTTTTGCTGATGATACTAAGATATGTAACAGGGTTGATGTTCCAGGAGGGATAAGCCAAATGGCTAATGATTTAGGTAAACTAGAAAAATGGTCAGAGTTGTGGCAACTGACATTTAATGTGGATAAGTGCAAGATAATGCATCTTGGACGTAAAAGGGCAGAGTAGAGAATATTTGATAGAGTCCTATTCTCAACATCTGAGGAAAGGATTTAGGGGTGATTATTTCTGATGACTTAAAGGTAGGCAGACAATGTAATAGAGCAGCAGGAAATGCTAGCAGAATGCTTGGTTGTATAGGGAGAGGTATTAGCAGTAGAAAGAGGGATGTGCTCATGCCATTGTACAGAACACTGATGAGACCTCACTTGGAGTACTGTACACAGTACTGGAGACCATATCTTCTGAAGGATATTGATTCCTTAGAGAGAGTTCAAAAAAGGGCTACTAAACTGGTTCATGGATTGCAGGATAAAACTTACCAGGAAAGGTTAAATGATCTTAACATGTATAGCTTGGAGGAAAGACGAGACAGGGGGGATATGATAGAAACATTTAAATACATAAAGGGAATCAACACAGTAAAGGAGGAGACTATATTTAAAAGAAGAAAAACTACCACAACAAGAGGACATAGTCTTAAATTAGAGGGACAAAGGTTTAAAAATAATATCAGTATTACTTTACTGAGAGGGTAGTGGGTGCATGGAATAGCCTTCCAACTGTAGTGGTAGAGGTTAACACAGTGAGGGAGTTTAAGCATGCGTGGGATAGGCATGAGGCTATCCTAACTATAAGATAAGGCCAGGGACTAATGAAAGTATTTAGAAAATTGGGCAGACTAGATGGGCCGAATGGTTCTTATCTGCTGTCACATTCTATGTTTCAATGTCCCTTTAGTTTATAAGCCTAAGGGTATTATTTGTACTCCTAGATTAATACTTGCTTTAAGGAGTAATGATCAGTTTTGATAGCGTGCCATATGGATGCCCACCGAGAATGAAACCTGTTCATGATCATATCCAACTATCCCACCAATCAGGCACAATGGATAGCATATTGGAATTTTCTGCCAATGGATTGTTCTTAAAACATGATTATTTCTGTATGTGTCAAGTCTCCAATGATATTGATGGGAGTCAGATATTCATCTGAACGCTGTCAAACTCTGCAGATTTTAACCTGAACACCACATGGTCCAAATGGCCAGGGTACCCTGCGCAGGGTGGCTACTGAATCCTGAATACCTCAATTTACAATTGTCAGCTCTGCACCTGAGATTGATTAAACCAACCCATCCCCCCCACCCCACCTCTAACTAATGTAACAATAAGCACAGTGTATGAAACCACACAGAAAATGTCAGAACCGACCAGGTGTTCAGTGTATACAGTCTGTTTTGGAATGAGATCCTTGGGGATTCATTCAATACTCCGGTGCATAGGACTGATCTTGTCAAATGTATGTGATTAAAATCCTGTTTAATCCTTCAGTTCCATAGGACAGAGGAACATGTTTCAGAGCAATGCGTTGCTTTACTATTGGCACTGAAAGTGTTAAGGTTTTGTCTTTGAACGCCCCCTGCGTTTGCAGGTCTATTCTCTTCTAACTGTTCTTTTGAAAAGTAAAATCCGCTTCTCTCTATATCCTCCCCATTGATCAATTAACCCCGTCGCTTCTCGGGGATCCACCAAGCGCAGGGCCTGTTCTTTGATTCAAAGTAGCAAACAGGATGTGTTTTCACAGTCAGTGACATCACACACAGAGGAACTCTAAGAGCGGAAGTCAGCACCTCCCAAAAGTCTCGAGCTGGGATGCAAACAGTTTGCCGTTGAAAGTTTAAAACGCAGCTGTTGGGAAATGATTCGAAAACAAGATCTGTCATTGAGATTAACCTCTTAAGTACCATATTCACCATTACAGCCACAGCTAATGTAGTTGTTCTGGTGTGTATAGTATGTCCCCGCAGGCTTTTTAATGTAACAATGTTTACATTGCCTTTCATAACACCTCTAGGAGCAGTCACTCAGATGGCCACTAGAGGTGCTTCCTGGGTCAGTGCTGCACAGTGTGCAGCCCCTACATTCAGTGTCTCCACGCTCTGCATGGAGGCGTTGAACGTTCCCCAAAGAGAGGCTGATTGGTGCAGTATGGCAATTTGCCATGCACACACAATAGCCTCCCAATGGGATTGGCTGAGATTGCCAAGTGGGATGATCTCAGCCATGGAGGCGGGGCCAGTCTCGGCGAGACTGACGTAGGTAAAATTAAAAGTTTAATACCTTTTTCAGAGCAATCTGAGGGGGGGCCCGGGAGCTAAATAGTTAAACAGTATAGTGTTAGGAATACATGTTCGTTTTCCTGACACTACAGTGTTCCTTAAAGTCATTGGTCTTTGATATAATTTTCACAACGTTGCAACAGTTTATCCAGCGCCGCAAATTGCTGTCTCTTTCTGTAAAATGAATCAGTCAAACTTTAAATGTAAATGTATTATACATACGAACATGCTTACATACACATAGAACAGAAATTAAAGCTGGGGGTTTAGAACTACCACCTCTAATCATTGCATGCAAATATTACTGGAAATATATTAAACATGCAAATTATACTGTAGATATATTATACTTGCAAATTATACCTGGGGTATATTATTTATTATAGCCCCGGATGATGTCACTCCCAAAGGGTGAGTGGGGACACGTCAATCAAATAAACATCCTTTTTAAAGTCACAAACAGGATTGTCTTCAGCTGGTGCTCAGTATGTCATAGCAGGAGTATAGTTACTGATGGATGGTCAACAGATGGCTAGGAGAAAGGGTTAAACAAATAAAATGGAAAACTGTCCTGTAGTCTTGGTTGAGATCCTTAGGAATGAAAAACGAAAACAAAATCATATTCGAGGGTGAATGGTTTAATTACACAGTGTGGGATGCACTTACATAAAACCTCACATTCATATGGAAATTTAGGATAAAATGTAAGTAAACGCGTCCTATAGAATATTGAAATGTAAATAATTTGGTATGTAAAAGAAAGCAAATCCTACTATCAAACCCAAATTGT